>NC_080166.1:42957263-43685583 GCF_950295315.1 Erinaceus europaeus | reverse complement strand
GGAAAAGATTGGTAAAACACTTTCCCACCTAAACCTCAAGGACATCTTTGATGAAAAAAACCCCAATTGCAATGAAGACTAAAGCAGAAACAAATCAATGGGACTACATCAAATTGAGAAGCTTCTGTACAGCCAAAGAATCTATCACACAAACAAAGAGACCCCTCACAGAATTAGAAAAGATTTTTACATGCCATACATCAGACAAGAGACTAATCACCAAAATATACAAAGAGCTCAGCAAACTTAGCACCAAAAAAGCAAATGACCCCATCCATAAATGGGCAGAGTATATGAACAAAACATTCACCTCAGAGGAGATCCAAAAGGCTAACAAACATGAAAAACTGCTCCAGGTTGCTGATTGTCAGAGAAATGAATATAAAGACAACATTGAGATACCACCTCACCACTGTGAGAATGGCATACATCAAAAATGACAGCAGCAACAAATGCTGGAGAGGCTGTGGGGACAGAGAAACCTTTTTGCACTGCTGGTGGGTATGTAAATTGGTCCAGCCTCTGTGGAGAGGTTTCTGGAGAACTTTCACAAGGCTAGACGTGGACCTTCCATATGACCCAGTAATTCCTCTCTTGGGGATCTACCCCAAGGCCTCCATAACACCCAACCAAAAAGAGGTGTGTATTCCTATGTTCATAGCAGCACAATTCATAATAGCTAAAACCTGGAAGCAACCAAGGTACCCAACAACAGATGAGTGGCTGAGAAAGCTGTGGTATATATACACAATGGAATACTATGCAGCTACTAAGAACAATGAACTCAACTTCTCTGACCCATCTTGGTCAGAGGTAGAAGCAATTATGTTAAGTGAGCTAAGTCAGAAAGATAAAGATGTGTATGTGATGATCCCTCTCATCAACAGTATTTGATAAAGAAGATCAGAGAGGGAAACTAAAGGCAGGATCTGACTAAACTGAAAGTAGGGCACCAAAATAAAAACCCTGTGGTGAGCAGGAGGGTGGACTTGCGGCTTCCTGGGCCAGTGGGGGTGGGGGTGGGGGTTGTGGGTAGGATGGGATACAATCTTTTGTTGATGGGAATGGTGTTTATGTACACATGTATTAAATTTTAGTCATATAAATCACTATTTAATTAATATGAGAGGGGGAAAAATTGATTCTGTGTCTAACAAAGGGACTTTTCAAAGCTAACCCAATTACCAAATAATGTGATGATAACAGTGACTATCCATTGTCTTCCTGAACCCTAAGACAGCAGGAATGTCACATTTCTACTATAGAGCCTAAACTTCTCCCAGTCCTGGGACCCTAGGGTAGGGCCCACTTTCCTGTATGCTTCTCCCAATTCTTATCAAATAATATTGCATCCGCTGATCGCAACCTAATCAACGCAACAAGTGCCACTCTAGCATGCTTCACTTCAGACTGTGTCCATAGACTTCAGGTGTGGAATGACAACCCTTCAGCTTCATCACTCGGGTGTGACCTTTTCTTTCATAGTACTCTCTAATCCATCCCAGGTGGTTCACTTCCTAACAAACTCCCAAAACCTAGATATAGATCAGGTTCCAGGAGATAGAGCATATGTTCACATGTATCCATAAACTAGGGCAAATATATAT
The DNA here is from genome assembly GCF_950295315.1 of Erinaceus europaeus. NCBI lineage: Eukaryota > Metazoa > Chordata > Mammalia > Eulipotyphla > Erinaceidae > Erinaceus > Erinaceus europaeus. Next base: position 43,683,976 of record NC_080166.1, on the reverse strand, counting down.
CTGAAAGCTACTAGTAGTACACTAGAGTTTGCAGTGAGTACCCCCCTAACACTTCATCTCCACTATTCCAACCTTTGTGTCCATGATTCTTCAACAATTTGTTTAGCTTTGTATGTTAACTCTCTTTTCAGTCACCAGGTTCCAGATGCCATCAGGATGCCGGCCAGTCTTCCCTGGACTGAAGAACCTACCAATGCATCCTGGAGCTCAGCTTCCCAAGAGACTCACCCTACTAGGGAAAGAGAGAGGCAGACTGGGAGTATGGATCGACCAATCAATGCCCATATTCAGCGGGGAAGCAATTCCACTTTCTGCAACCCACAACAACCCTGGGTCCATGCTCCCAGAGGGATAGAGAATGGGAAAGCTATTGGGGAGGGGATGGGATATGGAGATTGGGTGGCAGGAATTGTGTGGAGTTGTAACCCCCCAATCCTATGATTTTGTTAATGTCTGCTTTCTTAAATAAATTAATTAATTAAAAAAAGAAGACACTTACAATGTAAAAAATATCAACTAACTTTTGACTAAGTGTTAGTAGATCAGTAAATTCCTTTTTTAAATACTAATTTACTTATTTCCTTTTGTTGCCCTTTTTTAAATTGTTGTAGTTATTATTGTTGTCATTGTTGGATAGGACAGAGGGAAATGGATAGAAGAGGGGAAGACAGAGAGGGGGATAGAAAGATAGACACCTGCAGATTTGCTTCATCATTTGTGAAGCGACTCTTCTGCAGGTGGGGAACCATGATCCCTATGCCGGTCCTTGTGCTTTGTGCCATGTGTGCTTAACCCTCTGCGCTACCACCTGATTCCCTCATCAGTAAATTTCTAAGTTCATATCATTCAAGACTCTTCTGCTAATGAAATGATTTTTCTTTCTTCTTTCCTTTCTTTCTCTCTTTTCTTTATTCCTTTCATTTTCCCCCCAAATATTGGGAAACCAGAGGAATTAATCTTCTGAATATAGTAAAGTGAAGAATGCTAGGATAATATCCTTATCTCCCTCAAGAAGCATAAAACTAGACAAATTATCAAAAAGATAATTTTTAGTACTTAAAAAACTGGCATGAGAATTAGCTAAAAGAAACCAAAAGATGTTAGTGAAAACTGCCAGAATAGTGGAAATCTTCAGCAATCTACTAGAATTGTGTCTACTTACTTCCCAGTTCTAGTTCACTTTTTGCCAGAGTCTCATCAGGATGGGGATACCTATGAGAGCCAGCATATGTAGTTGACTGATATGAATAAATGCCAGTGAATAAAATTCATACCTAGAAATGCAGTACTTTCCAGATTTCAAAATAGAAAAGTTAAAAAAAAAATCACTCACTTTAGACAGACTTCATGGAAGTGGCAGGCCAGTCAGTAGTTTGAAACTTTATACTTCTCCTTCAAGATATCAGTCTCTTGACACTTCTCTTAAATATATAACTCATGGAATTTCAGCCTCAATAGTCTAATGTGAACTATGTGCTGTGTACTTTGAAAGGCTTAGCAGCATCCCTAGTCTGTGGTTGTATATTGCATACCTCCTTGATTGTGACATCTAAAAATATTTCTATGTGCTGATAACTGCTGATAGTCACTCATAGGTAAATCCACACTCTGGATTTAGGAAATGGGTCTTGTTTGATTTTGCTCTTATTTTATCCTTTTATATCTAGCTGATAGCACTTAACATATCTGCCTATTTCTCACATATACATATACTTGTGTTGGGTGAGGAGAAATTATTATTAGAAATCTTCTGACGCATTGAAGAAGGTGACCACTAAGTAGTGGTGATGTGGCATGAGTGTTCGTTGTGATGATGTAAATAGATTGTAGAAACCAAATGGGAGCTGAAAGTCTGTGTAGGACAAGTAAGACACACAGAGAATGGATTGTGTGTGCATGTTAGTGTGTGTATGATGAAATAGACATAAACTGGAAAAGACTATCCATCCATCTTGGAAATGTGTTGGAGACAAAGAATTAAAGATATTAATGAAAGTCATCAACCAGAAAGACCTGAGCATGCTTCACTTCAGACTGTGTCCAGAGATATCAGACATGGAGTGTCAACCCTTCAGCTTCATTACTCTGCTGAGACCTTTCCTACCTCATAGGACTTCTTAATTCCATTTTGGGTGCTGCACTTCTTAACAAAACCTCAAAACCTAGGCATACAGCAGGGCCCATGAGATAGGGTAGATGTATATGTATCCATAAATTGGAGGAAAATATATACCTTAAGAAGTGCACAATAATTTGCAGTGAGTGAGTCATTAAATGAAGCAAGCAAGTAGAAAGAACTAAAAAGGCACCTTACAATACCTAATAAAAGAGTTTCTACTTAGACCTAGATACCCTCTTCACTTACTTCCTATTATAGTTCCCTCAGTGTTGGTATGCTTCTAAATTCTGCTTCTAAAACCCCTTCTGTTACATTGCTTGACGTTGTGGTCTATTTACATGGTCATTCTGATACATTGGTTTAATCCTCACTCCCCCTGCCTCCAGGACATTGGTTTAGCCCTCGCTCCCCCTGCCTCTGGGACATTTGGTTTAGTCCTCTCTGGTTCGCCCTTCTTTTCCCCACCCCCTATAGTACGTACTTCCTTGTTCCTGGCTCTTCCGCTGGAGGAGAGAGATGGAGGAGGAGAATTGTGTTGTGATTAGCTTGTTGGACTGCATCCCCGCTCATGAATAAAGATTGAACTGCGTTCGCAGCTCAGCCATGAGTCTCTGGTCATCTCTGTCCCCTCGTCCATGAAGCCAGCCCGGTAAAAACAACAACTCAGTCACTCTAAAGCTAACCTTATCAAAGTAAGGACTACAAAAGCTGAATAAGGGCAAGAGACTGACATACTTTAACGATGACTCTTTAGTCACTATCTGGCCACCCCATCAATTGGGGTCCTAGTCAGGAAGTCCTGGGATTCCCACATAGACACGATGAGCCTAGACCTCAAATAGATTTCTCTCTCCATTATTCCTGGTCATCTCCAACACAAACAACATAATGATCCCCTTTGTGGGCCCCTATAGGACCTTGTCCTCAATGTGAATCAATAATGTTAGGGACTGTTCCATTCTCCAAAGGGAGCTTGGACAACATATTCTACCTACCACCCAAGGAAGATGGGTCCAGAAATTAGTGCAGCATGGAATGTTCCTAGCCTTAACCACAGAATGCCTGCACAGACCTACAGGGATGCAGAGGTTACACAGGCTCCTGTGCTGAATATGAGCCCCAGATCAAATTAATGGGGTTTAGAGTTAACAATTTTTATATACTTTCCCCATATTTGGGAGCTACTCTCTTCCTTGATAAAGCTTTCTACTCCTTTTTCCAACTATGACACCATCTCCACAAACAGTAATCTGGGTCCACCTGCATATTAGATGTCAGGCTCAGGCAAAAACTAATAATGTCATTGTTAAGTCCTCTTGATTGACCAAACCTGGAAACAACCCAGGTGTCCAACAACAGATGAGTGGCTGAGCAAGTTGTGGTATATATACACAATGGAATACTACTCAGCTGTAAAAAATGGTGACTTCACCGTTTTCAGCCGATCTTGGATGGACCTTGAAAAAATCATGTTGAGTGAAATAAGTCAGAAACAGAAGGATGAATATGGGATGATCTCACTCTCAGGCCGAAGTTGAAAAACAAGATTAGAAAAGAAAACACAAGTCGAACCTGAAATGGAATTGGAGTATTACACCAAAGTAAAAGACTCTGGGGTGGGTGGATGGGTGGGAAGAATACAGGTCCATGAAAGATGATGAATGACATAGTGGGGGTTGTATTGTTAAATGGGAATCTGGGGAATGTTATGCATGTACAAACTATTGTATTTACTGTTGAATGTAAAACATTAATTCCCTAATAAAGAAATAAAAAAAAAACAAAAAAAACTAATAATGTCATGGGCCCCTTGAAATACTCCTAAAAAAGACCTACCAACTTTTTCCAAAATGGAGACTCAAAATCTTCATCCTTTCGGTTCATGATTAGTCAATAATTTGTTCTGCTTTATATCTTAGCTCTTTTTCAACCACCAGATTCCAGATGATACCATGATGCCCGCCTGACTTCCTGGGGAAGATAACTCCACAACACTACCATGTGTCTTGGAGCCCCTCCTCCCCAGATCCCTGCCCCACTAGGGAAAGAGAAAGACAAGCTGGGAATAGGGACTGACCTGCCAATGCCCATATTCAATGAAGCAATTAAGGAAGCCAGACTACCCACTTTCTGTACCCTACAATGATCTTAGGTCCACATTCCTAGATAGATAAAGTGTAGGGAAGCTATCAAGGGAAGGAACTGAATATGGAGCTCTGGGGGTAGGCATTGTGTGGAAATGCACCACACTTATGCTATAGTCTTGTCAATATTTCCATTTTGTAAATAAAAATAAAGAAATCTAATCAGCATTTCTGTTAAACTTTGCTATATACTAGCTTGTTGGTAAAGTCATGATGCATTTTTCTGCACAAAAAAAATGAGTCATGATTTTTCCCACATCCCAATAATATATATTTTGACACTCTCCTCCTTAGACCTAAATCATCTTTACTACTGTGGGTTTACTTTTTCAAGGTTGCAAAGGGAGTGAGAGATCTCTGTGAGATGGAAAATATTTGGATAACTTTCTCAGGTGGAAAAGGGCATTTGTTGATTTTTCTCTGTTTGCTGCCTGAAAACAGTGTATCCCTGGTAGATAGCAAGGTTCATGGCACAGAGATGACTGTCAGGATATATTGTACAGGTGCGTGAATAAGAATTACCTTCTGTATCATAGGTGATAAAATTAGCAGTGAATATTTTTCTCCCAGTCTATAGGTGGAAAGCCATAGCCTGGCCTGTTAATCTGGGGTCAAGATCTTCTATGCATTTCTTCTCCTCAAATGGCAGGTGAAGGTCTTGGGACCTAAAGCAGGAGTGAAAGAGAAGCAGAAGAAGTGACACATGTTTGAAGTTGCTAACACTTTTTATCAAATTTAATATTAAAAGTTGTATCAAAAGTCCAGCTAAAATTTTAATGTGAATTGTTATTTCTAAGACACATTCAAATTTCACAGGTATTTCAATACAGAATACAAACCAATGTTTCAAAATTATTTTTTGATATTAATAATAGCCACCATTTTCAGGGAAGACAATATTTAAAACATTTCAAATGATTGAAAGGAACTTCTGAAGCAGGACAGCAGTTTGAATGTGTGCCATATTAAAGAAAGCTGTTTCTCATTTCTCTATAGCTATGGACAGAGAGAGATTTCTGAAGGAAAATGAAGGGAAGAGAAGGGAAGGGAAGGGAAGGGAAGGGAAGGGAAGGGAAGGGAAGGGAAGGGAAGGGAAGGGAAGGGAAAAGGAGGGGAGGGGACCTTCAATCCCCTGCACCAACATAAGCCAGTTCTCAGGTAAAAATAACTAAATAAAAAAGTAAATAAATAGAAGGGGGAAACTCCCATCTTAGGCTACTGGTTTGACAACCAGTAGGGAAGGGAAAGGGAGAGGAGGTAAAGGGAGGGGAGGAAAGAGGAAAAGGAAGGGAAGGGAAAAGAAGGGAAGGAAAAGGAAAGGAAGAGGAGGGAGGAGAGGGGAGGAAAGGGGAAGGGAGGGAAAGGGAAGGGGAGGGAAGGGGAAAGGAAAGGGGAGGGCAGGGGGGAAGGGAAAGGAGGGACCCTAGAGAAATATATTGTTGTTTTTGAAACACTAGATAAACATCTTCATACTAGAAGTCTTTCTACTCTTTCCACCTGAACTTTGAGATTGTTTTAAGTCATTTTATTTGTAGATTAATGGACATTGGTATAAATTTTCACCTCCCTGTGATGTGTCTAAAAAAACTCACCCCCAACTTAAGTCTTTCTCCATGCAAGAACCATATTGCCCCCTCTGCACCCTCCTTTAATCTCATTTCCCAGAGTCTATTTATTTATTTATTTATTTATTTATTTATTTGCAACAACTTTCCACTGCAAGAAAACTCAGTTCCATGTTTCATTTTGTGTTTCCCTTTTCTGTCCTTGTTTCTTAGTTTGCACATTTAAGTGAGATCATCTGGTATTTCTCTTTCATTTTTTGGCTTACCTTACCCTGTATGATTCCTTCAAGTTCCATTCAAGAGAAGGCAAAGGAAGTAAGTTGATCACTTTTTACAGATGAGTAGTATTCCATTGTATATGTATACCACATCCTTAGCTACTCATGTGTTCTTGAACATTTGGATTGCTTCCAAGTTTATAATATTACAAATTGCTGCTTGGAACATAACTGTACATAGATTCTTTTGGGTAGGCATTTTTACTTTCTTTAGATTAACCTCCAGGAGAGAAATTTCTAGGTCATAGGGTAAGTCCATTTCTAGTGTTTGGAAGAATCCAGGGGGCCAGGAGGTGGTGCATCTGGTTAAGCACACAGAGTACAAATTGCAAGGACCTGCACAAGGATCAAAGTTCAAACCCTTGCTCCCTGTCCTACCTGTTGGGGGACATTTCACAAGTGGCAGAAAAGATCTGTATGTATCTATCTTTTTCTACCCTTCCTTATCTCCAACTCCCCTCTCAATTTCTTATCTATCCAATAAAATGGAAAAAATTGCCACCAGGAGCAGTGGATTTCTCAATTCTATCCCACTGATCCAAGTGCCTATACTCTTCAAACAAAGACCTCCAGCAGCATACCTGTATTTCAGTAAGTTGAACTTACTATTCACTTCAATGAAGGAATACACACCATGGGAAACTATAAATGTCTCCACAAAAATACTAGGGAGTTCTTTGTATAGGATTTGAGTTATTGTTAAGTGACTTCACGGGTAGTTTACCCAAGTAGAAATCTACTCTAGATTAGATGCTGTCACAAAACAGGGGTAATTCTATGACTGAATGTCTCAATAAATTTTATCTTTGGTGAAAGGAGTCTAGAAGATGATAAGCTGCATTTGGCATGGAAGAAACAGCCTCTCATTTTGGCCAAACAAAGGGAGTGTTTAGTAATTTTGACCTTGTTTTTGTCTGTATTTAGATAAAATTGTGAAGTGGACTTTTTTTGTCTCATTTCCTAAGTTTTGCTGGAATTTGTGTATAGTAAAGTAGAACATGAGCTTGTGACAACCAGGTCAGCTTTCAAATACCAGATGCTGTCCCTTCTAATCCTTGGCTCCTATTTTTCCTTTTTTCACAAGTTCTAGGCCATGCTGATACTACTGGTACAGAGACCATCTTTTGAGGATCACTGTCTACAAAAATGAGAAGACTAAAACTGAAGCCAAGTGCAAAAGAAACACACACACACAATAGTAGCCCTGCAAAAACAAAAACACCTAGGTTCAAGGAAAAATAAAACAAAGTAAAGATAATATAGCCTAATAGATATTGGAGCTTCATGAAATAGAGCTGGAAAAGGATTAAAGCAATAAAGACATAGAAGGCCAGAGTTAATTGGTTGTGCCCTTCCTCTCTAGTCCCCACTTCTCTCTTTTTTTTTTAGGGTTTTTTTTTTTTTTTTACTTTTTTAAAAGTTTATTTATTTATGAAAGGAGACATTAACAAAACTGTAGGATAGGAGGGGTACAGCTCCACACAGTTCCCACCACCCAGTCTCCATATCCCACTCCTCTGATAGCTTTTTCATTCTCTATCCCTCTGGAAGTATGGACCCAGGGTCATTGTGGGTTACAGAAGGTGGAAGGTCTGGCTTCTGTAATTGCTTCCCCACTGAACATGGGCGTTGACTTGTCAATCCATACTCCCAGTCTGCCTCTCTCTTTCCCTAGTAGGGTGGGGCTCTGGGGAAGTGGAACTCAGGACATATTGGTGGGGTCGTAAGTCCAGGGAAGTCTGGTCGGCATCATGCTGGCATCTGGAATCTGGTGGCTGTAAAGAGAGTTAACATACAAAGCCAAACAAATTGTTTAACAATCATGGACCTAAAGGCTGGAATAGTGCAGATGAAGTGTTTAACTTTTATTTTATAAGAAAGCAGGTGAACAATGAATGCCTCCACAAAAATAGTAGGAAATTCTTTGTATAGGATTTGAGTTACTATAAATTGACTTGAGGGATGGTTTACACAAGTAGGAATATATTCTAGATTAGATGCTGTCAGAAAACAGGAGCAATTCTATGATTGAATTTCTCAATAAACTTTATCTTTGGTGAGAGGAGTTTAGTCTCTTCTTCAGAAAACCTTTCCTCTGGCCCCTGCCACACTAACTTCCTTCTATGTCATTCTCCTATTGCTGCTTTTATTTTATTTTCAATGCACTGACCATGGCTTATAATCGGATCTATAATTATGGTGGTTGATTTAACTTGTCTGTCATCCCCACTAAAAAGTGAGTTCCCTGTGTGTAGAAACCATGCCTAGCTTGTTGGCCATTGACTCTCTAGCAGGAGGGTACTGGAAGGGAAGGACTCATATTCTCCTCTACGATACACTGAACCATAGATTAGTCCCTATCCCTTTTTTCCTGTGCCAGTTCATGCTGCAGCTTTAAAAAATATATATTACTCTAACTTCTTAATGACAATTTTCTGTTTTTCTTTTAGTGTACAGCTTCCATCAAATGCTTTATATTTGTACTTAACCACATCAATGAAAATCACAAAGTGTTTTATAGAATCTACATAAGCAATAAAACTTTTGTTGCACATCATGTTATGTTATCTAGCTCTCACTATTCTGCTTCAATCTGATGGTTGCTCTTTTAGTGACCATTTTATAAGTTAGTAGAGACAAATTTTAAGAGCATTTTAGACATTTGTTTGAGAGATTTCTGGGCTTTGCTGTTTCAATTAAGTGTTTTGACACACTTCTTTTAACTCTTCTGGGGCTGAACTTGCTACAACCACTTTCTTGGCTATGGATCTCGGGTGGGAGAAGAGAATGTGCCAAGAATGAAATCCAGCAGAGCCTCCAGAGTTTTAAATTTCTAGCCAAACTGGGTCCTGTAAAGATCTGGTTTAGCTGGCTCCTGGTTTTGCATGCATGCACTTCAAAATTCTCTTAAAATGGTAACAGAGTACTGTGAACATTAAAGGACACTCACTGAACATTGCTCTAATGAGTGTAGTGTAAATGGAATAAGAGCATATGGGTTCCATTGTCCTAAAAATACTCAAGGGTTTTTAAAAAAGACAAATAATGAAGTTCCTTGGTGACATGTGTTTTGGGGTTTGCTGAAGCAAAACTATTGGAAAGTTCTCCAAGACATTTATCAAGTCTAAAATGCAGTTGGCTTCACCCACCCTTTCATGTGTGGTCAATGAATTCGGTATGCCTACTCTTCCCTTGCAGTCTCCAACCCACTTACTCTTCTTCAAAGATGGAGCCAAGCTTACTGGCAATAATCTATACAGATGTGAACAAAATCTCATGTTCTCAACCCTCAGGGAACATGTGTTTCCCAAGCAGAGGGAGCAAAGTAATTTCCTTTTCTTTCCAATCCACCTACTCTTCATTCTCTTCTCTCATATTCTCTTCCAGAATTTTACCCTTTCCTTGTTCAGAATAAGAGAGATGATCTTGTGACTTCCTAGGTGTTACTGGGATTCTATATCATTTCTTCTCCAAAACAGAAGATTCCGGGTACATCTGGGTGACAAGTCTAGCAGATGGAGACTTGTCTCAAGTGGCCTCCCCCAGGGCTCTGTTCTGGCTCCTACGCTATTTAATATTTACATCAATGACCTCCCAGAAACTTCTTCAAGGAAGTTCATCTACGCCGATGACATCTGCTGTGCAACTCAGGCATCCAAGTTCGACATCCTCAAGGAAACACTGACTAAAGACATGTCTCTGATATCTGATTACTGTAAAAAATGGCGACTAATTCCTAGCACTGCTAAAACGGTATCATCTGTTTTCCATCTACACCATGCCTCGGCCTTGCATGAGCTTAATGTGCAGCTTGGCGATACGAGAATCCGGCATGAAGCCCAGCCAGTCTATCTTGGCGTTACTCTCGATCGCACTCTATCATTTCACAAACATCTCATAAAAACTGCAGCAAAGGTGGGCGCGAGGAATAACATCATTGCCAGACTGGCCAGCTCCTCATGGGGCGCGAGCGCTTCCACACTACGATCATCATCTCTGGCATTATGCTATTCCACTGCAGAATACTGTGCCCCAGTATGGTTCCGTAGCCCCCATGTCCACTTGGTCGATTCCAAATTATATTCCTCCATGAAGATAATTTCTGGAACCATCCATTCCACTGAACTTCTCTGTTCCAAACTCTTGGAAAGAGAGTTGGCAGTCAGCTGAGGTAAAGAACAAACACCTCATCACAGACCCCTGCAAGCGTCAACCCGGCTTTGACCTAGCACGTTATGATTGGGCCCTCCTCAATCGCTATCGAACAGGCCATGGCCGGTGCGCCGCTATGTTCCATCGCTGGGGAGCCAGAGACGACCCGAACTGCCCCTGCGGCTCCAGACAGACTATGACCCACATAGTCAGACTGCCACCTCTCCAGATTCAAAGAAGGTCTCGAAACTTTACATCAGGCTCAACCTGATGCTGTTGACTGGCTACGGAAGAAGGGCAAACGCTAGAAGAAGAACTGGGATTCTATAAAGTCCTACAGAGTCTACATTCTTGTCTGAAGCTGATTGTGCTATGTCTAAAGGCCATCATAAAATGTAGATTCTGTAGTGCACTTTAACTTTAGCCAAGTATGTACAGTGTTACCATGCAACCTTTTCTGGTCTGCTCCCTGCCTTCTAGGGGCCACAGTTGCAAAAATAAGAAGGGCTTCCTTGTGCATTCCTTCTAACCATTAACTCAAAGAGTTCTTGAGTGCAAGAGGTGGGTAAAATATAATCTTGCCTCTTCTTTGCTTTTTTTAAATATATTTTTATGTGTAAAGGTATGTTTTATTTTGCTGTGAAATAAAAGTACTATAATTTGTCAAAACAATAAAAAATGATTCTGCTGCCTTTAGCTCAGTCAGCATTGTAGAGTTAGAGTCATTTATGCATATTCTATAGGCCATAAAAGTCACTGTTGCCCCAAAAAAGTAAAAATAAAAAATACATCCCTCTTTGAATAGGTAGCATGCCCATTGGCCAACACTAGAATCTTCTAGGCACTTTTTTTTTTGCCTTCAGGGTTATTGTTGGGGCTCTGTGCCCACACTATGAATCCACTGCTTCTGGTGGCCATTTTTTAAAAATTATTTTTTGTTTATTTTACTGGGTAGTACAGAGAGAAATTAAAAGGGAAGGGGAAGATAGAGAAGAACAAAGAAAAATAGACACCTATAGACCTGCTTCACCACTTGTGAAGTGAGCCCCCCACACACTTGGGGAGCCAGGGGCTCTCACTGGGATACTTGTGTGAGTCCTTGTGCTTTGTACTATGTGTGCTTAACCCGGTGCTCCACCACCCAACTCCCACACCTGTTTTTTCAGGACTTTTCAGCTGCTGTTTTATCAGTAAGCAACTCTTTCCAGACTGGACAGAAGAACCAAGAGGATTTGCTCCCAGATAAGTTATTGGGCTGAAAGATCGTCTGCTTTGCTTTATTCTAGTTGAACAACTCTGCACAAGCAAGGTAACTTTCTTTGCCTGACTTAAATGAACCAACTACATAAAGATAATCAATGAACAATGAAATGTCACATACAATATGTTTTGCTTACATGGGTGAGTTTAAGAATTGACTTAGAGTCTTAAGTTTTTTTTTTTTTCTACTTTAAATCTCCCTCCTTCTGTTCAACTATTTATTGTTTTAAAATACTTTTACCTGCTTTAATAACTCTATTAAATTTTTGTTGGGTCAAAAGAATAAAGACACAGGAGAAACAATGTCAGCATTCAAGATGAGGAATAAAATATTGGTTCAGATAGACAAAAAAAATGTCAATTATCACTTCTGGAAAGGTCACAAATGACCCTGGAGTCAAAGTGGTTAGTGAAATAGAAATCAAGCTCTATTTTTGTTAGAAATTAATATAAATTATATGTATATAATTTATATATACACATCTGTATATATAAATATTTATATTTAATAAATATAAATGTTATATTTATACATATATATTTATATGTATGAATACATAAATATTTATATTTATACATATATATAGTCAGAAAGTTCATTTTATTGTATCCTATTGTTCCAGGTTCATTCCTTGTTCAGCAAATAAAAGAGTTATTTGATTGGAAGCTATTCTTGGTCCTAACCCAGCTTTCTAGCCCTATTCTCAACTCTGTCACCATCTTCCCAAACAGTACTTTTAGTCCACCTGCATGTTAGATAATAGTCAAAAATTAGTAAGTCAGGGGGATCAGGTGGTGGCACACTTGGCTGAGCACACGTATTACAATGAGCAAGGACCAGGGTTCAAGCCCCTGGTCCTTACCTGCAGGAGGAAAGCTTCACAAGTGGCGAAGCAGAGCTGCAGGTGTCCCTCTGTCTCTTTCCCTCTCTATCTCCCCCTTCCTCTCAATTTCTGGTTGTTTCTATCCAATAAATAAATAAATATAATAAAATAAATTTTAAAAAATTAGTAAAGCTGTGGGCCTCTTGGAATATACCTAAAGTATACTTCCTAGCTTCTTCCTACATGAAGAACTCTAATTTCATCAGCTCTATCCCTGCCTTTGGGTACCTGTTTATTAATAGCTTGCCCTACTTTATATCTTACTACCTTTCAGCCATCAAGCTGTAGAGGCTACTGAAACACTATCTTGAGTTCCCTGTGAAGATAACTTCACCAATGTGCCCCAGAACCTCGCCTCTCCAGAGCCCTACCTAGCCCACTATGGAAAGATAGAGACAGGCTAGGGGTATTGAACAACTGCTAATGCCCATGTTCATTGGAGAAGCAATTACAGAAATCAGACCTTCCACCGTCTGTATCCCATGGAGTTCTTTGGTCCATAGCCCCAGAGGGATAAAGAATAGGGAAGCTTCTAATGAATGGGATGAGACATGGACTTCTGGTGGTGGGGATTATATGAAATTGTACCTCTGTTATGTTACAATCTTGTCAATCATTATTAAATACTAATAAAAAATTACAGTGATAATTTGAGTATGTGAATGCTGGCAATTAAGACTATCTGTTCTTGTTTGTCCAACAAGAAAGAGTTAAGAACATTTCCCTTTGCCATAACATGATCCTGGTGAGGAATCTAATCTGCAAAGTTGGGTAGAGACACTGGCCTGGAGGTCTGCCACTCATAAAGATGTTCAGAAGCTCTTTTCTTTCCCTCATGAACTGTCAAACTTTACAGGATTTTCATGTAAGTACTGCTTGCTAACCAATTGCACCACTGGAGCTCTAAACTTTCCAGGATTTTCAGTGGGACATTTGCATCATTTGCATAATTACTCTTCATTGTGATTCTTTGTTACACAGACTACAAAGGTTCCCTCCCCTCTCCTCATTTTCCTGTTGTGCATTATGCTCCTGGCGAATACCAAATTCAGTTAATGTGACAAAACAAAACAGTTTCACCAGGTAAATGGTTGGGTTTAAGACTACAAAAAGAGGCAGCCTTGTGCACAGTTCTGTATACAATGTGAGAAAGGTCTAAAATTATCCATTTATTCCTATTCAAAGATACAAGATTGACCCAGCAGACATCTTAGTGAGAAACTCTTTGATTGTCGGAAGGAGTAAGGACTGATGCCAATAAATTTTGTCCTGCTTTATATCCATCACTAATTTTGTGATGCTTCTTGAATAAATGACTTATGTAAGCTTTTATCCTCAGATAATGTATTGTTCTCTATGGGGTAACCATTCATATAGACACATATCTCTGTAAAATACTTAATTCAGGTTAGCTACAAGCATGAGGAATAAGAAAAAAAAAAGGCAGGACTGTTGTCTCAGTAAAAACTACTGACTTTACTCATATGTAGGTTTCTTTTTAATTCATTTTCATTTTTTATAATAGAGACAGAGAGCATTGCAATGTGTGTGCTCAAACAGATGTGCTACCAACCAGCTGCCAGAAATAGTGCTTCTTTGTCTTGATGCAACTGCAGTCAAATTTCTCAAGCCCTTTCTAGAATTCCCTCTATGCATTATTGGTGGTCATCATTTTTTCCTGTTTTGTCCCATTTTTCTACCTCTTTTTTAAAAAAAAACATATTGTAATAAATCATTTAATCATTTCTTTAAAAATTTTTTTATTATCTTTGTTTTATTTATTGGATAGAGACAGCCAGAAATCTAGAGGGAAGGGGTTGATAGAGATGGAGAGACAGAGAGACACCTGCAATATTGCTTCACCACTCACAAAGCTGGGGGCTTGAACCCAGGTCCTTGAACACTGTCACATGTGCACTTTTCTACCTCTTATAAGTCCTCTGCTCAATTTTAATTTCCTGTATCAAATGTCTGTAGTAATTTCAGGGCTTGTGTGGTCAATATAATTTCCTCCGAATCCAATTTATGGGAACTGTGGCTTCTTCAGCATTTTTACAGTGGGGACAGCTGGTTCATGACCTCATTCCTTCCCTGCTATCTACTCCTACACATCGCTGATCTGTGAAGAGGAGGTACCTGATAAAAAGAACCAATTAAAATCCCTCTGCTGAATTTAAGATTCCAGGCTCTGTCCTACTGGTTTCTTAGACAAAGGAGTTATAAAATTACAAACTTTTGGCTACTGAGTTTTCTGAAGAGGAATTGAATTTTATATTACAGTTGGAGGAAGAGAAGGCTTATCTGTACGTTTGAAAATAGGCAGAAGAACTGAGGGAAACATGAGAGTTGAACAAAGGTTGTCTTCTGGATTTGCATAATACATTTGCTTCTAGTTTCTTTTGAACCTGACAGTATTTCTTCTCTTGGGTCCAATTAGTTGATCCTATATTATTATAATATTTTTTATACTTAGTGTTAATTGTCTAGGGTTGGATCCTGTCACTTATAATCCAAAGAATCTTTACTAGGTAATCATCCAAATCCTCTTAAAGCAACTTCAAACTGCCTGACATAATCTGACATGGATCTGCCTACAGTGATCGACTGCTTTTTTCTGACATGATAGTTCTCATCATTCTCCATAATTCAAGTGTAATCTATCTGTAATAATTTGGTTGTTTCTAGAGTGTACTAAGGAGTGCTCACACCTGGGCTCTATCACTGTATTATTTTTCCAAAAGTGTAAACAACAATATATGTACACATATATATCTATACAGACACATACTATTGAGTGGGTTAAATTATTCTTTGTTCATTCTTGTTTAAGAATTTTCAAAATATATGATCCACCCCCTTTAATATGATTTTATTTTTTAAAAAAAATATTTTATTTTTAACATTTTATTTATCTATTAATGAGAAATATAGAAGGAGAGAGAAAGAACCAGGCATCACCCTGGTACATGTGCTGCCGGGGATTGAGCTCAGGACCTCATGCTTGAGAGTCCAAAGCTCTATCAGCTGTGCCACCTCCTGGACCACTAATATGATTTTCTTATGTTTCTACATTTTGTTCAAATCTAGCCACTTTTCCATAGCTAGAAGAATCTATAAAAGAAAAAGATACATAACCGACAGCTTTCACCATTCATCATAATTCCTTCTCTCTTTTATTTTAATTTTACTTGTAAAAAGGAAACACTAACAAAAACCATAGGATAAGAGGGGTACAACTCTAAACAATTCCCACCATCAGAACTCCTTATCCCATCCCCTCCTTGATAGCTTCCCTATTCTTTATCCCTCTGGGGGCATGAACCCAGGATTATTATGAGGAACAGAAGGTGGAAGGTCTGGCTTCTGTAATTGCTTCTCCACTGAACATGGGTGTTGGCAGGCTGATTCATACTCCCAGCCTGTCTCTCTCTTTCCCTGGTGGTGTGAGGTTCTGGGGAACTGGAGCTCCAGGACACACTGGTGGGGTCGTCTGCCCAGGGAAGTCCGGATCATGGTAGCATCTGGAACCTGGTGGCTGGAAAAAAGAGTTAAACAAATAAAGCCAAACAAATTATTGACTAATCATGAAACTAAAAGCTGGAATAGTTCAGATGAAGAGTTGAGGGGTCTCTGTTTTGTAGATAGTTGGTAGGCCTATTTTAGTTATATTCCAAAGGGCCCATGACTACACTAGTTGTATTTTTTTTTTTTTTTCCCTGAGCCTGACATCTGATATGCAGGTGGATCCAAGTCATTGTCTGGGGAGATTATATCAAGCCTGTAAAAAAAGGACCAGAAAGCTGGATCAGGGAAGAGAGTAGCTCCCAAATATAGGATCTCCCCTCTTTCTTAAGGTAAATTTAGTTCAATTAAATGGTTTTCATAAATTGGCTTTTTACAGCAATCATTCGTTTGAGTTTCTGAGAAATCCTTTGCTAATTCCTCCACTAAATTGAGATATTGCTGTTCTTGGAGTCATCTTAGTCTCTAACACTGAGGACAATAGGGCACATAAACTACTGGTAGACTACCTAAACACACATGGGCATATAGGACACAAAATAAACATTCCAACACACAAAGTTAATTAATTTTCACCAGTGATTCTCAGTGAGAGTTTACTGAAAGTAGCTTGCTTTGGGTATGAGTCATAGGTAATCACTCTTTGTGACATAAAGTTAGTGAATTATTTTGGTGCTTGATGAAAAGCCTTCATTGCTTATGTGGTTATTATTGCATTTTTAAAGTTGTATTATAAGGTGAGATGAAGCCCTCAGACTTTCTCTAATACAGTACACACACACACACACACATTGAGAGAGAGAGAGAAGAAGGAAAAATCAAAGAGAAAGAAAGAAAGAGTAAGAGAAAAAAGAAATGAAAGGGGAAAAAGGAAGGAAGGAAGGATGGAAGGAAGAAAGGAAGGAAGAAAGGAAGGAAGGAAGGAAGGAAGGAAGGAAGGAAGGAAGGAAGGGAGGAAAAAGAGAAGAATAATCATTCTATACTCAGTCTTATAACTTGACTTTTAAGACGTGTGTGTTTTAGTAGAGGCCATTTTCATCATCGTACCTATTATTTGACATGAAAAATGACTTTTAAAAAGACAATGTAGACTATATTCATCTTTCTGAGGTCATACAGGGCGGTGAGAATGTGATTTCTAAACACAGGTCTTCATTTTCTCTGGCTACAAAGTAACATTCAGCATGTGAGATTTCCATTTTCAGTGGTGAGTTCATCTTTTATTACCTTTTATCAGTGCAAATTATGGTGTACCAGGTACTTACTTCTCTATAACAGGAGGGGTCAAGTAGATAATTAATGAGAATTAATCTGTAAAAAGGAATAAAATCTCCAATTTGAATCCTGGTTTATGACTTGGTTTATTATGCAAGTGAGAAACTTGAAAGGGAGCGAACTCAACTTGGCACTTTAATTACATTTTATTATATTTAAGAGCTTATGGAAATTTTACTTGCTGCCAAGAAATGCTTCTTGAGAACACTTTTCTCCCCATCATGTTGCTGGGGCCCCTTGCTCCCAGAGAAGCTACAGAGAGACACCGCCTTCACCTTTCTCAAATACAAGAACAAGGTGCAAGCAGCTGCTAGGTGGAACACTGACTTAGGGAGTAGCCAGGGATCATTTCTCTGACAGAGCTAACATCATAGAACCCAGTACCATGCCCTGTAAAGATTCCAATCCTAAAAGTCTCCAAGACACTGTTTAGGGAAATTTGGGGGAGGATCAAATATGGGGTACTAGTCCTGATGTAATCCCTGGGGGTGGTCATTTCCACCACCTGGGAAAGCAAAACAAAGCAAAGAGATATAGAAGACAAGTATCCACTATCACTATAGCTTAGCTCAGGAGAAGGTGTTTAATAATGTTGGATTTGGCAGTAAGGGAAGAGGCTATATTTTTAATAGCTGCATTATCTTCTCACTCTCTTATGTTCTTTAGAGCATGAAACTAACATGGCATCTAGGGTTAACATTGTTTGATGTCTGAATCCAAGGCCAAGGGCCAAGGTACCTCCCATCTGCTTGCAACTCTGGTACTGACTTGTCCAAGGGCCTTGGGCGAATTTACCTATTCTCTGTGGATCTGTACTGGGTCTGTCTACTTCAAAAATGACAAGCATGATAACATCCATGCTGACCTCATTGGGACATTGTATAGACTAGTTGGAAAAAAAATTTTTTTTTAATTATTCCTCTTCTTAATATGGGGAAGGGGCAGAAATAATTTTGGGGTTTCCAGTGAAGGCAGACTAAAAGATGCTTAAAGAGGGGGCCAGGAGGTAGCACAGTGGGTTAAGCACACATGGTGCAAAGCGCAAGGACCAACATTAGGATCCCAGTTCTAGGCCCCGGCTAGCCTGCAAGGGGGTCGCTTCCCAGACAGTGGAGCACGTCTGCAGGTCTCTATCTTTCTACCCCCTTCTCAGTCTTCCTCTCCTCTCTTAATTTCTCTCTGTCCTATCCAACAACAACAACAGCAAAGGCAACAATAACAGTAACAACAACAAGGGCAACAAAATGGGAAAAGTGGCCTCCAGGAGCACTGGATTCGTATTGCAAGCACTGAGCCCCACTGATAACCCTGGAGGCAAAAACAAACAAACAAGCAAACAAAAATTCTTAAAAGAGGGAGAGTCAGAGAAGAATTGTTTGATTACCACTGGTAAGGGCAGAATAATATGTCTAATGTGTGTGCAAAAAAAGTAAATAATAATATCTATTTTTTAATTAATTTTTTTGTGAGGGTAAATGACATCTGGGTTTGAATAACTGGACTTTTTCCTTTACCAGTAAATTTTCACTAACTTCTACAGTGACAATTATCATCTTATAATTGATGGTAAATTTAGAGATCATTAGACTTGATTTCAATTGAAATGAAGAAAAGGAAAAGATACATTATTTCCCCAAATTTATAAAAAGTGGAAACAATAAAATATGGAGATTAGGACAGTACTAGAAACTGGAGGGTATGTTGGAATTGTCCAGATGTTTTAAAAAATATATGGTATTATAAGTTGAGAGGGACGATTTCTGATAGGTAGTCAGTATTTAGTTATTCAAGAAAGGTGAATTAAACACGTTTATCAGGGCTTAGCTCCTATGCTCAAAAAGCTTATAGTTTATTGGGAAAAATCGGTGTGTGTGTGTATGTGTGTGTGTGTGTGTGTGTTCACTGCATGATTATATTATGAGTTTTACAGTAAGAGTATATAATGGTACCATGTTACTAAAAATAAGTAAAAAGGACATATTTTAAAACTCTTGAAATCGGAATCAGTTTCATCTAACGTGATGATAAAAAGATCAGGGAATGTTTCTCTGATAAAAAGATGAGTATAATTTTCCTAGGAGTTAGAGATGATTCAAAGAGTAAAACTAGAAGAACAAAAAATACAAAAGTATAGAGGCATAAAATAGTATGGAAAATTCAAAAAGTAGTACCATGCAAATGGAGTTTCTGATGATAAATGAAGTTGACAGAAAATAAAATTAGAGAAGTCAGCAAGGACTTATCAAGGTAGGAGAATAACTGTAATTAGCTTGTTCCTACTGGTTATGGCACTTCACATAAGTTTCTTAGTTCCTTCATCAATACAAGAGGAATAATAGTATGTACATTATAGGGTTGTTTTGTGATCAAAATAAGAAAAATGTA
This sequence comes from Erinaceus europaeus, assembly GCF_950295315.1. Lineage (NCBI taxonomy): Eukaryota > Metazoa > Chordata > Mammalia > Eulipotyphla > Erinaceidae > Erinaceus > Erinaceus europaeus. Next base: position 43,664,392 of record NC_080166.1, on the reverse strand, counting down.
TGGCAGCATAGGAGAAGCTTTGGCCCTGGATTGGCATAAACAGATTTTATTTATGTATATATATATTTATTTATAAAAAGGTAACACTGACAAAAAACATAGGATAAGAGGGGCAAAACTCCACACAATTCCCATCAGCAGAACTTCATATCCCAACCCCTCTCCTGATAGCTTTCCTATTCTTTATCCCTCTGAGAGTATGGACCCAGGTACTATGGATGCAGAAGGTGGAAGGTCTGGCTTCTGTAACTCCTCCCCTGTTGAACATGGGTGTTGACAGGTCAATCCATACCTCCAGCCTGTCTCTCTCTTTCCCTAGTGGGGCAGGACGTTAGGGAAGCTGGGCTCCAGGACACATGATGGAGTCGTCTGTCCAGAGAAGTCTGGTTGGCATCATGTTAGCATCTGAAACCTGGTGACTAAAAAAAGAGTTAATATATAGAGCCAAACAAATTGTTGACTAATCATGAATCTAAAGGCTAGAATAATTCAGAGGAAGAGTTGGGGGAGTCGGGCTGTAGCACAGCAGGTTAAGTGCAGGTGGCGCAAAACACAAGGACCGGCATGAGGATCCCGGTTCGAGCCCTGACTCCCCACTTGCAGGGGAGTCGCTTCATGGGCAGTGAAGCAGGTCTGCAGGTGTCTATCTTTCTCTCCTCCTCTCTGTCTTCCCCTCCTCTCTCCATTTCTCTCTGTCTTATCAAACAACGACAACAACAATAATAACTACAACAATAAAACAACAAGGGCAACAAAAGGGAATAAATAAATAAAATAAATATTTAAAAAAAATTTAAAAAAAAAAGAGGAAGAGTTGGGGAGTTTCCGTCTTGTAGATAGTTAGTAGGCCTATTTTAGTTATATTGCAAAGGGCCCATGACTATACTACTTTTGTTCATTTGTTTTCTGAGCGTGACATCTGATATGCAGGTGGAGCCAAGTTGTTGTCTGGAGAGATGATGTCATGGCTGGTAAAAGGACCAGAAAGCTGAATCAGGGAAGAAAGTATCCAAATATGGGAAATATAAATATTGTTGACTATCAACCTTATTGATTTTATCTGATCTGGGGTCCATATTCAGCTTAGGAACCTATGTGACCTCTGCATTCTTGTAGATCTGAGGTCAAATTCTGTGGTCATGAGTAGGAATGTTCCAAGCTGCCTGCCCCAATTTCAGGACCAATCTTCCTCAGGTGGAACATAGAGTATGTTGTCCATCCTCCCTTCAGAGGATGGAACATTCTCTACCGTTGTTGATCCACATTGAGGGCAAGGTCTTATGGGGACCCACAAAGGGATCTATTGTGTTGTTCCTGATAGAGCTGACTGATAACAATGGAGAGAGGTATTTATTTGAAGTCTAGGCCCATAATGTCTGTTTGGGAATCTCAAGACTCCCCGAGTAGTGCCCCAGCTGATGGGGTGGCCTGATAGTGACTAGAGTCATTGGCAAAGTATGTAAGTCTCTTGCCATTATTAAGTTTTTGCAGTGCTTACTTTGATAAGGTTATCTTTGGAGTGAGTGAGTGAAGTATAATAGGAAGTAGATGAGGAGGGTGTATAAGTTAAGTAGACACTATTTTATGCTTCACTTCAGACTGTGCCCAGAGACGTCAGGCTCAGAATGTCAACCCTTCAGCCTCATTACTTGGGTGAGACCTTTCCTTTCTCATAGGATTCTCTAAGTCCATTTGAGGTGGTTTACTTCCTAACAAAGTCCCAAAACCTACATATAGATCAGGTTCCATGAGATAGGGCATAAATCCACATGGACCCATAAATTAGGGCAAAATATATACCTGAATGCAAAAGTGCAGAATAGTCTGCAATGAGTCAGTATATGTAGCAAACAAGTTGAAAGACCTAAAAAGATGCCATAAAGTTCCTAATGAAATAAAATATTTTCAATAAATTTTAACATTATTACTGTTTTTAGATAGAGGCAGAAGGAGAGAGTGAGTGACTGAAAGACAACAGCACTGAGACTCCCTTCAGTGTGATGGGAGCCTGGTTTAAACCTGAGTTGTACTTGTGGCAAAGCAACACACTATCCAAGTGAGCTATTTCACTGTCCCAAATTTAAACTTAATTACATATTAAGTTAGTTGAAGAAGTTTGGCTTTGATCCTGTATAGAAAGAAGCTATGGAAACAACTTTAGGAAGGCACTGCCTTGTTGAGATATACATGTAGAATAAAGCGTAACTAGACTATGAGGGAGATTATGTAAGATAGAGGGAAAGAATGAGAATAACATAGAATTTTGGAATTTGACAATAGGGTCAAAGTTCTCAGAGGTTTCCAAAACTGGGGTCTTGGGTGACTAGAAGAAATGGTACAATTTGAGTAGGAAAATATCTAAGAAGCAAAGGAGTAAGTAATAAATGTGGTTGTTAACGTTTTTTGCATGCAGATTTTTAGTCAGCCAAGAATTCTACAGGTATAGAGAATCAGGCTCTCCGAAAAGAAATCTGGACTAAAGATAAAATGTCAGGTATCTTTGGATTGTGTGAGTTGATACAGGAAGAAGGGCTGGACTTGTAGTTTAAAAAAAAAAAGTCTAGAAAGAGAAATCTGAGGAAAGAAGAATGATTTTTCAAAAATATAAAAGTGTATGATTAAATTCAAAGTACTGCTTTGACTCAGCTTTGACCTCTTTTTCTTATTTTGTCATGGCTTCTGCAGACATCCTCTGGTTTATCCCATAAGATCATCTTAGTTACACATGCGATCTACTGTGGAGAATAATATTCTTCTGTGATGCCTTACTCTTCAAGGTATAGCTTTAGGTTTGTACCTAAATTTCCTTTATTATTTACTTTTTAAAAATATTTATTTTAATGACAGAGAGATATACATGGAAACACCAGAGAGCACTTCTCAGCTCTGAGTTATTGTGGTGCTGGGGATTGAACCAGGAAAGTTGAAGCCTCAGGCATGGAAGTCTTTTGCATAACCATTGTGCTACCATTGTGCTATCTCTTCAACTATGAGATTTTTTTTTTTAAAACACCACAAAATGTATGGCACAATATTGATAGAAAAGATTCATGCAAAACTTTAACATTTTTTTTTCTCAAATTTTGTCAGCACTTACTGGGATTACAATCAAGTGTACTTACATGACTGAGTAGTTAAAAATCCAGAATAAAAGGCCTGTGTGGTGTCATACCTTATTGAGCACACATGTTACAATGCACAAAGACCTAGGTTCAAGCCCTTTTTCCAACCTGCAAAGGGAAAGCTTTGCGAATGGTAAAGCAGTGTTCAGGTATCTGTCTCTCTCCTTCTCAAACTCCCCCTCTCCCACCAATTTCTGGCTGTCTCCATTCAACTAAATAAAGAAGATTTTTAAATCATTTGTTAAAAAATAAATCCAGAATTAGTGGAAAAAACAAGTTTGCAAATCTAACCACATAAAAATTATGTTTAAAAATCATATTTTTAATAAGACATGAAAGCAAGCACCATAAACAAAGTTCAAATTTGAAAAAGTATTTGCCATTTATGTCATAGATTAAGGATAATATCTTTAGTCATTTAAAAACCAAAATTGTAGAGATCATAGAAAAGTGGATACTAAGTGTTACACACACAAACACACACACACACACACACACACACACACACACACACACACACACACTAAATAAATGAATCTCAATCTAGCATCTGGAACCTGGTGGTTGAAAGGAGAGTTAACATACAAAGCCAAACAAATTGTTGATCAATCATGAACTTAAAGGCTGGAATAGTGCAGATGAAGAGTTGGGGGTACTCCATTTTGTAGATAGCTAGTAGTCATTTTAGTTATATTCCAAAAGGCCTATTTTTTCCCCTGAGCCTGAAATCTAATATACAGGTGGATCCAAGTTATTGTCTGGGGAGATGAAGTCATGGCTGGAAAAGGAACAGAAAACTGGATCAGGGAAGAGAGTAGCTCCCTAATATGGGAAAGGTGTATAAATATTGTTGACTATAAACCCCACTGATTTTATCTGATTTGGTGTCAATATTCAGCCTAGGAGTCTATGTGACCTCTGCATCCCTGTAGATCTGAGCTCATATTCTGTGGTCATGAGTAGGAACTTTCTAAGCTGTCCCAGTATCGACCCATCTTCCTCAGGTGTGGCATAGAGTATGTTGTCCATCCTCCCTTTGGTGGATGGAACATTTGTCGGTCCGCTTTGAGGTCAAGGTCCTCTGGAGGCCCACAAAGGGGTCTATTTTGTTGTTCCTGATAAAGATGACCAGTAACAATGGAAAGAGGGATTTATTTGAGGTCTAGACCCATCATGTCTTTTTGGGAATCTCAGGACTCCCTGATTAGTGCCCCAGCTGATGGGGTGGCTGATAGTGACTAAAGAGTCACCATTAAAGTATGCCAGTCTCTTGCCCTTATTCAGCTTTTGCAGTCCTTGCTTTGCTCAGGTTAGGTTTGGAGTGAGTGAGATAACTGTAATAGGAAGTAGGTGAGGAGGCCAAGGAGACTTCACTGGACAGACAACCCAGCAATGTGTCCTGGAGCTCTGCTTCCCCAGAGCCCCATCTTATTAGGGAAAGAGAGAGACAGGCTGGAAGTATGGATCCATCTTTCAACGCTCCTGTTTATTGGGGAAGCAATTACAGAAGCCAGACCTTCAACCTTTTGCATCCCACAATGACCTTGGGTCCATACTATCAGAGAGTTAAAGAACAGGAAAGCTATCAGGGGAGGGGATGGAATAAGGAGTTCTGTTGGTGGGAACTGTGTGGAGTTGTAGCCCTCTTATCCTATGTTTTTTGTCAATGTTTCCCTTTTATAAATAAATAAATAAAATCCTCAATCTATGTATAATAATATAAATATCAGTTAACTTCAACAAAGCATTTTAGAGTGAACAATTCGGTGCAACTACCTCAAAAGGGAAGGCTTATCAGTGAGACTCTTCAGAAATATGCAGGTGAAAGTGCAAAACTGAAATAATGTGAACAACCTTGAAGAATGGAGATACAACAAAATTTATCCAAAGTACAGACACTTTACCATTTGTTTCAGATGTCTCACTAAGCATATTGCCTACAGATACTCTTGTACAAGTACAAAATGATATATAGGGAAAGTTATTCACTGTGACATCATTTATAATAACAAAAGATTAGAAATCACCCAACAAAAGCAATAGGATACTTTGTTGAATAAAGCATTATCCAATTTCAGAATACTAGTTATAAGCAGTCACTAAGAAAAAAAAAGTAAAAAGAAAAAAATAGATTAATCAGGCAGTAGCCCAGCGCGTTAAGCACAAGGACTGGATACTGGGGATACTGGTTCGAGCCCCCGGCTCCCCACCTGCAGGGGAGTCGCTTCACAGGTGGTCTGCAGGTGTTTATCTTTCTCTCCCCCTCTGTCTTCCCTTCCCCTTTCCATTTCTTTCTGTCCTATCCAACAACAATGACATCAGTAACAACTATAATAACTACAGTAATAAAAACAACAAGGGCTACAAAAGGGAATAAATAAATATTTTTAAAAATTAAAAAATAAATAAAAAATAGATTAGATTGTTCTGTGATAAAATGCAAAGATATCCTGAAAATATTATATTGTGATAAATACTATTTGTATAAGAAAATTAGATGATAAGAACAAAGATATTTGTTTGCTTGTAATTAAAAAAAAAGAAAATATCTTGAAAATATCTTGAACACAATTCCTTGATAAGTCCTTTCTTCTTTAGCAATATAAACAGAAACTTGATTTACAAAAATGATTGTCTACAAGTCATGAAAAAAAGAAAAAGAAAAAGAACTTGGCAAAGGGCATATTTTTGAGTACAGGAGATAATCTATATCAAAAAAAAAAGAAAGAAATGTTAAACTTTCATCAAATTTGTTTTAGTATTAACTCTGATATTGCTGTTTTGAAATTATTTTATTTTTCAACTCCTTTACTTAAAGAAAACATAATTTATATTTCAGTTAAAGTTTCCTACGGTGAAAGGAAATTTTAGTTATAAAATTGAAGTTAGCACAATAAAACTTTAAATATGAACTGAAACTATCAACACCAATAAAATGTATAGCATGAATTTGCCTTGTACCATATTATCTAGAAAATAACCACCTTGGGAACATTCCTCAACCTTCATGGCCAGTGTTTCTTTTTTAATGTCATTGCCCCATACAGTGTCAGAATTCTTTAATATTTATTTCCAGGTAGGGACAGAGAGGGAAAAATGGGAATGAATACAAAAGTTTTCATGGACTGGGGAGATAACAAAATGCTTTCACACTTGAGGCTCATGGTCCCTCAGCACCACTATAAACCAGAGCTGAGCAATGTTCTGGTCTCTCTTCCTCACTCTCACTCTCTTTCTCACTTTGTATAACTCTTATTAAGATAAATAAAAAGACTTAAAAAAAAATAAAGATCTTCTGAACTAATGAATTTCCAGCCATTGTTATAAATTCTAACTTGTTGAGACTTTGACCAAGGATGAGTCAAGTTAAACATCCTGAAAACTGTCTGTTGTAGCTAATATTGAATTTATGAACATTCATGAGTATACAGGAATGTTTAAAGGCATACACACACACAGACACACACACACACACACACACACACTTTGGTCATCATTTGAGGATTCTATTGAACCAAAGACACTTTAATTTTAGAAGAGAAAAGAAACATTTGTCCTGTCTTTTCAGGAAGGAAAAATTCAGGTTTTCCAAATATTGTCTATTTGATAAGCTAAAGACATTTTATATGGGTAGAGAGATACATATATAGAGAATAGAATTAGAAAATCTTCATTGTACAAACACAAAGTAATCGGTTTTATTCAGGAAGACCAATAACTGGTAAGCAGCAAAGATGGGTTAGTTACCTGCAATCATGTTTCCAATATTTCAGAATTAAAATTATTGGGTACTAGTTTGTGAACACATGGGTATAGTTACTTAAGGTGCCTCACACTGCTCAGATTTGGAAGAATTTAACAACAAAAGATTCTCCCACTGACTGATGCTAAACTTATGCTTCATTGATAGGTGAGATATCCATTTCAATGAAAGTATTCACGATGTATGGAATGTGCTATATTTACCTTAAATTTTATCAGTCCTCCCTAGATATAGGAAATGAGAGTTAAAGGGAAAAACTAAATTTCCAGAAAGTGTCAGACAAATTACGAAGATGGAGGGACAATTGGAAAGAATTGAACAAAGAGAGGATGGAAACTTTCTCCTCTATCTTTACACACATAAAGTAAAATATCTAATTACCTATTTAAAACAGAATGAGAGTGAGAGAGATACCTCACTGGTTAGGATGGGTGCCTTACCAGGCACATAATCAAGATTTTAGTCCCAGAACCACATGAGAGATCTATGACACCAGAAATCTCTGGTGTTATAATGCCACTTCCTCTTATTCTGAAAAGGTGGCTGAAACAGTGAAATTATACATGCACAAGACTCTGGTTATACAAAAATAAATAAATAGCATAAATATTTTTAAAGGAGAGATAAAATATTTTAGCATACCTTATTAAATATGAATTCTAAGGTACTGACATAGGAGAAAGTTGCAAATCACTAATAGTGTGGTCTGACCATTTTCCTAGATGTCCCACTATTGTGCTTATATAATGCAGCACAAGCACTGCACTGTTGAATAAAGAGCAACATTATGCATAAATGTAGTAATAGTATTCCCCTTCCACCTACCCACTCCATTATTGCATAAGAACCTAATCCTGCCAGATAGTAAGAAAAAAGAAAGAAATACAAGAAATTGATCTGAATGACAGAATACCTGACTAATCAGGGCTTTCTTTGGTCTTGCCTGGGCCACCAGGTTCCAGGTGCTACCATGATGCCAACTGGACTTCCTTGGACAGATGACCCCATCAATGTGTCCTGGAACTCCAATTCCTCAGAGCCCTTCCCTACCAGGGAAAAAGAGAGACAGACTGGGAGTATGGATCTACCTGTCAAGACCCATGTTCAGCGGGGAAATAATTATAGAAGCCAGACCTTCCACCTTCTGCACCCCATAATGACCCCGAGTTCATACTCCCAAGGGTTAAAGAATAGGAAAGCTATCAGGAGAGGGGATAGGATACAGAACTCTGATGACAGGAATTGTACAGCTCTTATCCTATGGTCTTGTCAGTGTTTCCATTTTATAAATGAATTAATTAAGATAAATAAAAATATTTTATAACTATACTGAATTGATTTCCAAAATCTCATAAGTATATAATAAAATTAACTTCATAACAAAAAATAAATGCAAAAAATTTCATTCTGGAGAATAGTAAAGGGTAAACGCATCAGGTACTGATGTAACTAATAGCTATTGTTCATAGCAATTTGGCTGGGCCAGATTGGCTCTTGTAGCTGCAAAGGTCTGGTAGATCTGTTTTCCTTTTGCTGATTACTGATATTAACAGTGATTATATTTAAAGATCCTTATGGAGTTGGATTTTTCAAATGTAGAAGTCAGAGCAAGTTGAGAAGGGCAAGTGTTGTGCCCATGCCCTCTCTGAGGCCTTTATTTCAACTGGCAATTCTCAATGTTTCCACTTCTGTTCACAAGTGAAGGGATTTAGATTAACCCAACCTTCTGGTTTTCAACTTGTTGCATGTGGGCACAGATTTTCTTTAGATGAAAGTGATGCTCTCTTACTTCAGTGCTAGGTAAGCACCCTAAGAGGAATTAGGGGAAAGGGAGTGATATAATATGCTTATAATACTTCTTATAAGCCAAATAGAGAACAATAGTTCTCTCAGAAGCATTCTACAGATAAAGAGATGTATGGACTTAAAAACAAGTTTCCTGAGAAATTTTCTTAGTCCATTTTTCTTAATCCATTACTGAGACTCAGATCAGAGGATTGTGTGATAGAAATGATTGGTATTTGCAAAGCTATGAATTGCAAGGAGAAAAAAAAAAGACTGATATTTGACCTAAATAATCATTATCAACCCGAAAGCATAATTTCTGGGATTGGGCAGTTGTTCACTGACCCAAATTCAAGCCCCCAGTCCCCACAAGAGGAAGGAGCAGTGCTATAGATATTTCCCTTCTCTTTGTTGCTCTCTTCCACTCTTTCAATTTCTAGTAAAGGATGTATCATTTCCTTTAGCAAAGGAGAAATTATGCTTATGAAAAGAACAGGAAGTTTGGCCTCTGATCTTTGAAGAAACTTCTAGTAAAGATTTCACAAAAGAAGTAACTGTAAATATATGTAGATCGGGGGTAGTAAAGTTTTCACAAAAGAAGTAACTGTAAATATATGTAGATTGGCGGGGGGACGTTGAGGTTTTGTTTGTTTGATTTTGTTTTTACCAAAGTACTGTTCAACTCCGGTTTATGGTGGATCTTGGGATTGAACCTGGAACCTTGGAGTCTTAGGTGTGAAAGTCTTTTATATAACTGTTACACTATATACCCAGCCCTAGGAGGGAAAAAATATATATAAGATAAAGTCAGGGGAAGGAGGATTCTCAAGAATAGCAAAGCAAAACCAGGGTGTCTAAATTTATGAGGAGCCCCATTAAGTAACTGATTCAGCAGGTATTTGGAGACCTTCTCACTTTCAAGCACCAAGCTAGTTACTGGAAATATAATGATGAAGAAAAGCAGTTACAACTCCAGCCTCAATGAAGCTTCCTGGTGTGGGGGGAGGGGTAGCCTACATGAAAGTCATATTAGCTAGTCTATAGAATCCTGAATCACAACTCTGCTTCTATTCAAGAAAGGTGCTCAGTGCTACGATAATATATAGTCTTAATTTCTTCTACTTGAGACAGTTTTCCAAAAAGGGACACTGAATCTTAAACTTTAGGTAAAATAAAATACTTGTGTGATGTTATAAGTAAAGAACATATTTATTCAAGCATTAAAAAGATAATCACAGGGGCCAGGTGGTGGCACACCTGATTGAGTGCACATGTTACTATACACAAGGACCCAGGTTTAAGACCCCAGTTCCCCACCTGCAGGGAGAAAGCTTTGTGAGTAGTGAAGCAGTGTTGCAGGTGTCTCTCTGTCTCCCTCTTTACTGCCCCCTTCCTTCTCGATGTCTGGCTGATTATATCCAATAAATAAATAGAAAAAATAAAATAAATTAAGTAAAAAAAATAAAATCAGACTGTGAGAGATGTTGTTGCAATATAAGAATATTATTTGCCCTACAGATAACCTGCCTTTATTGGCAAGTTCAGGGAGGCGTTGTAGTCATCATACCATGTCAAGATGCCCACAACCCATAGCCAGAAAATTCAAAAGTGTATGTTCTTCATCAAAATAAAACTAATTGAATATTATTTTATGTTATACTGAGAGATAGGAGCTGGTGTTTCAAGTTGTTCATATTCAGGTTTCATCTGAAGTGAATTGATCACCAGCTTACATGTTCTGACCAATCATTGTATTTTGTATTTTCCTATAGAAAGAAGATGCTGTCACACATCTTCCAAGATGAATTTCTTGGAAAGTGTTTCCAAGAGAATTTCTCTTTTTTTCTTGAGATTTTTTCAACAAAGATCTATAATAATGTACAGCTCAATGGAAAGAACCTAGAATTGTTTCCCTTATATCACTCATCCATTAATCTGTGGGACCTTCCTACAACTCTCAAGTTAATCTATTTTTTTTCCACTAATGATAACAATGACTCTTTAAATCATAAGAGGAGTAAACATGTTCGTATTTAAGTCAAGATGTTCCTACACTGGTGAAGATACTTCAACCCACTAAGAACTTAACAAGATATTTCAATGACTTTATTCTTCTCTAGTCAGCCATTTAGCCCAAAGCAAAAATAATCTGGGCTCCCAAATGTTTAATCTTAAGAAAAATCTTAACTTGATGGTTTATCATTATCATAAACAGCAGCAAAATGAGAACTGATTTATGACAGATAAAATACCAGTTCTAAAGTGGTAAGCCAAGATTATACCCTGTTTCTGACTGACTTAAAATTGATTAACTCCTTAGCACTACTTGCTAACAAGTAACATAACACCCTCTCTAAGTAATTGGCTTCACTGTGTTGTTATCACACATATCAACTAAACTCACTTTATTTGCCCACATCCATGGACTGCTAACATAGAGTTTTTAGAAGATTCCATAGTCTTTGGAAATTTCATAGGGATTATTTAAAGATGGCTTGATTTGCTTAGCAAGACCAGATCACCTTTTCCCTTTAAATTTATTTTGGCTTTTACTTGGTCCAGTTATTGCCTACAAACATTTTAGACCATATGTTAGTGATGTTTCCTTACTGATTCATCTGCACTAGCGAGCTATCTCACTATCTTGATTTTAATTGTGTAATATAAGTCACTACAGATAAGTGGGAACTGTTTTACACTGGCTCTTAAAAAGATATAAAACAACACTGTGAAGTCTGATGATTAAAAATACATACACGGAATGCAATTAGAAGTTCATACTTTATTTGGTTAGGAATTTCATTGCACTTGTCTTGATGCTCCCAAGTGGAAATTATTTCCTTTGTTTTTAAAATTAATTTTTTTACTAGTGATTTGATAATGACTTGCAATTTTTTATTGTTTCAGAGATATAGTTTCTTCCAAGTGAAAACTATTTATTCTTTTCTATCTCTGCATTCCTATAGTTTTGGTTTTGTACTTGCACAACCACTGGACACAGAGCTCTACCCACTCTGAGTCAGAAATTAAGTTACATCGAGTCTGGTCTTGAGCTTAGTAAGTGCATGGAAGACCCAGGAGTTGTGGAAGAAGTCCATCATGAAGTCCAGGTGTTACCCCACCTCCCACTGCTGCTTCCTCCTAAGCCTCACTTTTCTTTTCCATACCCTGTGGAGTAACCAGCCTATTCTTTCTGCTTTCACACAAAGTAGTTCACAACACACTGTATGTATGTTAGGAGAAAAGGCAGGGAGTAAGTGAGCAGGTTGCCACTTCAGGTTGGCAGGAAGTAGGACTTAGCTTGCTGCTTTGTCTCCCCTTAAAGCAGACCCTGGAGTAAAGAAACCTTTCTTTGATTCTGTTTCCATGAAACTAGAAAAAGGAATGAATAATATCCAGGAGACTTGGATAAGGAATAAGAAAGTGAGACGGCAAAGGGAAGGAAGTCAAAGAGCTCAGGGTGCTGAGGATCCCTGGAAGAGGCTGTTGAAGGAAACTGACCAAGAAATATAATCACACTTCTCCATACAAATATAAAATAAACACACATAAAAGATTTTGTTCAGAAGGTAAAACACAAAACAGCTTGAACTGGACTTGGTGTATTGCACCAAGGTAAAGGACTCTAGTGCAAGGGAAATGTTTATGTCCTAGAACATGGTAGTGGAGTAGGACCTGGATGGGAGGTTAGAGTGTTATGCAGAAAACTGAGAAATGTTACATATGTACCAGCTACTATATTTTACTGTCGACTGTAATCCATTAAACTCTCCATAAAGTAAAAAAAAAAAAAGATTTTCTTCAGCTCATTAAATACTAAGGGAACTATTAAGACTTATCAACAAAAACAATGAAATTCCATTACTCTGCTGGACCAAATCTGTTGATTTTGTCTTAAATGGGAAACATTTACTTTCACCATCAGTGCTCTGCAAGTTAACTAGTGTCTACAAAATTTTAATAATTGAGTTGAAGACAAAGTCACCTATGTTTATGGAATAGACTATGTCCCAAGGATCACCAAATCATACGCATCTTCTTACATTGTGTTAGAGTAGAGCAGTGATGCACCTAGTAGAGCAAACATGTTACAGTGCGCAAGGACCTGGGTTCAAGTCCCCAGTCTCCATCTTACCAGGGGCAAAGCTTCACAAACTATGAAGCAGTGCTGCTAGTAGCTCTTTTACTCTTACTCAATCTCTCTCTATCTCTCTCTGTCTCTTTCTCTGTCTCTCCCTCCTATGCCTATTAATTTCTCTTCTATAAACAAATACTTAAAAATAAGACAGTTAAAAATCTTGCAATTTTCCCTAACATTTTGTATAAAACAAGCTCAGCATTGTCCCACCTGAATGATAAAATAAAAACAGATAACTCAAGTATTCATACACCAATTCCAGTTGTGCTGTGATAGAGAAATCTTAACACTGTGACCTACCCAGCTTGTTCTGTGTCCCTCAAATAGGGCCACACATGTTGGGAAGGAATGGCCCTTTGTGTGCATTTACAGAGATAAATGCCAAGGGGAGTTAGGAACAGGGGAAGAAAGTACTACTGCTAGTAGTACTTGTCTGTCTATTGCTTGAGTTGTTGTTTGGTCTATTTTACATTTTCCACAGACTGAAAGATCCCAGAGAGCCAGAAAATTTGTCTTATTTTCAACATCTTTGAAACACTTAGATCCCTGGCTAATATACAGGATAGGTAATCACTGAATATCTGATGAATGTTGTTGAATAAATGCAGGCCTCAGGCTGGGCTTAGAAATTAGGGTGTAGTCCAATCTTAGAGAAGGAAGGTTGCACGGAGCTCGGAGAGCTCCATACAGTCAGGCTTTGTGTAGCATCCTTGGAACCAGTTATTCGTCTCATAGCCAACCTTCACTCCACCCCATGTCTTGCTCATATGAAGAACAGAAGAACACAAAGTACAGATTCTGCTTTCAACATGCTTGAAAATAGCAATATTATGTCTTCCACCCACTGCCTAATTACTGTGTACTCAATATGTCCTATGCTCATACCTACTAAGGCTATTACATATACTTTTAAAAGCTCAGAGTATAGAAAGAAGCACAGAGAAATTTCTGGGGAGCATCCAGTATGCTTGTTAGGACAGATATTGGGAAATTATGAAAAAGCATGTAGGCATTATTGCACAGACCCAAGAGATGTACTGATTTTATTAAGTAGCCAGATGGCCCTCCAGAGTAGCCAGCAGAGCAGACAGGCCCAGATGACAAATGATGAGGGGCCCTCCCTGTGGGCATTTTTTGAGACAACGTGTTGACATTAGGTATGGAATAAATCCATAGTTGTACTACTCATGCAAATGCTCAAGAAAAACAAGTGCTATTCACTGACCTTACTCAAATGAAATTTTGCCCAAGAAAATAGCCTGTCTTTTAAATTCAATTTCAGCAAACCCCCACCCACCACCATCACCCATCACCACAAGCCAGAACTGAGCTGTGCTCTGGTTTAAAAAAAAAATCAATTTCACTAGTCTCCTTTGCCCTAGCATTTTTTTTTTTCAAAAAAAAATTACAAATGAGAAGCAAAGTGAGGGAAAAGTAACACAGAATTTTTTTCTTCATTTGAAATAGCTGACAGATGTCTTGCAGAAATCTGGAGTATTGTTCAGCTGCTTAGAATATACTCATTTTCAAGCGAGTGTTCATGGATTAGGAAGACAGTTCAATGTACCTGAGGCACCAGAGGTCACAGGTTCAATTTCTGGCACCACCATATACCAGAGCTGTGTAGTGTTCTGGTCACTCTCTAAAATAAGTGACTCTTTTAAAAAATAAAGTGCTCATGAAAATATCACCTCTGTCAGACTATAAGAACTATAAAATGCATTTCACTAGTGTCACTACATGTACTAGTGCCATTAAATCATTTATATATTCAGAGATAACTGCAGATTGCATAGATTTTTGTCATCAGAAGAAAGTCTAGAGTGTGTCCCTGATAATACAAATACCACATGGGTCTGTATGTGTATTTTTTTGCTGAGCTTTAACAGACATACTTTGGTTCTCTAGGAAGCATTGGTTACCAGTACTTGAACAACTTTATTTTATTTTACTACCCAAAAAAGTCTGTCAGATACCCACAGAAAAGCATGGTAATGATTAGACGCCCATATTCATATATGTTAAGAGTTTACTCTGACAGATTAGAAATTATCTAATCATTCATTCAGAATGTTTTAATTATAAGTAGCAGATACTAGTCATTGTTGATATTAAAAGAAAAAGTTGATTCCATCACAGATTTTTTAATGTGTTATGAGAATAGTAGTCAGTTCAAAAGATATTTTTTTAAAAAAGCTCTAAGCAATGAATGTAACAGAAATGCGGAAAACATTTGGAGGAGAGGTAGCTGAGTGACAGTGCACCCAGTAGAGTATACATGTTATCATGAACAAGGACCAAGGTTCAAACCCCAAGTCCCCACCTGCCTGAGGAAAACTTCACAAGTGGTGAAGTACTGGTGCAGGTGTTATACTTTCTTTCTTTCTCTCTTTCTTTCTTTTTTTTTATTTCTTTCTTTCTTTCTCTCTCTCTTTCTTTTTTTCTCTTTCTTTTTTCTCTATTTAGCTCCCTCTTGCTCTCAATTTTTCTCTCATCTTAAAGGAACATAAATGCTAAGTAAAAAGAAATATATGAAGTAACCATAAAAAATGAAATATGGGAGGGGTTCGAGCGGTAGCACAGCAGGTTAAGCACACGTGGCAAGGACCTGCTGAATGATCTGGGTTTGAGCTCCTGGCAGGGGAGTCGTTTCACAGGCGGTGATACAGGTCTGCAGGTGTCTATCTTTCTCTCCCCCTCTCCGTCTCCCCCTCCTCCATTTCTCTCTGTCCTATCCAACAACGAACGACATCAACAACAACGATAATCACAATAAGGCTATAACAAGGGCAACAAAAAACAGCAAAAAAGGGGGAAACAATGGCCTCCAGGAGCAGTGGATTCATGGTGCAGACACTGAGCCCCAGCAGTAGCCCTGGAGGCTATATATATACTTAGTGAAGAGAATATAATGCAAGTTCAATGTAACAATCACTTCTTAGAAAATTTGGGGACATCCACCATGCACCTAAGACTGTGTTAGAGGTATGTCAAAAAAAATTTTGTTGCTGTTTATTTGTTGCAATTCCAGAGATTGAACTTGGAAATTCATGTCTAAAGTCCAATATATTTAATAGTTATTTATTATTGACTTACAGAATTATAAGCCAGCAGGGGTATAATTCCACACCTTTCCCACTACCAGAGTTTCACATACCCATTCCCTCCATTGAAAACTGCAGTAAATACACCAATATTTCAGATATATATGACTGTTATATATATCCTGCCTTCTCTTCCTCTCTAAGTCACACCTGCACCTCTTAATACTTCTGAGTGCCCCTCCTTTTTGTTCCTCTTCTTTCTCAGGGTCCTGATGGAATCTGGATTCAGAGCCCTCTAGTCATTTTTCCCTAACATTGATCCCCATCTTGGAGTTTGGACCTTTGTTTTTTACTCTTTCTTTTTTTCTTTTTTTGTCAGCTGGGCTAAGTGCCAGCACTTTGAGTCCATCTCTCCCATGGCCATTTTTTTCTTCTACTTTTTTATAATTATTAGATAAGACAGAGAGAAATTGAGAGGATGAGGAGATAGAGAGGGGGAAGAGACAGATAGACACTGCTTTAGACCTTGTGAAGTGGACTACTGCAGGTGTGCCACAGATGCGTCCCACAAAATTTTTTATGGGATACAGAGTTGTGAGAGTTCTGGATTCTGAATTACAGAACATGGATTTTGGCAGGTCAATTCATATCCCCAGCCTGTTTCTATCTTTCCCTAGTGGGGCAGGGCTCTGGAGAGGTGAAACTTTTGGACTCATTAGGGAGGTCATCGGCCTAGGGAAGTAGGTTCGGAATCATAGTAGCATAGACAACTTTGTGGCTGAAAGGCAGTAAGATATAAAACAGAACAAAATGTTTAGTAAACAGGAACCAAAAAGCAGGAACAGAGCAGATGAGAATAGGCATTTTAGGGTGCAAAGGACCTAAGAACTCTACTTTAACTATATTCTTAGGGGCCCATGACTTTAATAATTTTGCTTGAGTTTGATAGCTATCATGCAGGGGGCCTAAAAATATTGTCTGAGAAGATAGAATCAGAGTTAAGAATAGGGCTAGAAGACTAGATTAGGGCAGAAAGTAGATCCCAAATGAAGTAAATGTAGAACCACTATTAATTTTTTACCATATCAATCTGATCCAGGGCCCATACATATTCATATTTAGCACAGGAGCTTATGTAACCTCCAAGAACCTATCAGTTTGAGATCACAGTCCATGGACACAGCTGGAAACATTCTAGGCTTCATTCATTTCAGGACCAGTCTTCCTTGAGTGGAAGGGTAGGATAATCCAGCCTCCCTTCAGAGAGTGGAGCAGTCCTTACCATTGCTAGTTTATAGTGAGGGTAAACTCCTGGAGAATCCCACAAGAAAGACATAATAATGTTCCTGATGGAAGTGACCAGTAATGTTGGAGAAAAGGGTCTATTACAGGTCTAGGGCCATACTAGGGTTCCAGGTGTGGGGTAGAAATAGTCTAATATTTTAGCCACTGCACTACCTCCTAGGCCAATATTTATTTTAATTTTTTAGTATCTTTATTTATTTATTTGATAGAAACATCCAGAAATCAAGTGGGAAGGGAGGGAGGGAGAGAGAGAGAGAGAGAGATGAAGCACTGCTTCGTCATTTGCAAAGCTTTCCAACTGCAAGTGGGGACGGGGGGATCAAACCTGGGTCCTTTTGCATTGTAACATGTGTGCTCAGTCAGGTGCACCACCACCTGGCCCCCACTATGAATTTTTAAGTTTAACTTCTGCCTGTGGTAATCTGTGGAATTGAGAATGTACCACTATGTAAAAAAAAAAAAGAGTAGCAAATAAATGTCCTAGAGAAACTATATGGAGGCAAAGAGGAGGCTTGACTGAAAAACAAGAAGCCATCTAGGTTTTACTGTGGACACCTCTATTCAAAAAAATGACTTCATGTAAGTGCACAGCCAGATCAAGTTGCCTATTCTAGAAGGCAAGTTTCTGCACTATTGAGAATGATTTTGGGGAGAGTAATATGTAACAGTGTCCAGCAATTCTAGGGAAGAGTGAGAGTCCAGCTTATATAGGGAAGAGTAATAAAGTACATGGAAAATGTAAAAAGCTGTCAAAATGTTCAGAAATGATCACCATTCCAGGAGAATAGAAAACAGATTCTATCACCATGCCCTCTGTCTGAATTATTACTACCTGTCAGTGGATGTAAGAAATATTTCCCTCTCATCCCTATTTAGCAGACTCCTCCATTCTCTGGTTTTTATACTTAACATAAGGAATTGTGTACCAGCTATAGCTATTCAGGACCCACATTTCCAGGAGGATATTTTCAGGCCTGTTTTACAAACCTCAGTTGGGCAATTTGAGAACAAAGTTGGCACTACGATCATTCTGATTGCTGGGTCGCCTGCACTGATGAAAGTGCCCTTGGTACAGGTAATAAATGTGAAAGCACATACTTAATTCATATCAGAGGGAGGGTATAAGTAGGGGGAGTCATGTTAGATATATTGAGATTTTCTAGAATCCTGATGGATCAAATGCAAGACACTGCACATGTTAACAAGCAACTTCCAGGCATGATAATTACAGAGCCCTTAGGAGTTTTTGGAAATATCTCATGTGTCCATCTCACAGGGAAGTGGCATCAGTAAAGAAAGTGACCAATACCTGGATTCTATTTCTGACTCTTCTTCGGGCACCAGTGAAGCTTCACCAGAAACTGCAAAGTTGTGGAGTGCTGGGAAATTGTGCAGTCACATCTGCCATGTTGTCCCCTCAGGCTATTGCTAGTTCCCGTAAGAGTTGGGACATTCTCGGAGTGCCTGTTCCACCATATTGTGCCCTCAGGGCATTGTCTATTTCCCCGCCATAGTTGAAGTGCTTTGGTTACTCCTCCCCCTTCCCATTCTCACGAGAGTTATTATCCTATCCTAGAGTGCTATGGTTACTCTTCCCCCTTCCTATTCTCGCGAAAGCTACTCCTATAAAAGCCCTTCAAAGCCCTTCTTCTTCCGCACCTTGTTTTCTTGCCAGCGCTCCACTTCAGTGTTCAGACACAGGAAAGGTTACTGCATGAGGTGGCTATTTTCGCTACCTCCATGTGGCCCAACCTATTTATCTAGCACCCAACTCTGAGGTGCCAGCGCAAATAAAGATTTGTGTTTCCTCTTCACTCTGGACCTCCTCTCTCTCTTCTCCGCAGCCCACACAACAACATCAACAGTGGAGTAGAAATTGTTGAAGTCTGTGGGTCTTTTTACCCATGTGACTAGAAAGAAATTTTTATGACATTTTTCTTTCTTTCTGAAATTTCCATCACTATTTCTTGGAGCTATGGCATGATGTTTACTAGTTTCTATTCCCTATTTGCTATTTCCTATTTGCTTTTTCACTGAATTAGATAGGCAGAGAGGAAGAGCAACGAGAACACTGAAACTTATCCTGTTGATGTGACACTTCCATGTGGTGCCAGGGCTCCCTTCTGAGCAAGGCAGGTGCCCTTAGGCTCCATAACCATCTTCTAGTTTGAAATTTGATCAGTGTTATTGGAACACTCTAAAGCTTTAACTTTGTGACCACAAACTCTTTTCTTTGTGATCAAAATAAGAGTAGAGTGGTGGTCCTGAAGTATCGTGTCAGGACTGGAGATCCCGTGAGTAATTTCTGCTGGGACATGGACATTTGTCTAACAGAAATAGTTCCCTTTAAGAACATATATCCTCTCCACTGATGATAGCTCACTTAGAGTCAAGCTAACTTAATTCTAAAGTGAATTAATAGGGCTTTAGAAATGGCAGTGATTGATAGTTGATACAAGTATCGACCATTGAAGTTCTGTGAGTACACAGAAAAAATAATTCAGCATTGGCTAAAATTTTAAAATATAGCATTTGACCTTTCATAATGGTCAAAGGAAGATTAAACACACACACACACGCACACGCACACACACACACACACACATCACCACAGTTGAGAAGAAATTCTAGATATCTACAAAAATCCCTCTCAAGAATAATAATCTGGTCACAATTGCAATAGACTCTATAGGACTTCACATGAGTACTCTGGTACAAAACAAAAATTGTACTTAAGTCACTGAAAGAAGAAAGAGAACAGAGGAGCTGGCTTGTAGAATTAAACTACTGAGCTCATCCTATATCTTTCCAAAAGGAGTTATCAGAGATATGGATGGTGACTCAGATGAGAAGGTGAAACACAAGATGGGAGTTGAAAATCCTGGCTACAGTTTGCATAAAGACTAATTTTCCTCATCTGTCATATGGGGTTACTAGTATTTCTCTTTTCATATCTCATAGAAGTACTGTGTGGAATATATGGAATAAATAAGACCTAAGAACACAAGTACTTTGAAAGACATTCAGACCTGTTCAATTATATATTACACTCCTACCAAGTTCAAAGACAAAAACAGAGAATTTAGTGAAAGGAATAGAGACACAGGAGCAGAATTCCAGCATTACCCAAGGACAAAGTTCAGCTAGGAGCATCTCAGCATGAGTTGAGTTTCTCCCCTGGTATGCAGCATTCTGATGTGAATTTTCAGTAGTAACACCTCAGCATTCACAGAGTAGCACCCCACACTGCAGAATAACCAGGTACTAGTTATTTCTATTCACATTGTGCAAGCAGACTCTTTCCTATAAGGTTGCCATATATGCCATTTTCTTTAGCGCCATCCCTTCTGGGACCAAGTTTATAAACAGGAGGGAAATGTTAGAGTTATTGTACCACCTAGGTAATGGGACCAGCAGAGTATCTGACAGTGATACCTGAGCCCACTTATAACTTGGCCCCAATTACAGTTTCTCCAAGGCCTCTGTATCTGTAGAGGACACACAGAGGAGCAGCTCTGGAGAGGGAGAATATCAAGGGAGTCCATTCATTGGGGAAACTGATGATCCTTCCTAGCCTACTGAATCCACATGGATCCCAGTCACTTTCAAAGCCAGCGATAAGCAGCTCCTGACAGCTTTCAACCTGACCTGTTGACTGGCTACGGAAGAAGGGCAAACGCTAGAAGAAGAAGGGAGTCCTGACCCAGACTGAGACTACACTGGTTATTGAATGTCATTATCTGAATTTCAAAAGTGCCATTATATTCTTTGTTACATAATGCTGCAGCTCTGCCGAAGACAGTCCTCATTTATGATCTGGATTCGGTAGTAGCCATCTATAGCAAAGGTTGGGGAAAGTAAAGGTAACCTGTTCTTCCTTTCTTTACTGTGTCTTCTAGTTGGTTTCTTTGCTCTGTGGTGTCAGTGGAATTATCCTTGTGAGAGCTCTTCAAAAGACTAGTTCACTTCTCATAGTCCATGTATCTGTAAACTCCATTATCTTTTTCTTTTATTTGACAAGATAGAGAGAAATGGAGAGATAAGAAGAAGGTAGAATGGGGGAGAAAGATAGAGAGACACTTGCCACACTGTTTCATCTTTCCTGAAACCTCCTCCATACAGTTAGGGAGTGGAGGTTTGAAGTTGGTTCCTTGTGCATGGTAACGTCTGCACTCAACCAAGTGTTGCATTGCCCATCCCCTATATCTTTAACCTTTAATGATATCAAAATCCATCCTTTATCTCCCCACCCCTGGATGTACTGGCTGCATCTGAAGTTACATTACATGTAAGGTCTTAGTATTTTTGTCTCTCCACTTCCTTCCTTTGCACAATTCTGATATTTATAAATTTCAGTAACTATGAGTTTAGTTAAATAACCCAATTTTCCACCCAACAACATAGTCAATAATTAGTTACCATGGTTTTGATGCAATTGCATAAAACAAAAAGTTCTTTGCTAAACCTTTAATCCACAAGTCACTAAGTACATAATGAACACACATTACAATAGATGATAAATCACATCATTATCTTTTCTTTTTTTACATATATTTACATATATAGACACTGTAAAGCAAACATGCAACAATGCTGAATATTTATTGCCTTTAATTTTACATTTAGTTTTTAACCCCTGATTATTTCAAGACACTTTTTAAAAAAAAAAAAAAACCACAGTTCAACCCCTCTTTTTAAAAAGTGCTCTTTTTAACCAGAGCACTGCTCAGCTCTGGATTGTGGTGGTGTGGGGGATTGAACTTGGGATTTTGAAGCCCCAGGCATGGGAGCCTATTTGCATAACCATTATGATATCTCCATCACCCTCAAGCCACTTTTTTATTTAAGATTAATAGTGGTTTGCAAGACTGCAAATTATCTTATTAAGTACATAATTGCTTTCCAAATCCACTTTGTTGGTCACTGAGCATCTGCCACTCAGTTCAGCAACACAAATGGCAAAATATGTGGTTGTTTTATCCTCTTCATTCCATGAGGTAAACCCACATGGTATTTTATTAGAATAGGTAATTTAAATAGGGAATTTCAGTAAAGAGAAAAATGAAATGAAATGAAAAGTGAGACACTGGGAAGGGAAATTTAAATTTCATATAGATGAAATTACAGAAGAGATATGTCTATGGACTTTGACATTCCTGTTGTTCAAGAGATAGCAGATTTATAACCAGAGGAAGTTAAGGCAAACAACATAAATGAGGAAGATGGTTTTAGCTGAAAGGATGATGATGTCCACTACGAGGGAACACTAGCCAGAAAATTTGCATTAAAGAAACTCTAGGGGATAACTGATGATAATAAAAGCATAATAGATAAAAAGATGAGAGATGACTCAGACATTAGAAAAAAGGAATGATATTTTTCCAAGGCACAGAAAAGATGCTTTTGCTGTATAGTTAGACAAGTAAATAAATAAAATAACAAGTGCTATTCAAATTTTTGAAGCAAATATATGTTAGCACAAAGGATTTTCTTATTGATGTTCAGTTGAATGTTGACTGGAGGTAGGGCTTATTTAATGTAATCCTTGCACAAGGCATACACAAGCAGATAATAGGTAGATAGATAAATTATACATATATGTATATATTATAGATAAATTATATAATTTACTCATTTATCAAGCTTGCTAATGAAACTTAAGTGAGTTTGTGAAGAGAAATTCAATACCAAGTACATAATACAAATCAACTAAAACAAAACAAGACAAAAAAGCTCAGTAAGTTCTTACTCAGGTAATAAGTATCCAAGGAAAAGTGTGGAATCCACATAACTCTTCCCAAAATTTGTGTTACTCCAGGAGTCTGTTAACTGCATAAAATAGTAAATTTTAGATTCTGACACAAGATCTAAAATAACGTCAAGTAAGGTGCAATTAAAATAACTAGAACTGTTATTATCAAGGGATTTCCCTAGTCAAGCTCAACTCTGTCCATTAAAGTTCTCAGACCCACCCACAGTTAGGGGAAAAGAAAACTCATCTTCATAACAGAGTCTTGGTGGCCTCTGAAAATGCCCTGCATTTTGACTTAACAACAGGAACCTGAGTTGTCAGGGCAAATATTAATGAGCATTAATTATTGAACACTCACAGTTCACAAAGCTAAAAGATTTAATTTTTATCATATTTATTTATTTATTAAGTATAGATAGCCAGAAATCAATAGGGAAAGGGTAGACAAAGAGGGAAAGTTACAGAGAGACACCTGCAACACTGTTTAACCACTCTCAAAGCTTTCTCCCTGCAGGTGGGGGATTGGGTCTTTGTGCATTGTAATGTGTACACTCAGCCAGGCTATGAGATTTATATACAGACCTTTTCTAACCCTTACAACAAGCCAGTGAGGCAAACACTATAATATTACTTAATTCACAGGAGAAAGCTGACTAGGTAAGAGTTCAGGTCACTTGCTCAAGTTCACACAAAGAGCAAGTGGCAAAAACTGAACTGGAACTTCTTTAATCTGCCTTGTGTCATCTGCACAGACCCTGTGCTTTGAGACATTCATACTTAAACTCTTTTAAGCAGGAGATACGAGCACATTACTCTGTAAGTGATAATTATCCCCTTTAGATATCCCTTCACTGTTTACAAAATTCTTGGCAAGTCAAACAGTCATCATAACAATGCAGTGGTATAATCTACAAAAAAAGAAAAAGGAGGAGGAGGAGGAGGGGGAGGAAGAGGAGAAGGAGAAGGAGAAGTAGAAGAAGAAGAGGAAGAGGAAGAGGAAGAGGAAGAGGAAGAAGAAGAAGAAGAAGAAGAAGAAGAAGAAGAAGAAGAAGAAGAAGAAGAAGAAGAAGAAGAAGTCTACAAAAAGAAGGCAGGACTACCTGAGTCCACAGCATATCCTAGTTGTCCAAAGCTGGTACACCACCCACCTCCACCCCTAGTCCTAATTTGCTGTAGATGCCAGTATCTTTTTCACAGTTCTTGCAACTATTCATTTTTCTCCTTAAGTCTTGTTCCTCAGAAAGAAAAAAATTTCATCAGACAATATCTGGAATTTCTGGTAAAGAATATTTGGTAAAGAAAGGGCACCAAAGTAAAAACTCTGGGATGAGGGTGAGGGTGGATGTTCGGCTTCTCAGGTGGTGGGGCCGTGGGGTGGGATGGGATACAGTCTTTTGGTGGTGGGAATGGTGTTTATGTATATAAAGAAAAAAAAAGAAAGAGATATGTTTATCTGATTATTGGTGATTGTGCATGAGAGCAGGAGCAAGAGGGGAGGAAGACAAAGATGCAAGCAAAAATGTCATACTACTTGGCTAATAGGCTCTATATTTGCAGGACTGGTTGTCTCTCTAGAGTTGCCTCTTCTGCCTTCTCCCTTACACTTGATCCCACTCTAGAGCTCTTTGCCACATTCAGCTTTTCTGATCATATTCTTTCTTTCTATGAATCCTTCCATAATTTCAGTCTGGTGGAAGCATTGGCTTGTTGAATCCAGGAAATCTCCACTTTAGTATTTATCAATCCAAATTCCCTAATTAGAATGGTGTAGCAAGTGAAACATCCACAAAGGCTACAGTGCAATTCAAATTTTCTGCAGCTTTTAAATGTTTGTTTTACTAATTTATTGACACAATTGTGACTTATTTTGCTGTCTGAAAGAAGTTTTGACTCCCTTTTCTTTTACAGATAAAATTTTTGGTAAGGTGTTAGATATCAAAAAGAACCAAAGAGAAAGGACTTTTTTTTTTAAACGGTGTGATTTTTGAGTAACTATAGCAGCAGTCAAGCAAAGAACTCAGGGAAGGGGGGCTAGTAGGTCACACACAATGAAAAAGAGACTGGTATTTTATGATACTACTCAGTAGCTATAGACAAATTTGGAAAAATAATATAATTTACTACAGAATTAAATGATACAGTCAAAGTGATAATTGAATTGTGTTTATAGGTCACAAATGGCTATTAACTAGTGTTTGTGAGTGGACAAAAAAGATGAAGAGGATATATCTATATATCTATATATCTATATATCTATATATCATCTATATATCTATATATCTATATATCTATATATCTATATATCTATATATCTATATATCTATATATCATCTATATATCTATATATCTATATATCTATATATCTATATATCTATATATCTATATATCTATATATCTATATATCATCTATATATCTATATATCTATATATCTATATATCTATATATCATCTATATATCTATATATCTATATATCTATATATCTATATATCATTATATCTATATATCTATATATCTATATATCATCTATATATCTATCTATATATCTATCATCTATCTGTCATCTATCTGTCATCTATATATCTATCTATATTTCTAATCTAAATTGAGGGAGGATCATCTGCTGATGTGCTTCACCACTCATGAAACTTTACCCCTGCAGGTAGGACCAAGGTCTTGAATCTGGGTCTTCAGGCATAGTAAGACATCCACTCAACTGGTGTGCCACCACCCAGCCTCTACGTCACTTCTTCCAAGCTCTCCCCTCCTTTTACAACTCACATACCAAAAAAAAAACCACTCAGAATCACCTATGGGCAACAACAGAAACCAAAACAGGTGGGCAAAACTATGAAAATGCTGGTTCTGCAAAATAGAGAATGTCAGAAGCTTTATTATGTAAATCAAGAAGAATTATCAGGGAAAGAATTTAGGGAGTACATTGTCATGAATTGTGAAATCTATAACTTCAGAGACACACTTGACAGAAAAACAGAGAACTTGAAATCGGAATTACAGGGTGTTAAGGACACTTTGAATGCCTTCTAGATTCAAGTATCTAGAGAATATAACATATTTACTCAGGTAGAAGACAAAACATGGGAAATGTAAGACAAATGGAACACATTATTTAAAGTTGGAGAAAAAAAGACTTAGGAAAAATGAGACAGCTCTTCAAGAGTTTGAAGACCCTATCAAAAGAGCAAATCTTAGAATTTAGGTATCTCAGAAGGTGAGGAGAGAAAGTAAGGAGCACAAGCCATGTTCAAACAGAAAATATTCCCAATCTGGGATATGTTCAGAATGTAGATGTTCAGGAAACAGAAAAAGCTCCCAAATCTGTAAAGTCAAATAGACCTACACCAAGATACATCATTCTGGAACTACCAAAAGTCAAGGAGAAAGGAAAAAAATATACATGTTTACATGGAAAAGAAGAAAGTACATTATAAAGGCATCTCAGTCAGAATTGCATCATATTTTTTTCTGCAGGAACCATGAAGGCCAAAAGAGAGTGAAGCAGCATATTCAAGTTTTCAGAAAAAAACAACTACCAGCCACACATATCTTATCCTACAAGATTATTATTCAATTATGAAGGATCAATCCAAACAGGACCAGGCATACAAATACTAAAGGAGTTTCTATTATCATACATACCTTGCAAGAGTTATTGAAAAGAGTGTCACATAGAAAGAGGAAAAGGAACTTTAACTCTCAACAAGGTGAGACACAGTAAAATAGACCTAGACACACAAGCCATAGATATTAGACAATGACAGGACCAAATGATTTTGATCTATCTGGCCTGAAGTAAATCAGAACTAAGAAGTTAGAAACCAAGAAATTATGGAGTAGCCTTGTATTAACAGGAACATTAGGGAGTTTCTAATTTCATCATGTAAGCAGAACTGGACAAGAAGGCCAGGATAGAGCTTGATGATAAAGGGAAAATGGACAAACCAGCATAGGAAGTGGGAGAAGTCCTGAGCAGGGCTAGAAACTATAGGTATGCAGAGTCTAAGCTTTCCTCATTGTACAGTCCTTTTATAACCTTACTTAAAATATTAGTGGGTCCTGAGTGGGATTGAAACTCTGAGTGAGACTAAGTAGTCAATTTTCAAGAACAGATTATAACCAGAGTTCTATAGTCAGAGAGAATCCATTCTTGAAGATTCCCCCTGTTGCAAGCATTATTTTATATTAAGGCATTTTTCCTGAAGCTTCTATGTAAATTTTTTCAATTGTTTAGAAAGAGTAAGAGGTTATTAATACCACTTATTGGTACCCATGATCTATGAGCTAAAAGTTAGGATATACCAGTGGAGAATTTTGATTAGTCTACTTGACAAAAGATGATTTGGAAACATAATTAAACCACAGTACAGGTGCATTTAATGTGGAATGCCACACTAAAATCCATCTAAGGAAGGAAGGCTGCCATAGGTAGAGATCTCAGTAGCTGGTAGGGAGGCAGAGGAAAACATTGGGCACTTTGGGTCATATATATCCCATGTCATATTTAACACAAGATTACAAAGTGATTTCTTCTTTTGTTTGTGAATAAAATGAGATTCAGGGTGATAAAATAATTAATACAGGTCCCCCGTTAATGACTAGTAGTACTAGAGTTAACTAGAGAAACCCTGCTTTCTATGACTTCAAACCTCATATTGTGCCACAGTGAAGGAAATGCCAAAAATAAATTTGTCTTTCCTAATTTTCATCAGAGTCCTGTCCAGTGATAAGACAACTGATGCACATCTGTAAGGTGGGTCCTTTAACATATTCCACATCCTTCTTCAGTCTCAGTGGACCAGGGTTATTTTATAGTGTTCCATGGAGGCCCCACTCAGCCTCACTTCATTTTCACATTGCTTTTCTGTTTTAAAAGCAACATTAAAAGCTTCTTAAGTTTCAAAATCACCACAGAAAGACTTGTGCATTCCAGTTTGAACTTTGACTATTGAGGAAAAAATGTTTGGTTTTACTTTTAAATGTTCCTTCAACTTAAGACATTTAAGAAGCAAGTATGTGCTGCTATGAACATAGATGTACACATATCTTTTTGATTGGGCATTATGGAGTTCTTGGGGTATATCCCCAGGAGAGGAATTACTGGGTCATATGGAAGGTCTATTTCTATCCTTGTGAGAGTTATCCAGACTGCTCTCCACTGAGGCTGGACCAATTTACATTCCCACCAGCAGTGCAGAAGGGTTCCTCTGTCTCCACAGCCTCTCCAACATTTGTTGCTGCTGTCCTTTTTGATGTATGCCATTCTCACAGGAGTGAGGTGGTATCTCAATGTTTTCTTTATTTGCATCTCTCTGACAACTTACTTATACCTGGAGTGATCTGTTCTCTTTAGAACCAAAAGCCAAATGGGAGTCAAAAATAACTACTTTGACTTGGCTGTGCAGCTCAGTGGGGCTTTCATTGAATGATTAGCTAAAGGCCCACAAATGAAGTATGTTAGCTTTCACTCATACTGGTTCAGGTATTCCAAATCTGTATCCCTTGAGTGAGGATCAGTTTAAATCACTGCCAGCATTGCTTATATGCAGAATTTCACATTAAGAACTGCTAATGGGAGATGGGGGGTTGGGGGAGGAGTAAGATGGTAACTGTCTAGCAGCTCCACTATTATTCTCTGCCAAAAGGATACAACCAAATCCACATATATGGAAACTATGGGAACCAGGAACCACTAATAACTGGGATAAGCTATAAACCACAAACAAAAATAAGTAAATAAATAACACAAAGGAAGAGAAGCAGAGGGAACCCCTGAGTGGAGGCAAAGACAGTTTAAAAAGTATAGATCCTTCCCTCATGGGGTAGAGTGTCTGCCTATCCCTTGGGAAAACAAACACCCCCCCCCCCAGTGGAGGGATCCCACACTCTGCTTCAGCTACAAAATTCAAGACAGCTGTCCCACCAAGAAAGAAACACCAAGAGCCACTATACACCCTTCAGCAAGCACTAGGCCTTGCCTACACTGCCTGGGGAAACAATGATTAATTGCTTCTGACCAAGTTGAGGGCCTTCAGGTATTGCTAGTCACCTTTATGAACTTCCAGAATCCATGCACTTCACCAAGAGACAAGCAGGCTGAGTTCTGTCTATACAAAGACACTGATTAGTTGCATTTGATGGCCATATTCAACCCTCCCAAAGCCAGCCAGGTGGCTTTCAGTCCATGACAGGACCCCATAACATAGTCCACTTGAGAAACACCTCAGCAGGTTTCCTAGGCCTGTGAAGCATCACATGTCCTACTAAATAACCTTGATAACATCGGCCATTTCAGAAACTACTCAGTGCTAAACTGAAATCTCAATGTAACATACCACTGTTATCTCCAACCAACTGTCCATCTTTGTAACTTCAGTGCAATCTGAAAATGGTTGACTACAGACTAAAAAAATTCATCACACCAGCAAATCAAGGGGAAAAAAAAAGTCAGATATAGATCTCTAACAGATCTCTCTCTCCACCATCACTGGTCATCTCCATTAGGAACATCATAAACCCTCCCATGAGCCTCTAAAAGATGTTTCCCTCAATGTAGAACAATGATAGAAATCGCCCCACTCTCCGAAGGTTACACAGGTTCCTGTGCTAAATTTGAATAGACATGGACCCTAGGTGAGATAGATGGAGTTTACACTTAATGGTGCATATATACTTTTCCCATATTTGGAGCTACCTGATCCAGCTTTCTAATTATATTCCCAACTCTGAGACCATCTCCCAAAACACTATTCTTAGTCCAACTTCATGTTAGCTGATGAGCTCAGGCAAAAATTAGTAAAGTCATGAGCCCCTTGGAATATACCTAAAATAGACTTTCTAGCTTCTACCAACATGAAGATACCAAATCTCATCTGCTATATTCTTACCTTTTGATTTCTGATTATTAAACAATTTGTTCTGCTTTATATTATAATTTCAGCCACCAAATTACAGTTTCTACCATGACATCAATCTGACCTCCCTGGGAAGATAACCTCACCAATGTGTCCTGGAACTCCACCTCTCCAAAGACCTGCCCCAGTAGGGAAAGATAGAAACAAGCTGGGGGTATGGAGAGTCTCTTCAACAAATGGTGTTGGAAAAAATGGACTGAAACATGCAGAAGAATGAAACTGAACCACTGTATTTCACCAAATACAAAAGTAAATTCCAAGTACTTGAATGTTACATCAGAAGCTATCAGATACTTAGAGGGAAATATTGGCAGAACTCTTTTTTTGCATAAATTTTAAAGGCATCTTAATGAAACGAATCCAGTTACAAAGAAGACTAAGGCAAGTATAAATCAATGGGACTACATCAAATTAAAAAGCTTCATCACAGCAAAAGAAACCACTACCCAAACCAAGAGAGCCCTCACAAATGGGAGAAGATCTTTACATGCCATATATCAGAGAAGAGGCTAATAACCAAAATACATTAAAAGCTTGCCAAACTCAGCAACAAGAAAACAAATGACCCCATCCAAAAAATGGGGAGAGGACATGGACAGAATATTCACCACAGAAGAATTCCAAAAGGCTGAGAAACACATGAAAAAATGCTCCAAGTCTTTGATTGTCAGAAAAATGCAAATAAAGACGACAATGAATTACTAATTCACTCCTGTGAGAATGTTATATTTCAGAAATGGTAGCAGCAGCATATGCTGGAAAGGTTGTGGGGTTAAAAGACTCTCCTGTACTGCTGGTAGGAATGTAATTTGTTCCAACCTCTGTGGTTAACATTCTGGAAAACTCTCAGAAGGCTAGAAATGGACCGACCCTATGATCCTGCAATTCCTCTCCTGGGGACATATCCTAAGGGGCCCAACACACCCATCCAAAAAAATCTGTGTACACATATGTTCATAAAAGCATAGTTTGTAATAGCCCAAACCTGGAAGCAACCCAGGTGTCCAGCAACAGATGAGTGGCTGAGCAAGTTCTGGTACATATACACAATGGAATACTACTCAGTTATTAAAAACAGTGACTTTACTGTTTTCAGCCTATCTTGGATGGAGCTTGAAGAAATAATGTTAAGTGAAATAAGTCAGAAACAGAAGGATGAATATGGGATAATCTCACTCTCTGGCAGAAGTTGAAAAACAAGATCAGAAGAGAAAACACAAGTAGAACCTGAACTGGAAGTGGCATATTGCACCAAAGTAAAGGACTCTGGGCTGGGGGCTGGGTGGAGAATACAGATCCAAAAAGGATGACAGAGGACCTAGCGGGGGTTGTATTGTTATATAGAAAACTGGGAAATGTTATGCATGTACAACTATTTTATTTACTGTTGAATGTAAAACGTTATTTCCCCAATAAAGAAATTTTTAAAAAACCATTATATTAAATAGTTTCCTCACTGAAGTCTGTGAGAAAGTAATCTTTCCCTATTGGCAGCCCTCTAAAGTTCTAGAATAACTTGCTGTTACTAATGTTCATCTTGAGACCTTAATAGATTCCTGAAATTCTAAACTTTAATATTATAATAACATTGGTTTTCCCAGAGCCATAGAACAATGGAGAGTTTTTGTTTAATGAGTAAAGAATTTCTGTTTGAGATTGTGAAAGCATTCTGGATATGGGCAATAGATGTGATTTTACAACATCATGAGTTATATACCTACAAATGATTAGAATGGTACATACTGTATTTATATTTTGCGACATAAAAATGAAAATTAGTAACTTGTGAAAGTAGAAAGTATATATGTACTGCTTTTAAAAATCTTTGTAACTCCCCTTAAAGCCTTTACTAGAAACACATGTGTGGTAACAGATAAAACAAGAGTTTGGAGGAAGCATTCCTATCATCTTTCTCTTTCTGTGGTGGAAATGTTATCTCAAATACAGAGATAAATGTCTGCATTTTTTGAATTACCACTGCCTAAATATAAATTAATTTGATTTATTTTGGAAGAATGTGAAATGATATATTATGTTAATAATTAATAATAGTAACAAACTAACTCTATTAATAATGCAAATTGTCAGTATCCTGAATTAATTGAGCATATACTTTGCATGTACAAGGCTTTGGGTTCTATCTCTAGTGTCATATGAAATAGCAGGATGAGGAGGTGGTACACCTAGTTGAGTTCACACAGTACCATACGCAAGGACCTTAGCTTGAACTCCTGTACCCACCCCCCAGAAGTCAGGGCAGATTCAAAAATGGTGCACCTGCCATTCCTCTATACTAGCAAATGAAAGGAAGGAAGGGAGGGAGGAAGGGAGGGAGGAAGGAAGGAAGGGAGGGAGGAAGAAAGGAAGGGAGGGAGGGAGGAAGGGTAAAAGGAGGAAGGAAGAAAAGAAGGAAGAAATGAAGGAAGGAGAGGAGCTGCCCGATGGGTGGAAGAGGGCTCTGCCTGATAGGCAGAGGAGTGGGGGCCTGATAGGCCGAGGGGTGAGAGGGGTGATCTGGCATTGCAAGTCCCAAGACAGCTGGCTGAACAGTCCATGGACTGCTACAGTCAGTCCTCAAGAAGTCCAACAGTGTAAAGAGGGTGTCCAAAGGTGTACCAGCAAGTCTGATAGAAGTGTCAGTCCAATGCCAATGACCAGGGGAAGAAATGCCGCATGTCTATCTCTATGGGGGAGGGCAGCCACTGGAATTTTGCTTTTCTGTAGTGAGCTGGAACTGCCAAAATGTGTCAGGTGAAGCAGAAGCAAGAAGGGCAGACAGTGATGGGTGAGAGAAAGGCAGTAAGAAAATTCTGTCCTTGGAGTCTGTGAATCAGGTTCTTTAGATCATGTCAGGTCACATCATTGGTTTCAGGGTGGGGGGGTGCTGTAGTCATGCCATCTAGTGGGCGATGTCAGTGTGCAGGGGTCCACATGGTTTTCCAGGGATTCCATATGAGCAGATGCTTTTTCATGTGAAGAATTGACAGCTGTAATTCACTTACTTGTGAAAAAGAAAATAAAACTTGTAACAAGTTAGAAGTTTACTATAATTGATAATTCGATGATTATAATTGGTTTAAGTATCTTTCTAATTTTGGAAGGCTTTTCTAGTATGATTTTAAGGCTGTTTAGACAATTTAAGTGTAATAAAATGTGGTCAGTTAAAGAGAAGAACCATTGTTAGAAGCCTCAAGCATGAGAATCATTAGCATAATCATTGTGTGATCTATCAGTCACCTGGGCTTGTTCTACCTCTTTAACTGAGAAGGTATATGAGAGCTTTACATATCAATAGTGTCTTTTCTACTGTTTGTTACACCTATTTAAGATGGCAACACACCCTAGGTGTGTGCAGGATCTTCAGATCAGATTTAGTTAAAATATATTGATTTTTAACTAATTTTTACCTTAGACTTAAAACAAACTCAGCTTACTTAGAGGGTTAACACATGTTAGTGACAATGTTTTTTTTTTTTTTTTTAGAACATTTACAATGTCAGATTGATGCCAGATTTATTGTGGATTAATTTCCACAAGATAGTTCACAGGCCACTTTTGGGGGCCCTCCAAAAGTATCCTGTATAGAGAATTCGTATTTTAATTTTGGAGATGATGAATTGCTACATTAAATATTTAGACTTTTACCTTAAATACTCAGTTACTTTAGCAAATTAATTTTACCTTTATAAGAATTGTGTTGAAAACTCCCTCATTTAACTCTGCCTGGTAAGAATGTAGCTTCAAAGTTAGACTTTTAACCTTAAAGTTAATGTTTACAAAACTTCAAACACACACATAAACATGTAGTCTTTAATACACAGGAGGAGAAAAACTTTTGTTACGAAGACATATCATTTCAAACACGAATCTAATTCTGTGCTGTCTTATTTGAACCATTTCCACTCACACAGTTTAAGACAACAAGTTTCACATATATACCAAGACTTGAAAATATTAGAAGAGGAAAAAAAAGATTTTTTGGACTGTTTCTGGACATTTGCAGAAACCATGGCTGCATCCAGCATTTTTATATAAAGTCAATTAAGTTTCAGAAGTGGCAAGTCAGAAAAGGAAATGGCTAGGAAATGGGGCAGAGAAAAGGGAAGAATGGGAAGGTAGGAAGCTTCTACAGCAACAGTTGCTAGGGTTTTAACTGGTAGGATTAATGTACCAGGTCTTGAGGTAGAAAGAAGATAGATCAAAGGTGGGAATCCTTCAGGCAAAGCAATGATTATGTAAATAGATCATAGTGTCAGCAGTGGAGGATGGAGCAGGTGGGCTGCCCAACACCCATCATAAAGTATTTTTCTATTAATATTTTAATGTGTCAAATTATAATTTATATAATGGTTCATTGCTAAGATTATCCATACTTGGCCATAAAGAAATAGTTCAGAAAAGATTTAGTTTACTATTATTTCATATAGAATTATAACCTTTGGGGGGGGGGGCAAAGCAAAGATGGAAACCTGGAAACAACACCTGGTGTGAGCTCCAAAAAAAGCAGCTTACAACCTGGGATTCTCTGGAGAGGGTAGGATAACTGGCACTTCCATGAAACGGTGAATAGGAAGTGGTCAGCGTGACAACAAAGAGTGACCTCTAACCCATTCTTGGGCTGGCAAAAGAAGCCAAATGGACAAAGCAAGAAAAATCTTTGGCTTCTGAACTCATCATTCCCTCTCAACTCAGAAGGGCCGGTCAGCTGCTCCTAGCAGGCTTCCAGCAGCTATTTTCTTTAACAATATTCCTGTCACAGCAGGGGTGTCATCCCAAGCCTTTTAAATTTTTTTTTCTTTTTTATTTAAGAAAGGACTAATTAACAAAACCATAGGGTAGGAGGAGTACAACTCTACCCAATTCCCACCACCCAATTTCCATATCCCACCCCCTCCCCTGATAGCTTTCCCATTCTCTATCCCTCTGGGAGCATACGCTCAGGGTCATTGTGGGTTGCAGAAGGTAGAAGGTCTGGCTTCTGTAATTGCTTCCCTGCTGAACATGGGCGTTGACTGGTCAGTCCATACTCCCAGTCTGCCTCTCTCTTTCCCTAGTAGGGTGGGTCTCTGGGGAAGCGGAGCTCCAGGACACATTGGTGGGGTCTTCAGTCCAGGGAAGCCTGGCCGGCATCCTGATGACATCTGGAACCTGATGACTGAAAAGAGAGTTAACATATGAAGCCAAACAAATTGTTGAGCAATCATGGACCCAAAGCCAAGCTTTTTCTTTTTCCTTTCCTCCTCCCTCTCTCTCTCTCTACCCCCCCTTCTCTAGGTGACTAGAGCTCTAT
Source organism: Erinaceus europaeus (assembly GCF_950295315.1). Taxonomy (NCBI): domain Eukaryota; kingdom Metazoa; phylum Chordata; class Mammalia; order Eulipotyphla; family Erinaceidae; genus Erinaceus; species Erinaceus europaeus. Next base: position 43,629,263 of record NC_080166.1, on the reverse strand, counting down.
TTGAATGACAAAAATACCTGACCAATCAGAGCCTCAGACTTGCCTGGGAAAAGACTACCTGGAGGTTGTTTTTGTTTTTTTTTAATATACTTTCTATAATTGGCTGTCTTTGCTCAGGCTATGTGCAGCCAATCTGGAGCTGTCTAAGTTGCAGAATGACTGTTAGGGTGTTTTATTCTATTTTATTTTATTATTACTATTATTATATACATATGTCCCTTTTTCCTCCTCTTCAGGTTGACCAAAATTAACTGCTGTTGCCTTTTACATTGGTAGTTGAATGGGTGCCCTATCCATTGTGAGAGAAACTTGCTTTTCTCTCCCTCTTCCCTCCACCTTTCTTTTTCTCTCCTCCTAGCTAATTAAAAATAAATAAATAAATATTCTTTCACTGCTCTTTTTTCTCTCATTCTTTCTTCTTCTTTTCTTCCTTCCTTTGCTTTCTGAACTCACTGACACTCGTTTGTGAATTATTTTGTGGAAGAAATCTGAATTGGATTGAAGTGTGTGTGTGTGTGTGTGTGTGTGTGTGTGTGTGTGTGTGTGTGTGTGTGTCTTTTTTACTTTCCTTTCTCCTCTTCCTACCCCTAGAATTAGTAGTGGACATATATTTGCATAATTGTCTACTCTTGCTTCCCTTTTTTCAGTTGTCTTTATTTTTCTTTTTGCTATTTTTTCTTGAAGTGGAGGTGTTGTTTGTCTATCTAGTATTGGTTGAACTGCATCAATCTTTGCTTCAGTTTCTCTTGTTCTAATGTCTGAGGTTTGTAACAGCATTTGGGAAAATTCGTTATTATAGTGTGGCTAATATTCAAAACACAACAACTGAATAATGACAGAGTAGAAGAATACAAACCACATTGATTTTAAAAATGGTTAAATCAAGACCAAATAAAACTGATACCACAATGAGTCAGGACAGGAACCCAGAATAAACTCCAAATCAGTCATAAATAATGATAGAAAGAAAAGTATGAAAGCAATAGTAAACCTAATAATCACAGAAATAAAGACAACTATGGAGGAAAGGGCTATCTATCACAATTAGGGAAATAACAGATGAGAGCCTCAAGGAAAATACTAGCTACCTCAAGATAACAAGATAACTGAAAGCTGAAATAACTGAGCTAAAAGGCCAATTAGAAGAATAAGCTAGTACTATAACTGAACTGAAGAAAGGAGCCAAGAAAAGGGAAAGCATATTAACAGAAGCAGAAAACAAAATTAGCCAGAGGATGAGCTATACAAAACTAAGAAAGAGGTAAAGAGCTAAAAAAGAGATTGAGAGACACTGAAAAAAAAAAAACAACAAACATATGAGATGATCTCAAAAGAAGTAACATTCTCATAATTGGCCACCCAGATGAAGAAAGAAAGGGCAAGTAAACATCCTAGAGGAAATAATAGAAGAAAAGTTCCCAGACCTGAACAACAGAAAGGACATTAAGATTCAAGAGGCCCAGAGAGTCCCAAACAGAATCAACCCAGACCAGAAGACACCAAGACACATAATAGTTACAATAAAAAGAAGTAGGGATAAAGAAAGGATCCTAAAGGCTGCAAGAGAAAAACAATCACATACAGAGGAAAACCCAAAAGACTATCAGCACACTTCTCCACTAAAAACTCTAAAAGCCAGAAGAGAATGGCAAGATATCTATTGAGCCCACAATGAAAAAGGGATTCAACTAAGGATAATATATCTTACTAGACTTTCATTTAAATTAGATGCAGGGAACAAAGACTTCTCAGACAGGCAACAGTTAAAGGAGGCAACCATCACCAGGATTGCCCTGAAAGAGGTTCTAAAAGACCTCTTATAAAGAACATCACCATACTACTTGCCATATATCAGAGCAAATAAAAAATTGTTGAATAAAGGCACTACAATACATTAATCCATAATATCAATGGCTTAAACTCACCCATTAAAAGGCACAGAGTGTGAAGATGTATCAGAAAACACAACCCAATGAAATGCTGCTTGCAAGAATCCAACCTGATGCAACAAGACAAACAAAAACTTAAACTATCATACAGGCTAATGTACCACAAAAAAGGCAGGAACAGGGAGTCGGGCTGTAGCTTAGCAGGTTAAGTGCACCTGGCACAAAGCATAAGGATTGGTGTAAATATCCCAGTTTGAGCCCTCAGGTCCCCGCCTGCAGGGGGTCACTTCACAAAAAAGGCAGAAACAGTTATTCACATCTCTGACACAATAGACTTTAAATTAAATCAAGTAAAAGAAGATAGGTAATGCCATTATATGATTAGAGGATCAATTAACCAAGAAGATTTAACAATTATTAACATCTATGCACCCAGTGACGGACCATCTAAATACATCAAACACCTACTGAAAGAACTACAAAAATACATCATTAGTAATACAATAATAGTGGGAGACTTCATCACACCGCTCTCATGCTTAGACAGATCAATGAATAAACAAAGAAACTAGAGAATTGAATGAAGAGACAGATAGACTAGACTGCTGTACATTTTCAGACTTCTTCACCAAAAGAAACTGGAATACACATTTTTTTCAAATACACACAGCACATCCTCAAGCACATGTTATGCCACATGTTATGCCACAAAGACTGTATCAACAAAATCAGGAGCATGAAAATCAGCCCAAGTATCCTCTCACACCACAGTGGAATAATCCAATCAACACAACGAGTGCCACCCCAGCATGCTTCACTTCAGACTGTGACCAGAGACTTCAGGTGTGAAATGACAACCCTTCAGCTTCATCACTCGGGTGAGACCTTTCCTTTCATAGTATTCTCTAATTCCATTCCAGATACAAACCCAATTTTGAGGAAGACTAAAACATTTAGAAACAAATCAATGGGACTACATCAAAAACTTCTTTAGAGTTCTCTCACTTAACTCCAAAGTTAACCATATCAAAACAAGGACTGCAAAAGATGAATAAGGGCAAGAGACTGGCTTACTTTAATGATGACTCTTTAGTCACTATCAGGCTACCCCATCAGCTGGGGCCCTATTCTTAGAGTCCTGAGATTCCTGAACAGACATGATGGGCCTAGACATCAAATAAATCCCTCTCGCCTTTTTATTGGTCATCTCTATCAGGAACAACAAAATATACCCCTTTGTGCGTCCTCCCTAGGACCTTGCCCTCAGCTTGGATCAACAATGGTAGAGAATGTTCCATCCTCCGAAGGAAGATGCTACACCTGAGGAATATGAGTCAATATTGGGGCAGCTTAGAATGCTCCTACTTATGGCCACAGATTGTGGTCACCAGGTTCCAGATGCTAGCATGATTCTGATCAGCATTCCCTGGACAGACAATCCTACCAATGTGTCCTGGAGCTCTGCTTCCCTAGAGCCCCACCCTACTAGGGAAAGAGAGAGGCAGGCTGGGAGTGTGGATCAAGCTGTCAATGACCATGTTCAGCGGGGAAGCAATTACAGAAGCCAGACCTTCTACCTTCTGCATTCCACAATGACCTTGGGTCCATACTTCCATAGGGTTAAAGAATAGGAAAGCTATCAGGGGAGGGGATGGTATATATGAGATCTGGTAGTGGGAACTGTGTGGAGTTGTTCCCCTCTTATCCTATGGTTGTCAATGCTTCCTTTTTATAAATAAAAAAATAAACAAATGTAAAAATAAATAAATAAATAAATAAATAAATAGAAATAAAAAAATAAGAGTTTAAAATAGAAGTAGTTAATTATCATTGTTATAACCAAGTTAGTTGGGTATTTGTTTTTCTATGACAATTCAATGATTACCATCTACAGTAATATACTTGACTTCACTATGCTTTGTGTCATTTAAACTTGTCTGGAAATCACTGTATCTTGGGTACTCATAAGGCAAAATGGTTTTGGTCTATCTAGCTTCAGGTTTTAAGTAACCTAGATATTATATAGAAATTTAAAGGTCCTTGAACAATTTAAGCTCAGTATCAGAATTTGATAATCTTAGACATCTGAAACATTAAATACTTATTGCCTGGATTTTCTACCCAGATTTTCTCCCCCCTCCCCCACCTACCCCCAATGATTTCATGACTGGGTGGCTATCTTAGGGGTCTCTCACAATGATCACTCTCACCATTTGTTCTTTACTAAAGGATGAGGGGGAAGCGGTAGAATGAGCTTAGCGATTGTCATAAAATATTTATATATCAACTAAAGGGCAATTATTGTCCCCTGTAACAACTTCTTTTATAATCAGCAAACATGTAAAATGCAGTAAAACTTAACGTTAACTTAGATCCCACTTAACCCTAGGTTTACTCTCTCCCTAATTTGAGGACAGATCCCATAAACTTAATACTGATTTGAATACAACAAATGACACTCAATAATTTAACAACTGGGAGAAGGTTTAACTTTGTCAATAAAGAAAGGACTACAAAAGCTGGATAAGGGCGAGAGATTGGCTGACTTTAATGATGGATTTTTTGGTCAATATCAGGTCACCTCATCATCTGGGACTCTAGTCAAACAATCCTTAGATTCCCACAAAGATATGATAGGCCTAGATCTCTAATATATTCCTCTCTCTAGTATCACTGATCACATCCACCAGGAACATCATCATAAACCCTTCCCATGGGCCTCTCCAGGAACTTGCACTCACTATAGAGCAGCAATGATAGGCACTGCCCCACTAGGTCAGCTGTGCCACTATAGAAATACTGGTCCTGAAATGAGTGCAGCCTATAATGTTCCCAGCTGTGATCATGAACTATGATCTCAGACTGACAGGGACTCAGAGATTACACAGGTTCCTGTGCTAAATATGAATATTTATGGATTCTTGGTGAGGTTGATTAGGTAAACAGTTACAGCATTTATGTACATTTCTCATACTTGGAAGTTACTCTCTGCCCTAATCTAGCTTTATAGCCCTACCCTCAAATCTGACATCATCTTCCCAGACAATATTTTCATCTGTTCTTTGGGCTTCTGTTCATTAAATGGTTTGTCCTGCTTTATATCTTACTGTCTTTCAGTCACCAAGTTGCAAATGTTGAAATTATTTCATCCTGACTTCCCTTGGCGGACGGCCTTACCAATGTGTCCTTAAGTCTCATCTCTCCAGAGCCCTATTCCACTAGGGAACAACAGAAACAGGCTAGGGGTATGGATTGATCTACCAGCATCCATGTCCAGAGGAGAAGCATTTACAGAAGCCAGATCTTCTACCTTGTGCACCCCATAAATAATTTTGGTCCATACTATAGAAGAAGATTAAAGAATAAGGAAGATTCTAGTAGAGGGGATGGGACACAGAAATCTGGTGGTGGGAATTATGTGGAATTATATCTATTATCTTACATTATCATTATTATCTTATTATATCCATTATCTTACATTATCATTATTAAATCACTAATAAAAATTTAAAAATTAAATAAAAACATATATTAAATCATTTTTCTTTGCGTTGCACAACATGACCCTGCTATGTTTTCCCATCTGTCTAGTTAACTTGACTGCCTCACAGTAAGGTGTTAGGATGTAAAATTGTACAATTCATTCTTAATGCAACAGCTTGACATTTTTTTCTAAAAAATATACTTCTAGTGTATGATCCAGTCACTTCAACCAAGAAAGATAAAATCATGAGCACTTAGAAGACCTGTACATAAATTTACATAGAAACATTAACTGCAACAACTTCAAATAAGAATGGAAGGGGGCACTTAGAGAGGGAGATAGAAAGACAAAGTACCAAACAGCAGGTGAATAGATAAACAACTGTGGTCTAACATATAATAGGAATACACCTCAGCAGCTTATAAGCAACCACTGGCATTTTCTGTAGCAGATACATTTCAAAATAATTGTATGTCAATAAAAGAAAACACACAGAAATTTTTATACACTGAAAAATTCAACAGATATACAATTCTATAAAATTCAAACTAATCCATACTGATTGAAAACATGTAACTAGATGCTTGTGAAGTGAGAAAAAAAGGAAAGGAAAATATTAAAAGGACAATTATGAATTCAGATGCTTTCTAATGATGTGAAATATATGAAGATAATACATATGTCCATTATCCTGAGTGTGTGGACACTTTTCTGTGTTAATGGACACAATAAACATGTTATTATTGCTATTACTATTATTAATTATTTTACCAGAATACTATTTAGCTATGGCTTATGCTGGTGTGGGGGGTTGAATTTAGGACCTAGGTGCCTCAGTCATGAGAGATTGTTCACATAACCATTATGCTCTATCCCCTGCCGCTGCCACCACCACCACTACTATATTATATTTTCAATTTATATGGTGCCAGAGAATTAAATCAAGTTTTTGTGCATGAACATTACCACTGAACCACCAGTCAATCACCTTTTGATTGGTAATAAAGGGCAAAAGTGTGGGGCAGGCGTAGATGGGAGGGGCTAGAGAGAGTGTAAGAGACAAAAGAGAGCAAAGTACCTTTAATTTTTTTTTTAATAGATTGGACCTTGCACATGCTTGCTTTACCATGCCTGGTACACTTTATTTATCATTCAGATATATAGTGAACGAAGAACAGAGACCATAACACCAGACCTTCTCTGTACAATGAAATTCACATATAGGAAGGGGCTGGAACCTGAACAACATATGGAAAGATATTCAGTCTATTCAGCCTCTCCAAATGTGAGCCTGTCTCTCAATTCTGCATTACTTTTCCTCTTCTCTTCTGTGTTCTTATTCCCCTACCCTCCTTCTCCCTCTCTCTTTCTTTTTCTAAATTTATTTTTATATTACAGAATTACATGTTACCAGGGGTTTGAATTCACACCATTCCCACAAGTGTTCTGAATCTTCAGTCTCCCCATTGCAATCCATCACAGTTCCCCAAAGTTGTAGACAGGGGCCAACCATCATCTCTGTAACTGTCTGTTTACATTTATACATAATCCCCCCCTTTTTATGATACAATGTCCTTTTCCCCTTCAAGCCAATCACAACTCCACACAATTCCCACCACCAGAACTCTGTATCCCAACCCCTTCCCTGATAGCTTTCCTATTCTTTATCCCTCTGGGAGTATGAACCCAGAGACATTATGGGGTGCAGAAGGTAGAAGGTCTGGCTTCTGTAATTCCTTCCCTGCTGAACACAAGCACTGAAAGGTCGATCCATACTCCCTGCCTGTCTCTCTTTTTCCCTAGTGGGGCAGGGCTCGGGGGAAGCTGGCTTCCAGGATACATTGGTAGGGTTGTCTACCAGGGAAGTCTGGTTGGCATCATACTAGCATCTGGAATCTGATGGCTGAAAAGAGACTTAACATATAAAGCCAAAAAAAGTTGTTGACTAATCATGAATGTAAAGGCTGGAATACTGCAGATGAAGATTTGGGGGTGTGTGTCCATTTTGTAGATAGTTAGTAGGCCTATTTTGGTTATATATCAAAGGGCCCATGACTATACTAGTTTTGTTTTGTTTTTTGTTTTGTTTTGTTTTGTATTATTTCTGAGCCTGACATCAATATGCAGGTGGATCAAAGTTATTGCCTGGAGAGATGATGTCATGGCTGGAAAAAGGACCAGAGAGCTGGATCAGGGAAGAGAGTAGCTCCCAAATATGGGAAAGGTGTATAAATATTGCTGGCTGTAAACCCCATCAATTTGATCTGACCCTGGGTCCATATTCAGCTTAGGAGCCTATGTGACCTCTCTTCCCTGTAGGTCTGAGTTCACATTCTGTGGTCATGAGTAGGAATGTTCCAAGCTGCCTGCCCCAATTTTAGGACCCATCTTCCTCAGGTGTAGCATAGAGTATGTTGTCCAACCTCCCTTCAGATGATGGAACATTTTCTACCACTGTTGATCCATGTTGAGGGCAAGGTCTTATTGGAGCCCACAAAAGAATCTATTGTGTTGTTAAAGATAGAGATGACCAGTAACAATGGAGAGAGGTATTTCTTTGAGGTCTAGGCCTATCCTATCTGTTTGGGAATCTCAGGACTCCCCGACTAGGGCCCCAGCTGATGGATTGGCCTGATAGTGACTAAAGAGTTATTGTTAAAGTAAGCCAGTTTCTTGCCCTTATTCAGCTTTTGTAGTCATTACTTTGATAAGGTTAGCTTTGGTGTGAGTGAGGGAAGTGTACTAGGTAGTAGGTGAGGAGGGTATCTAAGTCTAAGTAGACACTATTTCATTATGAACTTTATGGTGTCTTTTTAGGTCTTTCTACTTGCTTGTTGCATATTGACTCAATGCAGAATATTGTGCACTTTTGCTTTCAGATATGTATTTTGCCCTAATTTATGGATACATGTGAACATATGCCCTATCTCATGGGACCTAGTCTATATCTAGGTTTTGAGACTTTGTTAGGAAATGAACCACCCAAAATGGAATTAGAGAATAGTATGAGAAAGGAAAAGTCTCACCGGAGTAATGAGTTTGAAGGGTTGACATTCTATGCCTGACGTCTCTGGACACATTCTGAAGTGAAGCATGCCGAGGTGGTACTACTTGCATTGATTAGGCTGGGATCGGCAGATACAGTGTCAGTTGGTATGAATTGAGAGAAGCATGGTGGAAAGTGAGGCCCACCCTAGAGGTTCCAGGACTGGGGGAAATATAGGCTCTATATAGGAAGTGGGAGGTTCCTGTTGTCTTAGGGTTTAAGAAGGCAATAGATATTTATTACTATAATCACATTATTTGGAAATTGGGTTAACTTTGAAAAATCCCTTTGTTAGGATTTGCTGTGTCATACACATCACTATAATTTATGTTCTTTGACATTATTTATATATAGCTGTGTCTTATAGAGTAATGCCACTGGTTGCTTCTGTTGTCCGTGGTCTAAGCTTTTAGGAAAGTCAAATTTTCAAACAGAGCCCTCTTCATCCTATCACTTCTCCTCCACTGGGAGTATATGGATCATGGTTGTTTGGGGGGATCAGAAGGTAGGGCTTCTGTAATTGCTTCTCCACTGAACATGGGCATTGACAGTTTGATCCACACCCCCAGCCTGTTTCTTTTTTATTTATGTTTATTTATAAAGTGGAAATATTGACAAGACTATAGGATAAGAGTGGTAAATTTACACACAATGACCACCCCCAGAGCTCCATATCCAGTCCCCTCCCTTGATAGCTTCCCTATTCTTTATCTGGGAGTGTGGACCCAGGATCATTATTAGGTACAGAACATAGAAGGTCTGGCTACTGTAATTGCTTCTCTACAAAACATACAAAGCATTGGCAGGTAGATCCACCACCCAGCCTGTCTCTCTTTCCCTAGTGGGACAGGGATCTGGAGAGGCAGGGCTCTAAGACACATAGTGAGATTGTCTGCCCAGGGAAGTCAGGTTGGAATCTTTGGTATCATCTGGAACCTGGTGGCTGAAAAAAGAGTTAAGATATAAAGCAGAACAAATTGTTGACTAATCATGAACATAAAGGCAAGAATACTGCAGATGAAGATTGAGGTCTAAGTTTTGGAAAAAGTTCATAGTTCTATTTTAGGTATATTCCAAGGGGCCCATGCCATGACTAGTTTTTGCCTGGGCCTGACATCTAGTATGCAGATGGACCCAGGTTATTGTCTGAGAAGATGGTGTCATAGATGACAAAAGGACTAGAAAGCTGCATCAGAGAATAGAGTAGCCTGTTTCTATCTTTTCCTACTGAACCAGAGCTCTTGAGAGGTGAGTGTCCAGGGCATATTGGTGAGGTCGTCTGCCCAGAGTTCAGATGGAGTCATGGTAACATCTGGAACTTGCGTCTGGAAGGTGGCATGACCTAAGTTGAGACAAAATGGTTGATGAACAGGAACTAAAAAGTAGGATTTAAGCAGATAAAATTAGGGATTATATGGTAGAATAAAGCTAGAAAAAAACATTTTAGTCATGTTCTTGGCGGCAATCAAATATGGCAGTTTTGCTTGAGTTTGATAGCTAGATTGAAATTGTATAAGAATATTGTCTGAGGGAATGATGTCAGAGTAGAGAAAAAGGCTAGAAAGTTGGATTAAGGCAGAGAGTAGCTCCCATTCTTGAAAAAAAATTCTGTGTCTAAAATTAACTATTTACCTCCATCCACCTGCTCCAGTGAGTATATATATCACCAGAGCCTGTGTAACCTCTAAGTCACTATTGGTCTGAGTTTATCACTTATGGTCACAACTGGGAACATTGCAGGCTGCACTTATTTCAGGACCAGTCTTTTTTGAGTGGCAGGAAAGAATAGCCGCAGCCTCCTATCGGAGTTTGGGGCTATCCCTACAATCATTGTTTTGTGAGGACAAGGTCGTGGGCCTCTCTCTCTTTCTTCTTCTCCTTCTAGATTTATTTGCTGGCGTGTGGAGTGCTGGTAATCAAACTAAGGGCCTGAAGTATGGAAGTCTTTCACTCTTACCACTGCACCACCTCCTCAGCCATTCCTCTACCTCTGTAGCATTCTACTAGTGTGCTCCCATGTGTAGCTGGGACCTGAATCCAAAACCACATGATTCATAAACACTCCACCACTGAGTCATGGCTAGAGAAATGGACATGATAGTAAGACAAGTATACCTTTGGAAAAATGACCATGAAAATAATAAGAACCACATAGACATTATACAAGAAACAAATGTCAATATATAAAGTGACAGACACCAGAACTTAAAATGGTAAATGGAAAAAAAATATTTGTTTTATGATAATATATTTAAAGCACATGAAACAGGAACATATATATAATACAATTCATTCAAAATAGAACATGGAGTTACAGATTTAAAATATCTCTACCACTAATTCAAAATAACTCAGATCCAGATTTTTTTAAAAAATGACTTCATTCAAAATTTTAAGGAACAGATAATCATTATCTTTAATTACTTTTTCCAGAGGAAAGAAGGAAAAAGAAATATCATTTATATGAATTTCATGAATTCAAATAGTGAAGCATGGAATAATACATAGAAAATTTTCAGTGTCAAAGATTATAATTCTTTTTTATTTTACTTTATTTATTTTTTATTTTATTTTATTTTATTAAATTTATTTATAAAAAAGAAACATTGACAAAAGCATAGGATAAGAGGGGTACAACTCCACACAGTTCCCACCACCAGAACTCTGTATCCCATGCCCTCCCTTGATAGCTTTCCTATGCTTTATCCCTCTGGGAGTATGGACCCAAGATCATAGTAGGGTGCAGAAGGTGGAAGGTCTGGCTTCTGAAATTGCTTCCCCGCTGAACATGGGCATTGACTGGTAGATCCATACTCCCAGCCTGCCTCTCTCTTTCCCTAGTAGGGTGGGTCTCTGGGGAAACAGAGCTCCAGGTCACATTGGTGGGGCTGTCTGTCCAGGGAAGTGTGGTCGGCATCATGCTAGCATCTGGGAATCTGGTGGCTGAAAAGAGAGTTAACATACAAAGCCAAACAAATTGTTGAACAATCATGAACCTAAATGCTGGAATAGTGCAAATGAAGAGTTGGGGGGTCCTCCATTTTGTAGATAGATAGTAGGCATATTTTAGTTATATTCAAAAGGGCTTGTGGCTATACTAGTTTTTTTTTTTTTCCCTGAGCCTGAAAACTGATATGCAGATGGATCCAAGTTATTGTCTGGGGAGATGATGTCATGGCTGGCAAAAGGACCAGAAAGCTGGATCATGGAAGAGAATAGCTCCCTAATATGGGAAAGGGGTATAAATATTGTTGACTGTAAACCCCATCAATTTGATTTGATCTAGGGCCCATATTCAGCTTAGGAGCCTATGTGACTTCTGCATCCCTGTCACATTCTGTGGTTAAGAGTAGAAAGATTCCAAGCTTCCCCAATATTGACCAATCCTCCTCAGGTGTTGCATAGAGTATGTTGTCCATCCTTCCTTCTGAGGATGGAATATTCTCTACCATTGTTGATCCAAGTTGAAGGCAATGTCCTATGGGGCACCCACAAAGAAATCTATTGTGTTGTTCCTGATAGAAATGACCAGTAACAATGGAGAGAGGGATTTATTTGAGGTCTAGGCCCATCATGTCTGTTTGGGAATCTCAGGGCTCCCTGAATAAGGAGGGCCCCAGCTGATGGGATGGCCTGATAGTGACTAAAGAGTCATTGTTAAATTATGGCAGCCTCTTGCCCTCATTCAGCTTTTGCAGTTCTTGCTTTGCTCATGTTAGCTTTAGAGTGAGTGAGAGAACAATAATAGGAAATAGGTGAGGAGGGTATCTAAGTCTAATTAGATACTATTTCATTAGGAACTTTCTACTGACTTTCTGCAGACTATTTTGTACTTTTGCTTTCAGGTGTATATTTTGCCCTAATTTATGGATACATGTGAACATATGCTCTATCTCACAAGACCTGTAGCTCAGCGGGTTAAGCCCACATGGCACAAAGCACAATGACTGGAGTAAGGATTTAAACTATTTCTAAGCCTACAAGGAGCTATTTCCATTTTCTTTAAGATCTTTATTTCTCCTAGTCCTGGAACCTCTACAACTTTGCACATATTTCTTGATGTTTCTTCTCTCGGATCCCTTAGCATCATACTGCCTCTGCTGACCTCAACTAAATCAATGCTACCAGTGTTGCTATGCCACATTATGCTGCTACTGACTTGTTACTATAGATTGTCACCAGAGACACCAAGCCTGAAAAGTCAACTGCCTCTCTTCTCTAATCTGTTGAGATCTTTCCTATCACCTGGGATTCCCTAGTTCTAATTCAGATGGCACATTAGCTATCAAAGTTACAGATATAGCTACAACATAGGACCTAGGTTACTGGGTACAGGTGTACATGTATCAGTAAGAAAGGGGCAATGATATAGCTCCAAATAAAAGTGCTCAGATTAGATATAGACCTAATCAGCCTGAGATCCTAGTGTAAGGGCTTAAAGAAGGCATCATAAATTCTCTAGTAGATCATACTTAGAGCAAATAAGCTTGGCAATCTAGTAGAAAGGTCCAAAGAAGTCATACCCCACAAACCTAATGCTGGTTGGGTAAACAAAAAATTGATTTAACAACTGGAAAAATATCTAACCTTGTCTGACAAAAAGAAAGTACAAAATATAGATATAGACTAGAGAATGGCTTAATACCAGACTATCCCATCATCTGGGACCCTAGTTAGGGAATCCTTGGACACACACATATAATGGGTCTAGATTTCTAATAGATCCCTCTCTCCATCATCACTGGTCATTCTCATCAGGAACATCATTATAAGCTCTCTCACTGCAGGAACTTGTCCTCCCTATAAAAATAATAATTGGAGGGAATGCCCCAGTCTTTAAAAGGAGGCTGGGTCATCCTATACTGTCACTTGAGGAAGACTGGCCCAGAAATTAGTGCACTCTAGAACTGTGAGTTCAAACTGACAAGGACTCAGAAGTTACACAGGCTCCTGTGCTAAATATAAATATATACTTTCTTTGAGTTTGATAACTACTTTCTTCCTTAGTCCCACTTTTTATCCCTAATATCAATTCTGACACCATCTTCCCAGACAATATCACCTGCATTTTAACTATCCAGCCCAGGCAAAAATTAATAAAGTCATAGGCTCCTAGGAACATACCTTAAATAGGCTTCCTCACTTCTGTCCATCCTAAAATCCCTATTCTTACCTGTTCTATTCCTATTTTATGGTTTCTGCTTATTAAATTTTTTTCATGCTTTTTATATATGCGTTTAAGCCACCAACTTACAGATGCTACTAGGATTTCATCCTGACTTCTAGGGCGAATGACCTCCCTAATGTGTCCTGAAGTCTTACGTCCCCAGAGCCCTAGTCCTAGGAAATTACCGTAGTTTCCAATGAAGTGAACGCAGAAAAAGAAGTCTGGTGGTGGAAACTGGAATTATACCCCTGTTATCTTATAATTTTGTAAATTAATATTAAATCACTAGTAAAAAATTTAAAAGATGAGATTCACAATGAGAATTTTTGTATGATTACTTAAAATACACTTATTAGGATAAACCCAACCCAGATGTTCTAGTTGATTTTAATGACTAAGAATCTGCCTCCTGTAATTTTTAACATCTCAGATTGTAAGTTAGATAGATTTAAAGAGGTCTTGGTGCTACTGGCTCTGCTTGGAACCCAGCCATACAGCTGAAGCTCATGCTATACAGGAATACCTGCAACAGAATAAGCACAGAATAGGACAGATGGAAAGAAACATGCTCAGCCAAAATGATCACTATTCAGAAGGAAGTTGGTTACACTCCAGGGTCTGTTACATCACATTTTGGACCAGAAGCATCAAGTTATGGTTAGAAATTCATTGAATTCAAGTCTCTGACACTGGTGAAGTGACTGAAGTCTGAAGTAAGCAGTATCCAGTCTTTCAACTAAAACAAGAACTCATGTCATCTGCCCACCAGCCAAAATCTCCTCCTGCAACACCATATTATTTCTTACAATTGTTAATATCCGACATCATCTGTCCAAACACTATTTTGTGGAATACTAAAGTGAGGGAAACACATAAGTTGACTTAATTGTTTGAATAACTGTGACTCTGCTTCTCCAGACAGGGTCACATATGACATCCAACAGTCCCTAAAGTAACATTCTCAAAATACTTTTCATCATATATTCTACCACAGTTTATAATAAACAAAATAATTCTCTCTCAGGGAGCTTAGCATGACTCATTATGTCTTCTAAACAGTCTTTACCCCTTTGTCTATAATACCCACAATACCTAGATACTTGACATGAGGAAGCATAATATTTTTTTGGAAAAGGACATTAGTATGGGTTGATGATCTTCAGTCTATATTCTTGGGTCCCTACAGTGGAATACAATCATTATCCAACTCCACAAGCATAGTGGGACCAATATAGACTATTATTAGGTTCCCAGAAAAGTCATGATGCATTTTTGCATAGAAAAATACATAAGTTTTCTAACAACCGAACAAATCAGATAGATGTATATGCATACTACTTATTTTTGTTCTAGGGCATAGAGTAAGTTACAAAACATCAATTCTTTGCTCTGAATGAGAAATTAATGAACCCTTCTTCAATAAGCCTTTTGAAATGAAGTTAATTTGTGTAATATCTCTATATTTCTAGATGTTAAATAGATATGAGGACAAGGGACTGTTCACCAGATAGCACACATGCCTTGCCATGCACAAAACCCAGAATTAGCCCCAACACCACATGGGACTATTGTGGCACCAGGAAAAGTTCCATTCATCACCCTCTGTCTCTCCACCTGAATGAAAAATCAACCCACAAATAGTGAAATTACATACATGGAGGAAGACAGCTATACACACACACACACACACACACACATTTAATAAGTACAGGTAGAGTTATTTCCCCTTGTCTCCTACTTCTCCACACAAAGGACTGAACATTTCCCAAAGATTGTTATTTTTTCTAAGTGGTTCAACTATTTAATTAAAAACACACAACATTCAGGATGCTAATAGACAAATCCTGAGACAGGATTCTCAAAGTGAACTATTTTTTAATTAATTGATGTAGAAGAAGAATCTTCAGTCACTATTCAAACCACATTTTTTAAAATATTTATTTATTTATTTCCTTTTGATGTCCTTGTTGTCTTTATTGTTATAGTTATTATTGTTGTTGTTGTTGGATAGGACAGAGAGAAATGGAAAGAGGAGGGGAAGACAGAGAGGGGGAGAGAAAGATAGACACCTGCAGAACTGCTTCACCACTTGTGAAGCAGCTCCCCTGCAGGTGGGGAGCCAGGAGCTCGAACCAGGATCCTTACTGGTCCTTGCACTTTGCACCATGTGTGCTTAACTCGCTACACTACTGCCAGACTCTCCAAACCACACTTTTTTTGAGATTTAAAAAACATATATAAACATTTCTTAATAATTGTTTACATTTCTTAGAAAATGATTTACTTTTAAATAAAATTATAACCTCACATGCATGCAGTTTCACTGTTCTCAGGTTATTTTTATCATTTATATAGAAAGGCATAGAGGTAGAGAGAGGGAGATAATGAGGAGAGATGCTACAGTATCAGCTTCTCCCAGGGCCATGGTACCTCCCCATCAGGGCTCAAACCTGGTCCACAGGCTTGGCAAAACAAGCACCTTACCCTATAAGCTATCTCTTTGGTCCTCAAAGATTATTGTTAAGGTCAGTCAGCTATCAAAGAGCTTGCTTTTATCAGACCTATTTCTTAACTTCAGTTCAGTACCCAAAAACTTATGGTTTTTGTTATCAGGCGCAGGAAGAGTTTCATCCTTCTAAAAACATGAGACAAATTGGGGGTATGTGGCCAAGGTGGACAAATTTCAAGCAAGCGATGAACATCTGTTCCCAATTTCTGAAGTGTTTATTATCTGGAGACAACCAGACTGAACAAACTATGCCATCACTGTGACTGTCCTCATGGCTCGGGGGTTCTTTGATCACAACCATCTCACTCCATGAGCTAACCAAGATGCACTGGGCATCAGAAAACCAATTGTTTTTTCAGCTCCAACTCTGCGAAGTCATAGTACATTAGCCTAAGCCCTCTAAGAAATAGATAACAAGACAGGGTAAGACAGGCAAGTACTTTCTAAAGGCAATTACCTTTAAGGACAATATGGGAAGAGAGACCAGGGAGGCTGAGATTGTTGTGCTAATCCCTACAAAGGAGGCTTGGGTGGAGGGAGGTAGGGAAGAAGAATATTGTACTACAGGCTGCTGTGTAGATTTCAGGAAGTTTAAGACCAGAGTTGTCTTTCACAAGAGCTCAACCTCAGCCCCAGCCTGGAATGAGTCTGCCTTAATCTTTGTTGTGTTTAGTCACTGGGAGCAGTCTAGCGGGGAGTCTGGCCTTAGCATCGACTCCAGATTTGCAGAGCCCATAAGCCAGGGCTTTTAGTCAATTTAACTGCTACAGTGAGAGCTCCAGGATACAATTTCTTGTGGCTACAACATACTATAAATGGCATGATTGCTGCCAAATGGATAAAGTACATGTCATAACAGACTGAAAAGTCATTTGACACAAGGCATCAAATCATTGTCTTGCCAGTTCAAGCTTCCTCCTTTGTAAACTGAGAAACAAAATTAATTAGTAAAGCAATTGAACAGATCTGCTTTTAGCCTGCTTTATTCCACTGTTTTATTCCCCCTAGTCACAGATGAGCACCTATTACAGTGAGGTACTTACTGTGCAAGACAGAATACATGCAACATCTTACTTCATCTTCACATACCTTCTATTGAGAGAATAATATTATCTCCACTTTACAGATGAGGAGTCTAAAGCTTACTCAACTTAAGTAGCATGCCTAAGGTCATACAACTAGTAATTGACAAAGTTGAGATGCAATAATTGACCGATTCCAAAGTGTACTCATAAAAATGTTGTACTCTCTGCACACGTATCCATAAACTACTGCAAAATATATACCTGAAAGCAGGATTACACTAGAATTTGCAGTGAGTACCTCCCTAACACTTCCTCTCCACTATTCCAAGCTTGGGATCCATGATTGCTCAACAAATTGTTTGGCTTCATATGTTAACTCTCTTTTCAATCACCAGGTTCCAGATGCCACCAGGATGCTGGTTAGGATTCCCTGGATTGAAGACCCCACCAATGTGTCCTGGAGCTCAACTTCCCCAGAGACACACCCTGCTAGGGAAAGAGAGAGGCAGACTGGGGGTATGGACCAACCAGTCAACGCCCATGTTCAGCGGGGAAGCAATTACAGAAGCCAGACCTTCTACCTTCTGCAACCCTCAACGACCCTGGGTCCATGCTCCCAGAGGGATAGAGAATGGGAAAGCTACCATGGGAGGGGGTGGGTTATGGGGATTGGGTGTTGGAAATTGTGTGGAGTTGTACCCCTCCTACCTTATGCTTTTGTTCACTAATCCTTTCTTAAATAAAAAATTTTTAAAAAAAATGTTGTACTCTCCCTTCCATTATGAAACCTAAAGAAAAAACTGTGTACTCTAAGTAGCTACTTAGCTACTTAAAATCAGTGAGGTCAACCTGATCCCAGCCCATATATAGTCAGCATTATTTAGAATTTACTAATTCATTAGATATCTTTTTTTTCTCTTATGGGTAAGAAATTATGCCACTTATCCTCATCTTTGTAAAATATACAAAACACACCATTGAACTACTTTCAAGCACTCTCACAGGCAGAGATATTTATAAAATATTTTTTATAAAATACCGATGGATCCATACAGTTATTTATCAAAACTATGTTAGAAAACATCTGATTAGAAGTCTTAGCCTTATCTTCCATGGCTAAGCCCAAAATTTTCCCAGGCCTTTACGACTCGGACTCTACTTGCTGTCAATTAACTTCTCAATAGCTTACTGGACACTCCCTGAAATCTCATTGGGAGATAAATACTAAAAAAAAAAAACAGAGGTTTCAGCTCCCATTACCAAGAGCATTACAACCAATTTCAGGAAATAGAAGCTACACTCAAAATGGAAATATAAAATCACTGTAAACAGTGTACAGTTTTTTTCAGATGCATTCGGGTCAATGTGACCACACAAAAAGAAAAATCATGTCAATTTTTACCAAAGCTGACTTAGGAAAGAGGTGATGCGAGGATTTGGTCTGGACTAGAAGTTCTAGCCTTGGCTTTACTGTCAGTAGGAGCTTAAATGTACTGCTGAGTATTTCTTTTTTGTTTTTTTCAAAGTTCACTTTAAAAAAAAAAAATTATCGGGAGTCGGGTTGTAGCGCAGCAGGTTAAGTGCAGGTGGCGCAAAGCACAAGGACCGGCATAAGGATACCGGTTCGAACCGGGCTCCCCACCTGCAGGGGAGTCGCTTCACAGGCGGTGAAGCAGGTCTGCAGGTGTCTATCTTTCTCTCCTCCTCTCTGTCTTCCCCTCCTCTCTCCATTTCTCTCTGTCCTATCCAACAATGACGACAACAACAATAATAACTACAACAATAAAAAAACAAGGGCAACAAAAGGGAATAAATAAATAAATAAAATATTAAAAAAAGATTATCTTCTTATTTATTGAATAAAGACAGCCAGTAATTGAGAGGGAAGGGGGAAGATAGGGAGAGAGACAGATAGACACCTGCAGCACTGCTTCACCACTTGCAAAGCTTTCCCCTCCAGGTAGGAACTGGGGGCTCGAACCTGGGTCCTTGTGCATTGTAACACAAGCGCCACCGCCTGGCCCCTGTACTATTTCCGGAATTTAATTTCTCTGTAGAATAGACCTGTTGGTCAAGGACATCTATTTTCAAACTTTGCAGGACCAAGAGCTCCTTGTGTTCCTCTTCCCAATGACACTCCCCTACCACATGTAAGTGTGAATTAAATTCAAACTGGAGATGAAGGTAAAGATTCTATATCCCCAAGGCCTGGTAGTGGAGCACCCGAGACAGCGCGTACATTACAGTGTACAAGAACCCAGGTTCAGGCTCCTAGTCACCACCTACTGGAGGGAAGCTTCACAAAAGTTGAAACTAGTGCACCAATTGTGTCTCTTTCCCCTTCCCAATTTCTCTCTGTCTATTCAAGGTAACAAAGTAATAAATAAATAATTTTTGAATAAAGTTTTTAAATGTTTTTTAAAGATTCTATATCAATATATCTATATCCCCTTAGATGAATTTCAGGTTGCTCGTGACATAATAGGAAAATCTATGAGGTGGACATATTTTTTAAAGTAACTTCCTGAATTAAAATGTAATTTAAAAAAAAAACTGTAATTAAGGCCTAAGAGCTACATAACCAAGTAAGGTGTATGTGTCGCCATGCACATGCCCTATGCTTGAGTACCAGCCACCACAGGGAGTGCCATAACTAAGTGAAAGTTCTAGGACAGCCAGGTCTCTCCTTCTTTCTGTCTCTTCCTCTTTCTATCTGAATGAAGGGAAATAAGCCCTGAAGTGATAAAATCAGGCATGCATGATACCGCAGCTCCATTATTAGACAATAAATTGTGATAATTATATTGACCACATTCTATTTATATTGAACCATTTTTATGTTTTTATATTTTATTTATATTTTGTTTTATATTTTATATTGAACCATTTAATATGACAACATTTCATTCTTTTGAGATTTGCACCAGTCCAATATATAAATTAATTGTACCATAGTACTCTGCAAGATGTGAGATCAATAATACATAATCAAGAAATCTGGGTTAGCCTTCCAATCACAGACATTCACTTAACAGCATTTATGAATTGGACATTATAGACTCTAGAAACACACACACACACACACACATATCTATATATACACAAATCTACATATATTTATCAGTCATACACAAAGATCTCAACAGACACTGATAAAAGCTTTCTTCTTTCTATTTTCTTAATGGGAAAATACAGTGTCAAGCACAATTACCAGGCTTCACCAATTAACACTTAAAATTCAATTTAATTCATTCATATCCCGACTGCTTTCTACCTGATGTATAACTTACTTTAAAATAAACTCACCATAGAATGGCATTTCATTTATAGATATTTTGATTTTTATCAATCAGGATTCTCAAAATACACAAACATAGTATTGTCTACATTATTATTGCACCTAAAAATAAAGTGTTGTTGATAATTCATTGCATCAACTACCCACACAGTTTTTAAAATGTTCTTTATAATTTCAAACTTTTACCTAATTTTTTTAAATTAGATTTAGATCAAGTGAGGTCACTGTAACTGATTTAAAGGTCTTTTAGATTACCTTTTATTTATATTAGAAGTGAACCACCAATGTAACATTGATTGTTCATTATCCACATTTAAAATTTTAACATGATGAAATTAATTTTAATGTTATTAATTCAATATTGTAAAATATAATTATCTCAGGATATAGCTCAAATAAGTTATTACATTCCTTTCTTTTTACTAACTATCCAAAATATGGTGTGTATTTTGCATTTGTAGCTTATTTCAATTTGAACTATCCATATATCAAAGTCAATGTCTAGAGAAAATGAATACCTTCTGATTTGACAGTGCATATCTACAGGGCTTCTCTCTAAAGTTTAAGGTCTGGGAACAAATAATCATAAATACAGTTTTTTTGTTTAACTGTTCTTGCAAAGAATAAGAAAGGATTTTCAACTCTGTGATAGATGAGTGCATGTTTTAGCTTGTGTCTCTCTCTCATGCTTGAGACAGAAACTCAAGTATCTATAGTTGCTTTGGGAATATGATAGTTTAGAGCAGAAGTAATGAATCAAGACTAAAACGCAGGTACTGGGTACCTGTTAGCAATCAACCAGATCTGTTTGGTAAACATGAAGCCTTTAGGTAAAAGCAATGGAATTTCTACTAACAACAAGAAAACCTAAGAATTAGAACATGTCTACAACATACTAAAACTTTTCAAAGCCTGAGGAGTCACCAAATATAATCAACAATATATCAAAGTACAGCTAGAGTAAAAAATGTTCTGGTTTTCATTTTAGTTTGTGTTTAGCATTGTTGTGGTATTGCACTGTTCTGGAATTAGTGTAATTTTCACAACATGGATACTGGTCAATCAGCACTGAGACAGCATGCATAGTTAATAAATAACACAGCTCTAGCATCTGTACTTGATATAATATTGCAAGTTGCTGATCTAGAGCTAGAAGAGACCACTACTAATAAGTAGTACAAGAATTCCCTTGAAAACCGAGTGGCAGTGTATCTGGCTGAGCACACACATAATCATACACAACAATCCAAGATCAAACTCCTGGTCCTCACCTGCAAGGGACAAATTTCACTAGCAATGAAGCAATAATGCAGGTGTCTCTTTTTTCTCTCTTTATCCCCTTCCCCTATCAATTTCTATCTGCCTTATTAAATAAATAAACATTAAAATTAAGATTTATGAAATAAACTAAAAGTAAAAAATAATTACCTTAAGACTCTTCACTAGAAATAATCATTTATATGTCCTGGCCTCAGAAACTAGACAGAAAATACCTGACTTAGTTTTAAACATCTCTTTTTTGCCTGAGTGCTTACAGTTGCCACAAAGATAGGTTGACAATCCATCCTCCACCAGTAAGTTCCACTATTTGAAACATGACATGATTTAGCCTAAAAGTTGATTCATGCTCCCAGAGGGATAAAGAATAATAAAACATCCAATCAAAGGGATGGGATAAGAAACTCTAGTGGTGGAAATTGTGTGGAATTGTACACCTTTTATTCTATGGTCTTGTCAATCATTACTAAGTAATAAAAAATTGTTGACTTTAAAATGCCAGGCTCTGTAAAAACAGCATTGACCAGTTGGTATAGTAATGGCTGTACGATGCCAGTTATATCCCTTGCCTCTGTAACATAGCAGACAAATCATCTGTTCCCAAGAGCTTTACTGTATCTTGAAATGTCTGTGACGACTCCAGAAGTAACTGTTTTTGTAAATACTGCACACACTACAGTCTCACTCACTTTGTACATCAAATATTGATTCCTGTGAAATAACTGACTGAGAATAATGCTGCATTGTGACATAATAATGAATACTAAAATATGTACAGACTTTGACACTTATCTAGTTTGCCAAAGACAATTCCTCAAATTGAAGCCCAACTCCCCTTTCTTTACACTTTCCCTAAGAGGGATAGATAACTGTTCTTGAACCAAATTTTATCTGCACAGTAAATGCCAAAAAAAAGAAAGAAAGAAAGAAAGAGAAGAAAAAGAAAGGAAGAAAAAAATTCCTGTGGTGTAGATGTGAAAGAGAGTGTTGTCTTTGGAGTTGGTGGGAATGAGAATGAAAAAAAAATTTTTTTTGAATTTATGGGAAGCTAATGTATAGATAAAAAAGACTTCAACCTTTTGGGACAGGAAAGAAATGTGTACCTTCTAAGTATGCATTGCAGAAAATTATAAAGAAAAGAATTAATTTTAAATAATGTTAATTTAATTAACATTTAATTAATGTATTTGTTAATTTCTATGTAGGCCATGTGTTGGAGAGGCTACACCATTTTCTTCCAGAAGAAGTTTAAGTTCAATGAGATACTTACCCAAGTATGTGATGGTAGCCCAGTTAATTTCTTTGGCTTTACATCTTGGCTTTCATATTTGTATTTGCTCTGCTTTTCAGAGCTTCATTTAAAAAAGAAAAAAAAACTTTTTGGCTCAATTTTTGAAATATTTCCTCTGAGTATAGCTGCTATTGTGGACAAGTTTCCACTGCACTGTTAATCACTTCACTTTGCTTATCAGAGAATACAATAGAGTTGACACTGAGAACTGGAAGTTGGAGATGATCACTGGTCAGACCATGCAGTGCTGCCAGTAATAGTGCTAGAGAATATCCTGGGACATCTGCAAAGGAATGTCTAAAAGGACATACATATTAAATATTAGTATTTGTAGAACCACAGACCAGGATCTCAGTGAAGCTCATTATGCCTGTTATTATGAAATTAGGGCACCCACCAACACACCTTCCACTTTGCATGTTATGAATAGAAGTAAAAAATTTAGTAGTCTACCCAGATATATTGTCAATATATGGTAAATTGGGGGGCAAATATCTGATCTCCTTCACTTTCATTTTGAAATTTGACCTTGGATGGTCATCTGTGAAGTGTGAAAATATTCAGAAATGCACACTTTCAGTTTCAAAGGCATTTTCATTTGAATGGAGGTGATAATACAACTGGAACTGAATCATGAGAGTTGATGTATCCCTCCCATTCCAGTTAAAATGGCTGGAGCATGTTCAATACTCCAAGTTAGCCAATGTTTCAAGTTGGACATCTCACCATTAAATTTATCATTTTAGAACCTGAATTTTCTTGACATATAAATCTTTTTTAAAGTAAATTCTTAGAGTTGGGAATATGCCCAGCATACTAAGCCCTGAACCATACAAAAGGAATCATTTTGTAAATGGAAATAAGTCCTTTAATATAAACTGGGAAACCATTCAATCACTAAGCCTAGCTTTGCAGTATCCTGTTTAATCCAGTAAGTGTTCTGTTCTTTTCCATTCATCTAGCTTGAGCCACAAAAATGTTGCTTTTCATTTTGTTCTCTGGGAGTATTGTTTTTCCTTATTATGACTTAGAGGCAGCCAAAAGAAAAAGCATTCACGCCTGGAAATGAATTATGATTTATTCATTAGCTTCATTCTTCTTCTTCTAGCGTTTGCCCTTCTTCTGTAGCCAGTCAATAGCGTCAGGTTGAGCCTGATGTAAAGTTTCGAGACCTCCTTTGAATCTGGAGAGGTGGCAGTCGTTGACTATGTGGGTCATAGTCTGTCTGTAGCCGCAGGGGCAGTTCGGGTCGTCTCTGGCTCCCCAGCGATGGAACATAGCGGCACACCGGCCATGGCCTGTTCGATAGCGATTGAGGAGGGCCCAATCATAACGTGCTAGGTCAAAGCCGGGTTGACGCTTGCAGGGGTCTGTGATGAGGTGTTTGTTCTTTACCTCAGCTGACTGCCAACTCTGTTTCCAAGAGTCTGGAACAGAGAAGTTCAGTGTAGGTGTAGGAGACCAGATTGGATGACGAGATGTCAAGCGTTGGACAGGAATAAGGAATAAGGAATAAGCGTTGGACAGGAATAAGGAATAAGGGATAAGAAAATCAGTAATCCCAAATATTATAATCATTCATTTTTACACTACTTTTTGCAAGAAAAAAAAAAGTTACAGCTTGAAAATTTGCTACATTTTTTCCTTGTAGGTATCAAAGAAACAGAGAAGAGTTAAGAATTAAAAGTAAGGGCCAGTTCGTGGTGCACCTGGTTGAGTGCACATGTTACAGTGCACAAGGACCCAGGTTCGAGCCCCTGGTCCCCACCTGCAGGGGAAAAGTTTCACAAGTGATGAAGCAATGCTTCAGGTGTCTCTCTGTCTCTCTCCCTCTCTATCACCCCTTTCCCTCTCAATTTCTGACTGTAACTATCCAAAGTTAAAGAATTTTTAAAAATTAAAAGTAAAGTGGATACATGAAAAATAATTGAAATTCATATTTATCAAATAATATGTTGATGATCATCATAGGGGCCATGATGTAAACACAGAAGATTATGCATCTTGTAATTTTAATTTCAATATATGACTTGCTGCTTTCTGTAAAATTGAAAGAAAATAGTAAGGTAATGTTATCCTTTTCTTTAGTGAGTCACTCAACCTACACGTCTGAAGATCTATTTAGGAACAAAGACTGGTCCACTGAGAGATGACCTTGTGATTAGACAGAAGAAAGTACTTTGGCAATTAGGAAGTCAACCAGTGGTCCTTTGGAGCTCCCCACACATTCCCAGATAAACTCAATGTGTTAAATAAATGATACATCTGAAATACCATTCAAAATCATGGTAAACATGAATAATTTAGGAGTGTGAACAAGTCTGTTCACTTGCAAAACTGGAAAGGAAAGATTTGAAAAAAAATTTTTTATCATTACTGTCTTCCTATGATATATGAGGAAACCAAATAAAGTACCTTTATAGTCTCATTAGCATATGCTAGATTAAAGATACATATTATATAGGTATGTATCATGTGATAATCCCAATCATGAATTGTATTGGTAAGAGTTATTACTATAGACTTGTTAGCAAAGGCAATAAAAATTATCTCAAAAGATCTGATTCCCAATTTTCTTGACACCTTTCTTAAATCAAGCCCTCTACTTTGGGGGAGCCAGATGATGACCCATCAATACAGGGACCTGAGCTCAAGACCCTGGTCCTGGCCTGCAGCAATGGGGGGAGCTCCACATGCTGTGAAACATTGCTGCAGGTCTCTCTCTCTCTCTCTCTCTCTCTCTCTCTCTCTGTCTCTCACTCTCTCTCCTCTCTCTCTTTCTCTCTCCTTCTCTATATCCTTTCCCCCTCTCAATTTCTCTGCCTCTATCTAATAAATAAAAAAAATATTTTTAAAGCCTATTACTTTTTATCCCATGGATGGATAAAATTTCATTGCATCAGGCCCTTTCCAGTAGTTGTGCCAGAGACCATTGTTTACACCAGTATCCAATTTCTTCTTCCTTTTAGTATAAGAATGTCAGCATCTACCTAGGGTTGCCAGATACAGAAAATAAAGATAAACATAGTCAAGATAACCCTGATTATAATTTTAAAAGGATTAATTTAAGCACAAATATGTCCTAAATGTTGCATACTTACACACAGACACATTTATCCAGTCAAGTTTAATTGGACATTATTTACTATGTTAACCTACTAACTGCTTATATTTCTACACAACTAAACCTTCCAAAGCACTTCCAAAGCTTGGGCCATGATGTGATCATGTGAAAAAGTTCAATCCAGTGTTTAGAAACTTACATTGAACGAAATCTCTAGAAGTTATCTTTAAAAAGAAAGGAACCATTTGGAGTTGACTTTGATTCTGGTGAGATAAACTGTTTCAGTTTCATTCTCCTGCATGTTTCAACCCAGATCATGAAATATCTTTCCATTTTTTGTATCATTTTCTATTTCTTTCAATAGCAACTCAGGGGCCGGATGATGGTGCACCCAGTTGAGCGCACATGTTATAATGCACAAGGACCCAAGTTCAAGCCCCTATTCTGGAAGCTTTGCAAGTGGTGAAGCAGTATTCCAAGTGTCACTCTGTCTCTCTCCCTATCATCCCCACCTTTTTTGAGTTGTGACTGTCAAAAAAAAGAGACCTATACAAAAGATCAATGAAGCCAAATGTTGATTCTTTGAAAAATTAAACAAGATTGACAAATGCCTACCAAGACTTACTTAAAAAAAGGGGAGGGAGAAGACTCAAATAAACAGAATTGCAAATAATAGAGGAGATATCACAACTGACACCAAAGAAATCCAGAGAATCATGCAAAACTTTTACAAAGACTAATGCCACCAAGCTAGAGAATCTAGAAGAAAAGGAAGAATTCCTAGAAATATATACCCCTGCAAAACTGAATCAGGATGAACTACAGAACCTAAATGCACTTATCACAGAGAAAGAAATCAAAACAAGTATTAAGAATCTTCCCAACAACAAAATTCCTGGATCAGATGGCTTTACAAATGAATTCTACAAAACCTTCAGGAAACAGTTAATACCTCTACTTCTAAAGCTTTTCCAAAACATAGAAGAAAAAGGAATACTCCCTTCCATCTTCTATGAAGCCAACATCACCCTGATACTAAAAGCAGATAGGGACACAACAAAAAAGGAAAATTACAGACCAATATCTCTGATGAACATAGATCCCAAAATATTAAACAAGATCCTGGACAACCAGATACAGCAGTATATCAAAAAATTATTTACCATGACCAAGTGGAATTTCTCCTAGGAATGCAAAGCTGGTTCAATATACATAAGTCAATCAATGTCATTCACAACATCAATAAAAGCAAAATCAAAAACCACATGATTATCTCATTAGATGCATAGAAAGCCTTTGACAAAATCCAACACCCATTCATGCACAAAACATACAAAAATAGGAATAGAAGGGAAATTCCTCAAGATAGTAGAGTCCATATATACCAAACCTACAGCCAACATCACACTTAATGGACAGAAGCTGAAAGCATTCCCCCTCAGATCGGGGACTAGATAAGGTTGCCCATTATCACCACTATCTGATATGATAGGATACACAGAAAAACCTAAAGAATCCAGCAGAAAACTACTGGTAGTTATTAGGCAATATAGCAAGGTGTCAGGCTATAAAATTAGTTTACAAATACCAGTGGCATTTCTTTATGCAAATACTAAATCCTAATAAGGGGATATCTAGAATTCATTCCCATTCACTGTTGCAGCAAAATTCATAAAATATTGAGGAATAAACCTGACCAAAGAAGTGAAAAATTTGTATACGGAAAACTATGAGTCACTATCCAAGGAAATAGAAAATGATACCAAGAAATGGAAAGACATTCCATGCTCATGGATTGGAATAATTTATATCATCAAAGTGAATATTCTCCCCAGAGCCATGCACTGGTTTAATGTAATACTCATCAAAGTTCCACCAAGCTTATTTAAGAGAATAGAAAAAAATTACAATCATTTATCTGGAACCAGAAAACACTTAGAATTGCCAAAACAATCCTGAGGAAAAGAAACAGAAATAGAGGCATCACACTCCCAGATCTCAAACTGTATTATAAGGCCACCATCATCAAAACAACCTGCTCCTGGAGCAAAAATAGGCACATAGACCAGTGGAATATAACTGAACACCCAGAACTAAACCCCCACAACTATGGACATCTAATCTTTGATAAGGGGTCCCAAGTATTACGTGGAGGAAGGAAGCTTTCTTCAATAAACAGTACTGGGAAAACTGGGTTAAAACATGTAGAAGAATGAAACTGAACCACCTTATCTCACCAGAAACAAATGTCAACTCCATATGGATCAAGGACGTGGATGTTAGACCAGAAACTATCAAATACTTAGAGGAAAACATTGGAGGAACCTTTCCCCACCTAAACCTCAAGGACATCTTTGATGATTCAAACTCAATTGCAAGGAAGACTAAAACAAAAACAAATCAAATTGGACTACATCAAATTGAAAAGCTTCTGCACAGAAAAAGAAACCATCACACAAACAAAGAGAACCCTCACAGAATGGGAGAAGATCTTCACATGCCATACATCAGACAAACAACTAATAAGCAAAATACACAAAGAACTCAGCAAACTTAGCAACAAAAAGTAAACGACCTCATCAAAAAATGGGCAGAAGATAAGAACAGTACATTCATACAGAAGAGATCCAAAAGGCTAACAAACACATGAAAAATTGCTCCAGGTCACTGATTGTCAGAGAAATGCAAATTAAGACAATAATGAGATACCACTTCACTCCAATGGCATATATCAAAAATGACAGCAGTAAGAAATGCTAGAGTGGTTGTAGGGACAAAGGAATCCTTCTGCACTGTTGGTGCAAATGTACATTGGTCCAACCTCTGTGGAGAGCAGTCTGGAGAACTCTCACAAGGCCAGACATGGACCTTTCATATTACCCAGTAATTCCACTCCTAGAGATATACCCCAAGGACTCCATAGCACCCAACCAAAAAGATATGTGTAGAAGGAATTATGTTAAGTGAGCTAAGTTAGAAAGACAAAGATGAATATCGATGATCCCAACCCATAAACAGAAGTTAGAAAGAACAGAAAGGGAAACTCAAAGCAGGATCTGACTGAGTTTAGAATAGGGCACCAAAGTAAAAATCTCTGGGGTGAGGGTGAGGGTGGATGTTTGGCTTCACTGGGGGTGGGACAGGGAGTGGGGAGAGGATGGGATGGGACACAGTCTTTTGGTGTGGGTAATGATGTTTATGTATACTCCTATTAACTTATAGTCATATAAATCACTATTTAATTAATATGAGGGAGGTAAAAAATTGATTGAATGTCTCAAACTTTTTAATGCAAAGACCATAGGCTGAGTCTTTCAAATGCTGACTCTCTTAAAAGCTTAGACAAGGAAGAACAGAAGCAACCAGTGGTACTACTCTATTAAGACACAGCTATATACAAATAATGTCTACTGCCTTCTTAAACCATAAGAGAGCAGGAACTCTCTCCTTTCTCTATAAAGCCTATATTTCTCCTAGGCCTGGAACCTCTAGCATGGAGCTCACTGTCCTGCATGCTTCTCTCAATTCATACCAACCAATAGTGAATCTGCTTATCTCAACCCTATCAATACAACAAGTACCACCTTGAAATGTTTCCTTTCTGAGTGTGTCCAGAGACATCATACATGGAACGTCATCCCTTCGGCTTCATTGTTTTCACTGGGCTGGCTTCATGGGCACAGGCAGGTAACAGACAACCAGGTACTCATGGTTGAGTTGTAGGCAGTATCTCTTTATTCATGCAGGACGCAGCACAAACTAAGCCGAACTAAGCTAAACTCAAGATCCCGTAAAACTCACAATGCTGTCTTTATATATACTTGCCAAGTAGGGTGGAAACAGGATGTGACATAGAGAGGGTGGCGAGAAAAGTGACTGGTGAAAATCAGAGTGTGACAAGGAGAGGATCAGGGTGTGACAAGGAGAGGGGGTGGAGCAGGCGAGAACTCTATCACTGAACCACTAATGCCCTGGAGGGAGGGTGGTGCTTGTTAACAGCGGTTATGTAAATAGAATGAAGTGGTTACGTAAATATAATAGTGTTAAGTAGGGGGAATTTAAACCAAATGAAACAGAAGGGGTCTCATGCATACCAACACTTCATTAATCTGGTGAGACCTTTCCTAGCTCATAGGACTTCTTAATTCCATTTTGGGTGCTGTACTTCTTTACAAAACCTCAAAACCTAGATTTAGACCAGGACCCATGAAATAGACCATATGTACATGTATCCATGAGTTAGGGGAAATATATACCTTAAAGCAAAAGTGCACAATATTTTGCAGTGTGTCAATAAATGAGACAAGTAGGAAGACCTAAAATATACCTTAAAGTAGCTAATGAAACAGTTTCTACTTAGACCTAAATACCCTCCTCATCTACCTCTTGTTACACATCTCTCAATCACTCCAGACCTAACCTTGCCAGTCAAAGTAAGGACTATAAAAGATGAATTAGGACAAGAGACTGCTATACTTTAATGATGAGTCTTTACTCATTACAAGGCTACCCTAATACCAGGGGGCCTAGTCAGGGAGCCCTGGGATTCTCACACAGACATTATGGGCCTAGACCTCTGACAGATAACTTGTGCCTCTCTTACTGGTCATTTCCATTAGGAACAATATAATGGACCTCTTTTTGGGCCCCTATAAGACTTTGCCCTCAATGTGGATCAACAGTGGTAGGGTCTGTTCCATTTTCTGAATGGAGTTTGGACAATATACTCCACCTAACACCAGAGGAAGATGGGTCCTGAAATTAGTGCAGACTGGAATGTTCCTATCCATGATCACAGAATGTGAGCCCAGACCTACAGGGATGCAGAGGTTACATAGGCTCCTGTGCTGACTGTGGGCCCCGTATTAAATTGATGGGGTTTACAGGTAAAAATATTTATATACTTGCCCCATATTTGGGAGCTACTCTCTTCCCTGATCCAGCTTTCCAGTTCTTTTTCCAACTATGACACTATCTCCCCAGACAATAAGCTGGGTCCACATGCATATTAGATGCCAGACTCAGGCAAAAACTAGTAAAGTCATGGGCACCTTGGAACATACCTAAAATAGACCTAATAGCTTTTTCCCAAACAGAAACCCCAAATCTTCATCTGTAGTATTCTTGCCTTTATGTTCATGATTGGTCAATAATTTGTTCTGCTTTATATCTCTTTTTCAGCTACAGGTTCCAGGTGCTACCATAATGCAACCTGACTTCCCTGGACAGATGATCCCACCATGTGTCTTGGAGCCTCTCCTCTCCAGATCCCTCCCCCACTAGGGATAGAGAAAGACAGGATGGGAGTATGGATTGACCTGTCCATGTTCAGTAGAGAAGCAATTATAGAATCCAGACCTTCTGCACCCCACAATGATCCTGGGTCCATATTCCCAGAGGGATAACTAATAGGGATGCTGTCAAAGAAGGAGATTAGATATGGAGCTCTGGATGTGGGCACTGTATGGAAATGTACCTCTCTTATCCTATAGTCTTTTCAATACTTCCACTTTATAAATAAAATTTTAAAAAATAAAGTATTATGCTATTTCCACTCTTCTTCATCCTTCATGTTCCTCTTTGATAAGGATACAATGGAAAAAGTGAAGAACAATCTTGCTCCATAAAAAACAGGCAATACCAAAACTCTGCTAAGGAAAGAATCAGTATATCCAACAAATTGTGCTAGTCAACATATGGCCCTGAGCTTTTTTTAATCTCCCTAAAAAGATAGATGAGAAAGGAGAGTTGGCCAGAGCAGGAGGAAAGGGAAAGGAAGAAGGTGAAACTTCTGTCTTTTTACATGATTATTATCTGACTTTTTTTTTCTATTTACTTGAATCCAATTCTACCTTACCTAACAGCTTGTCTCCCTAGAGATTTGTGGAAATACAAAAACCAAATCTGTGGAATAGATAAATCTATGAAAAGCAAATTATTTGAGAGATTCTAGAGAGATAATGATTGTTCACACCTACATTGGTTCTCATAATGCCTGTCTCTCATATGCATATAGATTAATTTATTTTTAAACTCATGAGACAGCTGATTTTGCCCTACCTTCTTGATCATGGCCAAAATAAGTTCTGGCAGTTCAAAAAAAAATTAAGAGATTCCATGCCTGGATGAGCTGCACATAAAACTAAATTGTGGTTAGCAGTTTCATCTTAGAGGTTGCATAACCATTTCGACAGAAGTATTTTGTTGATAATTTTGGAGTATACTGCCAGGTGGCAGGAAGAAGAGTAATAAATTATAAGAATTTATTATTTTGGATCATCTTGGCTTTGGGAAATATAAAAATGAATTCCTAATGGCAATGATACTATGTCTAAAGAGGAAAAGACCAATATATCATTTCTTGAAGTTTTCCTAGGTCAAAATGCCTATATATAAAATTCTAATCCAAATGGGCAATCACAGTGCTTGAATTTGCCAACTTCAACATTTTTCTTGAATCCATGAAAATTGTTGCCAGTGGCAGGCATTCTACATTAAGTAGAAAGTGTAAAAAAAAATAGTGTAAAACACTTAAACATGAGAACACATAGCATCTACATTTTCATTATTGTATCATTCAGAATCCTTGATTAGAAAACTTATTTCTTGAGCAGATAGAATATATAAAGACAAAGAATATGACCTTCAATGAAGCCATTAAAAATGAAAACAAAGAAAGAGCAAAATATTTAAGAGATAGTATACTATTCAATGTATTGTGACAAAAACACAGCTGCCACTGATAGGATTTTGAAAGACTAAAAGTTCTAGATTCTAGTTAGAAAGTTGAGATTATCTGGTGAGTTGAAGATAAAATCCATAAAAATACATGTCCTTCCAGGCCCTCAGAATGTGGCATCCTTTGAATTAGATTTAATTATATAACACACAATTAGTTGAGATAGTACTTGATTGAGTGGTCACTAAATTTAATGACTGTTATCTTTATAAGGGGTGAAATCATCCAAAGAGTCATGCAGGAAGGAAGCCATGTACATGGGGACAGAGACAGACAATGGAGTAATGCAAATGCAAGTCAGAATACCAAAGACTGCAGGCCACATATGGAAGCCTAGCGAATGGTCTGCAAAAGTTCTCTCAGGGACTCCAGAAGGAATCAATCTTGCTGTTACCCTGATTCAAACTTTTAGCCTCCACAATGTGAGAGAAAAAAATATCAGTTATAATAAGATTCCCAGTTTCAGTTTATGTGGTTTTGTTACTGTAACTAATATATTATCTAATACCTCAAGTTTCTGAAAGCAAGGCACAGCACATATCTTCAAAAAAGTATAGTGAATTATAATGACTCAGAAAATTCTAATGCTTTTTATCAACTTTTTTTTTTCAACCTCTTCTGAGTTCTGACCAGTGGATACACTGACAAGCAATTTCTACAGGACCTTTTATTTATTTGAAGGGCTTTTATTCTGCCTGCCAAGTTGGAAAGACTGTTAAATTATGCCTTTTGTAGAAAACTTAAGTTGTTTTTATTTGTATTTTGTAGTTTCATTGCATACTTCATTTTTAAAAGTAAAACAAAACAAAGAGATATGGAAACAAAACAATGTTTTATCAGTATTTCAAAGCCTTTCAATCTCTCTATATAAAATAGCATGATCAGTGTATCTAATACATTCTAAGTATGTAGGATCAGATATATAATATGAAAGGTTTACAAAAAGTTCACCATCCCACTAGTACCCAACCCAAAGTACA
This sequence comes from Erinaceus europaeus, assembly GCF_950295315.1. Classification (NCBI taxonomy): domain Eukaryota; kingdom Metazoa; phylum Chordata; class Mammalia; order Eulipotyphla; family Erinaceidae; genus Erinaceus; species Erinaceus europaeus. Next base: position 43,595,493 of record NC_080166.1, on the reverse strand, counting down.
TTTACCACTACTTCCTCTTTGTCTTCACAGTTACTTAAAAAATAAGTAGAATGAATTGTTTTCACTAAGACTTGAGTTGCAAACCTGCTCTGCTAATAGCAAAAAGCTGAATATCTCTTTTTGAAAAGAGTTGAATATTTTTAAAGCAGTGCACATTGTGAAATGATTATTTCATTGTATAATAAGATATACTTAAAGAATATATGGAGACAAGGAAAAGTATTTGGTATTTGAGAAAAAAACATTTTTTTACATTGTATAAAAAGTTAGGAAATAAAGTACAAAATGTTACAGAATATTGATCATGTAAATATTCTGAATCTTTTATTTTCAAATGGCTGTATTTAAGAAGTGCCAGGTAAGAGTGAGCTAAATATTGTTTCATTATAATCCATATATATATATATATATATATATATATATATATATATTTAATTTCTTTATTGGGAAACTGATATTTTATATTCCCTTGCACAGGAAACAGTTTCATTTCTAAATATTTTACTTATTTATTTTCATCTTATTTTTTTAACAGAGTACTGATCATCTCTGGCTTATGATGAAGCTGAAGATTGATCCTGGGACTTTGGAGCTTCAGGTATGAAGCTTTAGGCATGAATATTTTTTCATAACCACTATGCTAGCTCCACAGTTTTATAGAGTAGTCTATAGCTACCCTTCCACTGTGACTGTCTGTGGAGGTCTCTCTTCCATCACCACACAATATTTGGCAAAGTCTTTGTCTCTTATTCATTCACATGGTTATGGAACCCAAATTCTAAGTCCTAGTCTCAACAGTTCCCTTTGGTGTAATTGAGATTTTGTTTGTAGCATATATTTTCTGTTTTAGTTGATTTTTTGTCCTTATGTTCTTCCTTCAATAACTTTTAAAGATTTTACTTATTTATTTATTTATTTTTTTATTTATGAGAAAGAGAGAGCATAGGGGAGAAAAGCAGGGCATCACTCTGGCTTATGTACCACTGGGAATAGAACCTCATGCTTGAGAATTCAACACTCTGGAACAACCACTGGACAACCTTCTGTTTCACATCCCCTATGTTTTTAAAAGGCTATTAGTAAATCTTGGACAAAATTTTTGGATGTTTATAACAAATATGTTTCCTGAAAGTGTAGCCTTTACTAGACACTTATAGTAAACAAGTCTTTTCAGAATTTCTTGTTCATAGTGTTGCTGAAGTGGTAATAGAGTACAAAACCAAGAGATATTTCAAAATTGTTTGTTAGTAATAATGCTTATAGTACTATTATGGTTCTAAAATATACATAATAATTTCACCAAAGTTCTCTGTATTCAGTATTATAAAATATTTTAGGGAAATTATGTTTCAATTCTGTAAACACCTAGACTTATATAAGTGTCATATAGTAGCCCAATGTAGATAAAGTATTCATATTTTGTCAACAAATATTGAAGTTTCAATTGTGAGAAATAGCAGATAAAAGCATGAAATATTTCTCTTTCCCATTTTATTGGGGGCTTGTGGATTACAGTACATTTTATCTAATTATACATATAATATATATATTTATATTTATTTATACAGTCCATTTTATTGGAAGCTAGTGGTTTACAGCACATCTGTACAATTTGTCATCCCTGCCATTATAGGTGTCTGCAGAACACCCTCATCCATTTTCCAGCAAGGCCCTAATCCCTTCTCAACACTCTTCTTTCTCCTCTTTCCTCAAACAACTTTCCTTTGGAGCAATACACCACACCCTTTTGCTTTGTGTTTTCCCTTTCTATCCTTGTTTGTTAAACTTTTAAGGAATTAAATTAGATATTTGTATTCTTGAGTTTCTAAAGTTATATTTGAAAATATTCTTTATTTATTTTGAAAGAGAATTTTAATTTTTTCTGTTTTATTTATAAAATGGAAATATTTACAAGACTATAGGATAAGAAAAACTATAGAATAAGAGAGGTACATTTCCACATAGTGCCCACCTCCAGAGCTCCATATCCAATCTCTTCCCTTGACAGCTTTCCTTTAAGTTATCCCTCTAGGAATATGGACCCAGGATCATTATGGAGTGCAGAAGGTGGAAGGTCTGGATTCTATAATTGCTTCTCTACTGAACATGGGCATTGGCAGGTCAATCCATACTCCCAGCCTGTCTCTCTCTATCCCTAGTGGAGGAGGAATCTGGGGAGGAGGGGCTCCAAGACACATGGTGGGATCATCTATTGCCGGGCTAGCATCACTGGAGGGAGAAGAGACCAAGAACTCGAGGTGGAGTGGGAACGCAAATCTTGATTCATGCAGACACCTCAGAATCAATTGTGAGTACAGTAGGTTTAGGCCACATGGTGCTAGCAAAATGGCTTCCACCCGCTATGTGCCAGCCCTTCTCCAGGTTGGGACTCGGAAGAAAAAGAGAGAGAGAGAGAGAGAGAGAGAGAGAGAGAGAGAGAGAGCAACAGAAGTGACTTTTATAGGAGAATTCCAGAAGTGGCAAGTCGGGACAGAATTGGCTTGGAAAGGGGGTGGAGAAAGCAAGGCACTCTGGGAAGGTAGAAAGCTTCCATAGCAATGGTTTCTAGGACTTTCGCTGGCAGAAATGGGCAATACCCTGAGGGGGTAATGTGGTAGCAGAGGAGTAATTTTTAAAACAAGTCAGAAGATGGATATGTAAATAATAATACTCATTTGGAAATATGGTGGTTTGTGGGTCCTGCTTACTCAGCCACATCTGTACAATATTCCAACAATCTGTCCAGGGAAGTCAAGTTGCATTATGGTAGCATCTGGAACCTGTGGCTGAAAAAGACTCAAGATATAAAGCAGAACAAATTGTTGACTAATCATGAACCTAAAGACAAGAATACTGCAGATGAAGATTTGGGGTTTCTGTTTGGGAAAAGCTAGTAGGTCTATTTTAGGTATATTTCAAGGAGCCCATGACTTTGCTAGTTTTTGCCTGAGCGTGAAATCTAATATGCATGTGGACCCAGCTTATTTTCTGAGGAAATGGTGTCATATTTGGAAAAAGGACTAGAAAGCTGAATCAGGAAAGAGAGTAGCTCCCAAATATGGGGAATGGGAGAAGTTTGAGTGATGGTTTCCTTTGTTGTACAGTTCTTTAATTTGATGTAGTCCCATTGATTTATTTTTGTTTTAGTCTTCCTTGCAGTTGGGCTTGTATCTGAAAGATGTCTTTGAAGTTTAGGTGGGAAAGTTTTCCACCATGTTTTCCTCTAAGTATTGATAGTTTCTAGTCTAACATCCAGGTCCTTGATCCATTTAGAGTTGACTTTTGTTTCTGGTGAGATAAAGTGGTTCAGTTTTATTCTTCTGCAAGTGTCAACCCAGTTTTCCCAGCACCATTTATTGAAGAGATCCTCCTTCCATCATTTAATAATTTGGCCCCCTTTCAAAAGTAGATGTCGATAGGTGTGGGAGTTTAGTTTTGGGCTATCAATTCTGTTCCACTGATCTGTGTATCTGTGTATATTTTTATTCCAATGCCATGTTTTGATTATGTTGCCTTTATAGTATAGTTTGAGATCTAGTATAGTATACTATGATACCTCCATTTTTGTTTCTTTTCCTCAAGATTGTTTTGGTCATTCTAGGTGTTTCCTGGTTCCACATAAATGTAATTTTTGTTCTAGTCTCTTAAAGAAATAACAGGATACTGATGGGTATTTTATTGAATTTGTATATGGCTCTGGTAGAATATTCATTTTGATGATGTTAATTCTTCTGATATATGAGCATGGGATATCTTTCCATTTCTTTGTATCGTTTCCTATTTCTTTGAATAGTGACTCATAGTTTTCAGTATACAAGTTTTTCACTTCTTTGGTCAGATTTATTCCTAAATATTTTATTGATTTTGTTGCAGTAGTGAATGGAGTGATTTATCATATGCTCTTCTTTGGACTTGGTGCTTGTATAAAAGAATGCCACTAATTTTGTAACCTGACATCTTGCTATATTGTCTAATGATTTCCAGTAGCTTTCTTCTAGATTCTTTAGTTTTCTCTATGTATACTACCATGTCATTGAAAATAGTGAGAGCTTTAATTCTTCCCTTTCAATATGTACTCTTTTGATTCATTTTTCTTTTAAAATTGCTATGGCAAGAACTTCCAATACTATTTTGAAGAGTATTGGTGATAATGGACAGCCCTGGATAGTCCCCAGTCTGAGGGGGAATGCTTTCAGTTTTTGTCTGTTGAGTATGATGTTGGCTGTAGGTTTGCTGTATATGAACTCCACTATCTTGAGGAATTTCCCATCTATTCCTATTTTGTGTAGTGTTTTGAGCATGAATGAGTATTGGATTTTGTCAAAGGCTTTCTCTGCAACTACTGAGATCAAGATGCATCAAGATGGTTGCCTCTTTTAATTGTTGCCTGTTTGAGAAGGTTTTTATCCCTCCTTCTAGTCTGAATGAAAGCCTAGCATGTTATATTATCTTTGGTTGAAACCTTTTTTCATTGAGGGCTCAATAGATATCTTGCTATTCTCTTCAGGCTTTTAGAGTTTGATTGGAGAGTACACTGATAGTCTTATGGGTTTTCCCTGTACTTGACATTTTGTTTTTCTCTTGCAGCCTTTATAATCCTTTCTTTATCCTTACCTCTTTCCATTGTAACTATGATGTGTCTTGGTGTCTTTAGGTCTGGGTTGATTTTGTTTGGGAGTCTCTGACCCTCTTGAATCTTAATGTCCTTTCTGTTGTTTAGGTCTGGGAAGTTTTCTTCTATTATTTCCTGTAGGATGCTTACTTGCCCTTCCTTCCCTTCTTCCTCTGGTTGGCCAATTGTGAGAATGTTACTTCTTCTGAGATCATCTCATATATCTGTGGTTATTTTCAGTGTCTCTCAATCTCTTTTTTAGCTCTTTACCTCCTTCCTACTTTTCTCTAGCTCGTTCTCTGTCTGGCTGATTCTGTTTCTGCTTCTGTAACCTGCTTTCCCTTCCCTCATATTCTTTCTTCAGTTTAGTTACAGTATTAGCTGGTTCTGCTAGTTGTCCTTTTAGCTCAGCTATTTCAGTTTTCAGTTCTCCTATTTCCTTTAAGTACCTAGTATTTTCCTTGAGGCTCTCATCTATTGTTTCCCTATTTCTGATAACCTTTCCCTCAATAGTTGTCCTAATTTCTATGACTAATATATCTATTTTTGCTTGGACACTTTTCTTATCTATAGTTATTTCTGACTTATTTGGAGTTTCTTTTGTGCTCCTGTCCTTATTTATTGTAATAGCAGTTTTATTTGCTCTTGATTTAACCTTTTATTTATTTTTTATATGGTTTGTATTTTTCTGTCCTGTTTCTCTTCAGTTGTTGTGTTGTGAGTACAAACCACATTAAACTAGTCCTTTTACAAATGAAGTCATAAACCTCAGAAAGTACAATAGCAACTGAATTAAGCAAAGATTAACGCAGTTTAACCAAAACCAGTTAGCTAAGCAACACCTCCACCCCAAAAACAAAAACAAAGAAATAGAAATGAAAAACGACAAAGAAAAAAAAAAAAAGAAAAATAGACAATTACAAAAATCAACTGCCAACTATAAATTCTAGATATAGTTGGAAGAGAAAGGAAAGGAGAAAACACACACACACACAGAAAGAGAGAGAGATTGTCCACTCCATGTCAGATTTTTTCCACAAGATAATTCACACATGAGTGACAATGAATACAGAAAGAAGAAAAAAAAAAAAGTAGTGAAAGGAAAGAGATTTTTTGGATCAGCTAAGAGGAAAGAAAAAGAAAAATGGAGAAAAGAGAGAAAATCAAGTTTCTCCCACAGTGGATAGCACACCCAGTCACCTATCAATGGAAAAAGCAACAAGTTAATTTTGGTCAACCTGGAGAGGAGGGAAAACAGATAATCACAAACAATAATAAAATAATAATAATAAACCCTAACATTTAGTCTGTATATTAAATCATTCCAGATTGACTGAACACAGCCCCGCACCCTTTCTAAATCAAGAAAAAACAGTTACAAGAAGCAATTATCAAACAAACTCAAGAGGTAGAGGGAAAAAAGAAAGGTAATCTAATCCAGGCAAGGTCAAGGCCCTGACTGGTCAGGTATTTTGTCACTCAGATAGAGCTCCAGCCCCCTTCAAATAGAAAGCTGGGAAAAAAAGCCTTTGCCTGGGGAGATACCCCCACCTCCTTTGGATGACGCTCTTGCTGAGCCAGGAATCCTGATAAAGAAATTTGCTCCACAAAAGGCCTACCAAGAGTGGCTGGTGTGGGGGTTGGTCATGGGGTAGCAAGAGAAGGGGGTGGTGCAAAAAGAAATAGCAAAGCCAAGTCCCTTTTTTCTTTTTCCTTTTCAGCCTCTGTTTGCTAACCCAGGGGTGGAATATAAGGCTTTTCCTTGGTTCCACCTTGATCCCCCTTCACCCTTCCTCCACCACTGCTCCAAAAATCCTATCCTCACACAAAATTCCCAGGTTGAAACAGCTTCCCTGCCATCTTGGCTCCTTCCCCCATGTTTTTTTTTTTTCATTTTTATTATTGATTTAATATTGATTTACAAAATTTGAGACAACCATTCCCACCACCAGAGTTCTGTGTCCCCATTCCCTCCTCTGGAACATGTAGTAGTTCTCCCAAGGTCACAGATATGGACAGTTATAATCTATTATTTCTATAACTATACATATTAATATATATGAAATCACTCTTTTATTTGTTTCCAGTGAAGTATTTCAAACCTGTCAACAGTTATTGCCAACATAAATAGCTTTCTTCTATCTATAAGTTTCTATGCATAATGAAGTAGATCTTGTCTCTATGACAGATAATTCTCATGCTCCAGGTCTAGAGTACCTTAGAATTCAGTCCTCCTAAGAGCTTTCCTCTATCACAAGGAAGGAAAAGTTATGTGAATTCTTTTCAGATTTATACCCAAGCTGTACATGCAGCAGAATTACACGTACCCACTGGTCACAACACCCCCACCACCACCAAGATCAACAGAGTCACAAGTATTCTATGAGCCACTTCAGATTCTCTGATTCTTGCTAGTTTTCATCTATGTCAAAGCCATGTAAGAACCTCCGACTATGGTCCAAGTAATGACAGACATCTTGTCATACCATGGGTTCCTCATCTTAGGCCTTTATCTGCTCAGCAACAGTCTTAGGGTATAATAATGGGTTTTAGATTCTTTTACTGGCAAATTGTGTGTCTGGCAGGCAGGAATGATGCCTTAGCCTCAAGCTGTCTGCACTTATGGTAGAGGAGAAGCACTATTCTTTCTTGCTCTGTGGAAGTACTAAGAATTGAGCTACTGACACATTTACTAAAGCCTGTCTGTTGGCAGCCTCATCTTCACCTCATGCTTCTGTGCCTTGGGCCCTAATGCTTTCTAGGCTGGCTACACCTGTTGACAGGACTGTGACCACAGGCCTTGGTGACTCATTGCCCTTTCTGCCAGAAAGCAGGACTCCCACTGAACAAACCAAACTCTCTGGGTGGGCAGGAGTAGGGAAGCTTCCAGAAAAATGTAAAAGCCTATTGTGAGTGAATATATCCTGCCAGTTAAGACTTTCCATGGAGGTGGGCAAAGAACTGTAAATCTTCCTTCCTCTCTCAAAATGTCTAACCCACTGCTCTGAAATGTGTTTAGCTAGGCAGCTGGTCAGGGAAATAGGTGTCAGGCTCATAGTAAAGCTTCAGTCTATGCCATGGTCTTCCTGTTGCTTGCCTTCCCCAGTCCAAGCTACTGTTATGAACATTATTTCTGAGAAAAAAATATAGACATTTATTATTTAAAAGCATATATAACTATCCATATGTTCTAAATATATATTCTCTACAACTATGACATAATCTTGACACAGGTTTTCTATAATTTGAAGTTTTATTTTTAGTTTATAATGGTTCTATCTTTCAAAATGTAGAGTTATACATTAAAATAGTCATGACCACTGACTTCCTTAGTAAACACTAAATTTGACAATAAATTAAATAATTCATTCATTAAGCAAAGACTGTAGATAGCATGCTATTCTTGCTATCAGTAACTTGGCAGGCACTGTGTTAGATGTAAAGTAGTCAGAGTGGGGGTCAGGTGGTGGTGCACCTGGTTAAATACACACTTAACAAATGAAAAGGACCTGGATTCTAGCCCCTGGTCTCCATCTACAGGGGGAAAGCTTTGTGAGTAGTGAAGTAAGGCTGCAGGTGTCTCTCTGTCTCTCTCCCTCTCTATCTATTCATTCCTTCCCTCTCGATTTATCTCGGCCTCTATCCAAAAATAAATAAATAAAAATACTTAAAAATAATAAAGTAGACAGAGTGAAATCAACTGTGTGTGAATAGACAGATAAATAGATGAATGATGGATGGATGGTTGGATGGTTAGATAGATAGACAGATAGATAGATGATAGATGGATAGATAATAGATAGATGAGAGAGAAAGACAGAGAGAACAGACCACAGCACCAAAGTTTCCTTCAATGAAGTGGGGGCTATACCTAAACCTGAATGATATACAAGGCAAAGTACACTTTACAAGTGAACTAATAATTTAAAAAGTAGCATACATTTCAAGTGAATGTATAAATGTTTCTGCTTATCATTGAATAAACAAACTAACCTCATTAAAAAACAATCCAGATGAATGTCTAAAGGAGTTGTGAAGTTATACACACACACACATATGTATATGTATGTATGTATACCAGTTATCAATAATGATAACGTTATTTTCTTTGCTTTATCTTGGATGGAACTTCAAGGAATTATAGTAAGTGAGATAAGCCAAAAAGAAAAGGACAAATATCATATGATCTCACTTATAAGTGTAACCTAAGAAACAAGGACAGAAAGGGAAAACACTAAGTGACATAGGAGACATAGGAGGCGTGTGGTGTATTACACCAAAGCAAAAGACTCTGGAGAAGGAGGCTAAGGGAAGGAATGGAGAAGATATTGGGGTCCAGGTGCATAATGACAGAAAAGGCCTTAAACTGAATATGAGAGTGTTCTGAAGACACCTATTAAGGGGAAATGGGAAATTGTACCCTTGTGTCAACAACTATACTGTAAACGATTAACACCCCAGCTAAATGGTAAGAGAGCAGAGAGAGACAAAGTCAGAGAAAGAGAGAGATAGCCCAGGAGGTGGCAGAGTGGTAAAATTCTGGACTTACAGATAGGATGTAATAAGTTCAGTACCCAGTATCACATATTCCAGACTGATGTTCTAGTTCATTCCTCTCTCTCTCTTTATCCCTCTTTCTATCCCTCCCTCCCTCCCTCTCCTAACCTTCTCTTATTTAATGAATACATTAAAAAAAAAAAAAAAGAAATGACCACTTCCTTGGGCAGATGACCCCACCAGTGCATCCTGGAGCCTGACTTCCCGATAGCCCCACCTCACTAGGGAAAGAGAGAGACAGGCTGGGAGTATGGACTGACCTGTCAACACCCATGTTCACCAGGGAAACAATTACAGAACCAGACCTTCAACCTTCTACATTCCACAATGACCCTGGGTCCATACTCCCAGAGGGATTAAGAATAGGAAAGCTATCAGGGGAGGGTATGGGATATAGAGTTCTGGTGGTGAGAATTGTGTGGAGTTGTACCCCTCTTATCCTATGATTTTTGTCAGTGTTTCCTTTTTAATAAATAAAGATTAAAATAATAAAATAATAAATCTTAAAAGAAAAGAAAAAGAAAGAAATAACCACACTTTACACAAAGTGAAAAAGTATCAAATACAGTTTACAAAGCATATCCTGTTTTCATAATAACATTTAATGTTTTATTATTCAAGTTCTAGGTTTACATACTTTATTGCTTCAACGCAAAAGTAAGCAAGTAAGCAGAGGTTTCAAGAATGCATAAGGAATCTCATTTTTCTAAAGCACACAATGCAATATGAAGCTTTAAGTGTTAAACTGGATAAGAAGTGCTGGAAGAAAACATGAGAAGGAAGTTTTGAGGTGTCTCTTTAAGATTTAGTGATAATTAAGTTCCGTGTTCTTGGGTTTCTTGTCACCTTCCTCTTAGCTGTCAGAACAGCATGTTTTAGCCATGCCTGCTGAGGGACTAAATGAGCAGCTGTGTTTTGTTCTTGGCTTTTCCCTCTGGTTTCCTCCCTCCCTCCATCTACAGTTTTCAGTTGCTTCCTTAAATTCCCTGTCACTCAGTAACTTCTCCAGAGGCACTGAACTGGACAGTGCTGGAATCTTTAAGCACACCCCATGCATGCCCCTATTCTCCATAACCCAAGATATTTATCCTTCTTAAGTGTGGGATTCCTGACTTTGGGAAGTTAGGTTGACTGGACAATAGCTGAGAGAAAAATGTTCCCAAAGGATAGATGATTAGAATCTTTGGGGAAATTAAAGTGACTGTAGTTAACATCTACAATAAAGTAGTTTTGCAGGTGAAGAGGTTGAGGGCAGAGAGAAAAAAACATCTGAGGGAGTAAAAAATGGTGGACCCAGGACTAGAACTCAATCCACTAAGCTCTGATCAATGTCCTTCCTCCCCCTCAACCACATGTATAGCACCTTTCTCCAAACAATCTTGAATATACAAAACCTTGAAATTAAAGATCAGAAGTTCACTTCTTTCTTTTTTTATTTGACAAGACATAGAGAATTGAGACTGGATGGGGTATATATAGAGGGAGAAAGTAAGAGATATACCTGAAGCCCTGCTTCAGCAATTGTTGGAGCTTCCCTCCTGCTGAGGTAACTAGGGGCTGGGACCTAGGTCCTTGCTCATGGTGACTTGCGTATTCAACCAGGTGTGTCACCTGCCAGCCCCTGTCAGAAGTTCATTTTTAGTTCAGAAATATAGAAATATTTATGGAACATTTGTCAAATCTCTATTATAATTAATCATTTTATAAAATCAAAGAAAGCCTGGCCTCCTGGCCCTTGAGAACCTTAGTATATAATTGTGGAAGAAACTAAAAAGCTTAAATCCTGCTATTTGACAAACAAAAGGAAAAATAATTTGCTGCTGGCTAGATAGTTTATTGGAAGAAAAACTGAGTAAAACCCAGGCTTTCAAGTTCTAGGCTAACATGTATTCCACTGGCACTGTAACTGCATTATACAACTTTCACAGTGGGTATAGTGTGGAACTATTCTCTTATACTTTTATAACTTGTAATCCACTATGAAATCATGAATAAAAGTTTTTAAAAAGTAAAGAGAAAATTATTTAGGCAAATATATTTCATCTTTATTTCATCGGTCCTACTTTGTCCATTTGCTAATATAATACATTAGCTCTTGAAGCTTCCCCTCTCCAAGTGGGGTGTAAGGGCTTGGACCTTGGTTCATGTACAAGGTGATGTATGCACTCAACCCAGTGGGCCATCCCCTGACACCTTAGAAATAATATTGAGGATATAGTTAAATTCTGTTGATAATTATCACAGTGCTGGTAAATACCTATTGAGAAATGTCCACAGGGCAGAACTGAGTCTCCCTGTCATATGCAAAACAAGAGTAGAAAGTCTGAACAAATAATCCTCAAGTCAAGCAATGGATTTTAGCTCTAAATGAAGAATTTTTCTGAAAGCATGTTTTTTAAATTTATTTATTTATAAACTGGAAACACTAAGAAGACCTTAGGGTAAGAGGGGTACAAATCGCACCACCAGATCTCCTTATCTCATACCCTCCCCTGATAGCTTTCCTATTCTTTAACCCAATGGGAGTATGGGCCCAGGGTCACCATGAGGTGCAGAAGGTGGAAGATCTGGCTTCTATAATTGTTTCCCCGCTGAACATGAGCATAGATCCAGATTCCCAACCTGTCTCTCTCTTTCCCTAGTGGGACAGGGTTCTAAGGAAGCAGAGCACCAGGACACATTGGTAGGGTTATTTGTCCAGGGAAGTCCAATTTGCATCATGGTAACATCTGGAAACTGGTGGCTGAAAAAGAGTTAACATATAAAGCCTTTTTTTTTTTGTCTCCAGGGTTATTGCTGGGGCGCGGTGTCTGCACCATAAATCGACTGCTCCTGGAGGCCATCTTTTCCCCTTTGTTGTCCTTGTTCTTGTTTATCATTGTTGTTATTGCTGTCGCTGTTGATGGATAGGACAGAGAGAAATGGAGAGACAAAGGGAAGAGAGAGAGTGGAAGAGAAAGATAGACACCTGCAGACTTGCTTCACTACCTATGAAGTGACCCCTCCCCCTGCAAGTGGGGAGCTGTGGCTCAAACTGGGACCCTTAAGCCAGTCTGTGCACTTTGAGCCATGTGCACTTAACCCGCTGCACTACAGCCCAGCCCCCTTAAAAGCAAGTTTTAACCTTCCTATTTCTGTAAATTTGTTTTTACACTATTCACAAGTCATAGTTTTTAGAACCAGTTTGCTCGTCTTTAAATAGGTCATCTTTAAATAGGTCTCTTTCCAAGTCTAGTATTTTATGAGACTCTTAGATTGACTAATGTCATCTATCTCATCCAGTATATTATTTCTACTATGTCTGTTTTTGCATCAGGAGAAACGTGTATCCAGTATGCAGTTATGTAAGTCCTAACATTGATAGAGGGTCTCTCCTTAGTGGCAAATGTCATTAAGTATCAGGAAGAATGAATGTGAAGGAGGACCACATTTTGTGGATTCCGTTCATAACTACATGACAGCCTTGTATCTCCTACTTGGATCAGCCAGTGCCTGTTATGCTGTTGTCCTTCTGTCACCCTCTCCCCCACACTAGAAAGAATTGCCTTGGTGTCAGGACCTGGCAGCCAGCTCAGCTGACTACAGGGGTTCTTGCAGCACTTACAGGGCTGGGCATTAGGATTCCTTTCAGTAAAGTGATAGTCATAGCACACGTGGTGTTCAGGCTCTGACATGCCACAGATTAGCAGGCATGCCTCTGCTAAAGGCTCGTGATGGTCTTTCAGTCCCTGTCCTGAAACTCTCAAATCCTTCCTCACATTCTCTACAAGCCATTGCCATCCAGCTGTAGACACCTTTTTTTTTTAAATGTTCATGTAAAAGTAGTGAAAAGGCATAACAATTGACTCTAAGTTACTTTTAAATGTTATATTCTTGTTTTTTGTTTGTTTATTATTATTTTTTTTATTTACTTATTTTCTGTCAAGCACAGTTTGGGGAAGAGAAACTGCATAGGCAGGAGCCCTCATCTAAGTCAGGAAATTCAATGTGATCATCTTAGAAGATACTACAAGGCAGTGTTTATTTTCTTCAATGATCTTTGGTGTGAGAAAGACATGGATATGACTTTTATCTTTACCACTCATGGGTCATATGACCGTGGGAAAACCTCTATAACACGAACTTAAAATAAGGGTTTATTTCTAGGTTTGATGATGAGTGAAATGAAAGATAAATGATCTAGAATGTCTAATAGAATTGGAATAAAATACTGAGAAGTTGCTGAATTTAAAATCAAAGATTGTTCCAGATTTCCTAGTGATCAATGAATCTTTGAAACTGACAGAGTCAAGAATAGCAAATTTAAGGGATGAGTGTCAGGTGCCTACGATCTCTACTCATCTATGAGCACGTCAACAAACAAGTTACAGATTAGTACAATAACTCACATGGATAACACGCTGCTGTGTTGTTTGACAAGCAGATTTGAGTCTGGCCTCCACCACAGTTAAGGGTGCTTTGTTGCCTATAGTCCCTTTACCTCTGTCTGCCTCCCTGACTCTATCTAAAAAACTACTTTTATAATGCAATAGTCTTTTTATTAGTGATTTAATATTGATTTACAAAACTACAAGATAACAGGGATATTTCTCCACAGTGTTCCCACCACCATGTGACCATGGACTGTGAGCTCAGACTGACAGGGATGCAGAGGTTACTCAGGCTTCTGTGCTAAATATGAATGGATATGGACCCTAGGCAGATGGATAGGTTTTACAGATAACTATTTATATACCTATATTTGGGAGTTTCCCTCTGCCCTGATCCAGCTTTCTGGTCCTTTTCTTAACTCTTGATACCATCTTCCCAGACTGTACTTTTAGCTTACATGTTAGCTTTCATTTTTGCTTATATACTATACTTTTAGCTGCATGTTAGCTGTCGGGCTCAGGCAAAAATTACTAAAGTCATGGGCCCCCTGGCATATAGCTAAAATAGACTTCCTAGTTTCTTCCCACATGAAGACTCCTAGTTCCTTCTGCTATATTCTTAGCTTTAAGTTTATGATTACTAAACATTTTTTCCTGCTTTATACCTTACTATTTTTCAGCCATCAAGGTGCAGATGCAACTATGATGATGGCAACCTGACTTTCCTGGGCAGATGACTTAGCCAATGTGTCCTAGAACTGCACTTTCCCAGATCACTGCCACACTAGGGAGAGATAGAAATAGGCTGACAATCAACTTGTCAATGCCCATGTCCAGTTGAATAGCAGTTACAGAAGCCAGAGCTCCCACCTTTGCTCCCCATAAAGATATTTGGCCCATACTCCCAGAGAAATAAAGAATAGGGAACCTTCCAATAGAGGGGGTGGGATATGGAACTTGTAATGGGAATTGTATTAAATTGTACCTCTCTGGGGAGGAGCCAAGATGGCGACTTGTAGGCAGCTGCTGGCGTGAGCTCCTACAAGAACTGCTGGATAGGGTAGAATATTGGCCCTTCAGCAGGACGGTGAATAAGGGGTCCTAAGTGTGACATCAAAGAGTTGACTATAGCTCAATTTGGGTTAGAAAACAGAGAAAAAAGAAAGGAAATCTTTTGACTATTTCTGAAGCACACCCCTCCTCCCCACCACATAACCAGACCCCAGGGGCTGGAGAGGTGCTACTAGCAGGCTCCGGCTGAGCTTTTTTCTTTACCAAGATTCCTGGCTCACCAGGGGTGTGATTCTAATCCTTTTCCTTTTTGATTTCCTTCCCTCTTCTTTTTTTCTTTCTAACTGGCTCCAGCTCTATTTGAGTGACAAAATATCTGACCAATCAGAGCCTCACCCCTGCCTGGGAAAGACTACCTGGAGGTTTCTTGTTTGTTTGTTTGTTTGTTTTAATAATTGGCTCTTTGCTCAGGCTACCTGAGCCAATAGGGAGCTGTTCAAGCTGCAGACTGACTGTTAGGGTTTTTTGTTCTGTTCTATTTTATTATTACTAATATATATATATATATATATGCATGTCCCTTCCCCACCCCCTAAGTTGACCAAAATTAACTGTTATTGATTTTTCCATTGCTAGGTGACTGGGTGTCCTATCCATTGTGAGAGGAACTTGTTTCACTCCACCTCCCCTATCCACTCAACCCTTTCTCCCTCCTCCTAGCTAATAAAAAAAAAAGTACCTCTCTTATCTTACAATCTTATAAATTTTCATTAAATCACTAATAAAAATATTAACAAAAAAAGAGAAAAAGAGATAACTTACAGGTCTCATTCTACTTTTTCTCAGCAAGTGTCAGATGCCTCTAGATGGATCTACAATACACCCCAACCCACATTGCAACTGTCAACACACATCCAGATGACTTACTATAGAGCTGGTTTTATATACTAGATTATTTTTTAAAAGCCCAGGGAATGAACTCAGGATTTTGTGCATGCTCAATACCATCACTAAGTAGTTATTCCAGGTCATTTTTTTTCATTATTTGAGTGAAAGAGGGAGGCCATATTACTACTTCACCATTCACTTGATACCATCTGTGGTATTCCCATATAATAGTGGTGCTCAAACCTTGGACCTTGCACCTTGTAAGACCTTCAATCCACTTGGTGAACTATTTCCCAGTCCTCTATTAGCTTCTTAAAAATATATTTTTTTATTTGGATGACAAAATAGCTCTTTTGTATAGTGTTCTGCTTTGTCATATGCATGGCGAAGTTTCTTGAGGTAACTAGTACCCTAATGTAGGTACTGATTTCATTCATATTGTGGTATGAATAGTGTTACCAAGGTAGTGTGTTCTTTTCTACATTTTAAAGTATAATTTAGTATCACAATGTTTATATATGTCTGAATCTTGATTTTTTTGTTCTTACATTTATAATCTTGAGACTTTTGTATACTGACATATGCATATGCAAAATCCATGTTGCAATCCTATATTTCAAATGTCACATTGAATTTCATGTTATATATTATTGTTATTAAGATATTCAATAATTTGGTGAATATTTAAGCTAGCTCCATTTTTTAAAATTATACCAATGTTATTGTAAGCAGTTTGTTTATGTCTTCTTGTATATCTGTCCAAGAATTTCCTGAAAGCACATAGTGTAGAGATGAAATGTGTAGGGTATAGTGGAGAATCAGTTTGGACTTGTCTATGTATTTTGAAATTTCTCTTCTTTTTTTTAAAAAATATTTTTATTATTTATTTTCCCTTTTGTTGCCCTTGTTGATTTTTATTGTTGTTTTAGTTATTATTGTTGTTGATGTCGTCATTGTTGAATGGGACAGAGAGAAATGGAGAGAGGAGGGGAAGACAGGGAGAAAAGACACCTGCAGATCTGCTTCACCACCTGCGAAGTGACTCCCCTGCAGGTGGGGAGCCAGGGCTCAAACTGAGATCCTTAAGTCCGTCCTTGTGCTTCACGCCACATGCACTTTTTTTAAAAAAAATTTTTTATTTAAGAAAGGATTAATGAACAAAAACATAAGGTAGGAGGGGTACAACTCCACACAATTCCCACCACCCAATCCCCATAACCCACCCCCTCCCATGGTAGCTTTCCCATTCTCTAGCCCTCTGGGAGCATGGACCCCAGGTCGTTGAGGGTTGCAGAAGGTAGAAGGTCTGGCTTCTGTAATTGCTTCCCCGCTGAACATGGGCGTTGACTGGTCGGTCCATACTCCCAGTCTGCCTCTCTCTTTCCCTAGTAAGGTGTGTCTCTGGGGAAGCTGAGCTCCAGGACACATTGTTGGGGTCTTCAATCCAGGGAAGCCTAGCCAGCATCCTGGTGGCATCTGGAACCTGGTGATTGAAAAGAGAGTTAACATATGAAGCCAAACAATTTGTTGAGCAATCATGGATCCCAAGCTTGGAATAGTGGAGAGGAAGTGTTAGGGAAGTACTCACTACAAACTCTAGTGTACTTCTGCTTTCAGGTATATATTTTGCAGTAGTTTATGGATACGTGTGAACATAAGCTCTCTCTCACAGAAACTGGTGTATATCTAGGTTATGGGACTTTGTTAGAAAGTGAACTACCTGAGATGAAATTAGAGTGTACTATAAAAGGAAAGGTCTCACCCGAGTAATGAAACTGAAGGGTTGTCATTCCACACGTGAAGTCTCTGGATATAGTCTGAGGTGAAGCATGTTGAGGTGGCAATCGTTGCTTTGGTTAGGTTGTGATCGGCTAATGCAATATTATTTGGTTTGGATTGGGAGATGCATACGGGAAAGTGGGCCCTATCCAAGGGTTCCAGGACTGGGGGAAGTAGGGGCTCTATAGTGAAGATGTGAGGTTCCTGCTGACTTAAGGTTCAAAAAGACAATCGATAGTTAATATTATCATCACATTATTTGTTAATTGGGTTAACTTTGAAAAGTCCCTTTGTTATGGTTTGCTGTACAGTATCCAGTATCTTGTATATAGCTGTGCTATTGGATGCTTCTAATCTACTTGGTCTAGGCTTTTGAGAGAGTCCGCATATCAAATACATAGCCTATATATTAAAAAGATTCAGTTTGTCTTTTGAGAAACTTTGAGACATACAATTGATTTCCCCCTCTCATATTAATTAACTACTGATTTATATGTCTACATTTTTCTAGGAGTGTACATAAACACCATTCCCACACCAAAGGACTGTGACCCATCCCTCCCGCCCACTCTCACCCCCCACTGGCCCAGGAAGCTGCATTTCTACCCCTCACCACAGGGTTTTTACTTTGGTGCCCTACTTACAATTTGATCAGGTCCTGCTTTTAGTTTCCCTTTCAGATCTTCTAAGTCAGCTTCTGTTGATGAGTGGGATCATTCCATACTCATCTTTATCTTTCTGACTTAGTTCACTTAACATAATTCCTTCTAGCTCTGTCCAAGATGGGTCAGAGAAGGTGGGTTCATTGTTCTTGATAGCTCTATAGTATCCCATTTTGTATATATACCACAGCTTTCTCAGCCACTCATCTGTTGTTGGGCACCTGGGCTGCTTCCAGGTTTTAGCTATTATGAATTGTGCTGCTATGAACATAGGAATACACACCTATTTTTGGTTGGGTGTTATGGAGTCCTTGGGGTATAACCCCAGGAGAGGAATTACTGGGTCATATGGAAGGTCCATGTCTAGCCTTCTGAGAGTTTTCCAGACTGCTCTCCACAGAGGCTGGACCAATTTACATTCCCACCAGCAATGTAAACGGGTTCCTCTGTCCCCACATCCTCTCCAGCATTTGTTGCTGCTGTCCTTTTTGATGTATGCCATTCTTACAGGAGTGAGGTAGTATCTTAGTGTTGTCTTAATTTGCATTTCTCTGACAATCAGTGACCTAGAGCAGTTTTTCATATGTTTGTTAGCCTTTTGGATCTACTCTGTGGTGAATGTTTTGTTCATTTCCTCTGCCCATTTTTGGACGGGGTCATTTGCTTTTTTGCGGCTAAGTTTGCTGAGCTCTTTATATATTTTGGTGATTAGTTTCTTGTCTGATGTCTGGCATGTGAAGATCTTCTCCCATTCTGTGAGGGGTCTCTCTGTTTGTTTAATAGTTTCTTTGGATGTGCAGAAGCTTTTCAATTTGATGTAGTCCCATTGGTTTGTTTCTGCGTTAGTCTTCCTTGCAATTGGGTTTGATCGATCAAAGATGTCCTTGAGGTGTAGGTGGGAAAGTGTTTTACCAATGTTTTCCTCTAAGTATTTGATTGTTTCTGGTCTGACATCCAGGTCTTTGATCCATTTGGAGTTGATTTTTGTTTCTGGCAAGATAAAGTGGTTCAATTTCATTCTTCTGCATGTTTCAACCCAGTTTTCCCAGCACCATTTATTGAAGAGAGCCTCCTTTTTCCATTTAATCCTTTGGGCCCCCTTATCAAAGATTAGATGCCCATAGGTGTTGGGATTTACTTCTGGGCTTTCAATTCTGTTCCACTGGTCTGTATGCCTATTTTTGTTCCAGTACCATGCTGTTTTGATGATGATGACTTTATAATATAGTTTAAGGTCTGGGAGTGTGATGCCTCCATTTCTGTTTCTTTTCCTTAAGATGGTTTTGGCAATTCTAGGTTTTTTCAGGTTCCAGATAAATGATTGTAGTGTTTGTTCTATTCTCTTAAAGAAGCTTGGTGGAACTTTGATGGGTATTGCATTAAATTTGTATATGGCTCTGGGGAGAATATTCATTTTGATGATATTTATTCTTCCAATCCATGAGCATGGGATATCTTTCCTTTTCTTGGTATCAGTTTCTATCTCCTTGAGTAGCAACTCATAGTTTTCAGTATACAAGTCTTTCACTTCTTTGGTCAACTTTATTCCTAGGTATTTGATTGATTTTGCTGCAACAGTAAATGGGAGTGATTTCTGGATGTCTTCTTCTTCAGATTTAGTGTTTGCATAAAGAAATGCCACTGATTTTTGTACATTGATTTTGTAGCCTGATACCTTGCTATATTGCCTAATAACTTCCAGTAATTTTCTACTGGATTCCCTAGGTCTTTCTATGTATACTATCATATCATCTGCAAATAGTGAGAGCTTGACTTCTTCCCTTCCAATCTGTATCCCTTTGATTTCTTTCTCTTGCCTGATTGCTATGGGAAGAACTTCCAATACTATGTTGAAGAGTAACGGTGACAGTGGACAGCCCTGTCTAGTCCCCGATCTGAGGGGGAATGCTTTCAGCTTCTGTCCATTGAGTATGATGTTGGCTGTAGGTTTGCTATATATAGACTCCACTATCTTGAGGAATTTCCCATCTCTTCCCATTGTTTGTAGAGTTTTGAGCATGAATGGGTGTTGGATTTTGTCAAGGCTTTCTCTGCATCTATTGAGATAATCATGTGGTTTTTGGCTTTGCTTTTATTGATGTGTTGAATGACATTGATTGACTTATGTATGTTGAACCAGCCTTGCATTCCTGGGATGAATCCCACTTGGTCATGATGAACAATCTTTTTGATGTGTTGCTGTATCCGGTTGGCCAAGATCTTGTTTAATATTTTGGCATCTATGTTCACCAGAGATATTGGTCTGTAGTTTTCCTTTTTTGTTCTGTCCCTATCAGCTTTTGGTATCAGGGTGATGTTGGCCTCATAAAAGGTGGAAGGGAGTATTCCTGTTTCTTCAATCTTATGGAATAGCTTAAGAAGTATGGGTATTAACTGTTTCCTGAAAGTTTTGTAGAATTCGTTTGTGAAGCCATCTGGTCCAGGACTTTTGTTGTTGGGGAGATGCTTAATGACGGTTTCAATTTCTTTGTCTGTGATTGGTGCATTTAGATTTTGTAGTTCTTCTTGGTTCAGTTTTGGAAGTGCATAGGTTTCTAGGAATTGTTCCATTTCTTCCAGATTCTCTAGCTTGGTGGCATATAGTTCTTTATAGAAGTTTCGCAGGATTCTCTGGATTTCTGTGGTGTCAGTTGTGATATCTCCTCCATCGATTACAATTCTATTAATTTGAGTCTTCTCTCTTTTTTGTTTGGTGAGTCTGGCTAGGGGTTTGTCAATTTTGTTTAATCTTTCAAAGAACCAACATTTGGCTTCATTGATCTTTTGTATGGTTCTTTTATTTTTGATGTTGTTGATTTCTGCTCTAACTTTAGTGATTTCTGTCCTTCTGGTTGCTTTAGGGTTCCTTTGTTCCTCTTCCTCTAAGTCCTTGAGGTGTGTAGTAAGGTCGTTCATTTGGGCTTCTTCTTGGTGTTTAATATGTGATTGTATGGCTATAAGTTTCCCTCTCAGTACTGCTTTCGCTGTGTCCCAAATATTTTGATAGGTTGTGTCTTCATTTTCATTAGTTTCCAGGAACATTTGAATTTCCTGTTTGAGTGAGTCTCTCACCCAGTGGTTCTTAAGGAGCATATTGTTTAGTTTCCAAATTCTATGTCTTTTAATAATTTTCCGTTTGTTGTTAAATGTTAGTTTTACTCCACTGTGGTCTAAGAAGATACTTTGGATGATTTCAATGCTCTTGAATTTATTGATGCTGTCTTTGTGGCCTAACATGTGGTCTATCCTTGAGTATGTGTTATGTGGATTTGAAAAGGTGTATTCCAGTTTTTTGGGGTGGAGGAGTCTGACAATGTCCAAGAGGTCTAGTGTGTCAATCTCTTCATTCAATTCTCTTGTATCTTTATTGGTTCTCTGCTTTGTTGATCTGTCTAAGTGTGAGAGTGGGGTATTGAAGTCTCCCACTATTATTGTATTACTATTGATGTATTTTTGGAATTCTTTCAGTAGATGCTTAATGTATTTAGATGGTCCCTCGTTGGGTACATGGATGTTAATAACTGTTAAGTCTTCTTGGCTGATTGATCCTCTAATCATGTAATGTCATTGCCTATCTTTTATTACTTTATTTAATTTAAAATCTATCGTGTCTGAGATGAGAATGGCTGTTCCTGCCCTTTTTTGTGGTCTGTTAGCCTGTATCATAGTTTTCCATCCTTTCACTTTAAGTCTGTGTTTATCTTGTTGTGACAGATGGGATTCTTGCAAGTAGCATATGGTTGGGTTATGTTTTCTGATCCATCCCCCCACCCTGTGCCTTTTGATGGGTGAGTTTAAGCCATTGACATTTATTGATATTATGGATTTAATGTATTGTAGTGCCATTGTTCTAAAAAACAATTTGTTTACTCTGATATATTGCAAGTATTATAGTGATGTTCTTGTTTATAAGAGGTCTTTTAGTACCTCTTTCAGGGCCGGCTTGGTGATGGTTGCCTCCTTTAACTGTTGTTTGTCTAAGAAGGTTTTGATCCCTCCATCTAGCTTGAATGAAAGTCTAGCAGGATATATTATCCTTGGTTGAAACCCTTTTTCATTCAGGGCTCGATAGATATCTTGCCACTCCCTTCTGGCTTTTAGAGTTTGAGTGGAGAAATCTGCAGATAATCTTATGGGTTTTCCCTTGTATGTGACTTTTTTTTTCTCTCTTGCAGCCTTTAGGATCCTTTCTTTATCCTTACTTCTTCTCATTGTGACTATGATGTGTCCTGGTGTCTTCAGGTCTGGGTTGATTCTGTTTGGTACTCTCTGGGCCTCTTGAACCTTGATATCCTTTCTGTTATTCAGGTCTGGGAAGTTTTCTTGTATTATTTCCTCTAGAATGCTTGCTTCCCCTTCCTCTCTTTCTTCCTCTGGCAGGCCAATTATACGAGTGTTACTTCTTTTGATATCATCCCATATGTCTCTGTTGTTGTTTACAGTGTCTCTCAATCTCTTTTTAAGCTCTTTCACCTCTTTCTTAGTTTTCTCTAACTCATACTCTGTCTGACTAATTATGTTTTCTGCTTCTGTTAGTCTGCTTTCCCTTGCCTCAGCTTCTTTCTTCATTACAGCTATTTCAGCTTTCAGTTCTCTAATTGCCTCAAGATAATCAGTATTTTCCTTGGGGGTCTCAACTGTTGTTTCCCTAATACTGCCATTCCTTTCCTCCAATGTTGTTTTCATTTCTGTGATTAATAAGTTTATTATTGCTTGCATACTTTTCTTATCTATGGTTACTTCTGACTGATTTGTAGTTTCTTCTGGGCTCTTGTCTTCATTCATTGGGGTAGCAGTTTTATTTGTTTTTAATCTACCCATTTTTTATTTATGTGTTTCTCTTTTTTTATGCTCTGTTGTTCCTCAGTTGTTGTGTCTTGAGTACAAGTAACACTGTACTAAATACCTTTATGACAATTGCACTCACCAACCTCCGGAATTACAGTAGCAACTGAAGTAAGTATTGAAGGAGTTTAATCGTTACCAGTTAGCCAAACAATTTCTCCAGTCCGTGAAAAAATAGTAACCAAATCCCAGTGAAGAAAGAGAAAAGAAAGAGAGGATAGCAAAAATAGACAGTTATGCAAATCTACTATCCACTGTATATTCTAGGGGTAACAAGAGGGGAAAGGGAACTAGAGCAGAGATACACACATAGAGAGTCCACTCTGAGTCAGATTTCTTCCCCAAAGTAATTCACAAATTCAGAAAGGCAAAGAAGAAAGAAGTGTATGACAAGATTAAAAAAAAAGAGAGAGAGAGAGAGATAAGAGAGAGAAAAGGGAGAAGATAAGAAAAAGAGCTGTAATTAAAGAGCAGTGCAAGGAACTTCCCAAATGTGTATAGTGAATAAAAAAAAAAAAAAAAACCCTGTTTGGTGGTATGGGGTATCCTGCTAGGAGCTGGTCCCAGGGACTGCCTATGGGGGGAGGGTGGGAAGGATGTATGCTTGAAAATTAAAAGGAAGGAAAAAGAAATTTTCCCCTACTCTAATTCTTAACCCAAATTAAGTTATAGTCACCTCCTTGGTGTCTAAGGATACCTTATTGGCTGGCCTGCTAAAGGCAGAAAAGCCTATCGTTTCCAGGGGAGTGTGTTCGGAGCTCAGAGACTAGCAGTTTCTCGGTCCGCCATCTTCCGGGAAACCCCCCCCTCCAGACTTTTTTAAAGGATTTCTCGAAAATGAAAACTAGCTCCAAGTCCTTTCATCCAATGAAAGCTATACTCAAGAAGTCTTTGGATCCGCCCTCAGGGTCGCGGTGGTCCCTGGAGACTCCCAAGAGAAAGCCCCCGAGCTAAAGTGCTCTGTCCAGGTCCTCTGCCGGCCGCCCAGCAGCGCTCTGCAACCGGCCTAGGAGCCGCCTTCCCGGGCGGAGGACAATGCCGGGCGCACTTGCCTTGCCTGGCGCTGCCTGGGAAGTCTGGGGCCCCGCTAGTCCATGTCACCTTTACTCTAATTCTTAACCCAAATTAAATTATAATCACCTCTTTGGTGTCACCCCTTATTGACAGGCCTGCTAAAGGCAGAAAATCCTACCATTTCTAGAAGATGTGATTAGAGAACACGCTGTTAGCAGTTTCTCAGTCCGCCATCTTCCCCGCATCCCCCACACCACATGCACTTAACCCACTGCACTACCGCCAGACCCCTTGAAATTTCTATTCTTAACAGATGTACCAGATAATAATACTTCCAGCAAGATTTATTGGTTCTTCTTATCCCCAATTTATTGTTAAACTTAGTACTATTTAACTTGTAAATTGCTCCTTATCTCAGAAGTACATCATGTTATGCCATTCTGATCTTAATGTGTATTTTCATATTCATAATTTTAGACCATTTTGAATTCTTCTCCAGAGAATTATATTTTCCCATCGGTATCAATCATATTACCAGTAGCATATGGCATACTCAAATTAGAAGAATTTAAAAGAATTGTTTACAAAATTGAGGACAAAATAATGTTTTATTTTTCTAATGGGTAAGGAACATCCTTACTAGTTCTACTTGGCTATAAAGATTTTTATTGTTGTTTTGAGAATGATTTTTGAAGGCAATGATTTTCAAAAGTCTTCTTTTTCATCTTTACTTTATTTATGCCAGTGAGATTGTACAAACTGATTCTGGGTCAGTGGATGAGCTTGTTAAGAATTTTGTTCCTAAAAAGGTCTATTAGTCAAATCTTCAAGAGAGAGCACTCAGTTCTGCTATCTTTATTTTCATGATGTACTATTCATCTTTCATTAGAGGCAATTTAAACATTCTATTTCATACAGTATTAAAATATTTATTTACTTATTATCTACTTTTACAGGAGGAAGAGAGACACAGACAAAAGGGAATACTGCTCAATTCTGGTATGTGGTGGTACCATGAATTGGACCTGGAATCTCTGAAGTTTTAGCCTATATAGTTCTGTGTTGAAATATTTACCTTGGTCCTCATACAGTATTTGTACCTATTTGTTTGAAATGGCATATTTCTAATTTCTGTTTTCTTCCCTTTACAATTCCAATATAGATTTTTATTAGTTATTTAATAGTGATTTAAAAATTATAACATAATTGTGGTAAAATTACACACCATTCACACTACCAACACTGGGCCTCTCCTCAATCTCTCCCCTACAATGACAACTACCATAGCTCTCCCAGTTTATAGATATGAGTTGACTATACGTGTTTCTTTTCTTTATTCAAGTTTATATGTTACAGTTCTCTGTATTCCATTTATGAGTAAAATAGTCTTGTAATTGTTCTTCACTTCCTTATTTACTTTACTAATCATAATCACTATCAGTTTTGTCTATTTAGTCCCAAAAGACACATCAGAGTCTTTTTTAATTTCTGAGAAGTATTCCACTGAGTACATGTCCCATAGCATTTTTTTATTTAAAAGACTCAAATTAGTCATTTTTATCCTATTATTAAAGGCTTTTCACCACTAGCTCTATCTAAGGAGCTAGAGCATCTATTTTAGGTATTTTCCCAGCAAGTTAAAACTTTAGTCAACTTTGTTGGGAAAATACCTAAACTTTGAAAGCTAACATGAAGGTGAACTATCTAATTCTAAGTATCCTTATAGGGCTTCCTCCCACCTCCAGTATTTTAAACTTTTAATTAGGAAAATAAAATGGCACTTACCAGAGAAACTAGGATGTCTATTTTTGGTATGGAGGGGCTTGCATTGGTATTTGATGGGAACTTTGCTGACTGACAAGATAGATTGGAAGCCTTGATTCCCTCACTTATAGTTGATTGTGTGGCTGGATCTGATTTTGGAAAAGGAAAAGAGAGGTAAATGCAAAGTAAAATAGCAAATAAAGATGCAGTACTAATTGACAAAATGTTTATGAACTTTTTTTTGTAATGAAATAGAATGTACATGAATAAGATTTCAGAATATTTAAAATGTAAAGATATCAAGTGAAAATAATGCTAAGAGGAAGAACATTCAGAGAATGAACACAGTTAATCTGTCCTTTCTCTGAGAAGCATTGCCAAATTAGTCAGGAATGGATATTTGTGTGATTTCTTTTTATTACTTGTATTCAATGGAAGTATTCAGGCAGAGTTAAAGATTTTATCTTGACTGCCTAAATTAAAAGCTAGAATAGCCTATTTCTGGCCATACACACCTGCACAGTGCTATAAAATAGGGATCCTGGAGAGATGAAATTAGAAGGAAGGAAATCATATTTTTGGAAGTATTCTCATTCCTGGAATTTCTTCTTTAGTGTCTGATGTTAACTCCATCCCAACAGATGTTAACATTGCTCACACTCCCCTGTACAATTTCTAAGTACTTCTGCTGCTATAAATCTCAGACTAATTAGTCTAAAAGGTATTGGAGATCCTACATGCAAGATAAAATTTTAAAATGTTATACCTATTAATTTTTATGGTTTTAGAAGAGAAGTATGGACTTCTGAATAGAACAATGCAAACCTATATTTATGCACATCACAGCTGACCAAACTCTGCTAAAATAAAAATTTCATGGCTACTGATAATAATTGTGTGTCTGGTTATCATCTGGAACCTCTTTGATGAAGACAATTAAGACAAGAGGATTTGCTAATTGGCTTGTGCCACTACCTGGATATGTTTTTTAGGTTCTATGTGAAAGAATTTTTTTTTGTTCTGCTTTATTCTTTCTTCAAAGGAAGTTAAAAATAAAGGAAAATTGACCCAATTAGTCTAATTGTCAAATAATTTGGTTATGAGAATAACTACCTATTGCCTTCTTAAACCCTTAAGACAGCAGGAACCTTCCCCACTCTCAGTATAACTCATATTTCTTCCAGTTCTGAAACCTCTGGGGTAAGGCTTGCTCTCCTACATGCTTCTCTCAATTCATTCCAATTGGTACTGCATCTGCTGATTTCAGCCTAATCAGTGCAACCAGTACTACCGGCAAGTTTCACTTCTGACTGTGCCCAGAGACATTAGTCATGGAATGTCAGCTCTCCAGCTTCATTGCTCTGCCACCAGGTTCTGGATGTTACCATGATACCAACCTGACTTCTCTAGGCAGACAACCAATGTGTCCTTGAGCCCTGCCTCCCTAGATCCCTACCCAACTAGGGAAAGAAAGAGACAGGCTAGGAGTATAGATCAACCTGCCAACACCTGTGTTTAGCAGAGAAGCAATTATATAAGCCAGACTGTCCACACAATGATCCTGGGTCCATGCTCCCAGAGGGATAAATAATAGGAAAGCTTTCAAGTGAGCGAGTGGGATTTGGAACTCTGGTGGTAGGAACTGTGTGGAATTATACCCCTCTTATCCTATGGTCTTGTTAATATTTCCATCTTATAAATAAATAAAAAATTGTTCTTCCCAAAGATGTAGAGTGGACTTGAATGCAGATTGGTGCCAAGAGACTTGGAGGGGTGGGTACTGAGCGTTTGGAGAGGAAGTCTGTCACTACCCCCTCTGGCACTTTCATTCCTCTGCTTTCTTGTTTAGTTGAATCCATTTCTTCATTGGTCTCAGGTTGAGCCTAAAGAATAAATGTGCCTGAGCGGTGAATAAAAGAGATCTAGACAACCAGATGGAAGGAGGTGAGAGAGAAGGAGAGAGACAGAGAGACACCTGCAGCACTGCTTCACCAGTCACAAAGCTTCTCCCCATGCAGGTGGGGGCTGGAAGCTTGAACCCAGATCCTTTCACATTGTAATACATGCACTGAATCATGTGTACCACCACCAGGCCCCATTAACAGTAACGTTATTTTTAGAGAACTTTTATGCTTACAAAAAGTTAAGAAGAATGTACAGGGCTTTTACTCTTCCCCTCCTTAAGTTTTAAGCTATTAACAACGTGCATTAAGGTGACATATTTGTTACAATGAATGCATGATAAATAAATATTGATATAGTCTATAAATTAAACTTCCTAAGTTACACTAGGGTTCACTCTTTGTGTTGCACAGGTTTATACATAGTGTTTTGTGCCCACTATTGCTGTATCATATAGAGTAGTGTCACAGGCATAAAAATTCATTATTCTCCATCCATTATTTTAAAAAACTATTTGTGATTTAATATTGATTTACAAAATAATAAGATAATAGGGGAATAATTCCACACCATTCCCACCACCAGAATTTTATTCCCATCCCATTGCCTAATTTGCAAGATCTCTGTTTTCTTGTTTTTTTTTTTAATTTAAGAAAGGATAAATTGACAAAACCATAGGGTAGGAGGGGTACAACTCCACCCAATTCCCACCACCCAATCTCCATATCCCACCCCCTCCCCTGATAGCTTTCTCACTCTCTATCCCTCTGGGAGCATGGACCCAGGGTCATTGTGGGTTGTAGAAGGTGGCAGGTCTGGCTTCTGTAATTGCTTCCCCGCTGAACATGGGCATTGACTGGTCGGTCCATACTCCCAGTCTGCCTCTCTCTTTCCCTAGTAGGGTGGGTCTCTGGGGAAGCAGAGCTCCAAAACACATTGGTGGGGTCTTCAGTCCAGGGAAGCCGGGCCTGCATTCTGATGACATCTGGAACCTGGTGACTGAAAAGAGAGTTAACATACAAAGTCAAACAAATTGTTGAGCAATCAGGGACCCAAAGCTTGGAATAGTGGAGAGGAAGTGTTAGGGGGATACTCACTGCAAACTCTAGTGTACTTCTGCTTTCAGGTATATATTTTGCAGTAGTTTATGGATACATGTGAACATATGCTCTCTCTCACAGAACCTGGTGTACATCTAGGTTTTGGAACTTTGTTAGAAAGTGAACCACCTGAGATGGAATTAGAGTATACTATGGAAGGAAAGGTCTCATCCGAGTAATGAAGCTGAAGGGTTGTCATTCCACACCTGAAGTCTCTAGACACAGTCTGAAGTGAAGCATGTTGAGGTGGCAATCGTTGCATTGATTAGACTGAGATCAGCAGATGCAATATTATTTGATATGGATTGGGAGAGGCATACGGGAAAGTGGGCCCTATCCAAGGCTTCCAGGACTGGGGGAAGTAGAGGGGTCTATAGTGGAGATGTGAGGTTCCTGCTGTTTTAGGATTCAAAAAGACAATCGATAATTAATGTTATCATCACATTAATTGGTAATTGGGTTAACTTTGAAAAGTCCTTTTGTTAGGGTTTGCTGTACAGTACCCAGTATCTTGTATATAGCAGTGCTATTAGTTGCTTCTGATCTACTTGGTCTAGGCTTTTGAGAGAGTCCGCATATCAAATACACAGCCTATATTTTAAAAAGATTCAGTCTGTGTTTAAAAAAACTTCGAGACATACAATTAATTTTCCCCCTCTCCTATTAATTAACTAGTCATTTATATGACTACATTTTACTAGGAGTGTACATAAACACCATTCCCACCACCAAAAGACTGGGACCCATCCCTCCCACCCCACCCCCACTGGTCCAGGGAGCTGCATGTCTACCCCTCACCACAGGGTTTTTACTTTGGTGCCCTACTTACAATTTGGTCAGGTCCTGCTTTTAGTTTCTCTTTCAGATCTTCTTACTCAACTTCTGTTGATGAGTGGGATCATCCCATACACATCTTTATCTTTCTGACTTAGCTCACTTAACATAATTCCTTCTAGCTCCGTCCAAGATGGGTCAGAGAAGATGGGTTCATTGTTCTTGATAGCTGCATTGTATTCCATTGTGTATATATACCACAGCTTTCTCAGCCACTCATCTGTTGTTGGGCACCTGGGTTGCTTCCAGGTTTTAGCTATTATGAATTGTGCTGCTATGAACATAGGAGTACACACCTCTTTTTGGTTGGGTGTTATGGAGTCCTTGTGGTATAACCCCAGGAGAGGAATTACTGGATCATATGAAAGGTCCATGTCTAGCCTTGTGAGAGTTTTCCAGACTGCTCTCCACAGAGGCTGAACCAATTTACATTCCTACCAGCAATGTAAAAGGGTTCCTCTGACCCCACATCCTCTCCAGCATTTGTTGCTGCTGTTCTTTTTAATGTATGCCATTCTTACAGGAGTGAGGTGGTATCTTAGTGTTGTCTTAATTTGCATTTCTCTGACAATCAGTGACCTAGAGCAGTTTTTCATGTTTGTTAGCCTTTTGGATCTCCTCTGAGGTGAATGTTTTGTTCATATCCTCTGCCCATTTGTGGATGGGGCCATTTGCTTTTTTGGTGCTAAGTTTGCTGAGCTCTTTATATATTTTGGTGATTAGTTTCTTGTCTGATGTCTGGCATGTGAAGATCTTCTCCCATTTTGTGAGGGGTCTCTCTGTTTGTTTAATAGTTTCTTTGGATGTGCAGAAGCTTTTCAATTTGATGTAGTCCCATTGGTTTGTTTCTGCTTTAGTCTTCCTTGCAATTGGGTTGATTCATCAAAGATGTCCTTGAGGTATAGGAGGGAAACTGTTTTGCCAATGTTTTCCTCTAAGTATTTGATTGTTTCTGGTCTGACATCCAGGTCTTTGATCCATTTGGAGTTGATTTTTGTTTCTGGTGAGATAAAGTGGTTCAATTTCATTCTTCTACATGTTACAACCCAGTTTTCCCAGCACCATTTATTGAAGAGAGCCTCCTTCTTCCGTTTAATCCTTTGGGCCCCCTTATCTAAGATTAGATGTCCATAGGTGTGGGGATTTATTTCTGGGCTTTCAATTCTGTTCCACTGGTCTGTGTGCCTATTTTTGTTCCAGTACCATGCTGTTTACATAAGATTGAAGAAACAGGAATACTCCCTTCCACCTTTTATGAGGCCAACATCACCCTGATACCAAAAGCTGATAGGGACAGAACAAAAAAGGAAAACTACAGACCAATATCTCTGGTGAACATAGATGCCAAAATATTAAACAAGATCTTGGCCAACCAGATACAGCAACAGATCAAAAAGATTGTTCATCACGACCAAGTGGGATTCATCCCGGGAATGCAAGGCTGGTTCAACATCTGTAAGTCAATCAATGTCATTCAACACATCAATAAAAGCAAAGCCAAAAACCACATGATTATCTCAATAGATGCAGAGAAAGCCTTTGACAAAATCCAATGCCCATTCATGCTCAAAACTCTACAAACAATGGGAAGAGATGGGAAATTCCTGAAGATAGTGGAGTCTATATATAGCAAACCTACAGCCAACATCATACTCAATGGACAGAAGCTGAAAACTTTCCCCCTCAGAGCGGGGACTAAACAGGGATGTCCACTGTCACCGTTACTCTTCAACATAGTATTGGAAGTTCTTGCCATAGCAATCAGGCAAGAGAAAGAAATCAAAGGGATACAGATTGGAAGGGAAGAAGTCAAGCTCTCACTATTTGCAGATGATATGATAGTATACATAGAAAAACCTAAAGAATCCAGCAGAAAACTACTGGAAGTTATTAGGCAATATACAAGGTATCAGGCTACAAAATCAATGTACAAAAATCAGTGGCATTTCTTTATGCAAACACTAAATCTGAAGAAGAAGACATCCAGAAATCACTCCCATTTACTGTTGCAGCAAAATCAATCAAATACCTAGGAATAAAGTTGACCAAAGAAGTGAAAGACTTGTATACTGAAAACTATGAGTCGCTACTCAAGGAAATAGAAACTAATCCCAAGAAATGGAAAGATATCCCATGCTCATGGATTGGAAGAATAAATATCATCAAAATGAATATTCTCCCCAGAGCCATATACAAATTTAATGCAATACCCATCAAAGTTCCACCAAGCTTCTTTAAGAGAATAGAACAAACACTACAATCATTTATCTGGAACCTGAAAACACCTAGAATTGCCAAAACCTTCTTGAGGAAAAGAAACAGAAATGGAGGCATCACACTCCCAGACCTTAAACTATATTATAAAGCCATCATCATCAAGATCTCTGTTTTAACTTTGTTGGACTCTTTTTGACTCAATGTAAAGTTTTTTCTCCAAAATTTATATTCTATAACTCATCCTCTTGGTCTCTAAAGAAGCTGTTGATTTGTTGTTTCAGTTATTTGCAGTCAGCTGAGGTAAAGAACAAACACCTCATCACAGACCCCTGCAAGCGTCAACCCGGCTTTGACCTAGCACATTATGATTGGGCCCTCCTCAGTCGCTATCGAACAGGCCATGGCTGGTGCGCTGCTATGTTCCATCGCTGGGGAGCCAGAGACAACCCAAACTGCCCCTGCGGCTACAGACAAACTATGACCCACATAGTCAATGACTGCCACCTCTCCAGATTCAAAGGAGGTCTCGAAACTTTACATCAGGCTCAACCTGATGCTGTTGACTGGCTACGGAAGAAGGGCAAACGCTAGAAGCAGTTATTTGCTAATGTTAATGCCTTCCTGTCTTTTAGGGATATTTTCACATTTCTTTTAAAATAGAGCAGATAACTATCAATAAAATCATAACCCCACATAATAGATCTCCAGAGGCATGAATTTTACTATGCTTACAGAAGCAGTAAAGGAGTTGTCAGGTCTTTCCAGATTATACAACCCAAGGACTCAGATCTTGATCCTGAGCTAAGCACTCTTTTGCTCTTGCTCAGATGTACTCTTTTTATTTTTTTAACTCATTTATTTGTACTCATTTATTTATTTTACTCTTGCTCAAATGTACTCATTTTATTATGCTTTCCCTAGTGTCTGGGAGCCAGTGCTCTTCTAATTGTCTAGAGCTATATGATCTTTGTCCAATTACTGTGTACATGAGTTTTAAGAATGCTTTATTGATGGAAAGTATGACTCATGGTGGTCTGTTACACAGTGTACTGTTTTGAGGTCCAGTTATTGAAATCTTTTAAATTTCTTAGGAATAACTGGGTTATAAGAATATTTTCTGCTATTGGTTCACAAATAGAAGATGTATTTACTTTTGTAAGAGATAATTTTTCTTAATATAATAATTTTCAATACCAGAAAAGAGGAAAGATTTCAGGATATCCAGAAAACAGGTTCAGACTTGGAATGGTCTTTAAGTGCCTTTAATTAGAATTCCTCCCTCAATCTCAGAACAAAATGAACTTTTTTTTTTTTTTTACTCTGGGGGCCATAGTGAAATTGAAAAATTTCCTTGACTTGACTTTTCAGTCAATGTTAATATAACAATAAATAGGACAGACAAAAGTGAAGACTGTTGTTTGAATTTCCTTGCCTAAAGCCTGGACTTAGACTTGCTTTAACTGAATGGCCTAAAGTGCTCTGTGCTGCTGCCCAAAAATGTGTGGCAAAGAAGGGAGATGAGTAATCACAGTCATATGTTGGTCATTCAAGCACTGGCAATGAAGAGAACAGACTAACTGAATTTCAATTACTCCTCCTCCTCTTAAAGTGTTCACTATTAGTTATAGATCCTGGCCATTTCTATGACATCCAGCTTTACACTTGGGGGGGTTGATGGGGTAGATAGTTCACTTTTTCTGATGCTGTTATAGCTACATCTGTTTTCCTAGAACTGAATTCAGATCTAGCTTCCTTCAGGAGGCTTTTCCAATATTTGAGCAGAAAATATGGTTGATTTGAGTCTTATGTATTCATTTAAAAATCTACTTAATTTATTTATTGGACAGAGATAGAGAGAAATTGAGAGGAAGGGTTAAGAGAGAAGGAGAGAGAGAGACACCCAAGTCATTTGCTTCACCACTTAAAAAGTTTTTCCCCTACAGCTGGGGGCTGGGGGCTTGAAGCCAGGTCCTTGAACATTGTAACATATGTGCTTAACCAAGTGTACTACCACATGGACCCTGTATTCATTTTCTATTGCATGAAAGTCTTACATTATTTGTATACATACGAATCTCCTTTGCCAGGATATATTTAAAGAAATCAGACAGCTTGAGGTGATGAGGAGAGAACTAAAATTGTTCGGGAAAAAAAATTAGTCTTCTTAATGTCTCCAGAAAGTAACCTTTTATTTCAGAAAATGATGTTTGATCTCACTAGAGGAACTACATACAAATAACCTAGGGTACATTTTTGGGGTTTGGAGGGTGCCTTATTCCACAAGTAGAAATGAAGTGATCCCAAAAAATGTTTCTTCCACCCAGGACAAGGCAGTATTTATTAGAATGTTACTTGCAGGTCTGAGAAGAAATTGTGTATTTTGTATTGTTTTCTCATCCCATGAGACTGGTCCCTATGGTGTGTGTGTGTGTGTGTGTGTGTGTGTGTGTGTGTGTGTGTGTGTGTGTGTGTGTTTGAAGTTTGGTCTGCACAGGAAGTTTGGATTATGTGAGTTTCACTGCTAGATGAATTCCAAAACCCTGGGTGCATGGGCCAAACCATGGGCCAAAAGCAATGCAGAATGCTGGCCATTGTGTGAAAAAAGTGGGACAGAAGGAAAGGGAGTATATTGGTCCAGTGGCAAGGAAGTCATTGTTTTGGGATCTGGGAGGGAGATGCATATGGACCCTGTGACAAAACTATCATTTAAGGCTTCCTTAGCTAACTAGATTTGTCTAATCTCCAAGGCACCTGGCTATACCCCAGTGTGGTAATATTGCTGTGAGAATATGAACCACAGCCACTGTGGGAAAAGATGTTGCCTCATTGTGGAAAGATTTTTCCAATCTGTAATTTGCCATAGGCCAAAAAATCCTCCCACTGCCAGTCTTAAAAAATTCAAAATAAATTTAGAGTTTGTGCATAATAAAATCTTTATGTGCCATAAAGATTGTTTCTCTGGGACTGCACTAGGGTCCTCAGTCTGTACCACATCTTCTGAAGTTTGTGTTTAGTGAAGTGTTGATTTAATTTACTAACTAATGCCAAGTGAAATAAATACCTCTATTTTTGATCTGGTAGCATAGCATGGATGGCCAAAGGGATTCTTGATCAAAGGTTGTACTACTCTAAAGACTAGCAGTTAATGCTGTACTTTAGTGTATTATGATTTCAGCCTGGTTGACCAAAGACAGTCAGGCACAAGTTTAACATGGAGAATTGTAGTAAAGTAATGCTAAAACAAATAATTCTAACTATACCCAACTAGTTATGCATTGGCATTGTTGAATGTACTTTCATTTGAAGTGGGTCAGCGGAACTTGCAATGTTCCATTCACAGCATCCTGGTTTCTTAGGATTGTGCTGACCAAAATTAATTGGGCTTCTCTCACACAGTGAGATCAGGTTCAAATGTATTTGATTTTTAAACTCTTCTGGAGCATCCATACTGAATCAGTTCAAGTCATATTAGAATGTGTAGTGTCTAAAAATGAGTTACTATGTTGCCAGATGCCTCCTCTGCTAGTTCCCGGCTCTGAAAGAATTGAAGCTCTAAGTCCTCTGGGGGCATTGTGGTCTCCTCACATCTGCTATCTACTGTAGACTCAGATCTGCCACATGTTGATGCTCTTGACAGCTCTCCTGACAACTGCTTTTTTTCTCCCAACACTCTAATACAGGTGGATTTACATCATCCTTGATGCCACTCCCTTATAATTAGTGGAGGCATAAATGTATCTCCACTAATACTGGATTTCAGAAACTTTGAGTGTTTACAATCCCAAAGAAACATAGACGGTAACAGAAATCTATCAAACACAGATCAGACATAATCAAAATGGTCTCTGGTAGTAGGTGACATGTGCTGGCACACGTTCTAGGGATATGTGAAATTATACCCTTGAGACAGAAACTGATATTATAAGTGATGATAATACATAGTGAAGATGTTAGTAATGTGAGACACAAATAAAATGCAGGCAGAGACTGGTGAGCAGATGAAGGAGAACTTTAATCAAACAGGGAAGCAAGATAGCCCTGCTGGGGGGGAGCTTGAGAGCCTGGGACAGGCTGGGGGGGTCTAGTTTCATGGCTATTTTCAGTGGTGGTGGTCTTGGTTGGATTTATGGTGCATTCGGGGATATTTTGGTTACCTGGGAAGACTGGGTCTCAAGGAAATCTCTTGAATGTGTCAGATGCAATGTAAGTTTTTTTCCTGTAGGTGAGGAGATCTGTTCTTCCATACATTACCCTCAGTCTGAGCAAGATAAGTTCTTCTTTGTGGGTAGGGGGTCAGGCCTCAGCTATGGTTCTTTCAGAAGGAGTTAAGTTTCATGTAGAATTAATTGTTGTGGTAATTCTTTTTTTATTATTTTATTTATTTTCCCTTTTGTTGCCCTTGTTGTTTTTATTGTTGTTGTATTTATTATTGTTGTCATCGTTGTTAGATAGGACAGAGAGAAATTGAGAGAGGAGGGGAAGACAGAGAGGGGGAGAGAAAGACAGACACCTACAGACCTGCTTCACCGCCTGTGAAGCAACTCTCCTACAGGTGAGGAGCCAGGGGCTTGAACTGGGATCCTTATGCTGGTCCCTGCACTTCACGCCACGTGCGCTTAACCCGCTGCGTGTTGTGGTAATCCTTAAAGAGTTTAGATCAATTTTTTTATAGAGTCTGTGAGGAAAATGTCCAAAAGGAAATGTAAGAACATTCTTTTCATGTCTACGTTGAGGGTCTTCAATTATAAATGCAATAATCTTCACACATTAAACAAAGTGAGAAACAGATACCAGAGGATTTCAAGAAATGTACACTGGGAGCATGCAAAGTATATGTAAGTCACATGTCTCACCCCAATATGCAATCTGAATTCTACTACCTTTTAAAACTTACAAACATCAAGTAATTCCAGCCTAAATTGTCTTTCTTCTCTTATGTTTGTTCTTTAAATTATAGTCCCAGTAAGCTGAGGAGGATGTGTACTATTTTTTAAAAAGCTATTGTCTAGTTTGTTTGGGGGTGGAAATCTTATCACAGAAAAGGATATCCTACTGTCTTTAGTCAATCAACACAATTGTACAGTAGAAAAGTCTAATTGTAAAGTAAGAAATAGGAACTTCTGTTCTCCCTGGTCTAAGCTTTTAAGAGAGTCAACATTTCAAAGACTCAGCCTGTGGTCTGTGCATTAAAAAGTATGAGACATTCAATCAATTTTCCCCTCTCATATTAATTAAGTAGTGATTTATATGACTACAAGTTAATTCCCACCACCAAAAGACTGTGTCTCATCCCATCCCATCCCATTGCCCACCCCCATACACACACCCCCCCAGTGAGGTTGAACATCCACACTCACCCTCACCCCAGATATTTTTACTTTGGTGCCCTATTCCAAACAGTCAGATCCTGCTTTGATTTTCCCTTTCTGTTCTTCTTTCTCAACTTCTGTTTATGAGTGGGATCATCCCTTACTTGTCTTTGTCTTTCTGATTTAACTCACTTAACATAATAACTTCTAGCTCCATCCAATATGGGTCAGAGAAGGTGTTTCATTGTTCTTCATAGCTGCATAGTATTATATATCTCACAGCTTTCTTAGCCATTCTTCTGTTGTTGGGCACCTGAGTTGCTTCCAGATTTTAGCTACTACAAATTGTGCTGCTATGAACATGGGTGTACACATATCTTTTTGGTTGGGTGTTATGGTGTCCTTGAGATAAATACCTAGCAGAGATGAATTGCTGGGTCATATGGAAGGTCCATGTCTAGCCTTGTGAGAGTTCTCCAGATAGCTCTCCACAGAGGCTGGAACAATTTACATTCCCACCAGCAGTGCAGAAGGGTTCCTCTGTCCCCACAGCCTTTCCAGCATTTGTTGCTGCTCTCATTTTTTATGTATGCCATTCTCACAGGGATGAGGTGGTATCTCAATGTTGTCTTTATTTGCATTTCTCTGACAATCAGTGACCTGGAGCAAAAAAAAAAAAAAAAAAAAAAGGAAGGAAGAAAGAAAGAAAAAAAGAAAGGAAGGAAGAAAGAAGGAGGAACTTGCTGTTTCAACAACTCTGAACCATCAATGTTTGGAATTTTAATAACTATATCCAACATTTTCCCCCAACTAGTATAAAGGTATTTTGCTGTAAATATTTTCTAATACACACACACACACACACACAGTCATCATATATGTTTAAAATTTCAAGCCTATTTTTGCACTGGCACCATTTTATATTTAAGTCAACATGATAGCCTAGATTCTTTTAGTATCTTAGAATGAAATCAGTTGGTGGTAGACAGTCCCTCAGAACAAATTCCATAAAGAAGATAAAGAATTTATTTCTACTCAGAGCCATCAATTTTAAATTAAAATGCTTTTACAAACTCTCTTTAACTAAATTACATTAATTAAGTACTCAAATATGGATGAAAGAAATATATATAGCTTATTTTGCAATTAGACCTACAAGATATGAGGGGGCTCCTGCATACTAACCACTTTCTTTGAAAATCACTATCATTTTAATTTAACTATAACATTTCATGTAGGAGATTTAAGAAAATAATGAAAAAATATCAAGCATATAAAAAATAGAGAAAAAGGGGCCAGGTGGTGACACACCTGGTTGAGCACACATTTAACTGTGCAAGGACCCAGATTCAAGCCTCTGGAGCCCACCTGCAGGGGAAAAGCTTATGCGAGTGAAGCAGGGCTGCAGGTGTCTCTCTCTCCCTTCCCCTCTAACACCCCTTCCCTCTCGACTTCTGGCTGTCTCTATCTAATACATAAAGGTTAAAAAAATTAAAAACATAAAAAGTAGAGAAAAATTATACTAAACCTCCCTGTAACCATCATCTAACATGAACAGCAACAGTTGGGGAAAATGTTTTGATTCAATAGTATTCAGAAAATGTCTTAAAATATAAGGAAATTGTGAGGTTTATATCACCAACCTGTTGGTAGTTCAAGATTATAATAATGACATATACATCAAGAATTAATTGTTGGGAGAAGCCGGAGGAAGATGGCGGACTGAGAAGCTGCTAACAGCAAGTGCTCTGATCGCATCGTCAGCAACGGTAGGATTTTCTGCCTTTAGCAGGCCAGTCAATAAGGGGTGACACCAAAGAGGTGATTATAATTTAATTTGGGTTAAGAATTAGAGTAAAGGTGACACGGACTAGCAGGGCTCCAGACTTCCCAGGCGGCGCCAGGCAAGGCGAGTGCGCCGGGCATTGTCCTCCGCCCGGGAAGGCGGCTCCTCCACCGGTTGCAGAGTGCAGCGGGCAGAGGACCCGGAGAGAGCACTTTAGCTCGGGGGCTTTCTCTTGGGAGTCTCCAGGGTTCACCGCGACCCTGAGGGCGGATCCAAAGACTTCTTGAGTATAGCTCTCATTGGATCAAAGGACTTGGAGCTAGTTTTCATTTTTGAGAAATCCTTTAAAAAAGTCTGGAGGGGGGGGTTTCCCGGAAGATGGCGGACTGAGAAGCGGCTAGCCATTGAGCTCCGGACACATCTCGTGTAAACAATAGGATTTTCTGCCTTTAGCAGACCAGCCAATAAGGGGCCATAGCGGTGACACCAAGGAGGTGACTATAACTTAACTTGGGTTAAGAATTAGAGTAGGGGAAAAGTGGATAGTAGATTTGCATAACTGTCTATTCTTGCTATCCTCTCTTTCTTTTCTCTTTCTTCACTGGGATTTGGTTACTATTTTTTCACGGACTGGAGAAATTGTTTGGCTAACTGGTAACGATTAAACTCCTTCAATACTTACTTCAGTTGCTACTGTAATTCCGGAGGTTGGTGAGTGCAATTGTCATAAAGGTATTTAGTACAGTGTTACTTGTACTCAAGACACAACAACTGAGGAACAACAGAGCATAAAAAAAAGAGAGAAACACATAAATTAAAAAAATGGGTAGATTAAAAACAAATAAAACTGCTACCCCAATGAATGAAGACAAGAGCCCAAAAAAACCCACAAATCAGTCAGAAGTAACCATAGATAAGAAAAGTATGCAAGCAATAATAAACTTATTAATCACAGAAATGAAAACAACATTGGAGGAAAGGAATGGCAGTATTAGGGAAACAACAGTTGAGACCCCCAAGGAAAATACTGATTATCTTGAGGCAATTAGAGAACTGAAAGCTGAAATAGCTGTAATGAAGAAAGAAGCTGAGGCAAGGGAAAGCAGACTAACAGAAGCAGAAAACATAATTAGTCAGACAGAGTATGAGTTAGAGAAAACTAAGAAAGAGGTGAAAGAGCTTAAAAAGAGATTGAGAGACACTGTAAACAACAACAGAGACATATGGGATGATATCAAAAGAAGTAACACTCATATAATTGGCCTGCCAGAGGAAGAAAGAGAGGAAGGGGAAGCAAGCATTCTAGAGGAAATAATACAAGAAAACTTCCCAGACCTGAATAACAGAAAGGATATCAAGGTTCAAGAGGCCCAGAGAGTACCAAACAGAATCAACCCAGACCTGAAGACACCAGGACACATCATAGTCACAATGAGAAGAAGTAAGGATAAAGAAAGGATCCTAAAGGCTGCAAGAGAGAAAAAAAAAGTCACATACAAGGGAAAACCCATAAGATTATCTGCAGATTTCTCCACTCAAACTCTAAAAGCCAGAAGGGAGTGGCAAGATATCTATCGAGCCCTGAATGAAAAAGGGTTTCAACCAAGGATAATATATCCTGCTAGACTTTCATTCAAGCTAGATGGAGGGATCAAAACCTTCTTAGACAAACAACAGTTAAAGGAGGCAACCATCACCAAGCCGGCCCTGAAAGAGGTACTAAAAGACCTCTTATAAACAAGAACATCACTATAATACTTGCAATATATCAGAGTAAACAAATTGTTTTTTAGAACAATGGCACTACAATACATTAAATCCATAATATCAATAAATGTCAATGGCTTAAACTCACCCATCAAAAGGCACAGGGTGGGGGGATGGATCAGAAAACATAACCCAACCATATGCTACTTGCAAGAATCCCATCTGTCACAACAAGATAAACACAGACTTAAAGTGAAAGGATGGAAAACTATGATACAGGCTAACAGACCACAAAAAAGGGCAGGAACAGCCATTCTCATCTCAGACACGATAGATTTTAAATTAAATAAAGTAATAAAAGATAGGCAATGACATTACATGATTAGAGGATCAATCAGCCAAGAAGACTTAACAGTTATTAACATCCATGTACCCAACGAGGGACCATCTAAATACATTAAGCATCTACTGAAAGAATTCCAAAAATACATCAATAGTAATACAATAATAGTGGGAGACTTCAATACCCCACTCTCACACTTAGACAGATCAACAAAGCAGAGAACCAATAAAGATACAAGAGAATTGAATGAAGAGATTGACACACTAGACCTCTTGGACATTGTCAGACTCCTCCACCCCAAAAAACTGGAATACACCTTTTCAAATCCACATAACACATACTCAAGGATAGACCACATGTTAGGCCACAAAGACAGCATCAATAAATTCAAGAGCATTGAAATCATCCAAAGTATCTTCTTAGACCACAGTGGAGTAAAACTAACATTTAACAACAAACGGAAAATTATTAAAAGACATAGAATTTGGAAACTAAACAATATGCTCCTTAAGAACCACTGGGTGAGAGACTCACTCAAACAGGAAATTCAAATGTTCCTGGAAACTAATGAAAATGAAGACACAACCTATCAAAATATTTGGGACACAG
This sequence comes from Erinaceus europaeus, assembly GCF_950295315.1. NCBI lineage: Eukaryota > Metazoa > Chordata > Mammalia > Eulipotyphla > Erinaceidae > Erinaceus > Erinaceus europaeus. The sequence goes on along the minus strand of NC_080166.1, from coordinate 43,554,184 downwards.
CGAAAGCAGTACTGAGAGGGAAACTTATAGCCATACAATCACATATTAAACACCAAGAAGAAGCCCAAATGAACGACCTTACTACACACCTCAAGGACTTAGAGGAAGAGGAACAAAGGAACCCTAAAGCAACCAGAAGGACAGAAATCACTAAAGTTAGAGCAGAAATCAACAACATCAAAAATAAAAGAACCATACAAAAGATCAATGAAGCCAAATGTTGGTTCTTTGAAAGATTAAACAAAATTGACAAACCCCTAGCCAGACTCACCAAACAAAAAAGAGAGAAGACTCAAATTAATAGAATTGTAATCGATGGAGGAGATATCACAACTGACACCACAGAAATCCAGAGAATCCTGCGAAACTTCTATAAAGAACTATATGCCACCAAGCTAGAGAATCTGGAAGAAATGGAACAATTCCTAGAAACCTATGCACTTCCAAAACTGAACCAAGAAGAACTACAAAATCTAAATGCACCAATCACAGACAAAGAAATTGAAACCGTCATTAAGCATCTCCCCAACAACAAAAGTCCTGGACCAGATGGCTTCACAAACGAATTCTACAAAACTTTCAGGAAACAGTTAATACCCATACTTCTTAAGCTATTCCATAAGATTGAAGAAACAGGAATACTCCCTTCCACCTTTTATGAGGCCAACATCACCCTGATACCAAAAGCTGATAGGGACAGAACAAAAAAGGAAAACTACAGACCAATATCTCTGGTGAACATAGATGCCAAAATATTAAACAAGATCTTGGCCAACCGGATACAGCAACACATCAAAAAGATTGTTCATCATGACCAAGTGGGATTCATCCCAGGAATGCAAGGCTGGTTCAACATACATAAGTCAATCAATGTCATTCAACACATCAATAAAAGCAAAGCCAAAAACCACATGATTATCTCAATAGATGCAGAGAAAGCCTTGACAAAATCCAACACCCATTCATGCTCAAAACTCTACAAACAATGGGAAGAGATGGGAAATTCCTCAAGATAGTGGAGTCTATATATAGCAAACCTACAGCCAACATCATACTCAATGGACAGAAGCTGAAAGCATTCCCCCTCAGATCGGGGACTAGACAGGGCTGTCCACTGTCACCGTTACTCTTCAACATAGTATTGGAAGTTCTTCCCATAGCAATCAGGCAAGAGAAAGAAATCAAAGGGATACAGATTGGAAGGGAAGAAGTCAAGCTCTCACTATTTGCAGATGATATGATAGTATACATAGAAAGACCTAGGGAATCCAGTAGAAAATTACTGGAAGTTATTAGGCAATATAGCAAGGTATCAGGCTACAAAATCAATGTACAAAAATCAGTGGCATTTCTTTATGCAAACACTAAATCTGAAGAAGAAGACATCCAGAAATCACTCCCATTTACTGTTGCAGCAAAATCAATCAAATACCTAGGAATAAAGTTGACCAAAGAAGTGAAAGACTTGTATACTGAAAACTATGAGTTGCTACTCAAGGAGATAGAAACTGATACCAAGAAAAGGAAAGATATCCCATGCTCATGGATTGGAAGAATAAATATCATCAAAATGAATATTCTCCCCAGAGCCATATACAAATTTAATGCAATACCCATCAAAGTTCCACCAAGCTTCTTTAAGAGAATAGAACAAACACTACAATCATTTATCTGGAACCTGAAAAAACCTAGAATTGCCAAAACCATCTTAAGGAAAAGAAACAGAAATGGAGGCATCACACTCCCAGACCTTAAACTATATTATAAAACCATCATCATCAAAACAGCATGGTACTGGAACAAAAATAGGCACACAGACCAGTGGAACAGAATTGAAAGCCCAGAAGTACATCCCAACACCTATGGGCATCTAATCTTTGATAAGGGGGCCCAAAGGATTAAATGGAAAAAGGAGGCTCTCTTCAATAAATGGTGCTGGGAAAACTGGGTTGAAACATGCAGAAGAATGAAATTGAACCACTTTAACTCGCCAGAAACAAAAATCAAATCCAAATGGATCAAAGACCTGGATGTCAGACCAGAAACAATCAAATACTTAGAGGAAAACATTGGTAAAACACTTTCCCACCTACACCTCAAGGACATCTTTGATGAATCAAACCCAATTGCAAGGAAGACTAACGCAGAAACAAACCAATGGGACTACATCAAATTGAAAAGCTTCTGCACATCCAAAGAAACTATTAAACGAACAGAGAGACCCCTCACAGAATGGGAGAAGATCTTCACATGCCAGACATCAGACAAGAAACTAATCACCAAAATATATAAAGAGCTCAGCAAACTTAGTCGCAAAAAAGCAAATGACCCCATCCAAAAATGGGCAGAGGAAATGAACAAAACATTCACCACAGAGGAGATCCAAAAGGCTAACAAACATATGATAAACTGCTCTAGGTCACTGATTGTCAGAGAAATGCAAATTAAGACAACACTAAGATACCACCTCACTCCTGTAAGAATGGCATACATCAAAAAGGACAGCAGCAACAAATGCTGGAGAGGATGTGGGGACAGAGGAACCCGTTTACATTGCTGGTGGGAATGTAAATTGGTCCAGCCTCTGTGGAGAGCAGTCTGGAAAACTCTCAGAAGGCTAGACATGGACCTTCCATATGACCCAGTAATTCCTCTCCTGGGGTTATACCCCAAGGACTCCATAACACCCAACCAAAAAGAGGTGTGTACTCCTATGTTCATAGCAGCACAATTCATAATAGCTAAAACCTGGAAGCAACCCAGGTGCCCAACAACAGATGAGTGGCTTAGAAAGCTGTGGTATATATACAAAATGGGATACTATAGAGCTACCAAGAACAATGAACCCACCTTCTCTGACCCATCTTGGACAGAGCTAGAAGGAATTATGTTAAGTGAACTAAGTCAGAAAGATAAAGATGAGTATGGGATGATCCCACTCATCAACAGAAGCTGACTTAGAAGATCTGAAAGGGAAACTAAAAGCAGGACCTGATCAAATTGTAAGTAGGGCACCAAAGTAAAAACCCAGTGGTGAGGGGTAACCATGTAGCTTCCTGGGCCAGTGGGGGGTGGGAGTGGGTGGGAGGGATGGGTCACAGTCCTTTGGTGGTGGGAATGGTGTTTATGTACACTCTTAGCAAAATGTAGACATATAAATCAGTAGTTAATTAATATGAGAGGAGGAAATCAATTGTATGTCTCAAAGTTTCTCAAAAGACAAACTGAATCTTTTTAATATATAGGCTATGTATTTGATATGCGGACTCTCTCAAAAGCCTAGACCAAGTAGATTAGAAGCATCCAATAGCACAGCTATACAAGATACTGGGTACTGTACAGCAAACCATAACAAAGGGACTTTTCAAAGTTAACCCAATTACCAAATAATGTGATGATAACATTAACTATCGATTGTCTTTTTGAACCCTAAGACAGCAGGAACCTCACATCTTCACTATAGAGCCCCTACTTCCCCCAGTCCTGGAACCCTTGGATAGGGCCCACTTTCCCGTATGCATCTCCCAATCCAAACCAAATAATATTGCATCTGCCGATCACAACCTAACCAAAGCAACGATTGCCACCTCAACATGCTTCACCTCAGACTGTATCCAGAGACTTCACGTGTGGAATGACAACCCTTCAGTTTCATTACTCGGGTGAGACCTTTCCTTTTATAGTACACTCTAATTTCATCTCAGGTAGTTCACTTTCTAACAACGTCCCATAACCTAGATATACACCAGTTTCTGTGAGAGAGAGCTTACGTGCACACGTATCCATAAACTACTGCAAAATATATACCTGAAAGCAGAAGTACACTAGAGTTTGCAGTGAGTACCTCCCTAACACTTCCTCTCCACTATTCCAAGCTTGGGATCCATGATTGCTCAACAAATTGTTTGGCTTCATATGTTAACTCTCTTTTCAATCACCAGGTTCCAGATGCCACCAGGATGCTGACTAGGCTTCCCTGGATTAAAGACCCCACCAATGTGTCCTGGAGCTCAGCTTCCCCAGAGACACACCTTACTAGGGAAAGAGAGAGGCAGACTGGGGGTATGGACTGACCAGTCAACGCCCATGTTCAGCGGGGAAGCAATTACAGAAGCCAGACCTTCTACCTTCTGCAACCCTCAACGACCCGGGGTCCATGCTCCCAGAGGGCTAGAGAATGGGAAAGCTACCATGGGAGGGGGTGGGTTATGGGGATTGGGTGGTGGGAATTGTGTGGAGTTGTACTCCTCCTACCTTATGTTTTTGTTCACTAATCCTTTTTTATATAAAAAATTAAAAAAAACCAAAAAGAATTAATTGTTTTTTTAAATGTTGATTTAATAATTTTGGTACTATATTTTTTGATAGATAGTCATAAATTGAGAGGTAAGGGGGTGATAGAGAGGGAAAGAGACAGAGAGACACCTACAACATGCTTCACCACTTGCAAAGTTCTCCCCCCTGCAAGTGGGGAATGGGTTATCGAACTCAGGTCCTTGTGCATTGTAACATGTACCCTTAGCCAGTTGTGCCACCACCTAGCTCCCAATGAAAGAATTCTTGAGTAAATTGGAATAACAGTTGAATAAGTTTGTTAAGGGAAGATAATACAGCACAGGGCAAAAGATCCTTGCATTTATTTCTCCATTAATTTAGCAATTACTAAGTACCTGTCGCCTGTTATGTAACAAGAAGTCAATAATGCGCTATCCTTTTTAGTCTTTTGATATCTGACAGTCAAGTCAGCGTGAAAACTAGCCTTACTTCATAGATAACTTTGTCCTCCAATAAACAGAATGGGCTATAATGGGGAAAAAATCTGTTTGGGGTTTTATTGGAAAATAAAAATAAAAATCTTAAAAATATATCATAGTTACAAGAAAATTACCATTGAATTAATTACAGTCCAGTCAGTAAGATAGGAATCCATGAATAAGAACATGATGGTAGAGGGGGTTGTATTGTTATGTGGAAATATTATGCATATACAAACTACTGTAGTTTATCATCAACTGTAAACCATTAATGCCCCAATAAAGAAATTTAAAAAAATACAGCAATAGCATCAGTAAATGTTATGGCTGTTATAATGTTTCTATTGGATTTAGTCTAGATTTAAACTATCTCTATATACTAGATTTAAGTCCATAAAATGTTAAAATAAAAAGCTTGATAAAGATTTAAGGGTATTTTTGCAACTTGGTAAGAATAGGGTAGGGAGAATGTTACTTCCAGAAGAAAGCTTATGAGACACATGAAGGAGAGGCAGTGTTTATTGTTCCTGTATTTTCTAAGTAAGCAAGTCCTTTTTCTATCTTGTTACATCTTCCTGTGACATGTCCTCTTATCTGCTGAAAGAATAAAAAACAACTTTCAATGTTATTTTAACACTGAAAATTCTAATTTTTTAAAGAACTGGTTTTCTGTTGTGGCAAACAGTGGAACAGAAAGGGAAAAAAATAAAGAAAGCAGTAACATGAAAAGTAAAAGAGTACAAGAGGTTTAGGCTAAAATGAATGAGTAAATAAGGTTTCACCACTTATCAGAAAAGCAGTCAAACACCCTGGAGATTAGTGAAGAGCACAAAACTTACAAGCTTAAATGCCTATATTCAAGTTTTGCCTCCATTGTGAATGAATTTTGTGTTAATATGGCACTTCTTTGTTAGTCTATTCTCTCTTTTTTAATTTTTATTTATTATTGGATAGAGATAAAGAGAAATTGAGAAGGAATGGGAATATGTTATGGAGAGAGACAGACACCTACAGCCCTGCTTCACCACTCGTTAAGTTTTCCCCCTGCAGGTGCAGACCAGGGGCTTAAATCCAGGTCCTTGTGCACTGTAGTGTGTGTGCTTAACCAGGTGTGCCACTGCCTGACCCCTGTTCTTCTATTCTCATAAGACATATGATCCAAAGTCTCTGCAATTTTTAAAATTTTCATGTAGAAAGTAATCCTGGTTAAAATTGTGTGTGTGTGTGTGTGTGTGTGTGTGTGCATGTCTGTGCACAAGTGCACATGTCTGTGTATATGAGAGAAAGAGAGAGAGAGGTTTTAAAGCTTATGAATCAAAACTAGGGGAGAAATAGGATCCACAAGTATGGATATATTCAAACCAGAATTATATAGGAGTTTAGCAGAAAGGAATATTATGTGTTGTTGTGGTTCATCCACAAGTTGTAGTGTTGGGCCATCCTGGAGATTTTAAGTTGCTTTCAATCTAAAAATGCCTGTTTTAGAAGAGCCATAAGAAATTCCTAAAATGATGCCAGATAATCTTCCTATGATAATCACTCTACTTTTTGTGCTGCAGAGATACTGGAATAGGACTATATTTTTTTCAGTTTTGCAGGATGCTGTGACAACAGTTCCTGAAATGGATCTCAGTTCCTCCTCTGGGTAAAGACTTACCCTAAAGTTATTTAAAGACATCCTTCTTCATTTTCTTCTCCTGCTCCTCCTCCCTCTTCTTCTTCTTCAAAACATGACTCCAACTCCCACCATTCTATCACACAACATACAAGCCAAGTGAATCCCAGAGACCACAATAATGGCACAGCCTATTGGTCAGCAATTACCTGCATAGAGAGGAATACTGAAGAAACAAACTACCAAATATGTGAAATAAGACAGATAGAAATGAAACAGAAGGACTCCAAGGAAACATAAACATAGAGGAACTATCAGAGAAAGATTATAGATATCTCTTTATAAGGACTATACAAGAATCTAAGCATAGTAGGGAGAAGCATATTCAAGAGTTGAAAGAATATTTCACTAAGGAGCTAGGAAATGCAAAAGAAAATCTTCAAAGTTCTCTAAGAAACCAGAAATCATGAAGGAAGAACTTCAATCAGAGTTTACTAAACAGTTAGGAAACATGAAAGAAAAACTTCAGATATAATTGTAGGGAGTGAAAGATACTTTGAGTACAGTTCAAGCTCAGGTAGAAGACTTAGGAAGTAGATTCACTGATGCAGATGAAAGCATGTCTAATATAAAAGGTACAGTTACCCCACTCTTTGAATTTAAAGATGAGGGAGAAGAAAAGTTTAGAAAGAATGAAGCAACTCTTTATGAAATTTCAGACTCCATCAAAAGGTACTAATGATAGGAATTCCTAAGTAAGAGTACTGGGTGGAAGAAACAGAGACCATATTCAGAGAAATTTTAGCTGAGAAATTTCCTCACTTAGACAATCCTCAGAACATATTCAGTTAAGAGGCAGACTGTACACCGAGGTAGATGAATACAACATAACCAAAAACAAGGCACATCAAAACTCAGTGAAAAGAAAAAAAATTCAGGCTTCAAGGGAGAGGAAAGAAGTTACACACAAAGGAAGAGTTATCAGGCTTTCATTATACTTCTCTTCAAATAACCTAGAAGCAAGGAGAGAATGTAATGACATATTCAAAGTACTTAAAAAGAGGGAATTCCAGCCATGAATTTTGTATCCTTCAAAATAATCCTTCAAATATGAAGGAGAAATAAGTTCTCAAATATTCAAAGGCTAAACGAATTTTCCATCATTAACCCTACCATACAAGAATTACTGAAAGGAGTCCCACAAGAAGAGAGGAAGCAAAAGAATACGTGTTCTAAATAAGGTGTACAGCAGTAGACTAGAACTAAGAATACAATTAAAAAAGAAAAAAATAAAATAGGAAAGAAGAGAGAATTAATAGCAAAGGCAGTTCTATCAAATGTTAGTTAATCATGACCAAATTAAAAAAGACTTTTATACACCATGTAAGTTACTACACTTATTGTAACCACAATACAAAATAAGGAATGGAGATTTAAAGAAAGTATAAGAGAAATCAGTGAGGAACTTGTCACAGAAACCTATCTACACAAAGTGACAGATAGAAACAAATGGGCAAAGAATCAACAATTTCAAACAAACTCAAAAATCACCAAATGTATTATCAAATGGTATGGATCAAAGGAAGCATGAAGGAGGATGACCAAAGCCCAAGAACGTCTATATAAGATCTTACCATGATTTATGTGATTTAATGCTATTTAAAATAACTATCCCTGATCTAAGATTATAGATTATTTAATATTACAAAAGAATAAAGAAAAAAGTTATTGTAAAAATTAATTAAAAATTTGAGCCCAGTGTTGAAATTCAATCAGTTTGACAATACATCTGCTGATTTCAACCAAATCAATGTAGTCAGGACCACCTCAATATATTTCAGTTTGGACTGTGTTCAGAGATTCCAGGCCTAGGATATAAATCCTCCAGCTCCAATACTCATGTGAGACCTTTCCTAGCTCACAGGACTCCTAAGTTCCATTTCAAATGGCATACCTCCTGGTAGAGTTATAGAACCTAGATGTGGACAAGATCCCATGAGATAGGGCACATGTGCAAAAGTATGCATATGTTAGGGGGAAATGTATATCTACAGTGACTAAGTCCGTCAAGCAAGTAGAAAGACCTAAATAAGACAACATAAAGTAATAAAGTACTTAATCACATAGTTTGTACTTTGACCGAGATACCATCCTCACCTACTTCCTAGTTCATTTCCCTCAATCACTCTAAGTCTAACCCTGCCAGTTAAAGTAAGGTCTACAAAAGCTGGATAAGGGTTAGAGACCAGCATTTTTTAATAATGGCTCCTTTGGTCACTACCAAGCCACCCCATTATATACAGCCCTAATCAGGGAATCCTAGAATTCCCACACAGATATGATGGGCCTAGACCTCTAATAGGTTTCTCTCTCCACCATCACTGGTCATCTCCATCAGGAACAACATCATAAACCCTCTTGTGGGCCTCTGTAGTGCATTGTCCTCAATGTATAATAACATTGGGAGAATTTGCCCCATCTCTGAGGGGAGGCTGGGTCAACATACTCTGCCACTTGAGGAATACTGGTCCTGAAATGAGTGAAGCCTAGAATGTTCCTAGCTATGACCATAGAATGGAAGTTCAGAGGAGTGGGGATGCAGAGGTTGCACAGGCTTCTGTGCTAAATATGGATAGCCCTGGACACTAGGTCAGATCAATGGGGTTTATAGTTAACGGTATAGTTAACTTTTCCCATATTTGGGAGCTATTCTCTGCCCTGATACAGCTTTCTAGTCCAATTCCCAACTCTTGACACCATCTTCCCAGACAGTACTTTCAACTCACCTGTATGTTTAGTTATCAGGCTCAGGCAAAAATTAGTAAAGTCATGGGCCCCTTGGAATATACCTAAAATAGACTTCTTAGCTTCTTCCAACATGAAGTCACTAAATATCATCTGCTGTATTCTTACCCTTAGGTTTCTGCTTACTAAACAATTTACTTTGATTCATAATTTTAATGCTTTTCAGCCACCAAATTGAAGATGCTACCATGACACCAGTTTGTCTTCCCTGGGCAGAGGACCTGACCAATGAGTCTTTGAACCCCACCTTCCCAGAGCCATACCCAACTAGGGAAAGACTGAAACAGGCCAGAGAAGCAATTATAGGGGACAAAGGAGACAGTATAATGGTTATGCAAACAAACTCTAATGACAGAGTCTCTGAGGTCCCAGGTTCAGTCCTCTGTACCACGATAAGCCAGAGCTGAGTATTGCTCTGGTTAAAAAGAAAAATGAAGAAAAAAAGAGAGAAACAGTTACAGAAGCCAAACATCCCACATTCTGTATCCCGTAAAGTTCTTTGGTCCATATGCCCATAGGGATAAAGAATAGGGAAGCTTCCAGTGGAGCAGATAGGATAAGAAAGTCTGGTGATGGGAATTGTGTGGAATTCTTCTTATGCCACAATCTTATAGATCATTATAAAATCACTAATAAAAAGGGGGAAAAGTAGCTACAAGAAATATTGTAGAATCCTTACACAGGTCAACGGATCAGTACTGAAAAACAGAAATAATAAATTTTATCATATAAAAAAACACTGAACTTTATTATATTTGTCCTTATGGAAAAGTAAAAGTCACAATTGAGAATAAATTATCACACTATTTAATTTAATGTATAATATATAACTTGAGCATATATTATCTCAGATTTATGTATCACATTTGTATAGATGCTATGTTACATTTAATTTGGAATAGTCAACCCATTGGATGTATTTTACATAATTAAAACTATAAAATTGAAAAATTCAGAAAGGACACAAGTAAACCACATATATCAATAACCACCCTAACTGTTAATGGCCTAAATTCATCTGTAAAAAGACTCAGCTAAATGGAGTATGGAACAGGATCCATCTGCTACATGTATTTAGGAAATATATCCAAAGAAGAAACAAATGGAAGCTTAATCTAAGAGGTTGGGGCAAGATGTTTCAAGCTAATAATTCAGAAGTAGACTTCCAGGTAAAGAAAGTAAGCAGAGACAGAGAGGGACACTACATAATGGTCAAGGGATAAAGTCAACAAAAAAAACATAACACACACACACACACACACACACACACACACATATGTATATGCTCCAAACTCAAATGAACCCAAATCTATAAAACAAATACTTACTGAACTTAAGAGAAACATTCACAGCAATACAATAATAGTAGGATATATTAATATACCACACACATAAAGAAAAATAAATAGGTAAATAGGAGTCTTAACTGAAACCATAGATAAAATAGACCTAACAGATATATACAGAACTTTTCATCCTAAAATAAATGAATGCACATTGTTCTCAATTACACATGGAATATTCACAAGGATTGACTATATACTGGGCTACAAAGACAGCCTTAACTAATATGTAAATATCAAAAATCATAAAATGCATATTCTTAGACTATGATGGTATGAAGCTAGAAGTCAACCACAGTAAGGAAAGAAACTGTCCCAAAGACTGGATACTAAATAACATGCTTATCAACAATACACAGGTAATTGAAGAACTCAAAAAAGAAATTAGGAATTACTTCAACAGCAATGAAAATCAAGAAACCAGCTATCAGACCCTATGAGATGCAGCAAAAGAAGTCTTGAGAGAGAAGTTTATAGCAATAAAGGGACAAATTAATAAAAAAGAAATCACTAGTAAACCATCTAACAATCCAACTGAACCAACTAGAAGTGGAGTAACAAAGATATCCACCAGTCAGCAGGAGACAGAAAATAGTTATTCAGAGCAGATATCAATGAAATAGAAAGTAAAAAGACCATTAGGAAGATTAAGTAATCCAGGAGTTGTTTTTTTTTTTTAAGATAGATAAACCACTTGCTGCATTCAGTAACAGAAAAAGAGAGAAAACTATGGTAAAATTACTCAGGAATGAGAAAGTAAATATTACCACAGATGAGGTAGAGATACAAAGGATCAAACAAGACTGGTATGGACATTTATATGGACAAAAATTTGACTACTTAGAACAAATGAACACTTTCTTAGAGTCATACCAACTCCCAACTTTGAGACAAGAGGAAATAGATCCAATCACTATTGCCGAAATCAAAACAGTAATCAAAAGCCTTCCCAACAAAAAAAAAAGTATAAGTACGAAGAATTACACTAATGAGTTCTATAAAACAGTCAATGAAGAACTAATATCCATCCTCCTCAGATTCTCACAGAAAATAGGAGAGGGAATACTCCCAAACACATTCTGTGAGGCTAGCTACCATCACTCTGATCTCCAAATCAGGAAAGGACTCCACCAAAAAAGAAAACTATAGATCTATATCCCTGATGAACATTGATTCAAAGAACCTCAAGTAAATCTTGGCTAATCAAATCCAACAATGTATTAAGAGAGTAATCCACCTAACAAAGTGGGATTCATCCCTGGGAAACAGGGATGGTTCAACATATGCAAGTCAATCAGTGTAATTAACTAAATCAATAAAAAGAAAGATAAAGACCACATTATTTTATCAACTAGTGCAGAAAAGGCATTCAATGAAGTCCAACACCTATTTATGGTAAAGGTCTTCAAGAAATTGGGAGTGGAAGGAAAATTCACCAATATAATAAAAGCTATATATGACAAACCTATGGTTAACATCACTCTCAGTGGGGAAAAATTGAAAGCTTTCCCCAAAAAATCAGGAATCAGGCTAAGGTGTGCACTCTCCCCATTTCTACTCAACATAGTTCCAGAAGTTCTTGCCATCACAATCAGGAAAGAAAGAGATATCAAAGGAATCCAAATTAGAAAGGATGGTCTTATCACTATTTGCAGATGATATACTGATAGACCTAGAAGACCCCAGAAACTCTTTCAAAAAACTACTGGAAATCACCAATAAATACAGTAAAGTAACAGGTTACAAAATCGACATCCACAAATCAATAGCTTTTCTGTACCTGAAAGATGGACCCTAGGAAAGAGAACTGAAGGAAGCAATACCATTTACAAAAAAAAAAAAAAAAAAAGGTAAAAAAAAATACCTAGGAATAAAACTAACAGAGGAGGTGAGACCTTTTTAATGAAAATTACAAGACATGAGGGAGTTGGGCTGTAGCACAGCGGGTTAAGCGCAGGTGGTGCAAAGCACAAGGACCGGCATAAGGATCCCGGTTAGAACCCCGGCTCCCCACCTGCAGGGGAGTCGCTTCACAGGCGGTGAAGCAGGTCTGCAGGTGTCTATCTTTCTCTCCTCCTCTCTGTCTTCCCCTCTTTCTCTCCATTTCTCTCTGTCCTATCCAACAATGACAACAACAATAATAACTACAACAATGAAACAACAAGGGCAACAAAAGGGAATAAATAAAATTAAATTAAAAAAATAATAATAAAATTACAGGACACTGTTAAAGAACTAGAGGATGACACAAAGAAATGGAAGAACATCTCCTGTTCATGGATTGGAAGAATAAATATCATTAAAAAGGCAGTCCTGCCAAAAGCAATCTATAGATTCAAAGCAATACCTATTAAAATTCTGATGACATATTTTAAGGAAGTTGAACAACTTATTCAAAAATCCATGTGGATATTTTAAGAAACATGGTTAGCAAAATCACTCCTGAGGAAAAAGAAGAAAAATGGAAGCACTACAATAGTTGATTTCAGCTTATACTACAAAACAATATTTCTTAAAACAGTGTGATATTGGAACAAAAATGGACACCTGGACCAATGGAATAGGATAGTGAGCCAGAACTACATTCACATATGTATAGGCACCTTATATATATGATAAAGGAACCAAATCTACACAATGGGGGAAAAAAGGTCTCTTTAACAAATGTTGCTGGGAGAACTTGACAGCCACATGTAAAAAAAAAGAAAGAAAGAAAGAAAGAAACTAGACTACCAATTAACAGCATACACCACAATTAACTCAAAATGGAACAAGAATTTGAGTATTAGACATGAAAGTATAAAATACATAGAACATATTGGTGATACATATCATGACATAAAGCTGTATTTGGACACTTCACACCATGGGCAAAGGAAACAAAAACTTGATTGAAAAAATGGTAATATCTCAAGTTACAAAGCTTCTAGACATCAAAAGAAAATTCCATAAGGATAAACAGGAAACCTAGCAACTGGCAGAACATATTTGCATACCATACCTCAGACAAGCAGTTGATATCAAACATTTATAAAGAACTCATACAGCTCAATAAAAACAAAAAGAATAACCCAATAAAAAGTCAGTAGAATATATAAATAGACAATTCTTTAAAGAAAATTTACATGACCCACAGACATATATATCATGCAAAGCTTCTATGAACAACTATATTCCACTAAGGTAGAGAACCTGGAAGAAATGGATGATTTCCTAGACACCTACGAACTTCCAAAATTAATTAAAAAGGAACCAGATAACATGAACAGGCCCATCAAAGCTAATGAAATTGAAACAGTTACCAAAAACCTTCTAAAAATAAAAGTCCTGGACCAGATTGTTTTACAAATGAATTCTACGAAACCTTCAAAACGAACTAATACCTCTACTTTTAAAATTCTTCCAGAATATTGAAAACACTGGAATACTTTCTTCCAGCTTCTATGAAACTAACATCACTCTGATATCAAAAGCAGACAGGGACACAACCAAAAAAGAAAGCTGATGACCAATATCTCTGATTAACATACATGCTAAAATAATGAACAAAATTCTAGACAACTGGATACCGCAGTATATTAAAAAGATTGTTCATCATGACCAAGTGGGGTTTATCCTAGGGATAAAAGGTTGGTTTAATATATGAAGATCAATCAACATCAGTGTGATCCACCACATCAATAAGAGAAAGACCAAAAACCACATGGTCATATCAACAGATGCAGAAACAGCCTTTGACAAAATACAACATCCCTTTATGATCAAAGAGCTAAAAAAAATGGGAATAGATGGAAAATTCCTAAAGATAGCAGAGTCTATATATATATAGCAAACCTACAGCCAACATCAAACTCAATGGTGAAAAACTGGAAGCATTTCCACTCAGATCAGGTACTAGACAGGGCTGCCCACTATCACCATTATTATTCAATATAGTGTTAGATGTTCTTACCATAGCAATCAGGCAGGGTCAAGGAATTCAAGGGATACAGATTGGAAGAAAAGAAGTCAGACTCTCCCTATTTGCAGATGGCATAGTAGTATACATAAAAAAATAACCTGAGGAATCCAGCAAGAAGCTTTTGGAAATCATCAGGAAATACAGTAAGGTGTCAGGCTACAAAATTAACATTCAAAAGTCAGTGGCATTCCTCTATGCAAACACTAAGCTAGAAGAAATTGAAATTCAGAAATCAATTCCTTTTACTATAGCAACAAATACAATAAAATATCTAGGAGTAAAACCAACCAAAGAAGTGAAAAATTTGTATACTGAAAATTATGAATCACTACTCAAAGAACTAACCACGTGTCTCCATTCTTGGGGACTGCCATGGTACTGGAGAATGCTCCTCAAATTAGAGTAGTCCTTCTCCATGGGAAACATGCGAGAAGAAGTCCAGAAAGTCCCAGTGGAAATCTCCGTGCATATCCCAAGGTCTATGATCACGGTCATAAAGAACCAAATTGTGGCCTGGAGCAAAATGTAGTCCTTTTCCTCAGGAAACATGAGAGAGGGAATCCAGAAAGTCCAAGGAGAAATCTCCGTGCATCTCCCAAGCTCTATGATCCCGGTCATAAGAAAGTTCCCGGTCAGGGAACCGAAGTGTGGCCCAGAGTAAAATGTTCCAGAGACAGAGAAACTGTCTCATAATGAAACAGTAGAGGCTTTGGCAAACCTCTTCATAAGTAGAAAGGCACCATATGAGTTTGGCAAGCTCTTTATACATATTTTGTTTATTAGTCTCTTGCCTGATGTATGGCTTGTAAAGATCTTCTCCCATTCTGTGAGACGGTCTCTTTGTTTGGGTATTGGTTTCTTTTGCTGTGCAGAGCTTTTTAATTTGATGTAGCCCCATCGGGTTATGCTTGCCTTAGTATTCTTTCTAATCAGATTCATTTCACTGAAGATGTCTTTTAAATTTATTTGGAAAAGAGTTCTGCCAGTATTTTCCTCTAAGAATCTGATAGTTTCTGTTCTAACCTCCAAGTCCTTGATACACTTGGAATTTACTTTTGTGTTTGGTGAAATATAGTGGTTCATTTTCATTCTTCTGCATGTTTCAAACCATTTTTCCAACACCATTTGTTGAAGGGACTCTGCTTTCCCCAATTAATAGGCTGGGAAACTTTGTCAAAGATTAGATGTCTATAGATATGGGGGATTATTTATGGGCTCTCAATTTTTTATATTTATTTATTTATTCCCTTTTATTGCCCTTGTTTTGTTGTTATTATTTGTTGTTTTGTTGTTATTATTGTTGTTGTTATTGATGTCATCCTTGTTAGGGCAGAGAGAAATGGAGGGAGGAGGGTAACACAGAGAGGGGGAGAGAAAGACAGACACCTACAGACCTGCTTCATCACCTGTGAAGCGACTCCACTGCAGGTGGGGAGCTGGGGGGCTCAAACCGGCATCCTCACGCTGGTCCTCGTACTTTGCGCCATTTGTGCTTAACCTGTTGCACTACTGCCCAACTTCCCCTGGGCTCTCAATTCTATTCCACTGGTCAGTGTGACTATTCATGTTACAGTACCAAGCAATTTTGAATACAATGGCCCTATAATACAATATTTTAGCATCTATGTTCATCAGAGAGATTGGTCTGTATTTTTTTATTTTTTATTTATTATTTTTGGTTGTGTCCCTGTCTGCTTTTGGCATGAGAGTGATGTTGGCTTCATTATTTCTACAAAACCTTCAAGAAAAAGTTAAAACCTCTACTTTTAAATGTCTTCCAGAACATTAAAGACACAGGAGTACTCCCTTCCATCTTCTATGAATCTGTAGCTCTTTCAGTAGCTGTTTGATATATTTAGATGAATTCTCATTGGGTACATAGATGTCTATAATTTTTAAGTACTTTTGATTAACTGATCCATTGAGCTTTAAGTAATGCCTAGCCCTATCTTTTTAAATTTTATTTATTTTAAAGTCTTTGGTGTCAGATATGAGAACACCTGTTCCTGCCCATTTTTGTGGTCCATTGGCTTGTATGATAGTTTTCCATCCTTTCACTTTGAGTCTGTGTTTGTCTTGTTGAGGTAGATGGTTTTCCTGTAGACAGCATATTGTTGGGTTGTGTTTTCCAATCCATCTTCCTACTCTCTGTCTTTAAATAGGTGAATTCAGGCCATTGACATTTACTGATATTATAGATTGAAGACATTTTAATGCCATTATTGTAGTTTTTAGAGTGCTCTAATATATGGCATATTTATGGTGGTCTGACTGTTTATAGGAGACCTTTCAGAACTTCTTTCAGGGCAGGCTTGTTAATAGTTGATTCTTTCAAGTCTTGCTTGTAAGAGAAGATTTTTATGCCTCCATCTAGTCTAATTAACAGTATAGCAGGATACAGTAGTTGTGGTTGAAAGCCTTTCTCATTGAGCACTTCATAGATATCTTGCCATTCTCTTCTGGCCTGTAGTGTTTGTGTGGAGAAATCTGCTGCTAACCTTATGGGGTTTTCCTCTGTAGGTGACTCTTTGTTTTTCTCTTGCAGCCTTCAGGATCCTTTCTTTATCCTTATTCCTTTCCATTCTAAATATGAAGTGTCTTGGTGTCTTTAAGTCTGGGTTAATTCTATCTGGGATCCATTGGGCTTCTTAAACCTTTATGTCTTTGATGTTGCCTAGACTAGAGATGTTCTTAGCTATTATTTCCTGTAGAATGCTTTCTTCCCCTCCCTCTCTTTCTTCCTCTGGTAAGCCAATAATGCATATATTATTTCTTTTGAAGTCATTCCATAGGTCTCTGTTGTTGTTTGTACAGTATCTCTTAATCTCTTTTTGAGATCTCTTACTTCCTTTTTAGTTGTCTCTAATTTGTCCTCAAACTTGCTAATTCCGTTTTCAACCTCATTTATTCTGTTGTCTCTCCCCTCTACAGTTTTCTGGAGTTCATCTATTTTGTTACCCTGTTCTGATACTGTTTTAGCTTGTTCAACTAGTTGTGTTCTTACCTCAGCTATTTCAGCTTTTAGCTCCCTAATAACCTTGAGATGATTAGTGTTTTTTGTTGTTTCTCCATTTCTGATGACAATTCTTTCACACTGTTTACTCACTTCTGTGATTATATCCTTAACTAATGTTTGGATATTGATGTCATTATTTTGTGCTTCATTCAACCTTTTGGGGGCTTTTAGCTGTACTCTTGTCCTGGTTCATTTCTCCAGTATTTCTAATTGTTGCTTTAACCACTCTATATAGTATGTTATGAGGTCCCTCTCTCAGTACTTTTCAAATTACTGATAACTCTTACCTAGATTTACTTGTGTCTAAGTAAGGTATTTAAAGGGTTCACAGTTTGTGGAAATTGGCAGTTGTTTCAATATTACTTCAATCCCTGAGTTGGAGCACAGTGGCTGTTAATGAATTTTTTGTTATTTTTCTTCCATGTAGGCTAAGGAAGTCTGAGGCCTTTTTGACTATAAGTAGGCTTCTTACCTTAATCACTCACTCCTGACCAAGAGATAAATCAAGGTGGGGGAGAGATAGTGGTTATGCAGAGAGTCTCCTACACCCCAAGGATCAAAAGTTTCAGGCTCAATACAGCTTCTCTGCCAAGCCAGGCAGCACTGCTGGGTCCTGTGAGTTTCTAAACAAATCCCATTTATAGTCTGTAGGTTCACCATGTCCTCATCAGTAGATCAATGTGGAAAGACTCCCACTATACAGCCCCACCGCTAGGCCACCAGAGTCTAGATCTTCTCCTGAGTTTCTTGGTCAGTTCTATAGCTATGGATTTCAGCTCCTGGCCCTACCTGTGCTGCTCTAGTCTCAGAGGGAAATAGCCATGGAGACTCAGAGTTGCACTTGGTGAGTCTTAGGGGAGTCCTCTCCTCCTTTCAGCAGTCTTTTTGTTGGTAAAACAGACTGGATGTGGTGCTTCAACCAGTAAACTGCCGTACTATTACCAGCTGCTCAGTCTTCTTAGGCTCCTCTCTGTCCCCAAGCCATATGTGTTTGTACTCACCGGTGATTTGTTGGTTTCCCAAAGTCATTCTACTCCTGTCTTTTTACAGTCCCAGGTGATCTCCTTTGGTATTCCTAGTTGATCCAGGAGAGGAGAGGAGAGAAACCACAGAAAAAAAATTTTTATATTACAATGGGAAGAGCTGTGAATGTCACTGAGCAGTACTATGTTAGTAACTGCTTTGTAAATTTGAAGCTCATTCATGCAGTACATATTTGTAAAAGAGTTTTGAGTCCTTTTAATCAATTTCTTGATCACATTATATAATACCCTTCTCTGTCCCTTATTATCTTTTTCAGTTTGAAATTTATCTTATCTGATAAACACAACTATCCTTACCATTATCAGGCTACCATTCACATTTTTACATTCTAGTTTGTGTCTATCTTTTTCTGATTTTCTTCCTCCTCCTCTCCTCCTCCTTTTTTTTCAACAGGGTTTTTTGTTTTGTTTTGTTTTGTTTTGTTTGCCTCTAGAGTTAGTTATCGCTGAGGCTCAGTGCCTGCACTTTGAATCCACTGCTCCTGGAGGCCATTTCTCCAATTTTGTTGCTCTTGTTGTTGTAGCTGTTATTGTTGTCATAGCTATTGTTGGATAAGACAGAGAGAAGGAGAAGAACCTGCAGGCCTGCTTCACCACTGGAGAAGTTACCCTCTGCAGGTGTGGAGATGGAGGCTCAAACCAGCATCATTACGCCAGCCCTTGCTCTTTGCCTTATTAAACGTGCTTAACCAGCTGCACTGCCGCAGCACTACAGCACCACTTATCTCTGCTATTGGTTGTATTTGATGATGTGGATCAAACATGGCACCTCTTGCATGAAAGTTCTGTATGCGGCCCTAACTCCATGACCTAATATTTATACTTATCATTAGAACTCAAGTGGGTATCCTGTTATAGATAGCAGAAGGTTTAACTATGTTTATTGATCCTTTTATCCTCTGTCTTTTGATTCTTGATTTCAGTTCACTGACATTTAATGAAAATATTCATATGGGAGGCTTTATGGACACTTTTTATAAGTTTTTTAATGTTTTTTTAATTTTGGTTGTAGTTGGTGTTTCTTTTCCAATTACACATGTCACTTTAGTAATTTTATAGGACCAGTTTGGTGGTGATAAATTAATCTTATTGTTAGTCTGGAAGCTTTTTATCTCTGCCTTTGAAATCTGAATGATGACCTAGTTAGATAGAATGTTCTTTTTTTTTATCAGTGTCTCACACACTTATATGATTTTTATCACATTGAGCCAGTTTTATAGTTAGACAGAGAAACAGAGAGGAAGGTAGCTTATATTGCTGTGTTGTATTTTTGGTATTTCACAAGCTTATGTCTTGACTTATCGGTGAAGGTCAGTTCCTCTCTCTCTTCTATACTCTGTGTTCCATGAGCTGAGAAACTGTGAATAAGTGGACATGAATAGTAATGGGGATTCACAGTTGAATATGTCTAGTAAGACTTACACACCTAGTTCAAGTGGGTCTTGGCAAGATAAGAAACAATGACCTATATTTTTAATGTACAGAGCTCATATTTTCAGGGAAACCACTCTATACTTAAGGGGGATTTAGATTCTAGTCTTACCTAATTTTAGAAATTTCTTTTGAAAAAATGCTTAGCATACTAAATTTGAGTCTGATATTTCTGATATTCTTTTCTCCTCCCTTCAAAGTAAGCAATTTGTTTGCTCCTTGAAAAGGTAGCAATATGGGGCAAAAAGAATGGGAAGATAATGTTACAATTGCACTGTTCATGGTGTTCAGGGAATTATGCAACCCAGGGGAAATTTTGTTTTCCACTTTTAAGGTCTTTTGATAGTTTTGCTCTTACAGTTCTCTTTAACAGCGAGAACTATAAACTTTAAAACCGGCAGCAGCGTAGTTCATATTGCAAAAAGAAATTCAAGCAAAACTTAACAGAAACAACTACATATTGTAAAAAGGACCTTAGTATTTGGTGTTTTTTACTATTTGGGCAGTGCTGATGATATTTGGGATCATTCAGCCAAACTTCTTGCCAGAGACATTGTCATAGTGACTAGAGTTGCTGTTAGCTGGGCCTACCCCAGGATAATGGGGTTATTTTTATGTATCAGTACCAAGTTTTAGTTTGTGATAGCTCATTTTACTATTTGGAACTGTCAGGAGTAAGTTCATCTCAATCTACCCATTCTTCTTCCAGAACCCACGTGGTACTCCTGACTAACTTGTTTGGAAAATGCCAGTTTAAGGAAAGTTGAAGAAAGGGAAGCTTGCATTTTCACCATGAAGCAAATCACTCAAATCATTGATACTAGAGAGTCAGTCAAACAGAGTTCTGAGAGATACTAGAACTCTGTCTGCTAAAGCACTGAGGCTCTTTCTGTTATCCTCTGAGCCCTTTTAACAAACTGAAGCTATGTAGGACTGTGTCATCAGCAGCAATTGTTGCCCTTAGAGAGACTGCAAGGCTATATGTCCAAGAATTCTAGATTGCAAGTGAGGAAGGTGACAAGTGTCACCTCGATATATTTAGATGTGGTTTCTGCCAATTCAAGAGCCTCTGCTCTGAGATACTCCAGGATGGCTGCTCTCTGTAGAAAGGCAGTCACTCCTCCTCACAGCCAAGGTTTCTAGGGGTCAATTAGTATTTCACAAATGGGAATGCAACATGGCTGCTAGAAGCAGAAGTCACCTTGAACACGATCTAGCTACCAAATCATTCTAAATTCTGAAATATAAACACACATGAGAAAGAGCTAGTTCAGCATAAATGATGTCCTGTTTCCTATTTCTTTGTGTATTATGATTTAAATTGTTTTCCCTCTCCTTTTAAACAAAGCCAGAATTCATATCATTCTAGAAAAGTTTTGTCTGCTGCTTCTTTCAGCACCTACCCATCTTCTTGCTTCCTTCTGTGGTCTTGCATGTGTATTTGTACCTGCTAGGGCCACTTTTCCTAATTAAAGATGCTATTTCAAGATCTGGCTTCCATGTAATTCAGTTATGGAAGTGATTGTCTATAGGAAATGCCCAAGGCATGAAAGGCCACCAGGAAACATTAGAACTTATGAATATTGTGCTCAAGACACTCTGGTGTCCATCCAGGATCTCTCTAGGCTTTTGTCACTACAAGTCCAATGAACTATCCATTGTGCTACAGAGCCACCTCAGTCTAGACTTTTGGAAGCATCTTGAGAGGATTTTCTGGGGGGAAATGTATGACTTTACAGGCATATAGCAAAAATATTTTTACTTCAGCATTTGAAGAATTTTGAAGCAATGAAGGGTCTGTGGAACAAGAAGGAGTTATTTATTTGTAGAAATCTAAATCACGCGGGAGTCGGGCAGTAGCGCAGTGGGTTAAGAGCACCTGGCACAAAGGGCAAAGCACAAGGACTGGTTTAAGAATCCGGGTTCCAGCCCCCGGCTCCACACCTGCAGGGGAGTCGCTTCACAGTTGGTGAAGCAGGTCTGCAGGTGTCTATCTTTCTCTCCCCCTCTCTGTCTTCCCCTCCTCTCTCCATTTCTCTCTGTCCTGTCCAACAACAAGGACAACAATAATAACTACAACAACAAGGGCAACAAAAGGGAATAAATAAATAAATAAGTATTTTTAAAAAGATGTAAAACAAAGCAATCTAAATCACACATATATACAAAATGTATGTATATATTTAAGTATATAGGTTAGCTGAGTCATGAGCTACTAATCGATTTTTTAAAATATTTTATTTATTTAATTTCCTTTTTTTCTCCTTGTTTTTTATTGTTATTGTAGTTATTATTGCTGTTGTTACTGATGTCATTGTTAGATAGAACAGATAGAAGTGGAGAGAAGGGGAGAGAAAGACACCTGCAGACCTGCTTCACCGCCTGTGAAGTGACTTCCCTGCAGATAGGAAGCTGGGGGCTCAAACCGAGGTCCTTATGCTGGTCCTTGAGCTTGGTGACACATGCGCAGGTGGGGACCAGGGTCTTGAACTTGGGTCCTTATACATGAATATCTTTGAGCATGGGTAACATATGAGCTCAGCCAAATGGATCACTGCCCAACCCAAGCTGCCCATTCCTTTAGTGGCTGAAGTTATAACTATTTTAACTGCCATATACATTTTTGCAGTGCCAACCAAGTACAGGGTTATGAAACAGACAAAGCTTAATCTGCGGAATAAAAAAAAATCAAGAAAAAAACTTTTCATTAAGTTTAAACTGGCATGTTCTCAGTTAAAATATTAGTTCTGAACATACTGATGATGGAAGCAAAGATGATGCTTCTTATCACATTGTGGCATTTGGTGTGAACTCAGGAGCTGTTGATCAATGTAGATGGTCAGGAGTTTGCATGCAAATGCAAGACTATCAGTCAATGCCCCCACTACCATTCTACTCAGTCTAGCTATAATTTTGTCAGAAATGTGCTGCTATGTTAATATCTTGTTGGCATTACTAGAAGCTTATTTGTGGCCATGTAACCTTTTCTCAATAGAAGCATTTTTTGCTAAAGGAATAGTTAGATGTTTAGAAAAGAAAGGTATATATCTTTTCACCTAACAGAGAAAGGATTCTTACAGACATCTTCCCCGAATATTAATTTCATAAAGCTTTTTAAGATTTTTTTAGGTTATTTATATTTTAGATTATATCTTTTTATTTTAGTTTTTTTGGATGCTATTTTCAGAAACCAAGAAATAACTTGAAGGTAAATGAGACATTCAATGCCATATGTTTATATTATTTCAAGCAGTTTCTTCTCCAATGATGATTATGTAGATAATAACTGGTTTTTATTGAACTCTTGTGGCTTTATAATATTCTTAATACTCTTCAAGTTTTCTATTATAGAAGCTACTTACCCATTTTATAGATAAGTAAACTGAGCAACTGACACATTTTATGGTATGTGTGAGGTTATGTAAGTAGTAAATAGAATATACAGATTTTGACCCAGACATTCTGACTAAACTAAGCTTATTTAAAAATAATATTTTATTTACTTACTAATAAAATACAGATACAAAGAGAAAGATACATATATGGAAAGTGAGAGAGAGAGAGAGAGAGAGAGAGAGAGAGAGAGAGAGAGAAAGGGAGATTAAAATCAGAACACTGCTCAGCTCTGGTTTAGGTGATGTTGGACATTGAACCTAGGAAATCAGGACTTTGTGCATGGAAGTCTTTTGTATCACCTTTATGTTGTCTCTTCATCCCTTAATACCAAGGTCCTATCTCATGTTGCTTCTTTTGTTGGAGATAGCAATTACTGTTGTTTTGTCAAGTAGACCTCAAAAAGGAAAGCACTGGATTCTGTACATCTTATTCCTGATTTTTATTGTTTAATATCCCTATCTACCAATAAATGAGTAGCATGTACAAAAACAAGCAACTTTTGGAAGATTAAACTACAACTCCATGAAAGTTTAAAACATTCGTTATGAAAAATTAATAATAAGCAAATGTTCTAGGACCTTTTAAAATTGTACTTATCTAGAAGCAAGATTATATTGGTGGATCTTTTCTTTTTAAATTGATTTGTGACTGATAATGTTTTACAAGATTGTGAATTTATAAGGTATAGTTCCACATCATGCCCATCATCAAAGTTTTATGTCCTTACCCTCCAAATGATAACTACTATCTTTCTCACAAGGTCTTAGAAACTGTTTGTTCTTCTTCTCCTTCTTCTCTTTCTTCTTCTTCTCTTTCTTCTTCTCCTCCTCCACTTCCTCCTCCTTCTTCTTCTTTTCAAGTTCATGTGTTTCAGTTCACTAGATCCCACATCTGAGTGAAACCATCCAGTAGTTTTTCATTTCTTTTCTTATTTTGCTAAGCATAATCATCTCCAATTCCTTCTTTTTTCCCAAAGAACACAACGTTATCTTTTTTGACTGCAGAATAGCATTCCATGGAGTATATATCCCATTACTTCTTTAGCCAGTCATTTGTCAATGGGCCTTTATAGTGCTTCCACTTTTGGTTGTTATGAAGAATGTTACTGGCACATATGTCCCTTCAAATTAATGTTTTTATGTCCTTTGGATAAATATCCAAGAGTAGTATTGCTGGACCATATGGTAATTCCTTTTTTGTTTGTTTAAGGATTCTCCACATAATCTTCCAAAGGGACTGCACCAATTTGCTACAAAAGACCTTTTTCTTAGGACCTTTAAAAGGAAATGTTGAATCCTACTTTTTCTTTGAATTAACACTGAATATCTGCTCTTTCTGAAAAAAAAATTATAATAAAAACCTTGCTTTTAGATTGCCTGTGAGCTTGAATGGGAATTGTCTTTATTTATTTATTTTCCTATTCTCAAGTCCCAAGAGTTCTCATTGAAACTTAAATAACCTCCCCTTTGTCTCACTCACTCCACCCACCCCTGTCATAGATGAGAGAGATTGTCGTATGCTTTACATTGGCTTGTTCTAGCCCTCCCCCTCCAAGAGAATTGGATGAGTCCTGTTAATTTCGCGGGCCTGCTTGGCCCCGCCCCAAGGGACCCTGGGAGAGGGTTCCGGAGTCCGAGAGTTCCTGAGTTCCCCAGTGACAGAGTTCCTGAGTTCCGGAGTTCGAGAGTGCGAGGGTGCGAGAGTTTCTGAGTTCGAGAGTAAGGGAGAGGGTTCCTGAGTTCCAGAGTAAGAGAGAGAGTGCTTGTGCCGCCGCAAAGAGACAGCAGAGTTCTGTTTGGTGATTAGTTTGTCTTAGTTTATGAATCGTTGTTCCTAAATAAAGAAATACAGCTTCCCTGCTCAGCCATTGTCTCCGCGTCTCTGTTACCCGCCGTGAAGCTAGCTGGAGCCATCTAGTGAGTGACGTCAGGGTGTGCAGGGGTTCAGATGGTTTTTCCGGGATTCCTGTGAAAGAAACACAAACAATCTGCTTCTCGTGGTTAATTTGAACTGGTAACAAGTTATAGGTTTGTTATAGTTGGTACCTCAATGATTATAATTGGTTTAGAATCTCTTTATGATTTATTAAAAGGTCATCTAATGTGACCTCCTGTAGCAGCCTCTACCGCAGGATCTTGAGACCAATTTTAGCTAAAATATGTATTTTAAACAGACTCAAATTGCTTAGAGAGTTAACGCATATTCGTGACAATGATTTTAACGTTTACAGTGCCAGATTGATGCCAGATCTGTTGTGGATTAATTTCCACAAGATAGTTTACAGGGCACCTTTGGGGGCCCTTCAAAGGTGTCCTGTATATAAAATTTATATAGTTTAGTTTTGGGAATGAATAGTCACGTTGAACATTTAGACTTTTACCTAAATAGTAAGTTACCTTAACAATTAATATTTACCTTGTCTGGTAAAAGTGTAGCTGTAGGGTTACACTTCTGACCGTTAAGTTATCCCGAAATTTTAACAACAAGAGATGAAAGACAAGATAGCATTGAAGCTTCCCCCAGTGTGCTGGGGGCCAGGCTTGGCAGACTCCCTGCAGGTAATATGTCTTGCTGACCTTAGAAAAACTTTCTTACATGAATGTAGGTAGTAAACTGCATCATCTTTATCGCTCTATATTACTTTACCATTAATAGAAATCACATACTTTATATTACTGTAGATTAGGAACATCTAATACTCTCAGCAGGAAATTTCAAATTTATGTCGTTATTGAACTCATTGTTACAGGTAATAAAGAAACATATATGTATATTACTATATAACAAACTTGTTTTTAGAAAACCTTTAGACAAGCATACTTTATTGTGTCTGTGTTTTCTTTAAATAATTTGGATCTTAGCTTATCTATTTTATATCTTATCTGAAAAAGGGATACACGAAATTGAAAACACTGTGTCAGGGGTCTGTATGGTGGGAAAGGTTAAGAACCATGAGGTAATGATATATATAGGAAAATCACGTGTCACATATGAATTTTGCCAGGGCCCCTGTCTATAGTTCCACTCTTACCAGTATGTGGAACATTTAGCACCATGTACAGAAAGTGTAGCACAGCACAGCATAAATTACCCTTTACAGGTGAGCCTAGAGGTGACTAGCTGATAGATGCCAGAGGGAAAGGGGAGCCCCAGAATCCTAGATATGAGGCAGTCAGTGGGCCCCACAGCTAAAGTTCTTCAGGATCTGCTATAATGGAAGCCTTATGGGAATGACTGCCCATTTCAGTTGAGGATGAAAATGGCTTGTATTATGGGAATTTATCATGCATTTAGATTTTAGAGATAGTGATATATCATGAGTTGATATATCAACACACAATGACCCTGGGTCCATGCTCCCAGAGGGATAGAGAATGGGAAAGCTATCAGGGGATGGGGTGGGATATGGAGATTGGGTGGTCGGAATTGTGTGGAGTTGTACCCCTCCTACCCTATGGTTTTGTTAATTAATCCTTTCTTAAATAAAAAAGAAAAAAAAAGGAAAAGAAAAAAAAGAAAATCTTTTGCTTAATCACTATGATGTCCTTTTAGCCTGAGTTTAACAATACTTATTTAATTATTATTGTGTACACTATATGGCCCAGGGACCTCCTATTTAGGATTTCATTCTAGGAGCTAATCATAAATGTTCAAACAAATATATGTATTGAGTGCTCTTCTCCCATATTTATAGCAGCCCAAAATAGCTGGAGGTAGCCTGAATGTCTTAAATATTGTAGCAGGATAATTCATGATGAGATTTTTCTGTGTCTTCCTATATATAACCAGCCATTAAAGAAAACAGACAGGCTGGTTTTGTTTTGTAAGAGGTGTGTGTCTTACACCAAAGAATAATCATAGTAGACTTTTATTTCTAGAGTAATGGTTTACAGTATGGTTGTTGACACATAGGTACAACTTCTCAACTCCCTTATGATAGGTATCTACAAGACAATCTCTTCCCTAACCTAGGTTCTTTTTCATTATCATACAACAGGACCTGAGTGCTCCTCCATGCCATCTCTCTCTCTCTCTCTCTCTCTCTCTCTTTCCTCAGAGTCCTTTGCTTTGGTGCAATATACCATATCTAGTCCAAATTTCACCTTTTATTTTACTGTTCTTATCCTAAGTGGTTAATCTGGAGAGAAGAAAAGTCAAGAGAGTTAGAAAGGTAGGATGGAGGAAGTCAACAGAGAGGAGACAAGAAACTGAGCCCTATGTGTTATAGGAGTCAGTGCTTAACACCCAGATTTTGTTTAGGGTGGAAAGAAAATGAGGCTCCCAAGAGGATGTTTGCTCTTAGTCATCTGTGACACCATCAGCCTAGGCAACAATGAGCAACTCTACACCCCATGGCCTCTGCTCCCCAAAACGAACATTAAGACAGGACCAAATTAATTTGTACAGTACTTGTAGTGGATGAAAGACAAAAGGGACCTATCTCTGACTACATGAGACTCCTTCTGAATAGAGCAGCATAGGAGAAGAGAGCTCTAATAATGGCTAATTTTGCATTTCAGAATAAAGTAGAGATTAGGATTTAAAGTAACCATGACGGGAGAATAACTCAATGGGCATGGCATCAACACTGCAATATATGCAAATCAGTTTCCAGCCCGGCTACCAAGTAGGAAGTATTATGACTTTGGAGGAAGATCTAGTGCTGTCATCTCTCTCTTCTCTTTTTATGAGGTTGGATTGATTACAAATCAAATTTATTTTTGTAAACTAAGGCTAATCACACATGTCTCAATCTAGAAATATAGGTTACGGATTAGGCATACTATCAAACTATGAAGGATAATAGTATGCTTTTATTCCTTGTAATGAAATGAAATTACTGAGTAAAATCAGTAAATTCTTTACTTCTCTTCCACCATCACCTCTTCAGGAAACCCAAATGGGCAAAGCAAACTACAGACTAAAATATATCTTACTGTTCCCTGATATACAACAAAATCTCATTGTGTCCCTATGTTCAGAATGTTAAGACGGGCTTTCTTCTGCTTTGATAAGTAGTGTGAATGTATTATCTCACTTAACTCTCCCAGTGTCTCTCTGGCATGCATACGTATTCTTTCTTAGAAAAGAACTTAAGGCCTAGTGAGATTAGGCTCTTAACACAAAGTCTCAAAACTAGCAGGTACCATAATAGAGATGCGAATTCACATCTGACCTCAAAACTAAAACACTTTCACATGGTATTCTATTTCCTCAGCTATCATTTGAACACTTCAGGAAAATATGTTTATTTTTATTTTTGTATTTTTATCCTCTAAGTGACTCAATTCTTTACTTCTGAGCTCATGCATAGGTCCAGAGGAAACCGATTTAATATTAATTCAAGTCCTTGTGCTTTCCATCCAGAATGCCTCTGATGAGTCACAAATGTGTCAGGATATTTATCTCCTCAGTCCTTTGTACCCAGTTCAAGGTTGGATAGTCCAGAAGCTCCTAAAATGACTGCAACACTCAGAAGCAACATTATCCTTATACATTTTTGCAATGCAGTTTGGTCATTTCCTATATTTCCTATAAATGAAAAAAGCTTATCAGACACTCCCTAGATAATCTATCTGCATAAGATACTTATTAGTAAATCATTATTGTGTGGTTTTACACACTGGCAATTTCCATGCAGTCATTTTTGTCTTCCTTACCCAAGCACAAGGCTATTAGAATAGCATTTGGCCTCTCCTTTGGCTATAATTTTCCCTAGATCATTATTGATAAATCAAAGAAATCTGGGATCCTTTCCCTTCCCACTAGCTCATGTTTTAATACACTGACAAGGCCAGCAATATATCATTCCTTGTAACATGATTCATCCAACACATTCTCAAGAGATGAACTTGTTAAAGGAGTATTTCCTAGAGACCAACTGGCTGATTATTAATGTAAAACATATCACAATTTTCCTTGCCTGTTAATTAAAATAATCCTTGATATGAACAGAGCAAAAAAAAAGTAACAAATATAAATTTTCAATGAATTGTGAGAACCTGAATCACAGTTGGAAATATGTACTTAAGTGAAAAATGCTTCAAGAGCTGTTTGTTCTTCTTTTCTTAGATTCCAGAAAATATATTCAATTTTCTTGAGTCAAGATGCCTCTTTAACAATCCATTGAAACTCTGCATTTTATCTTTAGAAGAGTATCGTGAACATATAAGGTATGGTCATTGTAAGGTAAGGATGCTTAAATTTGTGCCTAAAGATGAGAATTTTTACTTAAACCAATAGTAAGTATGTGGCCCCTACTTTGTCTTGTTTTGCCTCTCTTATCTATCATATGTTCTCTTCTCTTCTCTTCTCTTCTCTTCTCTTCTCTTCTCTCTTCTCTTCTCTTCTCCTCTCTTCTCCTCTCCTCTCCTTCCCTTTCACTTCCCCCTTCCTTTCCTGTACTTTTCCTTCCCTTCCATTTTTTTTCCTTTACTTTTCTTTCTTTATGGGCAAAAATTATATAAATATTGATATAGAGTTATAGAAGTAATAGTCAACCCATATCTGTGATCTTGGAAAAACAGGTTCCAATGGAGGGAATGGGGACACAGTATAGCTAGGAACATTCTAGGCTGCAACACATTTGCTAATGAGCAAATTGGGCCACCAACAATGATGGTCTACCGGTTAATGACAGAGCTGAGACCTGGGTCATGTTTAATATTTATACAATGAACTCTATAAACCTAGTTGTCTTATAGTCCTAGTAAGTAAACAAAAATCTAAACCTGTAAAACGACTTTAGATTACAAAAACTAAATATAAGGATAGTCAATCACAAATAGCCAAGTGTGTTTTAAATTACAGCCAATTAGACATGCCCTTGTTCTGCTCCTGTACTTTTTCTACAAAAGTCTCTCCCCTAATTCCTGTCTGAATATCACTCCTATTCACTCCTGGTTTCATATCACCTTGTTTTGATAAACTTATGCTTATATACTTTATTTTGATTTCTTTATTAGGGAACTAATGGTTTACAGACAACAGTAAAATATGATAGTTTTTGCATGCATAATATTTCTCAGTTTTCCATGTAACAATTCAGCCCCCCACTAGGTCCTTCTCCTCTGCCATCATGTTCAAGGAACTGAACCCTCTCCCCACCCCCATCCCAGAGTATTTTACTTGGAGCAATACGCCACCTCCAGTTCCCTTCTGTTCTTGTTTTCAACTTTTGTATGTGAGAGAGATCATCCCATACTCATCATTCTCTTTCTGATTTGCATGATTCCTCTAAGCCCCATCCAAGATGAGGTGAAGAAGGTAAATTCATTTATAACAGCCAAGTAGTATTTCATTGTATTTATAGACCACAACTTGCTCAGCCACTCCTCTGTTGTTGGACACTTGGGTTGCTTCCAGATTTTGGCTATTACAAATTGGCTGCTATGAAAATAGGTAGGTATACGCAGATCTTTTGGGGATGGATGTGTTTGGTTCCATAGGATATATTCTCAAGAGAAGAATTACAGGTGTCAAAAGGTAGGTTCACTTCTAGCCTTCTCAGAGTTCTCTAGACTGCTTTCCACAAGGATTGGAACAATTGACAATCCCACCAGCCGTGCAGGAGGGCTTCTTTGTTCCTACAACCCCTCCAGCGTTTGTTGCTGCTACCTTTTCTAATGTATGACATTCTCACAAGAATGAAATGGTATCTCATTCTTGTCTTTATTTGCATTTCTTTGACCATCAATGACTTGGAGCTCTTTTTCAAGTGTTTATTGGCCTTTTGGATCTCTTCTGTGGTAAATATTCTGTTCATATTCTTTCCCCGTTTTTGGATGGGGTCATTGATTTTTGTTGTTGTTGGTTGCTGCTGCTGCTGCTGTATTTGGTGAGCTCATTATATCTTTTGGAGATTGGGTGGTGGGAATTGTGTGGAGTTGTACCCCTCCTACCTTATGTTTTTGTTCATTAATCCTTTCTTAAATAAAAAATTTAAAAAAAATTTAATTAAAAAAAATAGATCTTGGAACCTGAAGCAGGAGTTACTGACTTCAATACTTAGCACTAAATTTGCTGTAGTGAAGCTCTGATCTTCTCTTTCTCTGACCAATAAATAAATCATAAAGAAAACAAAAAAAAAATTTGTATATGTTTTTGAGTGGTATATTCATTTTGATGATGTTAATTCTTCCAACCCATGAACATGGATATCTTTCCATTATTTTTGTCTTTCTCTATTTCCTTGAATAGTGACTCATAATTTTTCAGTATAAAGGTCTTTCACTTCTTTTTTTAAAATATTTTATTTACATATTTATTATTGGATAGAATCAGAAAGAAATTGAGAGAGGAGGGGAGGTAGTGGAGAGAGAGAGAGAGAGAGAGACCTGCAAAGTTTATTCCTAGATATTTTTTTTTGCTATAGTAAAAAGGATTATTTTTGGATGTCTTCTTCTGCTACATTAGTGTTTGCATAGAAGAATGCCACTGAATTTTGTATGTTAATTTTGTAGCCTGACACCTCATTATAATGCCTGATAATTTCCAAGGCCTTCCTACTGGATTCTCTAGTTCTTTTTTTAAATTTAATTAGAGAGTTTATTGTAATAGTTGATATGCAATGTGCATTTTTTATTTTCATATATTTATTTATAAAATGGAAACACTGACAAGACCATAGGATAAGAGGGGTACAATTCCCAACACCAGAGCTCCATATCCCATCCCCTCCCCTGTTAGCTTTCCTATTCTTTAGTCCTCTGGGAGTATGGGCCCAGGGTCATTATTGGGTGCAGAAGGTGGGAGGTCTGGCTTCTGTAATTGCTTCCCCACTAAATGTGGACATTGGCAGGTTGACCTATACTCCCAGCCTGTCTCTCTCTCTAGTGGGGCAGGGATCTGGGGAAGCAGAGCTCGAGGACACATTGGTGGGGTAATCTGCCAGGGAAGTCCAGTTGGCATCATGGTAGCATTTGGAACCTGGTGATTGAAAAAGAGTTAACATGTAAAGCCAAACAAATTGTTAACTAATCATGAACCTAAAAGATGGAATATTGCAGATGATGATTTGGGGGTCTCCGTTTTGGAAATAGCTAGTAGGTCTATTTTAGATATATTCCAAAGGGCCCATGACTTTACTACTTTTTGCCTGAGCCTGACTTATGTCCAGTCAATCCACACCCTTGTCTGGATGGTCACTATTTGAGTATCCCTGTGTCTTCCATTCCTGGTGTAGACCAACCATTTGGAATAACATTTTTTCAGAAGCACACTCTGTCATAGGGAGCTAGATGTCTCTGAGTCTAGCTATCCTGACCACTCTGCAGCCTGGTTTCACCTTACTGATCATACAGACTTGGGTGTCAAAGACAAAGAAGGAGTATAGTCTAATAGACTTGAGTGTCTAAGAGGATGGAGTATAGTCTGATAAGAAACCTGCTGATCCCAAACCTAATTAATGTAACAAGTACCACCTCGGCATGTTCCACTTTGGACTGCATCCTGAGATGTCAGGCATGGAATGTGAACCCATCAGCTTCATCACTCTGGTGAGATCTTTCCTAGCTCATAGGACTGCTTAAATTCATTTTGGGTGGTACACTTCTCAACAAACCTGAGAACCTATATATAGACCAGGGTCCATAAGTATATATATCCAGGAATTGGGGAAAAACATATACCTTAAAGCAAAAATGCACAGTAGTTAGCAGTGAGTCAATAAATGTAGCAAGCATGCAAGCAGAAAGACCTAAAAATATACCTTAAAGTACCTAATTAAATAGTTTCTACTTAGACCTAGATACCCTCCTCACCTACCTTCTATTGAATGTCCCTCAATCACTCCAAAGCTAGCCCTGTCAGACAAAATAAGGACTACAGAAGCTCAATAAGGGCAAAAGAATGGCATACTTCAATGATGATTCTTTAGTGACTACCAGGCCACCCAGTCACCTGGGGCCCTAGTCAGGGAGTCCTGGGATTCCCACACAGACATAAGCCTTGACTTCTAACAGATCCCTTTCACCACTGTCACTGGTCATCTCCATCAGGAACAACATAACAGACCCTTCTGTAGGCCACTATCAGACTTGGACCTCAATGTGAATCAACAATGGTAGGGAATGTTCCATTCTCTGAAAGGAGGTTGAATAGCATACTCTGCCTATCACCCGAGGATGATGGGTCCTGAAATTGGCGCAGCCTGGAATGTTCCTAGACATGACCACTGAATGTGAGCTCAAACCTACAGGGATGCAGAGGTTACATAGGCTCCTGCGCTGACTATGGACCCAAGATCAGATCGATGGGGTTTACAGTTAAAAATACTTATATACTTTTTCCATATTTGGGAGCTACTCTCTTACTTGATCCAGCTTTATAACCCTTTTTCTATCTATGAAACCATCCCCCCGACAATAGTTTAGGTCTCCTGCATATTGGATGTCAGGTGCAGGCAAAAACTAGTTAGGTCACGGGCCCCTTGAAATATACCTAAAATAGACCTACTAGCTTTTCCCAAAATGAAGACCTCAAATCTCCATCCACAGTATTCTTGCCTTTAGGTTCATGATTAGTCAACAATTTGCTCTGCTTTCTATCTTAACTCTTTTTCAGCTACCAGGTTCCAGATGCTACCATGATGCCAACCTGACTTCCAGGGTAGGCAACCTACCAATTTGTCTTGGAGCCCCACCTCCCCAAATCCCTGCCCCACTAGGGAAAGAGAGAGACAGGCTGGGAGTATGGATTGACCTGTCAATGCCTATGTTCAGTGGGGAAGCAATTACAGAAACCCGACCTTCCACCTTCTATACCCCATAATGTTCCTGGGTCCATGCCGCCAGAGAGTTAAAGAATAGGAAAGTTATCAGAGGAAGGAATGGAATATATAATTCCAGTGGCAGGAAACGTATGGAATTGTACCCCTTTTATCCTATGGTCTGGTCAGTGTTTCCATTTTGTAAATAAAAACAAAAAAGAAAAAGAAATAAACTCTCAAGCTTTCCTAACCTCAAAAGAATCTTTCAGTAGGATGTTAACTACTTATGTTACATGCTCTGTTCTCTATGTAAGAAATCTCTAAGACCCCAGGGAGGATCATCACCCAAGAGTTCCCAGTCAAACAGAAGAAGAGCAAGCAAGGTAGGCTATGTTCTGCAGATGACCACTTCCAGGCCTCCTGTATTTTCCACTTTTCACTGGAAGGCCAGCAGCCATTTGGGGACTCCAATTACCTTTCAATTAAGTGGTTAATTGTAATAACAAAGCCTCACCACCCCCCAACCCCAACCCCAAACACAATTACCACTTGTGAGTATTTCTCCATGGTAACAGGCTACCATGAATAGCAGGCTTCCTGTGCAAACCTTACAGGCTGTGACCAGGCACATGGTGGGCAGCCATTCTCATTGTCCAGGCTAGGTAGAAAAGGAGGACATTGTGGTATGGAAGGTGATGCAGTGGATAAAATGCTGGACTCTCAAGCATGAGGTCCTTAGTTTGATCCCTAGCAGCACATGCACCAGAGGGGTGTCTGTTTCTGTCTCCTACCCCTTTCATTAACAATTAAAAAAAAAAAAAAGGAAGAGATTAAGGTAAGCATTACAGAAAGATTTTTCCTTTTTCTGAACACACAAACTCATGCATATATTATCATCTGCCCTCACTGCAGGGTAATTAAAGTCTCAAACATGCAAGTGATGGAATGGATTGGGACTAATCTGAGACACAGAGTAAAATGTAACAAGTTCACATTTCTCAACTAGCATCAAACTTTATCTTCTCCTATAGGCTTCCTCCACCTGTATCCTGCCCAGCCACATAGGATAAAATACATCAACCCTTGGTGGATAGCATAATGGTTATGCAAAAAGACTCTGCTGCCTGAGGCTCCAAAATCCCAGGCTTAATCTCCCATAGCACCATAAACTAGAGTTGAGCAGGGCTCTGGTTAAAAAAGAAATAATATATATATACTAACCCTATTCCTTTTTTCTCGCCTCTACTGTTGTCATTCCTTCCAATCTCTAGAAAATAGCCAGCTATTTTATTCAAATCGATTACTGAAGTCAAGCAGTCGGTATTTATTGACTACAGTGAGTAGCTACTACATGCCAGACATTGTGCTAAACTTTGGGGATGCAGCAATATTAAGAGTTCAAAGCCCTGCCCCCAAAGAGTCATCTTTGCAAATTCTTTGCAAAGCTTTTTACTGTAACATCTTCCCTCTCAATTCATCACAGTTGTTCATGTTGTTTACATGGTAATTGACATTTTTTATTGTTACATTTCATTGTTCTTTAATTCCAATATGCCAAGGAACAATGGGTTCTTTTACTGTGTATAAACAAAAGTATGCAACAAGGTAACTATAGTGGAGGTCATATCATTCTTTATTTTGTCATGTAAGTCCTTACCTGGAGTTTTTAAACTTTGACACTGTTGACATTGTAACCTGCTAATTCTTTGTTGAAGAATGGAAGGTTTTACTATGCCTAGTTAATTACATATTACTTAGCAGCCTTCTTGGCTTTTACATTTTTGATAAAGAAGCACCTCAACTTCGGCTGAGATGATCTAAATCATCTCCAATGATTGCCAAATGTCCTCTTTTGGTTATGACAAAACTGGGTCACAAGCTAACAAAATCTCTGAAATTTCTTATTTTAAATATTTTATGTATTTATTTATCTATGAAAAAGAGTGAGAGAGAGAGAGAGAGACGAGAAAAGGCACTGCTCAGCACTGTGGTTGTGGTGGGTGCTGGAGACTGAACCTGGGACTCAGAGTCTTAGGCAGGAAAGTCTTTTGTATAAACATTATACTGTCTCCCAAACCTTCCCTGAAATTTCTTAAACTAGTTTTGATGATTCTATGTCACTAAATTCGTATATATCTACAAAACCGACATCAAAACAGGCAGAACACTGATTTCATGTGTGGCGTATTTCCCTAAGACACTAAAAAGTGATTGAATAAATGTTCTCCACTAAAGCCAGTTCCCATGGGCCAGGAAATGAGGAAGACCCCAATAGATAGAATTTTGTCCCATTGTGTGAATTTCCATCTTTGGAGGAATTTTTTAATATTCCAAAAATCTTTAAGACATTCAAGTTAATCTTCCAGAATAATTAGTGAATATGTATCTAACTAGTACTACCTAGAATTCAAGGTTGAAGGTTCAATGTCCATATCTTCCTTGTAGTTCACCATATCTAATCCCCATTTATATATGGCTCAATGTATTCTCTTCCCCATGTAAACTTTGAGTAGACTGGGCCTAAGAGGTCAAGGGAATTTTATCTTTTCTTTTCTGATAGACTTGTCAAAGAAGCAAAGTTCCATATTACATTGAAGTTGAATAATTTTCCCCTAAATGATGACATGTAAAATGGACCTTCGGGACCATCTTTCAGTAGGATATAAAATTACAGTGCATATGTATCCTGATACTCTCCACTTAATAAAAAACAATGAATTCCTTTAGTATTAAAAAAGAGGGTGGGGATAAGTAACAGTTAACTTGGGTCTAAAATATGGTTTGTTTTTGTTTTGTTTCATTTTGTTTTTGTTACAGAGCACTGCTCTGCTCTGGTTTATGGTGGTGTGGGGGAATGAACTTGGCACTTTGGAGCCTCAGGCACAAGAGTCTCTTTGCATAACCATTATGCTATCTAATTCTACCCAAACATACACTTTCATTTATATTTATTTATTTGTAGTTTACTTTAAAAAAATGTTGTAAGGATCCCGGTTCGACCCCCCAGCTCCCCACCTGCAGGGGAGTCGCTTCACAGGCAGTGAAGCAGGTCTGCAGGTGTCTATCTTTCTCTCCCCCTCTCTGTCTTCCCCTCCTCTCTCCATTTCTCTCTGTCCTAACAATGACGACATCAATAACAACAACAATAATAAAAAAACAAGAAGTGCAACAAAAGGGAAAATAAATAAATAAATAAATAAATAAATGTAATCAGAGTACTGCTCAACTCTGGTTCATAGTGATGATGAGGACTGATTGAATCTGGGATTTCAAAGAGGCACTAAAGTCTTTTGTATAACCATCGTGTATGTTGGTTGTACTTATATTTCACTTGGAAACCTTCTGTGTTTTATGAGGAAGCATCAATAGAGTACTGAATTCCTGTAAAGCCCTTTCAACTGACAGCAAGGATCCACCAAACCCTCCCCATATAACATTTCCAGCACTTAGCACAGTGATTGGCAGGAAGGTACAAAGTGCACTAGACATCTTCTAATTAAACAACTACATAAAACATGTTTTCTAAATTTTTGGTTCTACTTCGAGATGTGATTCAATTTTAAAAAGTATTTACATTATAACATAAATTATATTAAATTTTATGATACAGAAAAAAAAGATGTTAGGGTCTGTGGTGTATCCTGTTTAGTGCACCCATTACTATGCTCAAGGACACAGGTTTGAAAACTCCTGCACCTCATATGCAAGGGGCATGCTTCACAAGAGGTGAAGCAGGTCTTCAGGTATCTTATCTGTCTCTTTTTCTATCTCCTCCTCCCCTCTCCATTTCTCTCTGTCCTATCAAATGAACGAAAGTAAGAGAGAAAGCAAGGAAGAAAGAAGAAAAGAAAGAAAGAAGGGAAACAAAAAGAAATAAAAAAGAAAGTACACCAAAAGACCACAGAGAACAGCAGGTTTGTAGTGCTAGTGTGGAGGCTCAGTGATAAACTTATTGGCAATCAAAGAGTAAATAAGAAAATTATGTGTGTTCACATTGTATACATTCATATTAAAAATAAAATAAAATTATATTTATGTTAAGTGATTAAATTAAAAGAGAATTAACATTGAACATTACCATATTCTAAGAAGAATAAGTTTTTAAATTTAATTTCACTTATTTTAAATTTCTGCATATGACTCTTCTTAAAAACCAAAGATGATAATAAATAGCTACTATTTAGCCCCCAAGAAGCATAGTGACTGTCAAAAATAAATGATTATTCATTAAATATCTGTTCTTTAGTTTACTTTTGCCTCAGTTCAGCTGGCAATCAAATTCTTCTCACATACCCACTCTATTTTTTAAATTTTATATTATCTTTATTTAATTATTGGACAGAGACAGCCAGAAATCAAGAGGAAAGAGGATGGCAGAGAAGGAGAGAGACAGAGAGATACCTGCAGCACTGCTTCAACACTAGCAAAACTTTCGCCCTACATGTGGGGACCGGGGACTCAAACCGAGGTCCTTGCACTTTGTAATATGTGCTCTCAAACAGGTGATCCACCACATAGTCCCCACACCCAGTTTCTACAAGCCCATCAATAAAATATGGGTATTTCAAAAAAAATAAATGAGTCCTTACCCTCAAGTAGGTAAGGACAATCCAGTGTAAAAGACAGGAAGATAAACAGAATTAGGGAGGTAACTTGAATACAATGTAAAAAGCAACAAGAAGCATCCCTTATAAATGAATTGGAAAGAAGAGC
Organism: Erinaceus europaeus; assembly: GCF_950295315.1. NCBI lineage: Eukaryota > Metazoa > Chordata > Mammalia > Eulipotyphla > Erinaceidae > Erinaceus > Erinaceus europaeus. The sequence continues at coordinate 43,515,399 of NC_080166.1, read as the reverse complement.
AAACCATATGTTCCTGGTAAAAGAGGCAACTGAGCTGAGTCATTAAGGTGGAAATTAAATCAACCAAATAAAGGGAGTAGGATTGAGGAGGGTGTATGAGTTCAGGCAGATATGACTGCTAAATATAAAAGCACCCACTTAAAAAAATGTGTGCAGGTAATTGCAAAAAGTCTGGAAATTACGAAGCACTATCAGTCAGGATAACATTAAAAAATGGGGTTGCAGAGAAGAAGTGATAAGGCCCAGACTATGGAGGAGGGGGCATCTGGATTTTTTTCTTGTGATTATAAGAGAAACATGGGAGGGGTGGAAGGAGAGGAACAGGCTGAGCCTGTGTGTTTGCTAGTTCACTTAGACCTGTTAGTTTGCTAGTTCACTGACTCCAGACATGGCAGACGACCTCACCAATGTACCCTGGAACATACCTCTCCAGAGCCCTGCCCCAACAGGGAAAGATACAAATAGGCTGGAAGTATGGATCAACTTGCAACGCACATGTCCAGCAGAGAAACAATTACAGAAGCCAGACCTTCCACCTTCCACACTCCATAATGATCCTGGGTCCATGCTCCCAGAGGGATAAAGAATAGGAAAGCTTCCAATAGAGAGGATGAGATACAGAACTCTGGCAGTGGGAATTGCATGACTCTTATCCTACAGTCTTGTCAATCATTATTAAATAAATTTTAAAAAGTTAACTACAAGGTAATAATCATTACATAGTAGAAACTGTGGTAAAGATGGGAAAAGGGATGGAGTCAAGCATATACTTAATGCTATGGTTATTAATTTAGTCTGTAAAAGCTGCTGGGGTAACTTCTATGAATCTATAAATCCCTTGTCAAGCAAGTCTATCTATTTTTCAGTGAAAGACCATTACTTCAACAGGTTCTCAAGATTTTTTTTTAATTATTTATTTAAGAAAGGAGACATAAACAAAACCGTAGGATAGGAGGGGTACAACTCCACACAGTTCTCACCACCCGGTCTCCATATCCCATCCCCTCCCCTGATAGCTTTCCCATTCTCTATCCCTCTGGGAGTATGAACCCAGGGTCGTTGTGGGTTGCAGAAGGTGGAAGGTCTGGCTTCTGTAATTGCTTCCCCACTGAACATGGGCGTTGACTGGTCGGTCCATACTCCCAATCTGCCTCTCTCTTTCCCTAGTAGGGTGGAGCTCTGGGGAATCGGAGCTCTAGGACACATTGGTGGGGTCGTCAGTCTAGGGAAGTCTGGTCGGCATCATGCTGGCATCCAGAACCTGGTGGCTGAAAAGAGAGTTAACATACAAAGCCAAACAAATTGTTGAACAATCATAGACCTAAAGACTGGAATAATGCAGATGAAGTGTTGGGGGAGTACGCTCTGCAGACTTTTGTGTACTTCTTCTTTCAGGTATACATTTTTCCCTGGTTTATGGACATGTGTGAACATATGCTCTATCTCAGGGGACCTGGTCTATATCTAAGTTTGGGGACTTTATTAGGGAGTGGAACACCTGGAATGGAGTTAGAGAATACTATGAACGGAAAGGTCTCACCTGAGTGATGAAGCTGAAGGGTTGTCATTCCACACCTGAAGTTTCTGGACACAGTCTGAAGTGAAACATGCTAGGGTGGCACTCATTGTGTTGATTAGGTTGCGATCAGCAGATGCAATATTATTTGATATGAATTGAGAGAAGCATACAGGAAAGTGGGCCCCACCCTAAGGTTCCAGGACTGGGGGAAATATAGGCTCGATAGTAGAAATGTGAGGTTCCTACTGTCTTAGGGTTCAAGAAGACAATGGATAGTTATTGTTATCATCACATTATTTGGTAATTGGGTTAACTTTGAAAAGTCCCTTTTTTAAGGTTTGCTATATAATACCCATCATCTTGTATGTAGCAGTACCACTGGTTGCTTCTGTTCTCCTTGGTCTAAGCTTTTGAGAGAGTCAACATATCAAAGACTCAGCCTATGTATTAAAAAGACTGTCTGTGTTTTAAAAAGTTCTAGTTATATGATCAAATTTCCCCTCTCATATTAATTGAATAGTGGTTTGTATGACTATGCTTTAATAGGAGTGTTCTCAAGATTTTAACTTACAAGCATATTCTGGAACACAATTTTGCCCCCCATACAAAGTTTCTGATTCTAGTCATCGAAGTGAGGTATTAATTATGATCCATTACAGATGTTTGCTGATAGTGGCTAAGTTCAGCTGGTTGAAGAAATTTGATTTCAGTTTTGCCAAGAAAGATAGCCATCTTCATTTATACAGTTTAATCTAACAATTGAAGTGAAGTTTAGTGACCTTACTACTCTTGAGCTCATTCCTTCCCTATAATGGAAGTGCATGATTTACATCAGAGAGAAAGATCTGATCATATATGCACTAACCTCATCTGCATTGTCAGAACCAAGTTAGAAACATTACTGTTGGGAGTCGGGTGGTGGCGCAGCGGGTTAAGCGCATGTGGCGCAAATCGCAAGGACCTGCGTAAGGACCCCAGTTCGAGCCCCCGGCTCCCCACCTGCAGTGGAGTCGCTTCACGGGCGGTGAAGCAGGTATGCAGGTGTCTATCTTTCTCTCCCCCTCTCTGTCTTCCCCTCCTCTCTCCATTTCTCCCTGTCCTATCCAACAACAATGACATTAATAACCACAACAATGTTAAACAACAAGGGCAACAAAAGGGAAAATAAATAAATAAATAAATATTTAAAAAAAAAAAAAAAAAAAAGAAACATTACTGTTAACTATTTTTATTGCCTTTCACACAAACAAACCATTTCCTGTGGAAAGCAGTTATCTGTTTTCTTTTGAATTATGTTAGTGGGCTCTACTCAGCTAGCAGAATTAGTCAGGTAGCCCAATCAATTAGCTCTGATGCTTATGACTTTTGTCATGGCAGATAATGTTGGACAGACAAGGGTGATGAGGCATTTTGGGAAAAAAAAAAAGCTTTAGGAAAAAAATTAGGATACACCTATTAGAAAATCTGGCAAGAATAACAGAATGAATCTGATTTCTGTTCAAAGAAGAGAGCACATAATTATCTTCCCTCCTCTGTTTTCCATGGAAGTGTTCTATATCCAGTTACACTAATGAGTGCTGAACTGTGGTAATACACCCAGATCAATAAACAGACAGCTATATAGAGTCAGGCCATTCTAATAGTGATAGTCCACCCACTTTGAAAAATCACTCTGCTAATTGAGTCAAAGAATTTTCCTATAATTCCACCTAGGAAAATGGGAGAGTTAAAATACAAACAACCAAGTCCAGCATTTTCATGACTATGTTGATACAGAAGTATGTCCCTTTTATGTGTTTTCAGTTAGAAATATATGTAAGCTAGGGAAATGGATTTGTATAGAAACCAAAAGCTAGAAAATACAGACAAAATTTTTTTTTTTCTACCAGTTCCATATGTAATCTCCTATAGACTCTGGCACTTCACAGGAAGGAAATATGAGCCAGCACCAAAAGTCAAGAGATATAGTTTGTTATTGCTGGCTACTTCATGCTGTGTGACCTTTGGCTGGTGTGTGATGAAAATAGAAGTGCTTGTTTAGAAAGTAGCTTGATGGTCTTACCTGCATTATTCCCATTATTTGTATTCATTCTTACCCTCAGTGTTTACTCAGATCACTCCTTACTTTGACATTGTGTGACATCATCTGTAAAAATGATGGGAAATGAAAGTCCGACCTGATGCTTTTTATACAAGATAACAACTGTCTTACAAATCCTTGGTATCTTATGAATGCTAAGCACAAAGAGATTTTGTGAGCAATTTTGAACTTGTTGGTGAATAATCTTTAATTTCCCACAACATTTGTAATGACTTCACCTCCAGATTTGAGTGTTGTGAAGACATCTTTAAGATATCTACTGTTAGAAAGTAGGATGTTTTCATAGCACTGGGAATGGTGTGTGTGTCTGTGTGTATGTGTGTGTGTGTGTGTGTCTGTGTGTGTATAAGTTCCTCTCTGCAAAATACTCAAGAACAGAGTAAAGCATTAATGAAAACTGTGTAAACATAAGGAGAAGGTTGGTTTGGTGCCCATAAAAAGCACACATGTTCCAAACACACACAGTATCTATATACAGTTAGCATAAATATAACATGTATTGTGTAAGTATATAAATTACACATGTATATAGATTCTTCAGAGGCATCATCTCAGTCCCCAGTTTTTGTTTACATTAATTATGTATGTGTATAAAATATGTAATTTATATAATGCACACATAATTACATATTATAGAATACAATTATGCATGTAATATACTTATTGTACATGTACTATATTTCTTTAGGTATGTGTGTTTGTAATGGGTAAATTTCTCTATAGTGCACAATCTCATTTAGAGATTGTCTAATTCTTACTTCACCGAAAACATCTCATTAATTCCATTCCACAATTGATCCTAAGAGAAAAGCTTTTATTCTTTTCTTCTTGAACTTAAGGGCCTACTTGCAAACTAGCAAAAAAAAAAAAAAAAAAAAAACAGAAAAGAAAACCAACCACAGGTGGTTTTTACAGACATGTGTGGCTTGTGGATGGAAAGGGAGTGAGGGCGCAATTCCCAGGACTAAAATCAGTGCCAGATGGCAGTCACCAAATTGGAAGATTCGTGGCTGAGCCATACCACTTCCAGGTTCATGTTTAAGCAACAAAGAACTATTAAAAAGGAAAACTCATTAATGTACATCTATGACTTCTTGAGTTGTCAGTGTTGTTGTCCCACAAGACTGGAACAGCAGTAGGGAGACCTTATCTTGGCATCAGGGACACTGACCCAGCCTGCTTACTAGGGATAAAATTTCCCCTGCCACATCAAGATATATAAATAGAGAAATTGAACACCTTAGCCATAGTGCCCCCTGTTGACACAATAACAAGAGAACAAAAGAACACTAAATATGAAACAGCAAAATACACAGACAGCAATGACAGAAAACCCAAGTAACCAGAGACACAGATCAAGAAAAAATGACAAAGAGTTAGAGTTCATATTACTCATTATGAAATCACTTCAAGAAACTAAAGTTAAGGTATTTATATATTTGTCCCATATTTGGGAGCTACTCTCTGCCCTGATCCAAAGTTATAGTCTGATTCTCAACTCCTGACACCATCTTCCCAGACAATACTTTTATTACAACTGTATGTTAGCTGTCAGGCTCAGACAAAAATGAATAAAGTAATGGGCTCCTTAGAACATACCTAAAATATGCTTCTTAACTTCTAACATGAAGACTCAAAATTTCTTCTGTTCTAGTCCTACTTTTAAGTTCCTGATTATTAAAAAACCTGTTCTGCTTTATTATATCTTGATGCTCTTCAGTCACCAAGTTTCATATGCTACCATGACATCAACCTGACTTTATCAATGTGTTCCTGAGCAGACAACCTACCTCCCCAAAGCCCTGCCCCACTACAGAAAGATAGAAACAGACTGGGGTTATGAATTGACCTATGAATGCCCATTTCCAGTGGAGAAGCAATTCTGGAAGCCAGACCTTCCACTTTCTGCACTCAGTAAAGACCTTTGGTCCATATTCCCAGAGGTATTAAAGAATAGGGAAGCTGCCAATGGAGGGAATGGGATATAGAACTCATGGTGAGAATTATATGGAATTGTACCCCTTTTATCCCACATTCTTGTCAATCATCATTAAACCAATAATTAAAAATAAATACAAATAAAAGAAATTAAACTTAAGTTCAAACACTCAGCAATCATTGTATGAAAGATTACAGAGTACAGGAAAAAAATTCCAAACAGAGCAGCACAGCCTAAAGGACACTTTGAATATAGTTCAGGTTGAAATAAGAGGCCTCAGAAGTTGACTTAATCAGGTGGAGAAGAGAATATCAACATTAAAAGGCACAACCTCCAAACTCTGTGAATTTAAAACTATGGGGAAGAAAGGTTTTGGAAAAATGAAGCTCTTCTCAGCAAAATAGTAGACTCCATCAGAAAGACAAACATCCGAGCTATTGGGATACCTGAAAAAGAGGAGAGCAAGAGAGGAGGAGAAAACATATACAAATATATTTTAGTAGAAAAATTTCCATATCTGAGCAGTGTCCAAGATATAGAAATCCAAGAAGGTGAATGCACACCTAAATTTTTGAATCCAAATTAAAACACACCATCATAAAATTATACAAAACTGGAGACAAGAAAAAATATTACAGGCTGAAAAGGAAAGGAAGAAAGTCACGTACAAAGGCAGAACTGTCAGGATTTCATTAGATTTCTCATCATAAACCCTATAGGCAAGGAGGAATATTAAAAGTACAAAAAGATAAGAATTGCCAACCATAAATCATGTATCCTTCTGAATTATCCTTCAGATATATACACAAAAATGGCAGGACAGATTCATGACATACCTGGTAAAATTTACATATGACCAAGTACCTCAACCCAAGCTCCTAGTGCCCACCTGGACAAGGGAAGCTTCACAAGTGGTGAAGCAGTGCTAAAAATTTTTCTCTATACCTCATCTTCCTTAACTCTTCCTTCCCTTTCAATTTCTTTCTGACCTATAAAATAAAAGCTAAAAAAAAAGGGGGGGGGTTGTTCATTATGCAAATACCAAGCCCTAGTTATAATTCTAGTGGGGAAAAAAAGAGGCAATACCTCAACTGATATAATTCCATGGCTGTTAGTAGCTTCTGCTACTTGTTAATAGCTTGGGTATTCTGATTATGAAGTGATTGTTCAGTCACACTTCTGGTATTCTCTCTAGAATAAACTTTTTCTTTTTACCAACATGGATGGGTTAAAATTTTTCCAAAGTTCTTTTTTTATTGTATTTCTTTTTTTTTAATTTTTATTTAAGAAAGGATTAATTAACAAAACCATAGGGTAGGTGGGGTACAACTCCACACAATTCCCACCACCCAATCTCCATATCACACCCCCTCCCCTGATAGCTTTCCCATTCTCTATCCCTCTGGGAGCATGGACCCAGGGTCATTGTGGGTTGCAGAAGGTAGAAGGTCTGGCTTCTGTAATTGCTTCCCCGCTGAACATGGGCGTTGACTGGTTGGTTCATACTCCCAGTCTGCCTCTCTCTTTCTCTAGTAGGGTGGGTCTCTGGGGAAGCAGAACTCCAGGACACATTGGTGGGGTCTTCAGTCCAGGGAAGCCTGGCCGGCATCCTGATGACATCTGGAACCTGATGACTGAAAAGAGAGTTAACATACGAAGCCAAACAAATTGTTGAGCAATCATGGACCCAAAGCTTGGAATAGTGGAGAGGAAGTGTTAGGGGGATACTCACTGCAAACTCTAGTGTACTTCTGCTTTCAGGTATATGTTTTGCAGTAGTTTACGGATACGTGTGAACATATGCTCTCTCTCACAGAAACTGGTGTATATCTAGGTTTTGGGACTTTGTTAGAAAGTGAACCACCTGAGATGGAATTAGAGCATACTATGAAAGGAAAGGTCTCACCCGAGTAATGAAGCTGAAGGATTGTCATTCCACACATGAAGTCTCTGGACACAGTCTGAAGTGAAGCATGTTGAGGTGGCAATCGTTGTGTTGGTTAGGTTGTGATTGGCAGATGCAATATTATTTGATATGGATTGGGAGAGGCATAAGGGAAAGTGGGCCCTATCCAAGGGTTCCAGGAATGGGGGAAGTAGAGGCTCTGTAGTGGGGATGTGAGTTTCCTGCTGTCTTAGGGTTCAAAAAGACAATCGATAGTTAATGTTATCATCACATTAATTGGTAATTGGGTTAACTTTGAAAAGTCCTTTTGTTAGGGTTTGCTGTACAGTACCCAGTATCTTGTATATAGCTGTGCTATTGGTTGCTTCTGATCTACTTGGTCTAGGATTTTGAGGGAATCTGCATATCAATTACACAGCCTATATATTAAAAAGATTCAGTTTGTGTTTTGAAAAACTTCGAGACATACAATTAATTTTCTCCCTCTCATATTAATTAACTAGTAATTTATATGACCACATTTTACTAGGAGTGTACATAAACACCATTCCCACCACCAAAAGACCGTGACCCATCCCTCCCACCCACTCCCACCCCCCCACTGGCCCAGGAAGCTGCATGTCTACCCCTCACCACAGGGTTTTTACTTTGGTGCCCTACTTACAACTTGGTCAGGTCCTGCTTTTAATTTCCCTTTCAGATCTTCTTACTCAACTTCTATTGAAGAGTGGGATCATCCCATACTCATCTTTATCTTTCTGACTTAGCTCACTTAACATAATTCCTTCTAGCTCTGTCCAAGATGGGTCAGAGAAGGTGGGTTCATTGTTCTTGATAGCTGCGTAGTATTCCATTGTGTATATATACCACAGCTTTCTCAGCCACTCATCTGTTGTTGGGCACCTGGGCTGCTTCCAGGTTTTAGCTATTATGAATTGTGCTGCTATGAACATAGGAGTACACACCTCTTTTTGGTTGGGTGTTATGGAGTCCTTGGGGTACAACCCCAGGAGAGGAATTACTGGATCATATGGAAGGTCCATGTCTAGCCTTCTGAGAGTTTTCCAGACTGCTCTCCACAGAGGCTGGACCAATTTACATTCCCACCAGCAAAGTAAAAGGGTTCCTCTGTCCCCACAACCTCTCCAGCATTTGTTGCTGCTGTCCTTTTTGATGTATGCCATTCCTACAGGAGTGAGGTGGTATCTTAGTGTTGTCTTAATTTGCATTTCTCTGACAATCAGCGACCTAGAGCAGTTTTTCATATGTTAGCCTTTTGGATCTCCTCTGAGGTGAATGTTTTGTTCATATCCTCTGTGCATTTTTGGATGGGGCCATTTGCTTTTTTGGTGCTAAGTTTGCTGAGCTCTTTATATATTTTGGTGATTAGTTTCTTGTCTGATGTATGGCATGTGAAGATCTTCTCCCATTCTGTGAGGGGTCTCTCTGTTTGTTTAATAGTTTCTTTGGATGTGCAGAAGCTTTTCAATTTTATGTAGTCCCATTGGTTTGTTTCTGCTTTAGTCTTCCTTGCAATTGGGTTTGATTCATCAAAGATGTCCTTGAGGTGTAGGTGGGAAAGTCTTTTACCAATGTTTTCCTCTGGTCTGACATCTAGGTCTTTGATCCATTTGGAGTTGATTTTTGTTTCTGGTGAGATAAAGTGGTTCAATTTCATTCTTCTGCATGTTACAACCCAGTTTTCCCAGCACCATTTATTGAAGAGAGCCTCCTTCTTCCATTTAATCCTTTGGGCCCCCTTATGAAAGATTATATGTCCATAGGTGTGGGGATTTATTTCTGGTCTTTCAATTCTGTTCCACTGGTCTGTGTGCCTAGTTTTGTTCCAGTACCATGATGTTTTGATGATGATGGCTGTATAATATAGTTTAAGGTCTGGGAGTGTGATGCCTCCATTTCTGTTTCTTTTCCTCAAGATGGTTTTGGCGATTCTAGGTGTTTTCAGGTTCCAGATAAATTATTGTAGTGTTTGTTCTATTCTCTTAAAGAAGCTTGGTGGAACTTTGATGGGTATTGCATTAAATTTGTATATGGCTCTGGGGAGAATATTCATTTTGATGATATTTATTCTTCCAATGCATGGGATAGCTTTCCATTTCTTGGTATCAGTTTCTATTTCCTTGAGTAGCGACTCATAGTTTTAGGTATACAAGTCTTTCACTTCTTTGGTCAACTTTATTCCTAGGTATTTGATTGATTTTGCTGAAACAGTAAATGGGAGTGATTTCTGGATGTCTTCTTCTTCAGATTTAGTGTTTGCACAAAGAAATGCCACTGATTTTTGTACATTGATTTTGTAGCCTGATACCTTGCTATATTGCCTAATAACTTCCAGTAGTTTTTTGCTGGATTCTTTAGGTTTTTCTATGTATACTATCATATCATCTGCAAATAGTGAGAGCTTGACTTCTTCCCTTCCAATCTGTATTCCTCTGATTTCTTTCTCTTGCCTGATTGCTATGGCAAGAACTTCCAATACTATGTTGAAGAGTAACGGTGACAATGGACAGCCCTGTCTAGTCCCCAATCTGAGAGGGAATGCTTTCAGCTTCTGTCCATTGAGTATGATGTTGGCTGTAGGTTTTCTATATTTAGACTCCACTATCTTGAGGAATTTCCCATCTATTCCCATTTTTTGTAGAGTTTTGAGCATGAATGGGCATTGGATTTTGTCAAAGGCTTTCTCTGCATCTATTGAGATAATCATGTGGTTTTTGGCTTTGCTTTTATTGATGTAGTGAATGACATTGATTGACTTACGGATGTTGAACCAGCCTTGCATTCCCGGGATGAATCCCACTTGGTCTTTTAAGATCATCCCATATGTCTCGGTTGTTGTTTTCAGTGTCTCTCAATCTTTTTTTAAGCTCTTTCACCTCTTTCTTAGGTTAAAAATGTAACTTTAAGGCTAAATTCTTACCAGACAAAGTTAAATGAAAAAGGTTTTCAACATAATTCTCATAAAGATAAAATTAACTTACATTTAAAGTCTGAGGTAAAAATTAGTTAACAATCAATATATTTTAACTAAGTTGGTCTTGAAAAAAAAAAACCTGCGCATACCTAGGGTGTGTCTCCATCTTGAATGGGTGTAACAAAAGACATTGTTGATATGTAAAACTCTCAAATTCCTTCTCAATTAGAAACGCTAGATTGCGCTATGGTTATGCTAATAATTCTCATGCCTGAGGCCTTTTTCTTTCTATGGTTCATGTTTGCCTTTCCACATTTTTTGTTTAAACTTTAAATAGCCTTAGAATCGTGCTGGAAGAGACTTCCAGTTGTGATAGAGTTATCAATTGTGGTAAACTTCTAACCTGCTACAAGTTTGTTTGATAGTAAGTAAATTGCAGCTGTCAAGTTCTCTACAGAAAATCAGAATTCTGGTGGCCGACATTCCCCATCGAGACAGACATGCAGCTTTTCATCCCTTGGCATTTTCTTCTGTGGTCAGCTACTTTGGACTGACACCTCCATCGGACTTACTGGTACACGCTGCTGTGTTTCTCAAAGACTAACTTCAGCCAATTGCCTTGAGACTTTATAGACCATGTCCCCTTGCCTGCAGGCTCTGCCTCCAGAGTCAGAAAACTCCCCCTCCTTATTAGGCTATGCCCACAGAGGCAGAAAACGCCCTTTGAGGCAAGAGATGCCCCCAGAGGCATGAAGCGCTCCCAGACCAAGAAATGCCCTTTTGCCTGCTAGGCCTTGCCCTTTGAGTCAAGAAACGTTCCCCTTGGCATCACACTGGTTATTGCTGCTCGCCTATTTTGTTTTCTGTGTCTTATGCCAGTTCTTTTGAAAACGCCTGTACGATATAGGTTTCTGTTCACCCCACAATCCTGATATTATGGCCATTAGTTAAAAAGAAAGGGGGAATTGTTGGTATGCTTCTAAAAACCCCTTCTGTTTCATTAGTTTAATCCCCCCTGCTTAACACTATTCTATTTACATAACCACTTCATTCTATTTACATAACTGCTGTTAACAAGCACCACCCTCCCTCCAGGGCATTGGTGGTTCAGTGATAGAATTCTTGCCTGCTCCACCCCCTCTCCTTGTCATACCCTGAGTTTCACCAGTCACTTTTCTCTCCACCCTCTCTGCGTCGCATCCTGTTTCCACCCTACTGGGCTAGTATATTTATAAGGACAAGATTGTTTGTAGTTTTTAGTTTAGCTTAGCTTGGTATAGACTGTGCTGCGTCCAGCATGAATAAAGAGATACAGCATACAACCCAGCCATGAGTCCCTGGTCGTCTGTTACCCGTCTGTGAAGCCAGCCCGCACAAAACAACACTTACCTGCAGGGAGAAAGCTTCACTAATGGTGAAGCAGTGCTGCAGACGTCACTCTTTTCTCTCTCTCTCTCTCTCTTTCTCTCTCTCTCTCTCCCTTTCTCTCTCTCTCTTCTCAATGTTTCTCTGTACTGTCAAATAAAATGGAAAAACAATGACTCCCTTAAAATAGATCCCTTACTAAATAGGCTAAACCTGTTTGACGTGACATGGTATTTGGATCAACATTGCCTTGAAATTTGATTCCTTGAGTTTGCTTACTAAATAGAGTTTGCTTACTAAACATTTGAAGTTAGTCAGGAGCAGTGGATTTTTTGTGCAGGTACTGAACCCTAGTGGTAAATCTACTGGCAATAAATAAATAAATACATTTAAAAACAAGTAAATGGTGGCTATTAAACTAAAAACTTTCCAAATCCTTCATATCATTCTCCATTTATGATTTCCTAATAGCGTGTCTCCTATTTCCCACAATGGAAGTCTGGTTGAGAAATTTGTCCTCCCAAATAAATTTGAATATAATATTTCATAAAATCATGAAGAAAATGGTGGAGAACTCAGTAATGTTTACAACAACTCCCCCTCATAAAAATGTTACTATAAGAAGCTAGTTAACTGAATAATTGGCAACCTCCCTCTCCCTTATTTTCCTATGGAAGCAATATTTTATGTCTAGAGAATTAGATTTCAAATGGTGCATTTGAGACAGAAATAAGATACAGTATATAAATAATAACCAAGACAATGATCTTTTCTCCCATTGACTGAGTGTCAGGCCGAATTTAAATAATGAGTCTTGTCATTTAGAGCATAACCTTTATAATGACTTGTACATTCTTGTATGTCTGAGGTTAAACCTGTTTGACATGGTATCTGATCTACAGTGCCTTGAAATTTGATCTTTTGAGTATGCTTACTAAATAGAGTTTGCTTACTAAATATTTCAAGGTAGATATTGTCTTTGCTAAAAATAGCAGTTCTCCCTTTTAAAAAAGGGCTTCAAATGATGTAATTACCATTTATTGCACTGCAATATGAGACGATCAGGTTCAAGTCACAAATTCTCAGACACTGGGTAAGAAGAGGCTAAGAATGTGACAGAAATGATAAGCTTGGTCTCCCAGAGAGAGAATTTGCCCATCTTACTTTTCAACACCTTTTGTTGGTGGATTTTATCCCCTTAATATGAGAATCCCAAAAGCCGTGTGCCTCTCAGACAATGACTATGGTCAACAAAAAGGGCCTCTCAGACACTGACTATACTCAACAAAAAGGAAATCCAATGTATGTGAAAATTATAATTAGCTGATCCATAAATACCATTCATCAAATCATTCTGAGGTATAAATGTGCATTTATTCTCTGTGCATTGGATACATACAGGAGAGAATTGCATGAAATCGTAAGAGGATTCAGAGGATGAAAACTCAAAGTCTGAGTGAAGTGGACACTAGAGTTAAGCTCAGAATTTCAGAATACAAATTAGACAGTAGGAAAATAAGGAGTGACATAAAAGGCAAGGTATCTAAGGAGAACACTCTGAAAAGTTTGACAGGAGAAGATGTGGTTTCTTATTTTTATCCCCATGAAGCAGAATTCCTCACAGGGGCTCCACATTCCTCAGGCTCAGACATGATTAAACACCATACCTTTTAAAATGTTTTACTATTCCAAGCTGGGGAATATATAAATAACTCTTTTCCAGCTACCACTCCTCAGCCTGGAATTTAAGCCAAGTACCTTCTGGGCTTCAGTCTTTCTCTGACCAGACTCCACATAAGAATAACAGAAGTAAAGGGGCGGGGAGGGGGGGAATGCCTGTGTGCAGGCTGAGAATCTGGATGGAAGAGAAATGAAGTGGGCATTAAACAGCTTATGAAGGTGTTAGGGATAGGCAACTAGAAAATTGGAGACCATATTTGTTCTTGCCTTGGCATGCTCTAAGAAGCAATGATAAAGCTGTTGCCTTGTCCCAAAACTGAAGGAAATTCGTGCCAACTCAGATCTAGGGCAAAAGTTCTAGAACCCTTCTAGGTGGCTATGATTGATATTGACATGGTGTTTCTGAGCAAGCTGCTATAAGACACGTCTGTCCATTACAACTGGGGTGCTTCAGAAGTACCGCCAAAAGTTCTACCATACTACAATTGTTACATATGCAGATGTGTGTGTACTGAAAGAGCCTATGACAGGAGTAGTAGGACTGGGACCTATTGGGCTGTCCAGATCTTACCTGTCTCCCACTATCCCTAAACTCACCAGCCAAACTGGTACTCTTTGTACATACCTTATGAGACACCTAGATTCCAGCTTTGGTACATTTGCTCATACTGAAAATGCCTTGTTCTCTCTCCTGCTGCTTCCTACTACTTCCTTCATATCAACATGTAGCTTTCCACTTCAAGTACCTCTGCTTTCCAAAACAGTTATCCTGTAAATCATGGGCCAACATATTTTTTAAATTAACACCCTCAAACTATTTGTCTTAGAATAAAATATATTTTATTCTGAGAATTTCATTCATTTTATATCAGTTTTTGTTTGTTTTTAATTTATTATCTTTATTTATTTGTTGGATAGAGACATCCAGAAATTGAGAGGTGAGGAGATAGATAGGGGACAGAGACCAAGAGAAACTTGCAGCTCTGCTTCACCACACACAGAACCTTCCCCCCTGCAGGTGGGGACCGGAGGCTCAATCCCAGGTCCTTGTGCACTGTACCATGTGTGCTCAACCAGGTGCACCACCATTTAGCCCCTGTTGATTTTTCTATACTTGCCTGTACCTACTGTGATCCCGATTTTTGTGGTATCAGACTTAGGTAACTGTAGCCTTTGTTTCTCTTCCTTAGATCAGCCCTCCCTGCAGCATGAATGACATCCCTACTAGCTGACCTAAAACAAATGATAATTTTTTTTATGTACTAGGAGAAGCAACAGGAAACATGAATGGGGAACTGTGAATGAAGACAACCTCCACCTTTATATAGGCAACTGGAAGTTTGTATCAAAATTTTAAATTCATACACTTTTATGAATTAAATGTTTGCATTCCCAGAAAATTCATATGTTGATGTCATGCCCCCAAGGTGAACATGTTAGATGGAAGGGGGACATTAGAAGAAAATTAAGATTAGAATGAAATGAAATGTTCCATAATTCTACAGTGGACAGACTGGCTGGTACACCTTACCTGCACTTCAGCAAACCTATGGAACTAGAAATGTTAACCAATCAGGTTGAATCTTTTCATTTAGCAGAATGTAGCCAACCAAATTGGATCTTTCATTTTGCATTCATTAGCACCTTGGCAAATGGAACCAATCCACCTCACCCTTGGTTTTACATATACTTTGATGACTCACAATTTGACCAATCCATTTGCACATTACCCTTGTACCTGAGCACACCTGCTCAGTGCACCTTGTAACCAATCAAAATGTACCTTTTCCAAAACCACCCTGTAACCAATCAACCCACCCCATGGCCAGTTTGAAGGGAATATAAGCAGCTCTCCAAATCAGGTGGACAGTCTAGCATAGCAGGAATCTAACTAGATTTCTCCAGTGGTAATAATGTATCTCCCTGCCCTCCATGCAGTCTTGACCTCAGACTTATCCTCTGGACCTGCTGCTCCCTAGAGCTGAAACACCCTGGAGCTGTAACACTCTTGAGCATTAACACTCGGAGCTGTACCACAGATATTTCCGTAACAAAATCAGATTATAGAAGTAGAGCCTTCAAGAAAAAAGACCTTGTAAGTGTCACTGGAGAGGGGCCAAATAGTGGTACACTCAGTGAATGCACACATTATCATGCAATAGGACCCAGGTTCAAACTCCTGGGGGCTTGCCTGCAGGAGGGAAGCTTCAAGAACAGTGAACAGTCAGTGCTACAGGAGGTGTGTGTGTGTGTGTGTGTGTGTGTCCACCTTTCCTCTCAATTTTTCTCTGTCTCTATCAACAAAAAGAAAAAGAAAAAAAAAAGGGAGAAGGAAGAAAAAATGGCCACAGGGAGCAGTGTATGTGTCATGCAGGCACCAAGCCCCAATAATAACCCTGGAAGCAATAAAAAAGAAAGAAAATAAGATATTTAAAAGTTTTGTTTTTTTTAAAGAGTTACATAAGCTCTTTTGAATATATATATTAACCCTAGGTTAGATTGAAGTATACAGTTAATGGTATTTGTATACTTTCCTTATAATTGGGAGCTCCTCTCTGCCCTAATCTAGCTTTCTAGTCCTATCTTCAACTATGACACTATCTTTGCAGACAATACTTTTTAATCCATCTGAATGCTAACTTTACTAGGCAAAAATTACTAAAGTCATAGGCCTCTTGGACCATACATAAAATAGACTTCCCAGCTTCTTCCCACACAAAGACCCCTAGTTTGTATCTGCTATATACTCTTACCTCTAAGTTCCTGATTATTAAGCAATTTGTCCTGCTTTATATCTTACTGCCTTTAAGCCACCAATTTAGATGCCACCTGGATGCCAACCTGACTACCCTGGGCAGATGACCTCACCAATGTGTCACAGAACCCCACTTCCCCAGAGTCAAACCCCACTAGGGAAAGATAGAAACAGGCTGGGGGTGTGGATCAACCTGCCAACATCCATGCCCAGCAGAGAAGCAATAACAGAAGCCAGACCTTCCATCTTATGCACCTCATAAAGAATTCTGGTACATATACCCAGAGGGATAAAAAAAAAATAGGGAATCTTCTAATGGATGGGATGGGACATGGAACTCTGGTGGTGGTAACTGTATGGAGTTGTACCCCTGTTATCTTATGATCTTGTTAATCATTATTAAATTACTAATAAAAAATTTAAAAAGGCAAAAAATGTTCTCTACTCTCTACCATGTACAGTATAAGATCTACCCTCAAAAGCATTCTCAACAGTCCAAGTATGTTGTTACCTTGATCTCAGGTATCCAGGATCCTCAACAGTAAGAAATAAATTTCTGTTCTTTATAAGTCACCTAGTCAAAACAAACCAAGACACATATTGTATGCATCAGCAATACCATTTCTAGAAATTCATCCTTTATAAGTATATATCACTTAAAATGATATATACAAAAATATTCACTACATTGTCTATAACAACAAGTTGCCTATAATAAGCAAATTGAAATGCCCACATGTGGAAAAGAGCTAAATACATGTATAAGTGTGTGTATGCTTCCATATGTACCGATCACTTCCAGAAGCACACGTAAAAGTCTGGGAATAGCTGTTGCCTCTAAGGAAAGGGTATGGAATGAGGATAAGAATTCAGTGAATAATCATTTTCTATTTCATATGTATTTAAAAAACTAGTTTTTTGACATATGATTATAGTTTTCATTAAAAAATTAACTTAAATTTTAAAACATTTTAGAACTGAAGATTAGACACACTGACTAGTGGAATATAATTGAGAGCCCAGAAATGAGCCCTCACACACATAATATAATATATTATATTATATGTGTGGACATATAATACTTGACAAGGGTGCCCAGACTATTAAATGTGGTGAGGAGTCTCTTATCTTCAACAAATGGTGTTGGAAAAATTGGGTTGAAACATGCAGAAGAATGGTTGGTGGTGGAGAACCTAGTTGAGCACACATGTTACACTGTGCAAGGACCCACGTTCAAGCTCCCAGTCCCTAATGCAGGTAAAAAGCTTCAAAAGTGGCAGGGCTGCATGTGTCTCCCTGTCTGCCTCCTTCTCTATCTCCCCTGACTGTCTCAATTTCTAGCTGTCTCTATCCAATAAATAAAGATAATTTTAAAAAAGAAAGAATGAAACATGCAGAAGAATGAAACTGAATCACCACATTTCACCAAACACAAATAAATTAAAAACAGATTAAAGATTTGAGTGTTAAACCATAAACTATAAAATACTTAGAGGCAAATATTGTCAGAACTCTTTTCCGTCTAAATTTTTGGGGCATCTTCAATGATACAAATCCAATTGCAAGGGAGACTAAAATAAAAATAAACCAATGGAACTATATCAAATTAAAAAACTTTTCCATAGCAAAGGAAACCACCACCCCTTAGAGAAAGGGAGATCTTTACATGCCATGTATCAGACAAGAGGCTAATAACCAAAATATATAATGACCTCACTTTCTGCAACAAAAAAAATTACCCCATCCAAAAATGGGGAGAGGATCTGAACAAAATATTCAACACAGAAGAGATCCAAAAGACCAACAATATGAAAAAATGCTCCGAGTCATAATGGTCAGAGAATGTAAATAAAGACAACAAAGCCATACATCAGAAAAGGTAGCAGCGGGAGTCAGGTGGTAGCGCAGCAGGTTAAGCACAAGTGGCGCAAAGCACAAGGACTGGCTTAAGGATCCTGGTTCAAGCCCCTGGCTCCCCACCTGCAGGGGGGTTGCTTCACAGGTGGTGAAGCAGGTCTGCAGGTGTCTATCTTTCTCTCCCCCTCTCTGTCTCCCCCTCCTCTCTCCATTTCTTTCTGCCCTAACAAGACGACATCAATAACAACAACAATAATAACTACAACAACAATAAAAAGACAACAAGGGCAACAAAAGGGTCCAGGGTTCATGTCCCTGTTCAGGCGCCAGATGTCAGGCTGTGCAGCTGGAGAGGGAACACAAATCTTTATTCTCCCGGACACCTCAGAGTTGGATGAGAGCACAGTGATTCAAGCCACCCTCTTCCGCATCCACAGGTGAGAGGGCTAAGAGAGCAAGGGGTGGAAGAAGAAGGGCTTTTATGGGAGAAAGTCTGGATGTGATTGGCTAGGAAACAAGTCACTCAGGGATAGGATTACAGTTCTTGAGGGAGTGGGAAGGGGGAGGAGTAAACAAGGCACTCCAGGATTATAGTATCAACTCTCTCCGGGAATTGACAGTGCCCTGAGGGGACAACATGGTGGATGTGACTGCATCTGCACAATTTCCCAGCAAACAGTAATAATAACAACAAGGGTAACAAAGCCAACAAAATGGAGGAAATGGCCTCCAAGAGAAGTGGATATGCAATGCAGGCACTGAGCCACACCAATAACCCTGGATGCAAAAAAAAAAAAAAAAGAGAAGAGAAAGAGAAGAGAAGAGAAGAGAAGAGAAGAGAAGAGAAGAGAAGAGAAGAGAAGAGAAGAGAAGAGAAGAGACGAATGAATACAGGCTGATCTCATGTTTAGACAGAAGTTAAAAAATAGGAACAGAAGGGAAAACACAAAGCAGATCTTAAACTGGAGCTGGTGTATTGCACCAAAGTAAAAGACTCTGAGGTGGGGTGGGGTGGGGAGTGATGAGATCTTGGAGCATGATGGCAAAGGAAGACCTAGAGGAGGTTCAACTGTTACATGGGAACTGGGAAATGTTACACATGTACAAACTATTGCATTTTACTATCGACTGTAAACTATTAATCCTCCCAATAAAGAAAAATTAAAAAATGATAAAAAATTTAAAAAGTGGGAGAGATCTACATTCACATGTGATTTCTTTGCATAGAAGAATTACATGGGGGCAAATATGAGAAGCTAAAGGTGTTATTTACACATATTAATTTTAAAGATCTATTTAATCTATTTTAATTATTTAAACATACAACAAAAAAATAAAAGGCAGGAAAAGGCAAAAATTTCATTGTAACTTAACTAGATTGGCCTCCTTATTTACAAATAAAACAAAATCTGGGTCCACAAATTACTTACAAATGTGTGCATATCCTATACCTCAAATTGAGTCCTAAAGTCTTTAAAACCAGAACTGTGTCCCATGGACAAAAGTCGAGAAATGAAAATAGAAAAGGGAAACACAAAGGACTCTGGTCCTGGTGCACAATGGCGGAGGACAGCCTAGCATGGAGTGAGAGTGTTTTCCAAAAAAAAAAAAAAAAAAAGAGTAATTTTTGCAGATATCAACAACTGTATTAACTTTAAACCATAAAAAAATATTAAAAAAAACATTTTGGCTGAATGAAACCTCTATGGTTGACTGAAAAAATAATAATAACCTCCCCCATAATACCAGCTCTTATTCTTTGGAAGCTGTGAATGTTACTTTTAAGGAAATAGGAGTTGTGTAGATATAATTATGACAAGCATTTTGAGATTGGAAGATTATTCTGGGTTATATGGGATGGGAGGGCCTGAATGTAATCATGTAGTCCTTTATAAGAGGAAGGCAAAGGGAAAGTTGAGCACACACAGAGGATGTAAGATCAGAGACATATAATTTGTGAGACATATAGCAACGCAGACAAATTTAGTTATTACAGTGATACAGTCACAAGTCAAAAGATGTTACAGCCCCCCCAAAAAAACTGTAAAAGAATTCCTTTCCTCCTAGAACACCCAGAGTGACTATTAACATTCGAATGAAGTCAGCCTGAGGAGGTGCCACAGAGAAGGGACTGTATAAAAGGCAGGGACTTGGGAGTCTGGCTGCCCAGCAGGTTCAATGCAGGTGGTGAAAGCACAAGGGTCCCAGTTCAAGCCCTGGCTCCCCACCTGCAGGGGAGTCGCTTCACAAGCGGTGAAGCAGGTCTGCAGGTGTCTGTCTTTCTCTCCCCCTTCTGTCTTCCCCCTCCTCTCTCCATTTCTCTCTGTCCCATCCAACAACAATGACAACAATAATAACTATAACAATAAAGCAACAAGTGCAACAAAAGAGAATACATAAATAAAATAAATAATAATTAAAAAAGGCACAAACTTGGAGCAGTTCACTCTTTTTTTGGCTGCTGCTTCTTTTCCTGGTCAGAAGCATCTAGGTGCAGGTGCTCCAGGTATCCACCATGTCTACTTCTCCTGGGAACTGAACATGCGTGACTCAGCTTGCGGGTAAATAAGACCCTTCTACAGCCATGAGCAACCTTTACCCAAGCTGATAATTGTTTATCTTATGGGACTAAACTTTTGATAACTATACTCAGACTTTATGGACCTAGCGTACTCTTAACCCTTGATGATGATTGCTTATTTTGCCTTTTACCTGTTTCACCCTAATAAGCCTTGCATTGTTTAAACCCATTCCCAGCTCCCTGCTGTGAATCCTTTTATGTGCTGCAGCAGTCCCCAAAACCCTTTGTAAGTTAAAGTTACAACACCAGAGGAGTATCACACTGGTAACTCTTTGAGTTGACCCATTAATACCCATTAAATTTGTATTGTTCTATTTTATTTATAAAATTTACTTCATTACTAGGGTCCAGGCAGTGGCACACCTGGTAGAGTGTACAAGCTATGATGCATGAAGACATCTGCTCAAGATCCCAGTCCACACTTGCAGGGTTGGGAAGTTTCACAAGCAGTGAAGCAGTACTGCAAATACTTCTCTCTCTCCCTCTCTCTCTCTCTCTCTCCCTCTCCCTCTCTCTCTCTCTCTCACACTCCTTCCCTCCCTCCCTCTCTCTCTCTCTCCCTCTCCCTCTCTCTCTCTCACACTCCTTCCCTCCCTCTCTCTCTCTCTCTTTCTCTCTCTCTCTCTCCCTCTCCCTTTATAACAAGTTAAGCTACCACCCTAGTCCAAATTCTTATTATTTTAATCCACTAAATTTATAGCAGTTTGTTACAGAAACTATAGAAAATTAATATGCTTTTTGATCATTTAAATATAATACAAAAATTGACTAAGGTTAAGCTAACATTTGAAGATTAGCTACTAGAATGACAAGGACATTAGTACAGAGATGCCAGCTAAAATACCGATGGGATGGGGGAGGGGAGATCATAGCTTGAACTTGTTCTCATGAAAATAAAGAGGAAGAAGAATGAAGACAGACGAGGAAAAGTTCCAAAATCACCCTGAATTAGAAAAACACTGGAGGCAAACATAAGTAATAAACTCAGCATAAGTAAGTAAATAAATAAAATTCAATATAAATTGCAGATTTCACTTTAAAGGTGAAACAATAGAACTTTGGGACAAAAGTAGAAGAAAATATCTGTGTGTCCTCACAATAAAAGAAAGCTTTCTAAACAGATATTCAAAGAAGTAGTTATTTTAAAAATATGGTAAACAAATATACCAGAAAGATATTATTTGAAAAAAACTCACAGGAGTAAGGTGAAATAGTCATAATTCATATATATGACATTCTCAGCAGTGACATATACATATATATGCAGCAGTGACATAATTCATATATATGACATCTCTCAGAAAGAAAGAAAGAAAGAAAGAAAGAAAGAAAGAAAGAAAAAAAAGAGAAAGTGTACAGTCATATGTGCATTTGTATGCACATATACATAAATTTTTGAAGGACTCAAATGTCTGATAAAAGTACAAAAACATGCATGTAAGAATGTGATCCTACCAACCACCCATGCACAGAATATTGCTCTTATCAAAGGCTTAATAAACTCAGCAAAAACATTTTAAAACTGACCCCTGAAACTCCTTGTGTCCCTTGTGCTGACTTGCCTTTTCTCATAATTTTATCTGAAGTCACATGAAGTTTGCTATTTAGGCACTTCAGCACATTTCTCTTCTCTCAGTGGGAGAAAAGAGAAATAAAATGTCACATAAAGACTTATATACCTCAGATACAGTTCTGCAAAACAGTTCTTAATCACCATGTTTTCATTCCTAAACTAGTCTTCTTGACTTAGAAGGTTTATTTTTAGATAGCTAGGCATCTGATGGTTTAGAATCCAGCCATGCCAACCTCATCCTCCAACTCCTTCTTTTTGCCAGACCCTTTCCAGTTGAAAATTTCCATTTCCAACAATCCTAGAAGGATTATAATGATGTTGGGAGTGAGCCAATGTGGAAAGGGCAACCATCAAACTAGACAGAATATGATGTTTGCTATGGAAATAAAAGACTAAAGCCATAATCATTTAATTTCAAACTGGAGCTTCAAGAATGTAATATGAACTATAAAATTTTCATGGGCAGGTTATTGGGTCAAATTGAATTCCAATCCACAGTATGATCTATATACAAAGATATATTAGTCTAAAAATTAAATATCAGGTTTTTTCAAGTAGACTTTCTACCATACTATTTATATGGATATATATATATATATATCAGTGTCTCTGCAGTTCAGATCTCCAAGACCAAGAGCTAATGGAAACTTACTAGACATGCACATTCTCAGACTTGCCTTAGACCTACTGAATCAGAAATTCCAGGACAAGATCCCCCACCTCCCTTCAAAAAAAAAAAAAAAACTTGTGCTTTAAGAATATTTACAAATGATTGTGATGCATACTGAAGTTTGAGAATCACTGTTGTAAAATATGTTTTTTCTCGCAAAGCGCAGGGGCTGATATAAGGATCCCGGTTCAAGCCCCTGGCTCTCCACCTGCAAGGGAGTCACTTCACAGGCGGTGAAGCAGGTCTGCAGATGTCTGTCTTTATCTCCTTCCTCTCTGTCTTCCGCTCCTCTCTCCATTTCTCTCTGTCCTATCCAACAATGACAACATCAGTAACAACAACAATAATGACGACAACAATAAAAAGACAACAAGGGCAACAAAAGAGAAAATAAATAAATTTAAAAAATTTAAAAAATATGTTTTTTCTATAAAGAGTTAAAACATTAGCATTGTATTGCACTGAACACATGTGGTTTTTTATATACTTAAATGAGTTGCATTTTTTTCCCTAATTCTCTAACAGACCAGGAATATTAAAAGTAATATCTGGCAACACAAACTATGCTGAATCTCAGATGCTGGAGAGAAGATGTGTATTTGCCCATAGAAAGCTGACCTGTATGAGACCAATGTGGCCCCGGCTGCCTGGATCTGTGCAGACTATTTCTACTATAACCTGCAATTACTTCATTAGCTTAGGTTTTAAAAATTCTTTAAGAGAGGCAGGCTGGGAGTATGGATCGAGCAGTCAATGGCCATGTTCAGCGGACAAGCAATTACAGAAGCCAGACCTTCAACCTTCTGCATCTCACAATGGCCTCGGGTCCATACTCCTAGAGGGATAAAGAATAGGAAAGCTATCAGGGGAGGGGATGGGATATGGAGATCTGGTAGTAAGAATTGTGTGGAGTTGTACCCCTCTTATCCTATGGTTTTGTCAATGTTTCCTTTTAATAAATAAAGTTTTTTAAAAAAATTCTTTAATTTTCAGAATGCTTCCCAACACCTAGAGATTAGTGAGAAGACCTAAAATAAAACTACTGATGCATAAATGCAGGTGAAGATTTTAACATCTTTCCAGGAAAATTAGCAAATCCAGGGGTAAAAAGTCCCCCAGATAGGGTTTTGGAAATATTTTGGCATAATGCCCTCAAGGGAAACCAGCTTGAACTGAAAGGAGGAGGCTGACGGACTCAAACCCTAGGAAATTCTCCATCATTTAAGTTTATTGATCATTCCTCAAGTCTAAGTATCAATGAATGTGTAATATGTGACATAAAGACTTTATAAAGTCCTCTGGTGAAGAAGTCTCTCTCCCTCTAAATATAACTCCCTTGTTCATAATGGCTATATGGCAAGTGACATAAAAGAAGGCAATTTTAATTAAGTTAAGCAAGAAGGAAGAAAAAGAGAGTAAAGAGGAAAGAATGAAATGGAAATAAAAGGAAAGGAGAGGAGAGGAGGGGGAGGGAGAGGAGGAGAGGAGAGGAGAGGAGGGGAGAGGAGAGGAGAGGAGAGGAGAGGAGGGGAGGGGAGGGGAGGGGAGGGGAGGGGAGGGGAGAGGAAAGGAGAGAAAAAGGAGGGGAAGGGAGCAGACAGTAACTAGAGGGAACTGAAGGGGGAGGAGAGGGAAGAAGTAGAGGGAAGAGGAGAGGAGGAGGGGGGAAAGGGGGAGGTAGGGGAAAAGAAGGGAGGAGAGGAGGGGAAAAGAGGAAGAGAGGGGAAGGGAGGAGGGGGAGGGAGGGGAGGGAAGAAAAGGAGAAGGGGAGGGCAAGGGAGGGGAAAGGAGGAAAGAAAAGGAAACAGATGAATAGTATTATTGCTTTGACTCAGTCCAATTCCCCAACAATTTGAATTACTAGGGATATGGAGGCATCTAACACAACAGTTGCTCCTATTCAGATCACTTAACTAGGGCAGATAACTTAAATGTTTCCTAAAAGAAGGGTATTATAGACATATGTGCTATGGAAACTTCAGCTGGTCAGCCTTCTGTATCAAACCCTTGTTTATTTATGATTGGATAGAGACAAAAATAAATTGAGGAGGAAGGGGAAGATAGAGAAAGGGAAAGAGACAGAAAGATACCTGCAGCCCTGTTATACCACTGCTGTAGCTTTCCCCCTGCTGATGGGGACCAGGGTCTTGAAACTGGATCCTTGCACACTGTAATGTGTGCATTTAAGCAAGTGTGCCACCGGCTGGTGCCCATCATAAACTTCTAAACAATCAGACTTAGACCAAATAAGCCTGGCAATCTAGTAGAAAGTTCCAAAGAAGGCAGACTTCATAAACCTAATACTGGTTAGATACAACAGTTGATGCTCAGTGGTTTGGCAACTGGTTGAAAGTCTAAGCTTATCACATAAAGGACTATAAAATCTGGATTAGGCAAGAGATGGGCTCACTTAGTAACTTCTTTCATCAATATCAGACCACCCCGTCATCTGGGGCCCTCTGTGGAGAATATTTGTATTCCCATAAATATATGATGAGCCTAGACTTCTAATAGATCTCTCTCTCTACCATTACTCATCACTTCCATCAGAAACATAAGCATAAACCCTCTTGTAGTTCACTCCAAGAACTTGTCCTCCCTAGAAAGCACCAGTGGTAGGGACGGCCCCACTCTCTGCAGGGAGGCTGCATCATCCTATCCTGCCACTTGAGGAAGACTGGTCATGAAATGAGTGCAGTCTAGAATGTTCTTAGGTGTGACCACAAACTGCAAGCTCAGACCAACAGAGATTCAAATGTCACATGGGCTCTTGTGATAAATATGAATAGATATAGGTTCAATATATATCAGCTCTGGATCAGGTTGATGGGGTAAACAAATAATTTCATTCATAAATTTTCTTCAAATTGAGAGTTACTCTCTACCTTAATCCAACTTTCTAGCCATAGTTTCAAACTCTGACACCATGTTCTCAGACAATATTTTTATTCACTTCCATGTTAGCTATCAAACCCAGACAAGAACTATGCAAAGTGATAGGCTCATAGGAACATACCTAAAATAGATTTCCTCAACTCTTTCCAACCTAAGGTCCCTATTCCCATCTACTCTATCCTTACATTTTGGTTCCTACTCATTGATCATTTTGTCCTGCTTTATATCTCACTGCTTTTCAGCCACCAAGTTGCAAATGCTATGATTCCATTCTGACTTCCCTGGGCAAAGGACCTCACCAATGTATCCTGGAACCTCACATCTCCAGAGTCATACCCTACTAAAGAAATATAGAAACAGGCTGGGGATATGGATCTACATGCCAATGTCCATGTCTAGGAGAGAAGCAATCACAGAAACCAGAACTCCTACCTTCTGCTCCTCCAAAATAATTTTCGTCTATACTCCCAGAGGGGGAGACCAGAAGGCTCTGAACTCTAACTCCATCAGTACCTTCCACACTACGATCATCATCTCTGGCATTATGTTATTCCACTGCAGAATACTGTGCCCCTGTATGGTTCCATAGCCCCCATGCCCACTTGGTCGATTCCAAGTTATATTCCTCCATGAGGATAATTTCTGGAACCATCCGTTCAACCCCGGTTCCATGGCTGCCAGTTCTTAGCAACATCGCCCTGCCAGATATTCGTCGGGATGCAGCATCATCTAAGTTCATTTCCCACATCTATGCTCGACCGGACCTGCCAATATACGCGGATATCTTCACCCACCCTGTCCAACGCTTGACGTCTCGTCACCCAATCTGGTCCCCTACGCCTACACTGGACTTCTCTGTTCCAGACTCTTGGAAACAGAGTTGGCAGTCAGCTGAGGTAAAGAACAAACACCTCATCACAGACCCCTGCAAGCATCAACCCGGCTTTGACCTAGCACGTTATGATTGGGCCCTCCTCAATCGCTATCGAACAAGCCGTGGCCGGTGCGCCGCTATGTTCCATCACTGGGGAGCCAGAGACGACCCGAACTGCCCCTGCGGCTACAGACAGACTATGACCCACATAGTCAACGACTGCCGCCTCTCCAGATTCAAAGGAGGTCTCGAAACTTTACATCAGGCTCAACCTGACGCTGTTGACTGGCTACGGAAGAAGGGCAAACGCTAGAAGAAGAAGATGTACCTGGAGAGAGAAGAGAAAAAAGAGGACATTCAGAAGCAATGGTAGGTGTAGGTGTGATAGAATGGAAGAGAAAATAGGACCATTAAATAAAATAGCCAAATCTGTTTAAGTATAGACAGATAGTTATATAAATAATGATCAACCCATATCTTTAATGTTGGGAAAACTACTGTAGCTTCCAGTGGAGGGAATGGGGACACAAAACCCTTCTGGCGGGAACAGTGCAGAATTATACTCCTGCTATCTTATAATTTTGTAAGTCAATGCTATCACTAGTAAATTTTTTTTTAAATTGACATATTTTTTAAGATTTTTTTTTATTCTATGAGAGATAAAAGGAGAGTAAGAGATCAAGCATGTGTAGTGCCACTAATCAAGTCTGCATCCATATATAAGCAGGTTCTTGGCTCTACCCAGTGAGCTGCCTCTAAAACATGAGACTCAACATCTTTCAATACAAAAAATCAATATGAGATTATAAAGCTTTCTATTTTGTAATCTTCAGATAGTCATGAGTATTCTCAAGCACAGACTTGGGAAGATACCAAGTATAAGAGCAAGGACTGCAAACAATACTCGAAATGCCCATTTAGTTAGTCAGTCATCAGGTATTCATTACATACCTCCTTTAAATTAGACAGCCTGCTATGCAACAAAACTAATATGACACACAACATGATTTGAAGACTGCAGTGAGCTTTCTCACACCTCTTTCACTCTTCATTCTGCTTCTCTGTTTAGCTGATGGTGGCCTTAAGTACACAGGCCTCTTTATAGTCTGCCTTAAGTTTTCAAATGTGGAAGTTTGTTTGACTGTTGATCATCCTGATTTACCAAGGATGATTTACCAAAATGCAGCAAGCTCTTCAAGACCAGAAAAAAGAGAGAGAGAGAGAGAGAGAATAAAGAACACTGAAAAGTGAAACAAATTCAAGGTGAAGAACATGCAAAATTTACCAGGAACTAGGGCTTTTGTTTTGTGTTGTATTGAATTTAGAAAAGGGAAGGATTAAGTCTCAT
Source organism: Erinaceus europaeus (assembly GCF_950295315.1). Classification (NCBI taxonomy): domain Eukaryota; kingdom Metazoa; phylum Chordata; class Mammalia; order Eulipotyphla; family Erinaceidae; genus Erinaceus; species Erinaceus europaeus. The sequence goes on along the minus strand of NC_080166.1, from coordinate 43,487,401 downwards.
AAGAAGAAATTCTAAGATGAAACTATTGGATCGTATGGTCCTGACTCCATTCTGATGCATTTATCTTCCCCTTGGGGCTCCTTTACTACTACTAGCACTGATCTGAAAATTAGTCTCTTAAAAGTCTGGATAATCTCACACAAGACTCTTAATAAAGCTGAAACAAAATGAGTTGCCAAACACTATTGGGGAAAACACATAAATAAATAAATATTGCAAAATAATATGGATTTAAGTTCATCAACAACATTCAATCTTAATCTGTGAGCCCCTGTAATAATTGTTTAGAGCTCTTTTAACCTCTTTTAAAAGATGTTAATCATATCTGTTTCATGGATAATCATGTTTATATAAAATGTTTATAATGATGTTTAAATAAAATTTATTCCCCTGACATGTAAATATGGAGAGCAAAAGAGAGAGCCTGTTTATTGGGTGTCAAACACTAATTTTGATAAAACAACATATATACATGCAAATCCTAAATTTTCCCTAAATTCTGTTAGGGAAAATAAACAATAAAAATAACAAGCAAAGCATATGAATTGTATATTTTCTATAATATAATACAGCTATAGTCATCTAAAATAATATGTAATATTAACATCTGAAAGATACTTACATTTTGTTCCTGTTATTCAAACATGTACTTTTATAAAAAGTTCATTCTTTTGTCTGAGAACCCCATTTCAAGACTGAATTTCAGCAATTCAAGGGAAAAGACTCCAACCCATTTCACAACTGAAATAGTCTAAAGAGTGAGGGGCTTACATTCTATGCATAATAATGTAAAGAGCTGACCTGGAACACCAAGAAAAGTTAAAAGAAACTTGGCCTAGTTGTGTGAATATAGAGTCCTGAGAGGACAATCCACTGGCAAGGCGGAGCCTGGGCCTCAGAAGAAATAGCCAGTATCTGGTCCATGTGAAGAAACTTAGTTGTGATTCTAGGAGTAGGATTAACTGGTATGTGATCTGAATTTTACAAGAACACTTGTATACAAGAGGACATCAGAGAGGAAAGAGTATAGTAGACTTGGGGGGAGGGGAGGCATGTGTGAAAGTATCTAAAATGTGGAGACAAATGCCTAAAAACATTTAGGATGAGAGGTAATGATGGTCAGATTAGAGCACTAAAGTATATTTTCTGTCAACTCTCAGGATTATTAAGCAAGGAAAAAATCATGAAGATGAAATCTTGTGGGAAGGAGTCTCAGATTTCGCTCATTAATCGTTTAAGAGAAAACTTAGAGCCAAGAAATGGAGTAGGGAGAAATTTGAGCATGACCTGGACAATGTTCATTTTCTTTCTTCCTTCTTTTATTTCTATCATAAAAAGGAAGAGAAAACAAATCAAATATTTGGAAAACTTTTCACAGAACAAAAATACTTTATAGAACTACAAGAGTTAATTTGCCAAAAAAAGGCAGCACTGCTTATATAACTTTTCAAGTTTCCCTGCCTCCTAATTTCTGGTCTGCTGCCATATGACAGGTTCTGCCTTTCTTTTTTGCTACAAAAGACTAGTGCTTGAAGGACCTTGTCTTCATCCTTATCAGGTGGTGGGTGGTGGCATGCCCAGTTGAAGATACACTTTACCATGTGCAAGGACCCAGATTCAAGCCCCCAGTCCCCACCTGAATGAAGGAAGCTTCATGAACAGTGAAACAACACTATGGCTCTGGCTCTCTCTCTCTCTCTCTCTCTTTCTCTCTCTCCCTACCCCCCTCTTTCCCTCTCTCTCCCCCTCTCCCTTTCTCTCTCTTTCATTTCTCACTCAGTTTCTCTCTGTCTCTATTTTAAAATAAATAAATAATGTCTGGACTGCCACTCAAGAACCTAGCTCAGTCCTGGTTCTGTAAATGTCTTCCATTTATTGGGGTGCTAATATTGTTTGCTTACCAGCTTGGTTTCATCTCTAAGTCTAGTCTTATTCTAAGGGATGGCCAAACTATGTAACCTCCATCCAAAGACTAATTTAATAAACAAAACCATATTTCTAATGTGCCCAACTTACAACTATCAGAATGGTTAGTCTGACAAAGTATAGTGATAAATTTTATTTTCCCTCTTACCCCTCTGTTCTTTAGTCTTTACTTAAATATCTTTTGGAAACAAAACATAATTTCCTCCTCTCCACTATTACTAACAGATGACCCAGGAGATGTACTTCGGTCACAGTTGCACAATTTCATCTGTTTAACCTCACCATGAAAGATCAGGAAGCTGGTGAATACTTTGCAGCCTAGTAAATATCGGGTGGACACTTTGCTATACAGCTTTTTCCCAAGGCTGGTGCATGTCTACAAAAGAAGAATCAGCTCTACCTTTTAGTGACGGAAGCCAACCATTCTCAAGCAGAAGGAACACATATTATTTATATTTATGACAGCTGAGCTTGGCAGCAGAAACCACATTCTTGTCCTACTTTGAGTTTGGCAGGCTACTCGAATATTTCTGATTGGTTTGTCGATGAGAAACCACCTTTATTTTATGCATTTGTTGTTGAGATTTTTAAAAGTTTAAGAATATATTTTTCACTTGAAGTGTCAGTAAAGTGTATGGTTATTGTATGTACAGTTGAGCTTTGCCTAGCCTGAAAAAAATCAGTAGAAAGAATGTATTTACAGAATGTTCCTGTTTCACTGGCTCCTACCATACTGAGGGAAGTTTCAATGCTGCGGTGTGTTTTCTTTGTCTCTTGATTTCTGTATCTATTTGGAAAAGTTACCCCAGAGCATTGAAGCCCTGAGTATAGCCCCCACAGTACAGATGACCTAGGTTAAAATTATCCAATGTAGTATTTATTTGGCTCAAGCATATGTCCTGATCCTAGGGCAAGTTGTGTGAGTGACACCAATCTTTCCTCTGTTTCTATGTATTCAATATCTATGTCTTCAAAAATACAAGTGTGTTGTCACAACTTACTGGAAGAAAATTTTTTCATTATTAGAAAGGCACAAGATGGGCTGGTGAAATAGCTCACTTGAATTGTGTGCTGCTTTGTTATGTGTGTAACAAAACCAACCCCTACAGCATTGAAGGAATCTTTGATCTCTCTCTGTCTCTCTCTCCCTCCTTCTTTCCCTCCCTTTCTCCCTCTTTCCCCCTCCCTCCCTCTCTCAACCCCAACTGTTCCTTCTCTTTGTCTAAAAAGTAAATAAGGAAGGAAGGAAGGGAAAAAGGAAAGAAAGAAAGAAAGAAAGAAAGAAAGAAAGAAAGAAAGAAAGAAAGAAAGAAAGAAAGAAATCTTCAGTATTTTGCAATATCCCAAAAGGAGTACTGTTTTTCAGACCTTAGTTTATCTGACAAATTTCTACTGGACTCCTTAGATGCCGTATTCTGGGAATAATATATAGCAGTAAATCAAAAGACAAATTCCTTGTGACCATGAAATACTCTATTGGTAAGAGAGGTACATAGAGGGTAGAAGACAATAATCATAAAACTATGTAACATTAAAGATTAGCTAGTAGTAACTGCTTTGTAGAATAGTTTTCATAAGATGGAGGTATTTGTTGAAAATCAAGATTTCTGGGTTCACCCACATTGAACTAGAGTATTTTGAAGCTCCTGTTATGCTTTTAGAAGTCTTCAACGCCACATAAAAATCTATGAAGAAAGTCTGAGTTACCTAGAGGTCTATTTCACTCTCTGCAATCCTAGGAGAGAAACATAACTATAAAAACTGACATTCTCTCTATTGAAGTTTGCGATCTGGATGGGCAACTATGCCTACTGGCTAATGATTACTGATATGCATTAGACTTTCTACCAGACCCAGGTGACTGCAGCTTTAGATGAGGCAGCTAATTAATTTGAAGACAACTATGCTCTCTCACAAGGTTTATCTAAGCAGGGACACTCTAGAAAAGAAAGCAGGTATACGAAGTATTTATTGTGGAAGGGGTGGCCAGTTACATTCTCTTCCTAAAAACACAAGACCCAGAAGTCCCACTCATATGACAGAATTTTCAAAATAAATAAATAGTCTTTCCCAAAATGAAGGTTGGTCAGTGGCTCCCCTGTTACAGTGCACATGGTACGTACTATGCACAAGGGCATGGGTTCAAGCATTGACTCCTCACATGCACAGGAGAAGCTTCATGATCAATAGAGTACTGCAAATGTCTCTCTGCCTCTCTGTCTCATTTTTCCTTTTTGATTTCTTTGTCTTTGAGAAGTCTTCAATGACTATGAACTTCACTCTCAGTACTGCCTTAGCTGTGTCCCAAATATCTTGAAAACTTGTGTCTTCATTTTCATTGAACTCATTGAAACATTTTGATTTCTCCATTTCCTCTTTGACCCAGTAGTTGTTAAGTAGTGTACTGTTGAGCTTCCATATTTTGGAACTTTTACTAATCTTTTGTTGATTGTTCAGTGTTAGTTTAATTCCACTGTAGTCTGAGAAGATGCTTGGGATGATTTCAATGCTCTTGAATGCTCATGCTGACTTATGGCCTAACATATGGTCTATCCTTGAGAATGACTCTTACGGACTTGAGTAGAATATGTATTCCAGTTTCTTGGGGTGAATGACTCTGAAAATGTTCAATAATTCTAGTTCATCTATCTCTTCATTTAACTCCTTCGTTTCTTTATTGATTTTTCTGCCTGGATGATCTGTCAACTTGAGATAGTGTAGTGCTGAAGTCCCCTGCTATGAATGTGTTGCTGCTAATATATTGCTATAGCTCTTTCAGTAGATGTTTGATGTATTTAGATGGCTTCTCATTGGGTGCACAGATGTTCATAATTGTTAAGTCCTCTTGATTGACTGATCCTCTGAGCATTAAGTACTGTCCTTCCCTATCTTTTAAAATTTTATTTATTTATTTATATATTTTTTAAATTTTATTTATTTATTCCCTTTTGTTTCCCTTGTTTTATTGTTGTAGTTATTATTGTTGTTGTTGTTGGATAGGACAGAGAGAAGTGGAGAGAGGAGGGGAAGACAGAGAGGAGGAGAGAAAGATAGACACCTGCAGACCTGCTTCACCGCCTGTGAAGCGACTCCCCTGCAGGTGGGGAGCCGGGGTTCAAACCGGGATCCTTATGCCGGTCTTTGTGCTTTGCGCCACCTGCGCTTAACCCGCTACGCTACAGCCCGACTCCCTTAAATTTTATTTATTTTAAACTCTATCGTGTCAGTTATGAGAATAGTTGTTCCTGCCCTTTTTTGTGGGCTATTGGCCTATATGATAGTTTTGCATCCTTTCACTTTGAGTCTGTGTTTGTCATGTTGAGTTAGGTCAGTTTCCTGTAGAGAGCATATTGTTGGGTTGTGTTTTCTGATCCATCCTTCTAGTTTGTGCCATTTAATTGGTGAATTCAGGCCATTGACATTTACTGATATTATAGATTGAAGACATTTTAATACCATTATTGTAGATTTTTAGAGTGTTCCGATATATGGCATATTTATGGTGGTCCTACTGTTTATAGGAGACCTTTCAGAAATTCTTTCAGGGTTGGCTTGGTGATAGTTGATTATTTTAGCTATTGCTTGTCAGAGAAGGTTTTTATGCCTCTATCTAGTCTAATTAGCAGTGTAGCAGGATACAGTAGTCGTGGCTGAAAGCCTTTATCATTGAGCACTACCTCCCGCAAGTGAAGCTAAACATCCACCTTCACCTTCAACCCAGGGTTTTTACTTTGGTGCACTATCCCAAATTCAGTCAAATCCTGCTTTGAGTTTCCCTTTCTGTTATACTTTCAACTTCTGTTTACAAATGGGATCACCACATACTCATCTTTATCTTTATGACTTAGCTCCCTTAACGTAATTCCTTCTAGCTCCGTCCAAGATGGGTCAGAGAAGGTGGATTCACTGTTCTTCATAACTCCGTAGTATTCCATTGTGTGTATATATACCACAGCTTTATCAGCCACTCATCTGTTGTTGGGCACCTGGATTGCTTCCAGGTTTTAGCTATTACAAATTGTGCTGCTATGAACATAGGTGTACACCTATCATTTTGGTTAGGCATTATGAAGTCCTTGGGATATATCCCCAGGAGAGGATTTACTGGGTCATATGGAAGGTCTATGTCTAGCCTTGTGAGAGTTCTCCAGACTGCACTCCAAAGAGGCTGGACCAATTTACATTCCCACCAGCAGTGCAAAAGGGTTCCTCTGTCTCCACAGCCTCTCCAGCATTTGTTGCTGCTATCCTTTTTGATGTATGCCATTCTCACAGGAGTGAGTGGTATCTCAATGTTGTCTTTATTTGCATTTCTCTGACAATCAGCGACCTGGAGCAATTTTTCATATGTTTGTTAGCCTTTTGGATCTCCTCTGTAGTGAATGTTTTGTTCGTATCCTCTACCCATTTTTGGATGGGGTCATTTGCTTTTTTGTTGCTAAGTTTGCTGAGCTCTTTGTATATTTTGGTTATTGGGCTCTTATTTGATGTATGGAATGTGAAGATGTTCCCCATTCTGTGAGGGGTCTCTTTGTTTGTGTGATAGTTTCTTTGGCTGTGCAGAAGATTTTCAATTTGATGTAGTCCTTTGGTTTGTTTCTGCTTTAGTCTTCCTTTCAGTTGGGATTGTTTCATCAAAGATGTCCTTTAGGTTTAGGTGGGAAAGTGTTCCACCAATGTTTTCCTCTAAGTATTTGATAGTTTCTGGTCTAACATCCAGGTCCTTGATCCATTTGGAGTATTTTTGTTTCTGGTGACATAAGGTGGTTCAGTTTCATTCTTCTGAATGTTTCAAACAAGTTTTCTCAGAACTATTTATTGAAGAGAGCCTCCTTCCTCTATTTAATACTTTGGGCCCCCTTATCAAAGATTAGGTGTCCATAGGTCTGGGGGTTATTCCTTTCCATTCTAAATATGATTTGTCTTGGTGTCTTTAAGTCTGGGTTAATTCTGTTTGGGACCCTCTGGGCTTCTTTAACCTTTATGTCTTTTATGTTGTCTCTATTAGAGAAGTTTTCAGCTATTATGTCCTGAAGATTGCTTTCTTCCCCTCCCTCTCTTTCTTCCCCTGGTAAGCCAATGATACATATATTATTTCCTTTGAAGTCATTCCATAGCTCTCTGTTTTTATTTTCAGTGACTCTTAATCTCTTTTTGAGATCTCTTATTTCTTTTTCAGTTGTCTCTAATTTATCCTTGATCTTGCTAATTCTGTATTCAGCCTCATTTATTCTATTCTCTCTCCCCTCTCCTGTTGTCTGGAGTTCATCTATTTTGTTACCTTGTTCCGATACTGTGTTAGCTTGTTCAGCTAGTTGTGTTCTTAGCTCAGCTATTTCAGCTTTCAGCTCTCTAATGACCTTGAGATAATTAGTGTTTTTTTTCAGAGTCTCATTTGTTGTTTCCCCATTTCTTATGACTATACTTGCAAACTCCTTCCTCACTCCTGTGATTAGTTCCTTAACTAGCTGTTGGATGTTGAACTCATTGTTCTGTGCTTCAACCTTTGGGGGGCTTTTAGGTAAACCTTTGTCCTGCTTCATTTCTCCAATGTTTCTTTTTGGTTTAACCAATAAGTGTGTGTGTGTGTGTGTGTGTGTGTGTGTGTGTGTGTGTGTGTGTGTGTGTGTGTGTTATAAGTTTGATGAGGTCCCTCTCTCAGTACTTTTCAAATTACTTATCACTCTTGCCTGGATTTACTTTTAGGTAGGTAAGGTACTTAAAGAATTCATAGTTGTGGAAATTAACAGTTGTTTCAATATTATCTCAATCCCTGAGTTGAAGTATAGTAGCTTTTAAAGCCTCTTTTGTTCTTTTTCTTCCCTGTAGGCTGTGGGAGCCTGAGGGATTTTTAGCTATATGTTGGCTTCTTAGATTAATCACTCAATCCTGACCAAGAGATAAATCAGGGTGGAGGAGAGATAACACAGTGGTTATGCACAGAGATGCCGATGCCCTGAGGATCCAAAGTACCAGGCTCAATTCAGCTGCTCTTCCAGCAGTCAGAGCCAAGCTGAAAGTACTTGCCCCTGTGATTTTCCAACAAGTCTTCTTTATACTCTGTGGGTTCTGTGGCAGCTATTCACTACGTCTCCCAATTCATCAGAAGAACAATGTGGAAATGTTCTCACCTTAAAGCCCCACCTCTAGCCCACCAGGATACAGATCTTCTCCTGAGTTTCCTGGCCAGTTCTCTGGCCCCTAATATCAGCACAGGGCCTCATGGTTGCTGCTCCAGCCTCTGAGGTGCAGTAGCAATGGAGACTTTCACTTGCATTTGGCAAGCCTTAGAACAGTCTTCTCCTCCCTTCAGCAGTCTTTTTGTTAGTAAAACAGACTTGCATTGGCCCCTCAAGTGGTAAACTGTAGGACTGTTACCAGCCACTTGGGAGTATAAATGGACTTTAGCCCCAGTAATCTCTCCTTTGGCTCCTCTCTGTCCACGAGTCACATGTGTTTGCACTCAGCTGTGATTTGTTGGGTTCTCAAGTAGTTCTAGTCCTATCTTATTGCATTCCCAGGTGTCCTCTTTGATATTCCTACTTGACCAGAGAGCAAAGAGGAGAGAAACACAGCTGCTGCTGCTTCCCCATAGCCTCCCACATACAGAAGTCAAATATAGTAAGAATTATAACAGAGGGGTCAGGCCATGGAATTGAATGCACATGTTACCATGTCAAGGGTATGGATTCAAACCTCTAGTCCCTAACTGCAGGGGGAAAGCTTCATGAGCAGTAAAGTAGGGTTTGAGGTTTGCTCTTTCTCTGTCCCTCTCTATCCTACACTTTCTCTCAATTTCTGTCTGTCTAATCTATTAAAAATTAATTAATAAAAGTGAATTTTAACAAAGGCTGAAAATTTTAATCACTTCCCTCTATCCACCTATAATCACTGAGTGAGAGAAACCTATGGAAAAGTGAAGGTACAGAGTTCACTTTGGATTATCTAAGCTTTGTTAGCACAGTTGGAAGAACAACTAAACATTGAGAGTGGAAAGGGGATTAAAGACCCTCTGCAAACAATTCAGAGACACCAGAAACAGTGAAGGGACATATCTAAGAACTACCCACCCATTGATTTGATAAATCAGTTTTCCTACATTTGGGAGCTACTCTTTTCCCTGATCCAGCTTTCTGGTCCTTTTATCAGCCATGACATCATCTCCCCAGACAATTACTTGGATCCACCTGCATATCAGATTTCAGGCTCAAGGGGAAAAAAAAAATAGTATAGCCACAGGCCCTTTGGAATATAACTAAAATATGCCTACTAGCTATCTACAAAACAAAGGATCCCCCCAACTCTTCATCTGCACTATTTCAGCCTTTAGGTCCATGATTGTTCAACAACTTGCTTGGCTTTATATGTTAACTCTACTTTCAGCCACCAGGTTCCAGATGCTAACATGATGCCAACCAGACTTCCCTGGACAGACAACCCCATGAATTTTCCCTGGAGCTCTGAGTCCCAAGAACCCTGCCCCACTAGGGAAAGAGAGACGCAGGCTAAGAGTATAGATCGACCTTTCAATGCCCATGTTCAGCAGGAAAGCAATTACAGAAGCCAGACCTTCCACTACCTGCATCCCACAATGGCCTGGGGTCCATACTCCCAGAGGGTTAAAGAATAGGAAAGCTATCAGGGGAAGGGATGGGATACAGAGTTCTGGTGGTGGGAATTGTGTGGAGTTGTAGCCCTCTTATCGTATGGTCTTGTCAATATTTCCTTTTTATAAGTAAATTAAAACAAAAATAATAAATAATTAAAAAATTAAAAGACAAATGAGTCTTTAGAACATTAAAAAACAAAACTACCCACCCTTTCCATGTAGACTGGCACAGCTACTCAGAAGTGTAGAGCCTGTCTTTAGGTGAGAGCACCTTGAGAAGCAAAGGCTTATTGATGGAAAACTATGTTTGAAAGGAAGGAAAATTTTCTACAAATGAAATCTCATCTAGAAAAGTAAATAAATATTTCCAACAAGGACATCATAGTTTTTCCTCCTATAAATGCTGACCTATTCCATCAAGCTCTGCTATATATTATGCATATTTGTTTATTGGAATAGACTATGAAAATACTAGAAGAGGAATTAGGTCAGTGAGTACAATAGTTATATGAACTGGAACATACAAAGGGGACTTTGATTCATACAGTACATAAAAATCAGCAACTAAATCAATGGGGAAAAGAAATGGTATGTTCATTGTCGGGAAATTGTGAGGAGACTCACAAAGCACCCTGCAGTTTTCTGCCTCCAGGAGCCTGGCATTCCTTAAAACATTAAGCCATCTCCCCCTACTCCACCCTGCATTCCTGATACTATGGCTTATCTTCATGATCACTGTTTTGCCTGAAAGATCCCCAAACATTCCATTCCTTTGATCTTCCTTCTTTCTACCCTCAAGACCCTCCCTGCCTGCAGGGTATTATTAATCCTACCAGTTAAAACCCTCGCAACAGTTGCTAAGGAGGTTCCTACCTTCTCAGTCCCTTTTTGCCTTTCTCCACCCCTTTTCTAGCCATTTCCGACTTGCCACTTCCGGGTCTGTCCTTTAAAAGCCTTGACTCTCTGATCAATAAAGATTTGCATTGCTTCGCTGCCACGTGTTTGTTTCCTGAGTCATCTCCCTCACATTGCTAAGTGAGTAGCAGCCCAGGCTGGCTCTGGTTGAGTTCTCTCCAACCCAGAGAGTACGCGCCCAGGAAGAGGCATCCCCGCACTAGTCTGGCCGTTCATGTCTCAGCCCTGAAATCCTCTTCCTCTCCTATTATTAATACACTAACTGCCCTTCAGGTTCTGCCCAAACCCTATTCTTCAGAAAGATCAGAAAAATACTTCTGAGTATATGGCTACAGCTCACATTCTTCCATGGTGTTGCTGAATTCAGTGAACTCCATAAAAAATTTCTGCCCATGTGTCTCTTCTCGCTGTTGTGAGCAGCTTCTCATTTTTCTTCACCTTTATACCAGAGTCATCATTTTCTTGCCCTTGCAGGGTTATAAAAATTTATTTCCTGAGCTAGATGTGCAAGTACACTTAAACTTTAGTGTGTGTGTGTGTGTGTGTGTGTGTGTGTGTGTGTGTGTGTGTGTGTTTCACTGTTATTATTTTTATTTTCTTTCCAGAATGGAAAAAAAATTACCTGAGTGGACCAGAAGATGGAGCACTGAATAAAGCATTGGATTTTCAAACATGAGGTCCCATGTTCAATCCCAGGGAGCATATGTATCAGAATGATATCTGGTTCTTTCTCTCTCTCCTATCTTTCTCATAAATAAATAAATAAATAAATAAGATCATTTAAAAAAATGACCTGAGACCGATACAGATATTCAATATCCTAGCCTAAAAGAATTATGGTGCCTAGTTTCAATCCTAACACATAGTAATCATAACAAATTTTAGTTCTTATTTCTACTATTAATAAACAGTAAGTCAACTCCAAGTTTCCAGACATATTTTTAGGAAATACATTCCTCTGAAAAAACTAGTTTTAAATATTTGACATTCTCCCCTGAAAAAAAAAATGCACATAAAAGCAAATTTCTGCTTATAATTTAAAGGAATCATAGAAACCCTAAAGCCATTTTTTTCATTTCAATTCAGAATGCTCCCCATCCAGATATTTTATCCTCTAAAAAGAATATATGACTCTTGACCACTGAAATTATATCATTCAGTTGTTATTTGTCCCATGGCACCTATCACAACACCTAGTACTTGAAAGACATTCCCTCAGTATTTAAAGATATCTATCCTGGTGTCATATTTTAATTCTCCAATGAATGATGAAAGTTAGCTCTCAGAATCTGAACTGAATTCTCTTTGGTATGAAAAAAAATGACTTTGCTTTCATATTCTTCAGAGAACTTTATATTATGACTACTTCTTTTGCCTAGAGTATGAACTATCAATTCCAAATGGGTCTCTGTTTCCAAATTCCTCTGGCCTGTTGTAAGGAAGGCCATTCAGCTCCATTCAGCCCAGTAAGCCAAGTCACATTAGGTGGGAAGACAGCCTTTTTATTTTTTACCCAAGCATGAACCAAAAGTTCCTTGTGTCTATGATGACAACCCGATGTCCTGGTGGCCTATTGCAAACTGCTTATATTAAGTCAAGTTTGCAGCAATTCAAGTTAGAGCAGGCCTAGCTTTTGCTAAATAGGGTAGATATGGAGTGAAAAACTCACTAATATTTCTGACAATAATTAACTCAGAATACTGAACACCTTTGTTAATGTAGACACACTATAAACACATGTCCCTTTATCCAAAGAGTTGATAAGAGGGATATTTGTCAAGGTGCAAATGTAGTCATATGATATAATCCAAACTTTATGTGCTCCTTTCTTTCAGGACTTGGTTGATTCCCTTCCCCTTTTTCACCTTTTGTTAATAGTTATAGTACAGAGGAAGCAGAAAGTGACTGCATAAAGGCTGGTTGGCTTTGTTCAGTTATTGAAATGGGTTTCTACCTTTCTTGAAGGAATATATTAATTAATTTGCACACTCTAACACTTGATAATGTAAGTTGGAAAAGTCATCATCATAACTAGAGAAAATTAAAGAAAAAAATAAAGTATCTTTTTACAGACTCTGGCAGTATGAAAGCTCAGGTTTCAACATTCTAGTTCCCTTTTCTTTTTCCAACATATGTGAGACAGAGGCTAAGTAGGTCATCTTCTTTCTAAGTCTTTGTGTTCTTCATACTCAAAAACCTTGGCACCCTGAGCACAAGAATGCAAAGTGGGCTGGGAAGCAAGCTTGGACTTGCTTAAAACACTGCTAAATGCTTCAGAAAAGGAGGAAAGAAATATAAGCAGATTTGCTAGTTCTGACATTCTGTTTTGCACTATCCTCTAGACTGAAGTAAAGAAATACAAAGTTGGGCTTCAGGGGCTGGTATGACAAGAGGAAATATATTGGCTAATAGGTATTCAGCACCAACAACATATATACATATATATATATAATTTTATCATTTATTAATTTATTTAGTGAGAAAGAGAGAGAGGGAATGTGGGTTGCTTGTGGGTCACTCCAAGAACTTGTCCTCCCTAGAAAGTAATAGTGGTAGGGACTGCCCCACTCTCTGCAGGGAGGCTGCATCATCCTACCCTGCCACTTGAGGAAGACTGGTCCTGAAATGAGTGCAGTCTAGAATGTTCTTAGCTGTGACCACAAACTGCAAGCTCAGACCAACAGGGACTCAGAGGTCACACAGGATCTTGAGATAAATACGAATAGATATAGGTTCAATATATATCAGCTATGGGTCAGGTTGATGGGGTAAACAAATAATTTCATTCATAAATTTTCTTCAAATTGAGAGTTACTCTCTACCTTAATCCAACTTTCTAGCCCTAGTTTCAAACTCTGACACCATCTTCTCAGACAATATTTTTTTAATTTTTTTAGTATTTATTTATTCCCTTTTGTTGCCCTCATTGTTTTATTGTTGCAGTTATTCTTATTGTCATAGTTGTTGTATAGGACAGAGAGAAATGGAGAGAGGAGGGAAAGACAGACACCTGCAGACCTGCTTCACCGCCTGTGAAGCAACTCTCCTGCAGGTGGGTAGCCGGGGGCTCGAACCGGGATCCTCACGCCGGTCCTTGCACTTTGTGCCACCTGCACTTAACCCACTGCCCTACCACCGGACTCCCTCAGACAATATTTTTATCCACCTCCATATTAGCTATCACACTCAAGCAAAAACTATGCAAAGTCATAGGCTCCTAGGAACATACCTAAAATAGATTTCCTCAACTCTTTCCACCCTATGGTCCCTATTCTCATCTACCCTATTCCTACTGTTTGGTTCCTACTCATTGATCTTTTTGTCCTGCTTTAGATGTCTTTCAGCCACCAAGTTGCTGATGCTACTATGATTCCATCCTGACTTCACTGAGAAGACAAGCTCACCAATGTATTTTGGAACTTCACTTCTCCAGAGCCCTGCCCCACTAGGGAAAGACAGAAACAGGCTGGGGATATGGATCTACATGCCAATGCCTATATCCAGCAGAGAAGTCATTACAGAAGCCAAATCTTCCACCTTCTGCACCCCCAAAATAATTCTGGTCTATACTCCCAGAGGGGGAGAAATCATAGGGGAAGATGACCAGAGTGCTCTGAAGTCCAATTTCATCAGGACCCAGAGAGAAAAGAGGAAAAATGAAGAATGTTCATAAATAGTAATAGGGGTAGGTGTAACTTAGAAAGAAGGAAAATGTAGGAGCATAGAACAAACTGAGAATATATATATATATATATATATATATATATATATAGAGAGAGAGAGAGAGAGAGAGAGAGAGAGAGAGAGAGAGAAGAGAGAGGAGAGTTACAGAATAATAATCAACCCATATCTGCACTCTTGGGATAACTGTGGTAGCTTCCAATGGAGGGAATGGGGACCCAGAACTCTGGTGGTGGGGATGATGTGGAACTATACATCCCTATTATCTTATAATTTTGTAAATCAGTATTGTCACTAATAAACTGGAGAGGGAGAGAGAAGAGGAAGACTGGAGTGCTTCTCAGCTCTAGCTTATATTGGAGCTGGTGATTTTGGAAACTCAGAAACCTAAAGAAGACTCTACCAAAAATAAAACATGTACTGCTATTTTTTTTTTTAAGTCAGGGGCTAGGCGGTGCCTCACCTGGTAAAATACGCACATCACAGTGCACAAGGACCCAAGCTCAAGACCCTGGTCCCCACCTTCAGGGGGAAAGCTTCACAAGTGGTGACGCAGGGCTATAGTTGTCTCTCTGTCTCTCTCCTTATCTATCTCCCACCCCTCTCTCAATTTCTCTCTGTATATGTCCAATAATAAACACATAAACATGAAAAATAAAGTCATAAAGGTATATTAAATATAGCACAAGCATGTAAGTACACACCCAATATCATGTGCATAGCTACACTTCACCACCTGAAATATAACTCCTGTATATACAGTGTATATGATAATGTGCTTTCACCAAAGTTTCTTGAGCTCCAGTGCTTGGCCTCTCCACAGACTCTAACAATCTACTTCTTCCTAGCCTGGTTCTTCAACCCTCTTCACTATGAGCAAAAATCCAGAGTGTACCTAGATGTACCAAGGAGTGCCCAGTTTTCTATTTGAACATGAGTGATATTTAATGGCCCTAAATCTTTCTTCCCATGCTCATTATGCAAGAGAATCAGGACTTTCTCCACTTTGTTCCTTTTCTCCTGAATTGTAGTGACCTCGGTCCTACTGTAGTCAGTAGTGAGTTAAATTATCTGCCTTCTTATCCAGCCTTACCCTTTAATAAGCTTGTTAATACATAACTTATCTTCAGAGGCAGATAAGGAGACCCAATCAGAACAAACTTGTATTTAGAACAAAACGTTGGCTTAATAACTAGAACCAGGAGCTAGTTAGATGAAATAGGGCATTTGACTCCGACCAAAGCTGGAGGCCCAAGAGGGGTAAAGTGGGTGGGATTAAGCGCTACATTCAGGGTATGGGAGTGGAGGAAATCAGCTCTGTTAGGAGAGCTGGACACTCCACTTTGCATTCCCTGCATAGCTCTAAGAAGTAATCTGAAGCTTGGCCAGAAGCCAGCAAGGCCTTGAGCACCCAGCCAATCAAGATACCATTTTTTTTTTCCTGGTTCACAGGTTCTCTAAGTTTCTAAATGTGAACTTCCCTTTTTCCAAACCATAGGAATGTGATTACCTAGGCAAGAAGTCTTTCCAGATCCTTACAGCACAGTCCTCCAAGCCATCGGCTTCTCTTCACCTTGGTATAGAGTCTGCTTGCCACCATGCTGTCCAGCTGAGAGGATGATGGGTGCTGGGCCTGCTTGTAGGGATTCTCAGCATGTCAGAGTGCTCAGGTGCTCAAATCTCTCTGTTGCCAGCCCGAAGTCTCAAATGACCAAACCAAATAACCTGGGAGTGCAATGGTGGGTGCTTTTTTCCTATACACTTTAGAACTCTGGAATAGTTGGTAAAAACCAGCTATGTTTATAAAAGGAATCTATTTTCACTTTGGTCATACACAATATTTTTATTTTACTTTTGCTAATACAACTGTTTGAGAGGCCTAGTCACAAAAGGGAAAATATGATGTGAATGGAAGTGTGTTGTTCAGCCATCAGATCTTCTGTGCAGACTCTTCAACCATTTTAATGTCTAATATTTAAGAGACTATGCAAATCAGTGTTTTTAAATAGCTTTTTTTCTTTTTAAATATTTATTTACTTTTATCAAAGAGCTGCTTAGCTCTAGTTTATGGTGTTGTTGGGGATTGAGTCTGGGACCTCAGAGCTTCTGGCATGAAAATATTCTGCTGGAAAGTGTCCCATTACCATTACCATGCTTGAGGAACCACCTTCAAACTCCTGGTTCCTTCCTCAGGGAGGTAGTTTCACAAGTGGTGAAGCAGTGCTGAAGATATCTCTTCTTTTTCTCTCCTTCTCTCTTTTCCTTTGCCAAAACAAAAAGGCAAAAAAAAAAACAGCCCATTGGAAGTCGTGAACTGGTCATGTTGACAACAAGCCCCAGTGCTAGAATACTGATAGAAAAAATGAGACTGTGAGAGTTTCCTTTTAAATATGCTCATTGGTGATAACTATATACCCTTCCAGGGTGCCTTTTAATTTTGAAAGTAATCTAAAGTCTTTTAGATTTAATCTGAAGACTAATTGTTCATCAGGTTGGTAATCTGTAGTGGGGAGTTAAAAGACCTCAGGTAATCCCTCCCTCCAAGTAGTCAACAGGGCCCCAACCTTTTCCTCAAGCAAACCCAGTTGGCTTCCAAGATTAGGCTCCAAAAACTGTTGTCTTGTTCACTGTACCTCCCTGTGTGTGTGAGTTAGTTTACTGTCTGAAGCAGATTCCTGCCATGCAGAAAGCTGCTCAGAGAGACCAGGTTGCTCAGATTGATTTTAGCCAGTAGTCAAAGGGCCACATGTCTATTAACAGCCACTGGAAAGATTTTTTTCCCCACTTAACCCCTGAAATATCTGCAGCCCCCACAAGTGTGGGCCAGCTACCCTACATAAACTACACCTAGACTCCTTGCCACAGAACTTATAAGAGAGCAAATGGTTGGGGCTAAGGGGATAGCATAATGGCTATGCAAAAGACTATCATACCTGAGGTTCCAGGTTCAGTCATAAACCAGAACTAAGCAGTACTCTAGGCAGTCTCTCTTTCTCTCTCTCTCTCTCTTTCTCTCTCTCTCCTCCCTCCATCCATACATTTATCCACCCCTCTCTCTTTCTCTGTATCCCTCATTAAAACTGATTAATTTAAAAGAAAATATAATAAATGTTTGTTTTTCCTAAACTGTTATGTTGGAGGCTGGGCCAGGTGCAAGGACAATTCACTAAATACCCCTTATATGGCTTTTGTTATGATTAAACAAGAAGGTGGCCAAGGAGTAAGAATAGCTTTTTATACCTCAGAACTAATATTCAAGGAAATCTCATCATATTTTAATAAAAAAATTATCTCTGGGAACCCTTATCCTTATGGTCAAGGATCTGAAACACATAGTTCTTTGCCTGCCTCAGGCTTCCCAGGTGGACTGGTGACTTATTCATAGCTTGTTTCTCTTTTTGCTTATGTGTTTAGGGTAAACCAATTTAGCATAAGGATCTCCTAGGTGAGTCAAGTAGGAGGCTACCTAGATGAGTACTTAAGGAGGAGTCTACCAAGTTGAATACTTAAGGAATGTCCCTTGGGTCCACTATTCTTCTCCCTCCTATTCTTCTCAAATGCTCCCTCTGTCCTCAAACCAAAATCAAGATAGAGAAACAATATTTGGGCACAACTTCAGGTAAAGCAAAGGTAGTTCTTTCAATGTAATGAGCATGTCAGTTCTTGGTAAGCAGTGGAGAATTGCTTCCTGGTAATAGTCATGGGGAACTACTTCCTGGTCATGCCTACCTCACCTTAATATTTAAGTGAACATCATCACACCTTTTCATCATTAGTAATCACCACTCCAACTTTTTTTTAAAAAATTATTTATAAAGTAGGAAATATTGACAAGACCATAGGATAAGAGGGGTACAATTTCACACAGTTCCCACCACCGGAACTCTGTATCCAATCCCCTACCTTGAGAGCCTTCTTTTTCTTTATCGCTCTGGGAGTATGGACCCATGGCCATTATGGGGTGCAGAAGGTAGAAGGTCTGGCTTCTGTAATTGCTTCCCTGCTAAACATGGGTGTTTGCAGGCTATCAATACTCCCAGCCTGTCTCTCTCTTTCCCTAGAAAAGTAGACGTCTGGGGAGGTGGGGCTCCAAGACACACTGATGGGGTCATTTGGCCAGAGAAGTCAGGTTGGTATCATGGTAGCATCTGGAACCTGGTAGGTGAAAGAGAGTTAAGATATAAAGCTGAACAAATTGTTGACTAATCATGAACCTAAAGTCAATAATAATGAACATGAAGATTTGGGGGGGTCTCCACTTTGGGAAAAGGTATTAGGTTTATTTTAGGTATATTCCAAGAGGCCCATGACTTGACTAGTTTTTGCCTGAGCCTGACATCTGATATGCAGGTGGACCCAGATTATTATCTGGGGAGATGGTTCCATTGTTGAAAAAAGGACTAGAAAGCCAGATCAGGGAAAAGAGTAGATCCCAATATGGGAAACGTATATAAATATTGTTAACTGCAAAGCCCACCAATTTGATCAATAGTCAGCACAAGAGCCTATGTAACCTCTGCATAATGTACGTCTGAGCTCTCACTCCGTGGTCACTGCTAGGAACATTCCAGGCTTCACTAATTTCAGGACCCATCTTCCTCTGGTAGTAGGTAGAGTATGTTGTCTAACCTCCCTTCGGAGAATGGAACATTCCCTGCCATTGTTAATCCACATTGAGGGAAAGGTCCTATAGGGGACCACAAAGGGGTCCATTATGTTTTTCCTGATGGAGATGACTAGTGACAGTAGTGAGAGGGATCTGTTAGAGGTCTAGGTCCATCATGTTTGTGTGGGAATCCCAGGATGCCCTTTCAATTCAAAGATGAGGGAGAGGGATGATTTAGAAAGACTGAAGCAACTCTCAGTGAAATTGCAGACTCCATCAAAAGATCAAATATAAGAGTGATAGGTATTTCTGAAGAGGAGGACAAGGCCAAAGACCCAGAGTCCATTTTCAGAGCAATTTTAGCTGAGAACTTCCTTCACTTAGGAAACCATCAGAACATTCTTATCTAAGAAGCAGAATGATCACCCACACTTATAAATACAAAAAGACCAACGCCAAGGCACATCATTGTAAAACTCTGAAAAATCAATGACAAGGAAAAAAAATGCTGGCTGCTAGGGCAAAAAAAATTAACTAAAGTAATTTGCCACAATCAACCCCACCTTATAAGAACTACTGGAACGAGTCCCACAAGAAAGTAGGAAACAAAGGAGTTCATGTTCCAAACACCAAGTTGCAGATGCTACCACGGTGTTAACCTGACCCACCCAGACAAACAACTTCATCACTGTACCCTGGAACCCCAACTCTCCAGAGCCCTGCCCCAGTAGGGAACGATATGGACAGGCTGGGAGTATGGATCAACCTGACAATGTCCATGTCCATAGGACAAGCACTTACAAAAGCCAGACCTCCCACCTTCTGCACTCCATAATGACCCTGGGTCCATGCTCCTATAGAGATAAAGAATAGGAAAGCTTCCAATGGAGGGAGTGGGATATGGAACTCTGGTGGTGGGAAATGTGTGCAATTTCACCTCTCTTATTCTATAGTTTTGTTGATACTTTCTATTTTACAAATAAAAGGGAAAAAAGAGAGAAAAAAGAAAAGAAAATTCAGTTTGTTACTCAGTCTTCTTCACTGTCTTTCAGATTCACTTTTATTAGTCATTTTCAGTTTCTGTACAGTCAAGAATACTATACTCTTACACATCTCTCTATGATTAATGTTTTGGAACTACATTCTTCATGATTTCTTTTCTGTCAGTCCAGTCGTGCTCGGTGAGATTAGTTTTTATGTAAGTAGAAAAACTGGTAAATTATGCAGAAATTCATTTCTGTTCACTTTAATATTTAAAACTATTCAGCAAATAGATTTTATCAACAAATAAAATGATTTTGTTAAAAAACAAAATAAAATAAAATCTGGACTCAATATATCAATTCAACAAAACACTATTTAAAAAAGAAGACTATCATTTCTATGGCAACCCCTTAGGCAGGGGACTAATTCCAACTGTCTGTCTTGGATGTTGAGTTCACATTGCTGATTTTCTTTTTCTTCCTTTTTTTTTTTTAGAATGATTATTTACTTACCTATTTATTTGGATATAGACAGAAAGAAACCAGGAGGTAAAGAGGGAAAGAAACAGAAAAATCAGCACCACTGCTTTACCACTTGCGACGCTTTCTCCCAGCAGGTAGAGACCCTAGTTCTTGAACCTGGGTCTTTGCACATGGTCATATGTGCTCGACCAGGTACACAACACCCAGCCCCATATCATACTGCTGATTTTCTAATGGCAATATAAATGGCCTTGGGGCTTAAAAGTTCATGGAACTAAGTTGGAAGTTATGTCCTTCTCTCTTTCTTGTTAATGTATTAACTTTATTCACTTTAATTTGTACAGGTTTATTTTGAGATAACATAAATATAAAGAAAAATAAAGCTATAACATATAATCTGGCTTACTTGAACTGAATTATGTCCTTTTCTATGGCAATTGAATATATATGGAACAAAGTACATAAAATCTTTCAGTGTAAATTTTCTTTTTTATAATTTACATCTTTTTGTCCAGTTTTCTCTTCCGTTTGATATTACCACTTAACTTTCATTCAGAACCTTCCTTTTTCTATCAGACACCTGAAATGTGTTTGCTACATTATCAGCTCAAAGGATGACTGAAGAAATCAAGTTGTTCTCCTAAGATTGAAGCTGCTTTTTAAGAACTCAAGAAGTTCTAAGGTTCCTCTCAGGAAT
Organism: Erinaceus europaeus; assembly: GCF_950295315.1. Classification (NCBI taxonomy): domain Eukaryota; kingdom Metazoa; phylum Chordata; class Mammalia; order Eulipotyphla; family Erinaceidae; genus Erinaceus; species Erinaceus europaeus. The sequence goes on along the minus strand of NC_080166.1, from coordinate 43,466,501 downwards.
GGAGCATTCCTTCCTCTTGAATCCCAGGGGATGAATAGATGGATATTTTTAGTGGTAATTAGGAATGTAGTGTGTACGTGTTTAGTTATCTAAACAGAGACTAAGGTTCTCTGATTATATTTTTTTCTTCTTCTTTTTTGGTGGGGGGGGGCTGGTTCTAGATATGGTTTCCAGTATCCCTTGAGGATGAAAATGAAAAATGGAGTTTACGCTTCAGAGTAAGGTCTAGAGAGCATGAAGATGGGCCTGGTTTCTTGGTTACCTCTGCCACCAGCTGCATGAGCTCTAGACTCAGGAAGTCTCTACTTGATTTAATGATCTGCTATCACTCCTTTCTAATTTTTAATAGTGTTGGAATTAGATACACTGCATTTGCATTTTGCAATGGGCTCCACATTTTGAACTGGCCTTCATAAAAGCTGCGTAAATTATTAGTGTTTTGCAGCATGCTAAACCAACTTCTATAAGTGGTAATAATGCAAGTACTTTTAGTTTTATAAGTCAGTCTTGCCATGAATACTTATCTCTGCTATTGCAGCTTGTAAGCAGCTATAGATGATATGTGAGTGAGCCTTGTGAACGTTACTTACAAAATTGAGTGGACTGGATTTGGCTCTTGGGCTGTGTAGTTTGTCAGTCCCTCAGCAAGATAAATGTGGTTTCTCTTAGGTTACCAAGACTGTCTAAGAGATAAACAGGCGGGGTGGGAAATAATCTACAATCCTTAGTCATGACTGGAACATTTACACATCTTTTTTTGCTTCAGTTGAATTATTCATACTATTGCTTTCCTAATGGTTAATTTTATGCCAAAAGCTTTAACAGTATTAGATAATTTTTACAACTCCAACAACCTCATGAACTATGAGTTCTGATCATCCTGATGATGCAGAAGAAGACAAGGTTAATAGGATAAGCAGCTTGATCAAGTTACACAGTTAAGGATTAAGACACAGAATCTGTGAATTCACTATGTTTCTACTTTCCATCAACTGACAGGATATGAGCCAGGCAATTCGCAACTAGTAATATTTGGAAATACTAACTTGTATAGCTGATTTATTTTATTTTTAAATAAATAACATATCTAATTAAAATGTAATTGCTAGAAGATTTAGCATTAACCTTCTAATTAGATATGTTGGGCTATGTTGATGAGGACAATTAGAGTTTAGAGCACTCCTTCACTTGTATATGATCCCCTGGAACATGCCAGAGGTTGTATAGGTACTATTCAACCTGTGGTACCAACAGTAAACCAAACAGGAAGTACTGAAGAAGAAGTGGTGGGAATTCTGTAGAACTGTACCCCTTTTATCCTATGGTCTTGTCAATATTTCCATTTTATAAACAAAAATAAAGAAAGAAAATAAGACTTAGTAGACCCTTATTAAGGCAAATTTTTTTTCTTTAGTCAGGATATATCTCTGGGGTAATCAGAGATGACAAAGTTAGCAATGAAGCAGTCATTGGAGTCAGTGGAATTCTTCCCAATCTACTCTTCCCCCACTGCTTTTCAAGGCCACTGACAAGAATAGGTTATTTGTCTGACAGTGAAGTGGTGGAGCAGTAGCGGAACAGGTTTACATGTCCGAGGGTCCCAGAGGTTCCAGGTTCAGTCTCTGGCACCATCATATGCCACAGCTAAGCAGTACTCTGGTCAGTCTCTCTTATGAAAATGCATAAGTCCTCTTTAAAGAGACTGGTTGTATATTCACTGAGAGATAAAATCCTACTCTGTTTCACACTTCTCTGAGGCCCATTCCTTTTTTTTTTTTTTTTTTTTTTTATTAAAGAAAGGATTAATTAACAAAACCTTAGGGTAGGAGGGGTACAACTCCACAGAATTCCCGCCACCCAATCTCCATAACCCACCCCCTCCCCTGATAGCTTTCCCATTCTCTATCTCTCTGGGAGCATGGACCCAGGGTCATTGAGGGTTGCAGAAGGTAGAAGGTCTGGCTTCTGTAATTGCTTCCTCGCTGAACATGGGCGTTGACTGGTCGGTCCATACTCCCAGTCTGCCTCTCTCTTTCCCTAGTAGGATGGGTCTCTGAGGAAGCTGAGCTCCAGGACACATTGGTGGTGTCTTCAATCCAGGGAAGTCTGGCCGGCATCCTGATGACACCTGGAACCTGGTGACTGAAAAGAGAGTTAACATACAAAGCCAAACAAATTGTTGAGCAATCATGGACCCAAAGCTTGGAAAAGTGGAGAGGAAGTATTAGGGAGGTACTCACTGCAAACTCTAGTATACTTCTGCTTTCTTACTTTGGTGCCATACTCCAAACTCAGTCAATTTCTGCTTTGCGTTTCTACTTCTTTTTTTTTTTTTTTACATGCATAACATTCCCCAGATTCCCATTTAGCAATACAACCCCCACTATTTCATTCATCATTTTTCATGGCCCATTCCTTTAATTTACTTTTTTTCACTTCCTTAAAGTTGGGAATTTTATGTGAATTTATCAAAAGTTTGTCAAGATTTCTTTTATTTTCTCAGGTTTTTGTTTTGTTTTATTTTGTTTGTTTTCCTTTTCTGGCAGAACCAAAGCCTTGCACAGGCACAATTTCACCATTATGGACACTTTTGCTTTGAGATAGAGGCACAGAGAAAGAAGAGTGAAGGGGCAGAGGAGGTCAGGGGGTAGCGCAGCGAGCTAAGCGCACGTGGCGGGAAGCTCAAGGACTGGAGGAAGGATCCCGGTTCCAACCCCCAGCTCCCCACCTGCAGAGGAGTTGCTTCACAGGCAGTGAAGCAGGTCTGCAGGTGTCTATCTTTCTCTCCCCCTCTCTCTTCCTCTTCTCTCTCCATTTCTCTCTGTCCTATCCAACAAAGACAAAATCAATAACAACAATAACTACAACAATAATAAAAAAAGATATACCTGCTTTAAAAAAAAAAAGAGTGAAGGGGCAGAGGAAAAGAGATAGAGGGAGACACATCACAACATTAGCACTTTCTCTGTTGCTATAGTTCTTCCCATGTAGTATCAGGGACTGACGCTGGCAAGGCATGTGTTTTGACCAGTGAAATATCTCTTGGTCCAACTTTTATTGTCTTTGAATCTACAATGCATCATGGTTCTCCAGCTTACATACGCAAATAGCCCAGTCTCAATCAAATCTTCTCAAGAGAGTGGTCCTACGATGCTAAAGGTCATAGGTCCTAAAAATCATGTGTATAGGTGATACACTTGAGAGGAGTAACCTTCAAATTTCCCTGCAGCCTGGTCTGGACCGCCTCTATGTTCCTGGCCTCCTGCGGTACAGCTTTTCAGTGATATTTATATTATTATTATTACTATTATTATTATTATTATTATTATCACTAGGGTATTAGGTTAACACAATAACCCTACAGTGCTAACACTACAAATCTACCAGCAGTATTTTTTTTTCTTTCTTCTAATTTTTATTATATAGGATAGAAAGAAATTGAAAGAGGATGAAGAGATAGCAAGAGAGAAAGTGGGAGTGGGTAATGGCACACCCAGTTGAGCACACATGTTAGCATGCACAAGGACCCAGGCTCAAGCCCCCAGTCCCCACCTGCAGGGGGTAGTAGCTTCATGAGTAGTGAACAGTGTTGCAGGTCTCTCTGTCTCTACCTCCCCCTTTCCTCTTGATATCTGCTGTCTCTATCAAATAGATAAATAAAGGTAATAAAAATAATTACAAAATTTAAAAGAGGGAGAGAAAGAAAGATACCTACAAACCTGCATCACCACTCATGAAGGAGACCCTCAGCAGGTGGGGATCAGGGACTCGAAACCAGGTCCTTGCACTTGGTAATATGTGCACTAACCAGGTGCACCATGGCTTGGCCCCCGTGATAATTCAATTAAATTAAATTTCTTAAGAAAGGAGAGACATGAAACAGCAGCATGAGGGTTGTTGGGGATCAGAGATATTTTCAGAAAAACATTATATGTGGGTGGAGCAGAACACAGAAGAGATATTTTTTAAGCTGAGGGACACTGAGGCATTAAAGTTAAAAATCGGGTGAGACCTTTCCTTTAATAGTACACTCTAATTTCATCTCAGGTAGTTCACTTTCTAACAAAGTCCCATAACCTAGATATACACCAGTTTCTGTGAGAGAGAGCTTATGTGCACACGTATCCATAAACTACTGCAAAATATATACCTGAAAGCAGGATTACACTAGAGTTTGCAGTGAGTACCTCCCTAACACTTCCTCTCCACTATTCCAAGCTTGGGATCCATGATTGTTCAACAAATTGTTTGGCTTCATATGTTAACTCTCTTTTCAATCACCAGGTTCCAGATGCCACCAGGATGCTGGCTAGGCTTCCCTGGATTGAAGACCCCACCAATGTGTCCTGGAGCTCAGCTTCCCCAGAGACACACCCTACTAGGGAAAGAGAGAGGCAGACTGGGAGTATGGACCGACCAGTCAACGCCCATGTTCAGCGGGGAAGCAACTACAGAAGCCAGACCTTCTACCTTCTGCAACCCTCAACGACCCTGGGTCCATGCTCCCAGAGGGATAGAGAATGGGAAAGCTACCATGGGAGGGAGTGGGTTATGGGGATTGGGTGGTAGGAATTGTGTGGAGTTGTACCCCTCCTACCTTATGCTTTTGTTCACTAATCCTTTCTTAAATAAAAAATTTTAAAAAATAAATAAATAAAGTTAAAAATCACAAGTACAAAAGCAGGATTAGGAAATACTTATATAAAGACCATCAGTCAATTATTTTAATAATGGTTTACAAGACTGCAAGATTACAGGGTATAGTTCCACACCACACCTACCACCTAATTTCTGTGCCCCCACACTCCCAACAATAACCACCATTATTCTCATAAAGTCTTAGGGACAGTTTATTTGCTTCTCTTTGTTTTTGAAGTTTATGTGTTTTAGTTCTCTAAATTCCACATGTAAGTGAAACCGTGGTAGTTGTTTGTCACTTCTTTACTTATTTTGCTAAGCATAATCATCTCCGGTTCCATTCATTCTGTCTCAAAAGACACAATATCATCTTTTTGATTGCAGAGTAGTATTACACAAAGTATGTGTGCCCTAATAATCTCTTGTAAAATGATTTTAATTTCACAGTGCTTAGGAGCAAGTATTTTCCTTGTGGATTACCTTAATCAAGTGATTATTAGTCATCGTCCTTGTCATTGTCATCATCGTTATCACGTGGGTTTCACTGCTTCAGCTATCTTTTTCAGAGAGAAACAGAGAGAGAAGAGACATCTTAGAACTAAAACTTCTTCCCAGTATGATGGGAGCTAAGCTTGAGCCTGGGTCACACTCAATGTAAAGCACCTGCCCTATCCTATGGAGAAATTTGTTGACTTTTTCTTTCCCCCACCAGAGCACAACTCAGCTTTGGCTACTGGTGGTGTCAGAGATGGAACTTGGGACATTTCATAATTGTGCAAGTCTCATGTGTTACTGCTATGCTGTTCCTCTGCCCTCTCCCTAGGTAATTTTTTTAACATGTAGATTAAATGAAGACTTTGCCTGCTAAAATAGGACTTAATTTTACTCAGAAACCCCAAATAGAACATAAGCAGCTTTTGGATTTTGAATAAAACTTTCTGTGTTTGGATAGTGGTGTGGGTGATTACATCTCAGTCTTATTGCCCAACATAAACTGCTTGACTTTTATTTCATTTTCTGGCCAGAACACCACTCAGTTTTCTGCTGGAGATCAGACCTGGGACCTCTGGACTTACAAGTCCTGTGCATTACCTACACATTTCCCCAACTCATGGCTTAAGGCTCTGCTTTAATGGGCTCAGTTGCTTTTTCGTATGATTACCTGCTGCCTCTTTGTTCCAAGAAAAGTTTAATCTAACACCTGGAACTAACTGAAAGTCACTAGCATATCCAATTGGACATACCTCTTTACTTGAACAGACTGCAGTGTGTTTTGGTAAAAGTGAAAGAAATTTCAGAGATATGTGATTTCTGGGAAACAAGTTGGGTTATTTCTAGAGTTGACAATTTGGGGACAAAATCTGCTGAGTGATTAAAAGACCTTAAGTGTGGGCTTTATTGTGACCACTGCAAGAAGAAGTGACTTTGAAATAAAATTTAACTCTCATGTAAACTGCTGGCTTCCTCTATCATTGGAACAGTCCCATAGAACATGATGACCCCACCACTCTGGGAGTAGTTTTCTTCTCTGGGAAACATAGTCCTGTGGTCACAGCTATGTAGTCAGGAGGGCATGTGGTCCTGTGCATGCTATGGGAAACGTACCATTTCCCTGGAAGATTTCCCTATAAACAAAAGCAGCACTCCATCAAGGAAGCTAGATTTCTGACACAAAAAGGGGAAAGTTGTGTCTAAAATCTGTGTGTGAGAACAGATGATACCACACAAATGGAAAAAGAGGTCAGATACCGGTAAGGCCAGGGGCAAAAACTAGGTGGAGTGGTGGGGCTAGACTCCCAGCAAACTGTATGACTTCAAGAAAATTAGTTCAAGTATCTTTCCTTCATTTTCTCCTCAGTAATATGGGAGGGGGGATAGTGGTATCTAGGAGCCTTACTCACATGGTAGAACACACATGTTACCATGCTCAAAGACCAGGGTTCAATCCCCAGATAACCACATGGGAATGCCTGCAGGAAGGAAGCCTCAAAAGTGGAGCAGTTCTTCACTGTCTCTTCCCCCATCTCTCCTGAGAGAAAGAAAGAAAGGAAGAAGGAAGGAAAGAAGGAAGGAAGGAAGGAAGGAAGGAAGGAAGGAAGGAAGGAAGGGAGGGAGGGAGGAAGGAAGGAAGGAAAGAAGGGAGGAAGGGAGGGAGGAAGGAAGGAAGGAAGGAAGGAAGGGAGGGAGGAAGGGAGGAAGGGAGGGAGGAAGGGAGGAAGGGAGGGAGCGAGGGAGGGAGGGAGGGAGGGAGGGAGGGAGGAAAGAAGGAAGGAAGGAAGGAAGGAAGGAAGGAAGGAAGGAAGGAAGGAAGGAAGGAAGGGGGTCGGTAGCACCACGAGTTAAGCACATGTGGTGCAAAGTGCAAGGACCAGCATAAGGATCCCGGTTCAAGCCTCCAGCTCCCCACCTGCAGGGGAGTCACTTCACAGGCAGTAGAGCAGGTCTTCAGGTGTCTGTCTGTCTCTCCCCCTCTCTGACTTCCCCTCCTCTTTCCATTTCTCCTGTCTAACAATAAGGACATCAATAACAACAACAGTAATAACTACAACAACAATAAAAAAGCAACAAGGGTAACAAAAGGGAATAAATAAATAAATATTTTTTAAAAGAAAGTCTTTTAAAAGAAAGAAAGGAGTAGGGAGAGAGAAAGAAAAAGAAGAAATGAGGAAGAAAGGAAGGAAGAAAGGAGGGAGGGTAGGAGGGAAAAAAGAGCTGTGAAGAATATGGAATCATGCAAGCACCAAGTCCATCATAACTCTAGTAGCAAAGATAAATAAAATATAAAAAGCAATGATATCCATCTCATTAATCTGTTGTGTGGATAAAAGTAGCTGATGTAAGGAATGAGTTCCTTTTTGTCTGTTTTTGTTTTTGCCTCCGGGGTTATCACTCAATGTGATAACACTATGAATCCAGCACTCCATCAGCCTTTTATTTTTTTCCATTTTATTGAATAGGAAAGAGAGAAATTGAGAGGGGAGGGAGAGAAAAAAGAGGGAGAGAGAAAGATAGACACCTGCAGATCTGTTTCACTGCTCTTGAAGAATCTCTGCTGCAGGTGGGGAGCTGGTGCTCAAACCTGGGTCCTTGTGCAGATCCTTGTGCATAGTAATATATGTGTGCTTTAATAGAATGTGCCACTTTCCAGCCCCAAGCAATCAGTTCCAAAGCCCACAAGTGCAAAGGTATGATTATTTCTCTGTTGAAATGCTCTGCTATGTATAAAGCTCTATGTAAATGTAAGGCATTGTACTGGACCTCTGGGTATGTTAGTTTGTAAGGACTTCTATGGAAAAGCACCACAGGTTGTCTAAGATAGCTGACAGTAATGGACCTTCTCACAATTCTAGAGGTTATAAGTTTAACATCAAAGTATTGGCAGATTGTATTTCTTCTAAGCCTCTCTCCTTGACTTCTGGACAGCTTTCCCCCCTGTGTGCTCTTTCTGTGTGTTTCTATGTCCTTATCTATAATTTTTATCAGGTAACCAATTACTTAGATTGAAGTCATTGTAATACTTCATTTAAATTCTTCTTTGAAGAGCTTGTCTCCAAATAGAGTCATATTCTGGGATACTCGACATTGGAGAGTCAACATAGGCATTGTGGGGTATGGAGTAAAAAGACAGTTCATTTGGTTATCAGTTTGGATAAGGTGTAGCAAGGTGTCTCCCATTAAATGGTTTCTGGTTAGAGTTGGCCAAAAGATGTACTTATACAGAAAAAAGGGGGGGGGAGGTAGTCACTACTCAGTGCAGGTCACTGTAGTTGGAAAAGGTGATAGGCAGACAAATACCAGTAAGCTTCATTTTTATAAATATTTATTTATTTGGACAGAAGCAGAAACAGATTGAGGGGTAGATAGGGAGAGGATATCTGCAGCACTGCTTTACCACTTGTAAAGCTTCTTCCCTGCCTGTGGGCATTGAAAGCTTAAAGCAGGTGTGCCACCACTCATCCCCAACAAGTAAGTTTTGTTTTTTCCCTCTAGGTTTATTGCTGGGCTCGGTGCCTGCACCATGAATCCATTGCTCCTGGAGGCCATTTTTTCCCCTTTTTGTTGCCCTTGTTGTTGTAGCCTCATTGTGGTCATTATCATTGCCATTGTTGATGTTGTTCGTTGTTGGATATGACAGAGAGAAATGGAGAGAGGAGGGGAAGACAGAGAGGGGGAGAGAAAGATAGACACCTACATACCTGCTTCACCACCTGTGAAGTGACTCCCCTGCATCTGGGGAACCGGGGGCTCCAACCAGGATCCTCACGCGGGTCCCTGCGCTTTGTGCCACATGTGCCTAACCCACTGAGCCACTGCCAGACCCCCAACCAGCAACTTTTAACATCTGATTCTCCTCTACTCTCCTGTTCTTCTTCCAGAGTGCTGAGCCTACTGGCCAACAGTGACCCCAATGCATCATGGGTTGCAAAACTGAAAAACCACTATTTTTTCTTATCTCCTCCATGACCTCATTTTAGCTACTGAACATGCTTAGTTTCCAATTTGGCTCACTGATGAACCCTCTAATATTTCACTTCCCCTAACCTTCCACAATTACGTAAAATACAGTAACAATGTACATTTTTTGATTCTCATGGTTACTCTGCTTGCATGACGGAACTCTTACTGAAACAAGAACAGTGATGGTGGTGGTAGTGATAAGAATAATTCTGTACTTATAAGCACTGAGCCTAAAGTAAGACTACCTCTCCATATGTCTGCATTTAAGTTCTAATGATTTCCAGCCTGAGTTCATTCAAATGACCTCTAAGTTTTCTTATGTCCATTTTTGCATCTCTACTGGCTCTTATATAGAAAGGCTAATAAAAAGAAAAAGAAAAGACTGATATAAAAGTCTTCCAGGTGAAATTTCTTAAAGCATATATGTGTCATCAAGTGGTCATTAAGGGAAATTCCCAAATGACAACTGAGTAGCATAGGTTTCTATGAAAGCAAAACAAAGAGAGGTCTCCATGAGGAAAAAAAATGAAATCAATACAATGTATGGGAAATAATTAAGAGGAAGGTTTAAAATGTCATTGATCCATTAGAATAATGTTAATGGGAGGGCATAGAATACTAAACACTTTTAAAAATAATTATTAATTTCTAGGCATACAAAAATACTAGACAAAAATTAAGTCAAAGGTTAAGTATTGACTTCTGGGGGCATGACTATGGAGCAGCAGCAGCTGTGTTTATCTCTTCGACTCTCCTGGGTCAACTAGGAATACCAAAGAAGACCACCTGGGACCACAACAAGACAAGACTAGAACAACAGCAGGAACCCACCAAATCACTGGTGAGTGCAAACATGTGTGGCTCATGGTCAGAGGAGCCTAGGGAGAGATTAAGTGCCTGGTAACAGTCCAGTAGTTTACCAGTTGAGACACCACCTTCAGTCTGTTTCACCAACAAAAAGACGGCTGAAGGGAGGAGAGGACTCCCCTAAGACTCACCAAGTGCAATTATGAGTCTTCATTGCTACTGCCCTCAGAATCTGGAGCAGTGTGTGTGTGTGGGGGGAGGCTCTGTGCTGACACCAGGGAACAGAGAAATAACCAGGAAACTCAAGAGAAGATCTATACCTCTGTGGCCTAGCAGTGGGGATGTGAGAGACTCTTTGCATAACTATTGGATTATCTCTGCCCCCCCCCTTGCTTTATCTCTTGGTCAGGAGTCATTCATTAAGCTAAGAAGCCTACTTATAGTTTAAAAGCCCTCAGGCTCCCATAACCTATAGAGAAAAAAAAGAAAGCTTTAATTACCTTACTTAGAAACAAGTCAATCCAGGAAGGAGTGATCAGTAATCTGAAAAGTACTGAGAGAGAGAGAGAGAGAGAGAGAGAGAGAGACCTCCTAACATACTATACAAAATGGTTAAACCAACAAGAAAAAATATTGGAGAAATGAACCAGAACAAGAGTCCAGCTAAAAGTCCCCCAAAGGTTGAAGCACAAAATAATGAGGTAAACATCCAAACACTAGTTAAGGAAATAATACAGGAGAGAGTAAAGAGTATGAATGAATTATCATCAAAATGCAGAAACAACAAATGAGACTCTGGAAGAAAACGCTAATTATCTCAAGGTTATTAGAGAGCTGAAAGCTGAAATAGCTGAGCTAAGAACACAACTAGCTGAACAAGCTAAAACAGTATCAGAACAGAATAACAAAATAGATTAACTCCAGACAACAGGAGAGGGGAGAGAGAATAGAATAAATGAGGCTGAATACAGAATTAGCAAGATCAAGGATAAATTAGAGACAACTGAAAAAGAAGTAAGAGATCTCAAAAAGAGATTAAGAGATACTGAAAAAAACTACAGAGACCTATGGGATGACTTCAAAAGAAATATTTATACGCATTATAGGCTTCGCAGAGGAAGGAAGAAAGGGAGGGGAAGAAAGCATCCTTAAGGCCATATTAGTTGAGAATTTCTCTAGTCTAGACAACATCAAAGACATAAAGGTTCAAGAAGCCAAGTGGATCCCAAACAAAATTAACCCAGACTTAAAGACACCAAGACACATCATATTTAGAATGGAAAGGAATAAGGATAAAGAAAGGATCCTGAAGGCTGCAAGAGAAAAACAAAGAGTCACCTACAGAGGAAAACCCGTAAGATTAGCAGCAGACTTATTCACACAAGTCAGAAAAAGAAGGATAAATATTGGATGATCTCATTCTCAGGCAGAAGTTGAAAAACAAGATCAGAAGAGAAAACAGGATGCATTGGATCGACCTTCTCGTGGTGCATTCTGTGAGTATCCATTCATTGGGGAAACTGACGATCCTTCCTAGCCAACTGAATCCACATGGATCCCAGTCACTTTCAAAGCCAGCAACAAGCAGCTCCTGACAGCTTTCAACCTGACGCTGTTGACTGGCTATGGAAGAAGGGCAAATGCTAGAAGAAGAAGAAGAGAAAACACAAATAGAACTTCAACTGGAATTGGCATATTGCACCAAAGTAAAAGACTCAGGGGGGAGGAGGGGAGCAATACAGGTCCAAAAAGGATGACAGAGGACCTAGTGGGGGTTGTATTGTTGTATAGAAAACTGGGAAATGTTATGCATGTACAAACTATTGTATTTACTTTCGAATGTAAAACATTAATTTCCCAATAAAGAAATTTTTAAAAAATTTATTTCCCAATAAAATTTTTTAAAATAATAATGTAACTATGTATGTCATGTCTGTTTAACACTGTCATGAAGTAAGCATTATAGGAAAAATGACAAGTGTTTATAAGATAATACCTTAAAGAAGTCAGACTGTGAATGTGAATCTGAGAAATGGAGCAGTGACTGGCAAGGGATATGGGACAAGGTAAGATTTCACAGAACTATAAAAATATATTTATATTCTTTGGAATTTATCCAAGAATCAGGAGAGCAGATAGTAAAAGACATAACAGAATACTTGAGAGTGGAAAAAGGCTGGGTTGAGTGCCCAGGTAGAGGCTGGCTTTGCTAGAAAGGGGGCTTGTCCTCCATAGTATCAACTGGGAAGAATCCAAACCCAAATGCAAAAAAGTTTTCATACTTAGTTAAATATAATGGTATCTTCCCTTTATTTCTACCTTCATTTCTTTTTTTAATTTTTTTATTATCTTTATTTATATGATAGAGACAGCCAGAAATCAAGAGGGAAGGGGGGTAGAGAGAAAAAGGGACAGAGAGACACCTGCAGCACTGCTGCACCACTCATGAAGCTCTCCCCCTGCAGGTGGGGACCAGGGATTTTAACCTGGGTCCTTGTGCACTGTAACATATGCACTCAACCAGGTGCACCACCACCCGGCCCCCTTCTACCTTCACTTCACTTCTTTAGCTATAAAGTTTCAGAGCTGTTGGTATGCTTCTGGATTCTGCTTGTGAAGTCTTCTGTTTTATCATCACATTGGGTTCGCTTGTGTTACTTGCTATGTGTTTTGTTTGCACGTCCACTGTTGACTGGGGACCCCACTGCCTCCGGGATATTGGTTCGGTCTCCTCCCCCCCCCAGCCCCCGCCTCTGGGATATTTGGTCTAGTCATCGCTGGTTCATGCTTCTTCCTTCTCCCTGCCCCCTATCGTACTTATTTTCTTGCTTCCTGACTCTGCTACCAGAGGAGAGAGAGGCAGGGCATAATTGGGTTGTGATTAGATTAGATTAGTTTTTTGGACTGCATCCCCACTCGTGAATAAAGATTGAACTCCGTTCTCAGCTCAGCCATGAGTCTCTGATCGTCTCTGTCTCCCGCCCACAAAGCCAGCCAGGCAAAACAACATAGAGCACTTTCCTGGAGCTACCTCCTCTTTATATTAAGGGTTTCACCACTGTGAGACATATTGAGGATTTCAGTCATAGCAGAGTAGAGAAATCAGGATCTGAGAGAAAGAGGATGTAACTCAAAATGAAGATCAATGTTGGAGTCACACAGCTAATTAGTGACCCAAGTGGGCCTAGAATCAGACTGGCTCCTAGCCTAGGACTCTTTCAATACCAAATTACCATGTAATATTGATCATATTGGAACAATTAATGTTTAGGGCCGGTATAAAGACTAACTACAACCTGAAATAAGGAACCAAGAGATTCCAACCTCACTTCTCAGGAAGGATTTTTACCCATGGTGAGCCCATGATTAGATTAGGGTGGGCTGAATTGAATTGTAAATGTCCACAAGTGTACTCTAGCTCAGCAGGGTTGGGAAAAGCCCAGAATGTGTTAGGTGGCACTCAACGGAGAAGTCTGAAATAAATGTCAGTCAGTAATATGTATCCACTGAAACCCAAATTAACTTCTTAAATCACTCAGTCTTTCCAACAATCTTTGCTCTACTACATTCAGAAATACTTCCTGAACTTGCTAAAAATTACATATTGCTTTTGCCAGATATAATTCTAACTTGATGCCCATGGGAACCCTGACATCTCAAGTAGAAAAAACATCTGGGTGGTCCAGGAGGTAGCAAAGTGGATAAAGTACTGGACTCTCAAGCATGAGGTCCCAAGTTCAATTCCCTGTAGCACATGTACCAAGGTGTTGTCTGGTTCTCTCTTTCCTATCTTTCTAAAAAAAATATATCTAGTCTGGTCATTGGCACACACTATTGAGCACATACATTTCACAGTTCAAGGGCCAAGGGCCAAGCCCCTGTTCTCCACCTCTAGGAGGAAAGCTTCATGAGTGGTAAAGCAATGCTGCAGGTCTCTCTCTCTCTTTCTCTTTCTCTCTCTCCATATTCCTCTTCCCTCTCATTTTCTCTCTGTCTCTATCCAATAAACTAATAAATATTAAAGAAAAAAATTTTAAAAGTGGGGGTAGATAGCATAATGGTTATGCAAAACCAACAAAAAAATACTCTCATGCCTGAGGTTCCAAAGTCCCAGGTTCAGTCCCTCATACCACTATAAACCAGAGCTGATCAGTGCTCTGGTAAACAAAAGAAACAAAAGAAGAAGAAAAAAAACACACTTTCTCAAAGTAGTCTTTCCTTAGACTTCTCCATGTCTTTAAGTGGCTTTTGTTCCATTTGTAACAAATCTTTTCACTGTATTGTGTTTGAATTTCTATCTTGAACTTTAATGTTTGTTTTTATTAATGTTTAGCTTTCTATCATGCAAGTATTATTCCCCCTTGGATATCACTTGATGTGACATATTGAATTATGAATACTGGCATATTACATAGTTTTGTGTTTCTGTGTTTGTGATAGGATAAATTCATCAATGTCTACTTTGACAAGTGTTTAGTAGTTTATACTAATTCATTGGGTACTTTGTAACTGAAATCATTCTGACCTGACACTCAGTAGTTATAGCGGAAGTGACTTTTAAAGATTTTAAGAGTACACTCTTCTTCCTAAAGTTCAACTCAGGTGTCTCATCTCCCAACACAGTGTTCTTTTATTCCTCAGGCCCAGGACAAAACTATTGGACTAGGTCAGCTGGGAGTGGGCATATAGAAATAATTAATTTTCAAATTATTCCAGGCACAGCAGAAAAAATACTTCTATTTACCCATACATATTTCTAGAAAGTTAATCCTGCTAAATCCTCCTAATCTTATCTCAGATTAAGAGGACATTCAGATCTTCCTCTCAATTCACAGAGACACTCAAACATGAAGGGTCAAATAATACAATGAAGGACATAAAAGCTCTGTCATCAACACACATGACCATGAAGGGATGTAATTTCTGGTGGAGTGAGTGAAGTAAATGGATTATATACACAGAAGTCTTCCTGACTATCTCAAGCAGGTACCCTCTCTTCCCTTTTTGACTATTCTGTGTATTTTCTTCACTGTACTAACCATCATAATAACTTGATAATAACATAAATATCTTTTTATTACTTGTTTCCTTCACTACCAACAGAGGGCTCTAAAGGGCAAGAATCAAGACTCTACTGTTATCTGTTGAATATCTAGGAAACAATGCCTACTACAGAGTAAGTGCTAAATAAGTATTAATTAGATGGATGGGTGAATCGATAGAAGCAACATACTCTCTTCTCTTGTTGGTCTGCTTCTAATTCTGTTTCTAAGACCCCTTCTGTTACATTTCTTAACACTGTGGTCTATTTATATAATCACTGCTTTACCTGAGACCTGCCCTGCCTACAGGGCACTGGTTTAATCCCCACTGGTTTGCACTCTCTTTTCACTCCACCCCCTCTCCTAGTCACATCCTGTTTTCCACCCTACCACTTCCTTCCTGCAAACTATAAATGCAGATTCTTTTCTCAATAAACATTTCACTGCTTCCCAGCTCAGCCATGAGTCCCTGGTCATCGGTCTCCCGCCTGCGAAGCTAGCCCGGCATCTGGTGCTCAGACACGGACCAGCATTCTCCCAGAGGAAAAAGATGGGGCCTACTGGGCCACCTGCTGGAGAGGCATCCTGGCTCTAGACAACTACCTGGGTCTCAGGTGAGATATAGCAAATAGTGCTACATAGTGCTCACTGCCTAGTTCCCATGAACAAATTTGAAGGAAATACAATAAAAGCAGAGAAGGAATTGGAAAAGAAACAAATACTAAGAAATAAAACTGTTGATTTAAAAAAAAAGTCACATTTTATCATTTATCTTGGGAAGCTACAATGCAAAGGTGAATTGGAAAAGAGGAGAAATTATTGAGATTTGGAGATATTTTAAAAAGGAAGCAATTACAGAAGCCAGACCTTCCACCTTCTGCAACCCTCAATGACCCTGGGTCCATGCTCCCAGAGGGATAGAGAATGGGAAACCTATCAGGGGAGGGGGTGGGATATGGAGATTGGGTGGTGGGAATTGTGTGGAGTTGTACCCCTCCTACCCTATGGTTTTGTTAATTAATCCTTTCTTAAATAAAAAAAATAATAAAATAAAAAAAAATTAATATTGTTGGGAGATGGGTGGTAGCGCAGCAGGTTAAGTGCACATGGTGCAAAGCGCAAGGACCAGCTTAAGGACCCGGGTTCAAGCTCCAGGCTCCCCACCTGCAAGGGAATCACTTCACAGGCGGTGAAGCAGGTCTGCAGGTGTCTATCTTTCTCTCCCCCTCTCTGTCTTCCCCTCCTTTCTCCATTTCTCTCTGTCCTATCCAACAACAACTACAACAATAAAACAACAAAGGCAACAAAAGGAAATAAATAAGTAAATAAATAAATGAATAAAAATTAATATTGTTTGATTAGATAAATGAGAAAAAAGGCAGAGATACAAATTAAATATAAGACATATTAAGGTAGACATCCTTGATTTTTTACTTATTTTTTTCACCTGACTGTGGCTTGGACAATGCACCTGCCTGATTCCACTGCTCTAATGGGTGGAATCTCCCATGCCCCTGATTTTTGTATTTACTTTTTTTTTTCTTACCACTGCTCAGTTATGGCTTATGGTGGTGCAGGGAATTGAACCTGGGACTTTGGAGCCTCAAGTATGATAGTATCTTTGCATAACCATTATTCCCACCCCTGATGTGTGTGTGTGTGTGTGTGTGTGTGTGTGTGTGTGTGTGTGTGTGTATACCATAATTACTGCTGGAGCTCAACAAATCCACTACTCCTATAGTCCTTTTCCTCTCTTCTTTTTCCCCTTTCTTTCCTTCTCTTTCTTTCTTTCTCTCTTTCTTTTTTTATATAGAGTCAGAGAGAATTTGAGAGGGAAGGAATGGATAGAGAGGAAGAGATAAAGAGAGAAACCTGCACCATTGATTCACTGATCCTGTAGCTTCTTTCCACCCTTGTTTCCCCTGAGGGGTGGGAGTGAGCCAGGATCCTTGTACATTGTTAACATGTGCTCTTTGCTGGATGTGACACAGTCCAGCCCTTGACTTTTGTAGTCTTAAAGAGAATTTCCCATTGTTATGAAACAGAGAACTCTCTTTATGACCTACTTTACTTACCATACAGTGTCCTGTTCACACCAAAAGCCTCGTGTTGATATGAATTAATCCAGTTCACCCAAGAACTGCTTTTTTCATCACATTCTGCCACTCTGTAGTGGCACAGTATTTGTAGAATATACTAAGAATTCTACTTTTCTTCCCTTGACAAAATATTGTTTTGGATTTTATCTACCCAAGACCCTGATGATAAATAAACGGAAAAATTCTCACTACCAGGTCATAGAAAAATGCTAATATATATTCACATAGAGCTATAATTCACAGAGTTAAAATTATACCCAAAAAATTAATGCCCATTAAGTATGTCATTCCATCATGTCATCTTTTATTAAAACGACATTGTCAGATTGTTTGACATTAAAAAATATTGTAGCATCTTAGTTAAGCAGTAGCTAAAGTAACAGCTGATTTCCATCTAGTCATGAAATATAGATACAGATATATTGATATAATAGACTATAGGAAAATGCAATAATTTGCTCACATTGAACATAAGGATTTACTGACTTCATTTACCCCCACTATACATACAGTTCTTCCTATCCTAATTTTTAAGCTTTATTTAAATAAAAAAAACTCAATAAAAATTTTATCTATATGTGTCATTTACAGTGTCTCTCCTCTCTTGAATCTACTCCAAGCAGATTTTTATCTCAGCCATTTCACTGAAACATTTCTGGTGTTCTCATCACCAGAATACTCTAGGTTGTTATATCCAGGTGTTATTTTCAGTCATCAGTTTATTTAACCCTATCAGTATCAGTTCACAACATGGGTGATTCCTTCCCCTCTGGAAGCACTTACTTCACTAGGCTTCTAGGACACTGCTCAATCGTGACTTCTTTTCTCTTTGCCCTCTTCTCCCTGTTCCTACACTACTCCCTAGCTTATTTCACTCAGCATTGGGGTATTAATAACCATTTATATGCTAAGGAGTTTTCATATTCAAAGTAGAATGCTTCCCTGCTGTAAACTGATACCTCTACCCAGTTATCTAAAACTATAGTTTCCCATCCTAATCTACTGGTCTCCTCCACATCAATTATAGCAATTCCATACTTCTGATGTTTAGAGTCAAAAGCTTCAAAGTCACCACTGATACTTTTCATATCCCACACAGAATATTTAAAAAACAATTATTTATCAGGATTTTTCCAGCTTTAGACCCTCTTTTACTACCTCTTTCACTACCATCATGGTACACGCCACCAACATCTCTCACCATGATTAGACTGTGAACTTTTTCATGAGTCATTTTGTTACTGTCTTCATACACTAGCAAAATGCCACTATTCATTCTGCCACTGTTCTCAACACAGCAATGAACAGAATTTTTTTGAGAGGAAGTGTGATGGTGTCCCACTTCCTATGGTATCACATTTCAATTGCAGTAAAATCCAGAGTCCTCCCAATAGCCTGCATAATCTAGCTCTGTTATCTCTCTAACTCATTTTGCAATGTTCTCTTGGCTCACTATTCTAGTCATGCTCATCTTCCTCCTTTCTTCCATCGTGTCACACATGCTCCTACAAACTCAGTACCTGCTGCTCCATTGCCTCTGTGCTTATCTCTCCAATGTCTGACTTCCACTCTCATCAAATTTCATGTAAGTGAGGCCCTCTCTGGACTCTTTAAATCACAACTATTGTGTCTCATACCACTTCCCATTCTGCCAATATTAATTTTTTCCCCACAGCACTTAGTGCTGTCTATTACTTATTTATTTATTGTTATGTTGTCTTCCCACATTACTGTGTAAGCACTATTAGAACAAAAAGTTTTTTCTCTTTCATTCACGTTTTACACCTAAAAATTGTCAAGGCACATGGAAGATAATCAATAAAATATTCATTGAGCTAGTGAAAAAAAAAGCCATTATACACCAAAGTGTTAATGAATCTTAATAAGAACAGTCTAGACTCAACTTAATTCCCCAGCCACAATTGTGTAACCCAAAGTAGTTATTCTAATGAAGAATATCAGACCACATAGATTAAGACTATAGCACCAGACAGTCTAGTGGAAAGATATATTGGGTATGGTTGGGACCTCGTGGTAGCCCTCAAATTGCACTGCATTATTGACTGCTATATGAAAATGACCTAAAGTTTATAGTAGGCCCACATACAGTTTATGAGTCACATGGAAAATTCAATTGTTAAATAACACTGATGACTTTTTTTTTAATGATTGTTAGTGTCATCATTGTCTGATCTAGTCAGACCACATTTGAAGAATTCACCTTTGGGAGTTCTTTTTTTTATTAGAACCCCTGTCTTCTCAAATTCATCATTTCACCACTCTAGGCTGCTGTTTCATTCAAAAAGAAAGGGATGGGGGAGATTATAATACCAGAGCTTTTTATGGTATCTTGCCATTTCCCATGTAGTGCTACAGCTTGAGCCTAGATTGCCTGTCCACATATCCAGGCACAGGTGCTACCCAGTTAGCTATCTCTTAGGCCTGCTAGTACTCTTCAAGGGGAATATTGTTTGGAGAAAAATCAACAAGGATAATGAAATATATAGCCATGGCCTATGAAACGTAGTCAGAGACCAACAGTTCTCATTTCTATTCCCTTCTGGTAGCCAGGATGTGTGGTCTAGAGTTGACACTTGAGACAAAATTGATTAGTCATCACTAGTTATGAACATGATATTACTTCTCCCTATGATATACTTAATTAATTTTTGTGATTTAAAAAGTCAGTCCCATCTACTTTCAAAGATTAAAACTAGAAACTGTGGGTAAAATTTGGGACAGCCAACATTCTAATAGTAATAACTGTTCAAAACTGAGCTCATGGAAGATAGGGAATCTAGAGGACCACCTGCCAAGGATTATCAAGGGAGAAATTCTCCTTGTTAGTTGAGGGATTAGACTAGATAACCTCTGAACCTCATCTGTCCCCAAATTCTATGGTTCTTTGCCTACTTAACTCCTTAGCAGTATCTGAGGAGCAGTCTGATAAAGAAAATCTGCAAAACAAAACTGAAGTTATTTCACTGAAAAGGATAACAGAAAGGGAGAACAAAAAAAGGCAAGAAGTTAAGCACAAAGAGATTAAGTGATTATTTCTAAGAGTAACAAAAAATTAACTTTTAGGCACAAACCAACTTTCATTTATCTTAGTTCTTTCTTACTCTCAAATACCTTTAACCCCATCTTTTTGGTCAAAAGCCAATTAACTTTGTTAAAAGCAATAGATGCCAGAAGCTTCACTTACTGTGTTCCAAGACTTGGAAATTCCTCCTCTAATGACATAGTAGAAACTCTGTCGCCACAGTTAAGAGCTGGCTAGAGACAATTACTATATTTAAGCTGTGCTTTGCAGGTTATCATACCCACATCTGCAAGCTATTCCCTTTGTAAAGCACATGGGTTTATTTGCCACAGAAAGCTCATGGGAAAGTGCCAAGAACTGCATGAGGACCTCTAACTGAGGCCACTCTGCGTGGCTCAAGCAGACAGATACATAACTTTCCTTTCAGCAGCTCCACACCCACCCCTGCTTCCCTGGCTCCTTTTATCAAGACAGAAAATCTATACTTGGAGTGGTGGAATGAAGGGGTGGTGAAGAACAAACCCTCCAGCAGCCACCCAGCCACAGGATCTATAAAAGGACCCAGGCTGGTCCAGAGTGTCAGAG
Organism: Erinaceus europaeus; assembly: GCF_950295315.1. Lineage (NCBI taxonomy): Eukaryota > Metazoa > Chordata > Mammalia > Eulipotyphla > Erinaceidae > Erinaceus > Erinaceus europaeus. The sequence continues at coordinate 43,445,829 of NC_080166.1, read as the reverse complement.
CACTACTTTCTGAGATTCGTCCTACATTTACAAAGGGAAGAAAATGAAAGGGAGGGACTTCTGCACAGACTGGCATTTTTCTAACAGAAATTAGAGAACATGCTGAGACCTACCAAAAATCATCATCAGTGACCTTCTGCAAGTCACAACTGCTCTGGGCCTTGGATCCCTCATCCATAAAATGGGGATAACAGTGTCTAACCTCAGTGCCCTGGGGAACTAGAAAGATTAAAGCAAATAAAGGAGGTGAAGGCACTTTCAAAAAGACTTTTAAGCATTACCCAAATGTCAGGATTATTATTATAGCATTCTTTTGAACCTGTGATGATAATTACCTATACGATTTCATGCAGTGATGACTATCCTAAAGCTGAGATGAAATCAAGGTCGGTATCACTGTAATGCTCTTGGATGGAACCTTACACTTAAGTCCATTCTGTCTATGTTCATTGTTTCTGAGTTTATCTAGAATGTGCAGGTCTTTGAATTGAGCTATGGGGTTCTTTCAATTACAGGATCAGTTCTTGTTTGAAGGATTGTGTCATGTGGGACATGTAGCCCTTGAAACATCACACTTCTGATTTGGGGAGATAGCATAATGGGTCTGAGGTCTCAGATTTAATACCTAGCACCAACATAAACCAGAACTGAGTAGTGCTATGGTATCTCTTTCTATTTTTCTCTATATTTCTCTCATTAAAATAAAATATAAGAAAGAAAAAAAGAATTACACTTCTTTTTTTATTAGTGATTTAATAATGATTGACTAGATTGTGGGGTAAGAGGAGTACAATTCCATACAATTCAGTTCCCACCAACAAAGTTCATATCGCTTCCCCCATTAAAATTTTCCCTATTCTTTATCCTTCTGGGAGTATGGACAAACGTCTCTATGGGGTGCAGAAAGTGGAAGGTCTGGCTTCTATAATTGCTTCTCTGTTGGACATGGGTGTTGACAGGTCAATTCATACCCCCAGCCTATTTCTATCTTTCCCTATTGGGGTAGGGTTCTGGAGATCTGGGATTCTAAGACACATTGGTGAGGTCATCTCCCCAGGGCAGTCAGGATGGTGTCATGGTAGCATCTGCAACTTGGTGGCTGAAAAGCACCAAAAGCAGAACAAATTGTTTAACAATCAGAAACCTAAAGGCAAGAATATAGCAGATTAAATTTGGGGTATTTATGTTTGGAGAAGCTAGGAAGCCTATTTTAGTTAGATGCCAAGGGGCCCATGACTAATTTTTGCCTAAGCTTGGCAGCTAACATGCAAGTAGGCTAAGAGTACTGTTTGGGAAGATGGTGTCATAATTGAGAATAGGACTAGAAAGCTGGATCAGGGGAGAAAGAAGCTCCCAAATATGGGAAGTGTATATATTGTTAACTGTAAACCCCATTTATCGGACCTAGGGCTCATGTCTGTTCATATTTAATACAGGAGAAATTTCTTAGCCTAGGAGCATTCTAAGCTACACTCATTTCAGGATCAGTCTCCTCGAATGGCAGAATGTGTTGACCCAGATTCCCATCAGAGAGTGGGGCAATTTCTACCACTGTTGTTCTATATTAAGGGTAGTGCCCTGTAGAGAATCACACTTCTTTTGAATAACCAGTGGCATGCCCACTTTGATTTCCACCCCACTGTTTTATCTTATAATACCATCCCCATTCTCTCTCATCAGCATGTTAGTCTTGTATGATCTACTCATATATATTTGAAAAATGTACAGATATTTTGATTTTTAAAGATCTTTTATTGAAATAATAGTGCATTATTACACTATACAGATTTCATGTCTGCATTATAGAAAATCTACATGTATAGATAAATAGCATATGATACATGACATATGACATGTAGATCTATGACACAAAGTTTACCACTAGAAAGAAGTCTAATTTCATTTTCACTGATAGTTGACTCTTTTAGATTCCCCTGCATTATATTAACTAATTAATCTTGTAGTTTTTTTTCTTGTAAGTCCTTGACATGTCTATTTGTTTCCATCTTCCTAGATTTTAATTCTATCCCTAAAGTAGATAGAACAAAAAGAAAATAAGTAGGAGCTAGAAAAGGAAAAGGGGAAGAGGAGATAGAAACAAAAACCACTTTTTTTTTTGGCCTCCAGGGTTATTGCTGGGGCTCAGTGCCAGCACTATAAATCCACTGCTTGTGGACGCTATTTTTCCCATTTTGTTGCCCTTGTTGTGGTTGTTATTGGTGTTGTTGTTGCTATAGCTGTTGTTTTTGGATAGGACAGAAAGAAATCAAGAGAGGAAGGAAAGACAGAGAAGAGAAGAGAAAGACAGACACCTGCAGCCCTGCCTCACCACTTGTGAAGCAACCCCTATGCAGGTAGGGAGCTGGGGGCTCGAACTAGTATCCTTATGCTGGTCCTTGGGTCCTTGTGCTTTGCGCCATGTGCACTTAACCCACTGCACTACCACCCAGTCCCAGAAAGAACATTTATTAAAAACTGTTTAAGGGGAACAAGAAATAGTTCACCTTGGATGGGAAAAAGAACTTGGTAACTGGCATCTGAGTTTGGGAAAAGGTGTGAGAAAATATAATTGAACTATTGCTCAAAAAGAGATGTGTAGATATCATTTAGTGTTCTTTTGTTTATGGAAATTATCATGTATGAATGTATGGGGTTGCAAAATGTCAAGTTAAACTATTAGCTGAAATTTTCCTAAGACTTCCCTATAAGATTTATGAACTATTCTTGCGCATGATTAGCTTTATACCTATAAGAAATAAGCCTAAAATATTTGTTAAACATGAGGTTTTTTAAAAATATTATTTCAATATATAGAAATTCTTAAGAAATACCCAATGAAACTAAATACCAACACATTAGTTTAACAACAAACAAATGAAGGAGTGCAGTATTATCTTTACCTCTTGTTCACAAGTAGATCTTCCTGGGTGGAAACCAGCTTGGGCGGGTGATAGGAATTTCTCTGTAAGATGAGAAATACATGACAGAAGCAGCCTCTCAAGGAGTTTGTAACACATGGAGAGGAGAGAAATTGGTCTATAGCTGGCGGCCAGTGTTGGGTCTTTCTTTGGTTTCAAAACTGCTATAATCTTCGCACGATGCCAAACTTTGGGCATAGACTCAGATTCCAAGATGTGGGACAGGAATGAAGCGACCCACTTCTTTGCCGCGGGACCCAGGTTAAGAATGAGTTCTGGGGAGATGTTATCATAGCCAGTAGCTGTTCCTGGTTTAACCCTCTTCAAAGCATCTTCCAGTTCAGACAGTGTAAAGGGAGAGAGTTTTGGAGACGGACAAGATAACCAGAAGTGGGATGACCACTCGTGGGAAATTTCTCTTTTCCAGACTGGGTTGATCTTAGCACGTCCAACTTGAGTTAGGTGACTGGCCACAGAGTTTGGAGATACGGGAGGATGGGAGACTGGAGGGGGTTGGCTACTGGCACCCAGTCTGTGAAGAAGCTTCCAGGCCTTACTACTTGAGTGGGTAAAGTTCAGACTTTCCGTGAGTTGTTGCCAGCGGGCTTGGCGAGCTGCATCCAGGGAGGCAATGAGATGGTCAGCCACATCTGGGTCGCCCGACTCATCATACTGCTTTAGTAATTGCTCGCATTCAGCATCAAGACAAGGCGTATAGTTAGCACGTCTCCCACTAGGAATAGCTTGGGAAGCTGCTTTGAAGATGGCTTGGCGTAAGCGCCAGTAGGAATCTTCAGAGGGGATAGGGTTCATTGGAATTGCAGGAATAGATTTGTTGGTAAGATCTCTGAACAGACGCCAGTTAGCTTTCTGAAAGTTCCATCTTAGTTTCTCCGAGCACAGAATCAGTGTGAGCTGGAGACCAATGTGGATGATAGCTGGGCGGTGATGACTGTGCGGGAAGATCTTGAGAACTTGTCTCGTAGCGGAAAAGGCTTGGCCGTTGACTGTGCTAATCCAGCACAGGTCGGGTGACGAGTCTTTATTCCATCTAGCACTGTGAAAAGAGCCTGGCTGTTTGGGATCGTATAATAGGGAGAGGTCATTCGCTGAAGCCCAGTTGGCTAAGAGAGCCGTCAGCACGAGTGGAGGAATATCCCCAGTCTTGGTGATGACTATTAAAGTCTACAACGTAAACGGCTGGATGATTCGGGCTAGGCAGGACCTCATTATCCCATGAGGCACTGGGAGGCTTATATATGTTGACGAGCTGAATAGTTCCAATAGTAATGGAGTCATAGAAGGTCGAAGAGGCCGTATGGTAAACGTCCGCAAGACACGATTTGGCGTAGATGGCTCGGCCGTATTTAGGATGGAGATTATAGCATATTAAATCGAATCCACTGATGGTGAATCGAGCAGCTTCATCGACTGCTATATGTGTTTCTTGTAGGCAGATAACATCTGCCTGATACTGTATCACCAATTGACCAATAAGAACGCGTTTGGCAAAGGACAGCCCCTCAACATTAAGTTGGAGGACTCGAAGAGCAGGACCAACAGCTTGAAAGCTGTCAGGAGCTGCTTGTTGCTGGCTTTGAAAGTGACTGGGATCCACGTGGATTCAGTCGGCTAGGAAGGATCGTCAGTTTCCCCAATGAATGGGTACTCACAAGATGCACCACGGGAAGGTCGATCCAATGCATCTCAACTTACATTGAAAATGGATTCCAGAAGAATTTAAAGATGGGTGCTGTCTTTGTTGATCTCACAGCAGCCTATGACACGGTCTGGCACCGTGGTCTCCTAGTCAAGATCTCAAGATGCCTGCCTCCATGGGTGGCCAACACTATATTGTTTCTTCTCCAAAACAGAAGATTCCGGGTGCATCTGGGTGACAAGTCTAGCAGATGGAGACTTGTCTCAAGTGGCCTCCCCCAGGGCTCTGTTCTGGCTCCTACGCTATTTAATATTTACATCAATGACCTCCCAGAAACTTCTTCAAGGAAGTTCATCTACGCCGATGACATCTGCTGTGCAACTCAGGCATCCAAGTTCGACATCCTCGAGGAAACACTCACGAAAGACATGTCTCTGATATCTGATTACTGTAAAAAATGGCGACTAATCCCTAGCACTGCAAAAACGGTATCATCTGTTTTCCATCTACACCATGCCTCGGCCTCAGGTGAGCTTAATGTGCAGCTTGGCGATACGAGAATCCGGCGTGAAGCCCAGCCAGTCTGTCTTGGCGTTACTCTCGATCGCACTCTGTCATTTCACGAACATCTCATAAAAACTGCAGCAAAGGTGGGCCCAAGGAATAACATCATTGCAAGACTGACCAGCTCCTCATGGGGCACGAGTGCTTCCACACTACGATCATCATCTCTGGCATTATGCTATTCCACTGCAGAATACTGTGCCCCAGTATGGTTCCATAGCCCCCATGTCCACTTGGTCGATTCCAAATTATATTCCTCCATGAGGATCATTTCTGGAACCATCTGTTCCACCCCGGTTCCATGGCTGCCAGTTCTTAGCAACATCACCCCACCAGATATTCGTCGGGATGCTGCATCATCTAAGTTCATTTCCCACGTCTACGCTCGACCAGACCTGCCAATATACTTGGATATCTTCGCCCACCCTGTCCAACGCTTGACGTCTCGTCACCCAATCTGGTCCCCTATGCCTACACTGAACTTCTCTGTTCCAAACTCTTGGAAACAGAGTTGGCAGTCAGCTGAGGTAAAGAACAAACACCTCATCACAGACCCCTGCAAGCGTCAACCCGGCTTTGACCTAGCACGTTATGATTGGGCCCTCCTCAATCGCTATTGAACAGGCCATGGCCGGTGCGCCACTATGTTCCATCGTTGGGGAGCCAGAGATGACCCGAACTGCCCCTGCAGCTACAGACAGACTATGACCCACATAGTCAACTACTGCCACCTCTCCAGATTCAAAGGAGGTTTCGAAACTTTACATCAGGCTCAACCTGACGCTGTTGACTGGCTACGGAAGAAGGACAAACGCTAGAAGAAGTCTACCTCTACTGTGCAGAATGGGCTATAATGTGACCTGTGTTGCACTGAATGTATCAGAAGAGCATACATACTCATAACAATAGTGGGAAGAGAAAAATGAATTAGGTCCAGTCAGGAGACAAATAAATTCACCACATCTTAAGCCTAGACACTATAAATCCTATTATATAAATGATGGAGTGTATCTTGATATGACAATGTAAGGTTGTAACCAATGTATCTTTGTGCTCTCATAGTGTAGGCAGCAAATAAATCACACAGTATTAACCCAAATAGGAGAAAGCCTTAAATTATGTATGCTAAGACGCATGTATATTAAAGGACTATGGCTCCACAATCAGCCAATAAATATTCATGATTTCTTTCTCATGTTCTTTGCCTATCCCTTCTAGGCACTGATAAAGGTATCTGAAAACTAACAGGAATCCTATAATAGTCTCTAGATACACAGAAGGCATTAAAGGTGCTAACAGAGTCACATTATTTTCAGTATTGTAAGACTTGTACCGGATAAAGGATATCATCAATTTGTTATGACACAATGTCAGTTTATTTTATTTTGGTTATGATTAGCTCAATTTAGTTATCCTATTTGAGTGGTAACTGTGCATATCCATTTGGGAATAAAATATGTGAAAACAACTGCTTTTTCTCTTTAAATGCAGTTAAAGAAATATATGAATAGATAGGGTCTATGTGCATGGAATTGCAATAACAATAAAATACTCCTAAAGCAGTCTTGGACTAGCTGTGAGGATTATAGAAAACCCTCAGCTGGCTACTTCATGGCAGTACCTTCTGAAGCAGATAAGAAAGAGAATTACTTCAGACTGGTATGATTCCTTCATACAATAAATTCCTATATTTATGATAAGGTTCTGACTGGACTTCTTTATTTTTATCTAGAAACAAAGTCAGTTGTAATAACTACAAAGTAAAATGGACACAGGCACACATTTAAACACATGCATATGTGCAAACATTCACACATACACACACAAGCTATCAGTTTTAGAAGCACTGTAAAAATGTGTGAATTAAGTGAGCCTATCTTTTCTGATAAAAAATGGAGTCTTTGATATGTTGTAGATAGAGTAGGTTGGAAATCTCTAAAAATAATCCCTTACCGAAGTGATAGTTTCTTAGTAGCATATCTTGAATAGAATCTGCTAAAAGTTGTGTTTCTTTGTTTCATTGGATGTTAATGGATATACAGTTGTTGGCACATGGGTACAATCTCTCATCTCTCTGTGATGGGTATCTGCAAAACACTCTTGCCCCAACCTACTTAATATTTGTGAATAACCAGTACTTTTCTCTTACAGGAAAGGAAAAGATAGCAGACTAAAGTATCATGGGGAAAGGAGCATAAAATGAAAGCAAATAAAAGATGTCATCACATCAGACCTTTTTTCTGATTTTAAACTTGTTCAAAATAAAAACAATCAGCAAGTACGTAAAGAGTAACTTCAGTGAATGTTCTGCTCAGCTATGGTCAGTGAAATCTAAAACACAAACACAACTATAGGAAGCCAAATTGCAAAACAGGGACATTCTCAATATTATTTTTAATTTGTTTTATTAGTAATTTAACAATTTTTGTCAAAATTGTAAGATTTCTAGGGTATAGTTTCACAGGCATGTGTGGTACGTGTAAGTCACCAAATTCTCCACTAAAGTCCTGTGCCCCACCCCCAGATAACCATCATAGTTCTCATAAATTTTGAGAGACAGTTTGTGGGAATGAAAATCTTATGGAAAACTGTGGAAAGTCTTTAAACAAGTAACAACTGAAAATAATTTATGATCTAGCAGTACTACTCCTAGGAATAAATATGAACACTAATTTAAAAGGATATAGGCATACCTATATTGAAAGCTTTACTATTTGCAAGAATCAAAATGTGGAAGCAACCTAAGTGCCCAAAAACATATGAATGAATAAATAAGCTACATAGAATATACACAATGGAGTACTACTCTGCAATCAAAAAAGATGAGATTGTACAGTATGATATAAAATATCATGTATCATTATGCTAAATGAAATATGTAAAAAAATAATAAGAACTAGATTGTTTCAGTCACATGTGTAGCGCAAATGGCTAAAGTAAATGAACTTGCAACTCAGGTATCTGTGCTCTAAAGACACCCAGTCAGAGGTGACATCCATTTCTGTTGTTAATCATCTCTTCATAGGGAGCACAGAGTTGACTCAATGGATAGAATGCATGAGATAAATGACTGGATTCCTGACATTGCATTTAACAGAGCTACTACTTCAGTCTCTCTCATAAAAAAAGAAAAGAAGAATTTTAAACAAATATCTGTGTTCATTGACCTATTTATCTCTTTTTAATTCGTTTGCTTTTTGTCCTTTTGTGGCTTTTTTTTATCAGTCAGTAAATACTTATTTTTGAGCACAAATTAAGCTCTAGTACCAGTTGTGCAACTGCAAGGTTGACTATGTCATGTCCCCATCTCTAAAGAACTTACAGTACTACAGAGAACTAGCAGAATAAGTATTACTGAACAACTGACATCTCTTGAACATCTGCTGTGTACCAAATACTGTCATAGGTACCAGAACATAGAAGACCAAAGCAGATGAAAATTTCATTCAGATGTTGCATTGTTTTCTTATGAGCATGATTCAGCTTGAAGCTTCACCACATTGAAGCAAGATTCATTCATTTCTTTACACCTCTTTCTGTCTCTCTTCCTCTCTGTGTCTAAAAAAAAAAGTCCCAGTTCTGGCACCAGTTATTTTGCCTAACGAGGATTATTCTGGTGAGATAAGTATGGTGTGAACTAACCAATCTGATTGGTATCTGGCTATGTTACAGACTGGCTTTTATAACATTGGTTGTTCCAAAAGTCCAATAGCCACTTCTGCATAAATCCTTACATTTTGAAACATCATTTAGAAAAGTTGGTGATGGAGAACTGGTTGGTGGAACACCCAGTTGAATGCACACACAAGGAGGCAGGTTCAAACCCTCATCTTCAGCTGAAAAGGGAAAACTTCACAAATGGGGAAGTGGTACTGCAGGTATTTTTCTTTCCCTCTCTATCTTCTTCCCCACTCTCAATTTTTCTCTGCCCTAGGAAACAAAGAGGGGGAGACCCCTGAGAGTGGCATATGTAGGCACTGCACTACAGTGCTAATCCTAGTAGCAATAAATATTAAAGAAGAAAGAAAACTAAGTTATGGTGAGTAAAGTGTGTGAGCTGTGAAGTTTGCAACATGCTTGCCAAAGTTAAGACCTAGAAACTTTGTTTACCCTGATTATCTTGACAAATACTAAATATCTTATCTGGCCAATCAGATAAGATATTTCTTATCTTTTTCACAAGTCTTTAAAACCAAAATATGAAAATTAACTATTTGTCATCAATCTTATATTCCTGTGTAGAACTGATTTTGAATATATAATTAATTGTCATTAAGCCTTGTTTTCCTATAAAACAAGAGAGTCGTGAAAAGATAACAGCTATGATTCTTTCCATGTCATACATCTCCATCTTTTCTGGGTTTATGTATCATATAATAATCTGTGAGTATCCAAAAACTGACTTGTACATTTTACGTACATATAAGCCATAAGACTGGTTTTAGAGAATCATTTTAAGATGAGTTAGGCATCTTTAACTCAACTATTTAAGTGTTACAATTGTACTCCAAAAGTGAGATTTGGAGGCAAAAGCATGTAGTAATAAATTCAGAAGTGACAGTAGAAAAAAAAGTCCAAATGTTTTTACTGAGAAGTTTTGTCTACTTGGGGAGTGGTAAAGAGACTGGGGTTACTCAAAACACTTTTCAGCAGGGTCAGATTAGGGAAGAAAATTTCTATAGTAAACTTGGTACTGCAAAGACCAGCAAAGATGCACACATTTTTCCTCAGCTGTGCTGGCTCCAACTCCACATGTATATTCAAATGTCTAATCTGATGCTCTCAATAACAGAAGGAGGGACCTATGAGTCACAGGCCAGGCCTGCAGCAGAATGCTATGTACAAGCTAGTTCGACCTAACTGAATGGAAATTCAGAAGCTTCACATTGACCTCTGAGGGAAATCCATCAGTTGTCCTTCTGGAGTAGTCCCTTGGTGAACAAAGAAATAAATTTGGGCTAACTCACAAACCCTCTCTTTCTTCAAGTTCATTCAAGCAAAGTCATTTTTTTTTAATGGCTCTCGACAGTCTCTGCATTCAGTCTCTTTGGCCAGCCAGGTGGCCTGAAGGGCTATTTTCTGCAGCCCCCTTCTATGTCACTCATTCTTTCTCTCCAGTCAACCAAACACCATTTTTCTGAGCCCTGTGGGGATCTTTGGGCTGATAACCAAGAGTGTGTCGTATTTGCATCCTGCAGATGGTTGCAAGATAGATAAGAAATGTTTATTCTCTAAATAAAATGCCTTTTACTACAAGTAAAACAAAAAAATTCTTAATTGAAAAAGACTGAAACAAAAGAAGTGGCATGTTGAGTTACACCTTGATCCAAAAGGCATTTTACTTAGAACTTGTTTCTCAGCACCCATAATGAAAAATGTACTATTTTTAGGGAAATGTTAAAGTTTTTCACTATCTAAAGCTTTAAAGAAAATAGTCTTTAGAATGATTTTATTCTCAGTATAATTGTCACAATTGTACATTGTTTTTTTTTCTGACATCCTCAACTGTCTAGCCCTTTTAAATTTTTATGAATATCTATATATGATTTCCAAATTTCAGGTTGAAATATATTTATGTGTAAAAATACCTTTTTCCAGGGTCAGGTTGATGCCCATAAGACAATGCTACCTCTTCTGATGGTCATTTTATCCCCCCGCCCTTTTTTTTTTTACTGATAGAGACAGAGATAAACAGAGTGGGTGAAGGGAGAGAGAGAGAACTGCAGCATTGCTCCACAGCCTATAAAACTTCCCCTCTGTGAGTGGGAACTAGGGACTTGACCCAGTGCCCTGTACTTGGTAATGTGTGTGCTCTGCTAGTTGTGCTACTGCTCAGCCTCAGTCCTTTCCTTTATTATTACTATATATATATATATATATATATATAATAGAGGGAGAGAGAGAGAGAGAGAACACAGCATTGCTCACCACCCATGGGATTTCCCCTAGTAACATGAAATGTTCACGCAGCACCAGGGTTTAAACCCAGGGCTCCCCACATGGTAAAACGTGTGCTCCACTGGGAGTCATCTCCCAACCTAGTCTACTTTATTTCTAACTGCCTTAAAGTTGCTTAATAGTTTACAGCTAGGGGTCGGGTGGTGGCACCCCTGGATAAGCACACATGTTACAATGAGCAAGGACCTAGGTTTGAGCCCCTGGTCCCTACCTGCTGGGGGAAAGCTTTGCAAGTGGTGAAGCAGGACTTCAGGTTTCTCTATGCCTCGCTCCCTCTCTACCACCCACTTCCCTCTCAATTTCTGGCTGTCTCTATTCAATAAATAAATAAGAAAAAGGTAGTTTACAGCAATCAAGGATTTAAAATAAACTTAGACCAGAGATTTAGTAAGCAAATTTATTAAATAAAGACTTCAGTAGAAATAAATATTGGATTTAGCAACATTTTTCCCACTTTTATTACAAAATTACAAAACAACAGTAGTAAAAAAATAATCATAATCATAATAATATCAGGGAATGAACCTCCTAACAAAGTCACAGAACGTAGATATAGATCAGAGTCCATGAGACAGAACACATGAGCACCTGTACCCATAAGTTAGGGGAAAATATACAATATACACAATAATTTGCAGTGACCCAAAACACTGAGCAAGTAGAAAGCCATAAAAAAGACACCATGAAGTAATAGTTATATATTTTTTCCATATTTGTAAGTTACTCTTTCCTTGATCCAGCATTCTAGTCCTATTTCCAACTCTGACAACTTATCTCCAGACAATACCTTTGATCCACCTGCATGTTAGCTATCATGCTCAGGCAAAAACTATTAAGTCATGGGCCCCTTAGAATATACCTAAAATGAACTTCCATCAGGAACAACATCCTGTAGGCCATCCCAGGACCTTTTGCTCCCATAAAGCAATGGTAGTAGAGATAGCCCCAGTCTCTGAAGGGAGGCTGGGGTATCCTGCCCTGCCACTTGAGAAAGACTAGTCCTGAAATTAGTGCAGCTTGAAATGTTCCCAGCTGTGACTATGCACTGTGAGCTCAGGCTCTGAACTCCAGCTCCATCAGCACTCAGAAAGAGGGAGAGAAGGAAAAGGAGAGGGGCATATGGAGATAGTTCTCATAAGTGGCTTAGAGGGGAAGAGAAGCTTGAATCGGGAAAGGGTGGGCACTATTATGTGAAAATGTGGACAGATAGTTGTAAAGATGATGGTTGGCCCATGTCTACAACCTTAGGGGAACTGTGGAGGATTGCAATGGGGAAACTGAAGATTCACAACCTTGGTGGTAGGAATGGTGTGGATTTAAACCCCTGCTGACATGTAACTTTGTAAAAGTAAAAGATATATATTTAAAAAAAGAAATTGCATGGGATTGTACCTTTCTTATCCTGTGGTCTTGTCAATAATCTTTATTTTATAAATAAATAACAATAAAAATAATTTTTCTTGTGATTAGGACCTCCTAGGATCTGTTCTCTTGGTTTCTAGGAACTAAGAAATGTCTGATTTCAAAACACGTCCATTATGATAATTACTTGAAAATTTGGAAAACTGTTACATCCCTATTCTCAGAATTCAAAAAGGTATTTGAAACTATGAAAATCACATCTTGCCTCCCACAAGCACAAAGATGAAAATGCCTTCCAATGGGTGCAAATTTAATCTGGCTTTGAATGTTTCCTCCACCTATAACAAGGAAATGAATAAAACAGTGACACAATACAGCTTCCCTGTTCACCCCAGAGGCACTGACTTCTCTCTGACATGATCACTATTCAGTCTTCATATTATTTTCAACTGCAATTACAACTCACCACATCTACTCTTTTCAATCTATGTGTCATAGAGAAGCTAGAGATCAGGATGCATTTTCTGTTTTACTTTTTTAATATTTTATAACAAGTGGATCACAATGGATAATTTTCCAAGTCCTAAAATGCTGGGTTTTATTTGATCTACTGCTGCATCAGGTTCATGCTTGTAAAAACTGAACAGGCCACTGACAAAGTCCCCTTGAGGTTTTCTGAGATAACGGTCCCTGAGCTTGGCTTCTCTAAGTCTAACGGCCAGTGTTCAGAACTGAATAGGAAGCTCCAGCTGCACAATGGCTATAGAAAAGGTCTCCTGGTGTGAGTGGGCACATATTCATGGCACATGCATCCTCCCTGGAGAGCTTCCTTTCAAGAAAGTTGAACCAAGAAGTCTCCAAATATGAATTAACAGAACCAAATATTTGGATTTCCTTAATGGATATGAAAAATCTGACTTAATCATGCTACCACCAGCCAAGATGACAAGAGGTGACCAGGATGACTACAATTCAAGATACCGTCAAGTGAACAAAATTTCTTCCACTGAAAAACAATCCAAATGTGGTCTGTGTGTGCCTGTTAGGAGAATCTTTCCTAATTAAAGAGTGAAACTATATTTTAACATAGTTACAACTCCGTGCAGTTGTTTAGTTTCCAAAAATTTCAGTTGACTACACAGATGGATTTATAACAACCTCTAATGGGTGTAACTTAAGATGGAACAGATGACTCTACAAGCAGATTAATCAACCTCTTCCAAACTGCAAATTAAAAAAGAAACAAATCAAACACTGCATTTTCCTCGCAGATGTTAAGCAAAACATATTCAGTCTAACTCCTATAATTACAGCATTAGAAGAGATTTACCAACATCAAAGTAAATAAAAACATACCAAATGAAAGCTGATGAAAAACTAACAAGACAAGAGACTGAATAATGATTATTTTAATCTCACAGCCATAGAATCTCTTATTGATTTCAGTTATACATCCATTCCTTCCAAATGGTGAGACCTGGAGTGAAAGTTACAATGCACCTCTTGTGGAGACCTCAGATATATTCTAGCTATACAATATTTGACTCATCTGCAGCATCTGCAGCTGGTTTTTGTAATCTATTTTTTGTTATGTTAGTTTGTGTTTGGCCAAATTTCATCTGAGATTTTTAAACTTATTCCGTTTTGTTGTCCTGTTGTTTTATTGTTGTAGTTATTATTGTTGTTGTTATTGATGTCATCTTTGTTGGATAGGACAGAGAGAAATGGAGAGAGAAGAAGACAGAGAGGGGGAGAGAAAGATAGACACCTGCAGGCCTGCTTCACTGCCTGTGAAGAGACTCTCCCGCAGGCGGGAAGCCGGGGGCTTGAACCGGGATCCTTACACCGGTCCTTGTGCTTAATACCAGAAACCTACACACACACACACACACACACACACACACACACACACACACACACACGCACCAGTCGGGATGCCATGAATCTGAGTTATTCAAAGGAAATGTTATAAATTCACCTGTATCATAGAGGTTGTGTTGAGTACAAGTAGCAAATTTTCACAAGCAGTTCCCTATCAGTATCACTTCTATGGGGTTTTTCCTGGAAACAAATAAGGGTCAGAGAGGACTACTCTCCCAACAGATTTATTAGTACTAGTCTCATTCCTTCATCTCTTAACATCCACATGACTTTCTCACACTAAATTGTGCCTACTAACTGGACATGTCACTTACACTGTGCCAGTCTCTAAGCAGAAGCCCGTCAATGTGCCTTGTATTCACTGCTCAAGACCCACTGTAGACTGGAATGATAGAGAAGTAGTAAATCAAAGCTATAACAACTTCAGCTCCCGCCAGTCTGTCTCCTCTCGAAGCATCCATTTAGCTGGGAAGCAAAGCACAATTTATAGCCTGGACTTTTATTGTGTGGCACTTTGACACAACAAGGAACCCTACACTCATGCCTTAAATCCTTTAATAAGGGCAGACCCTCAATTTGTTATAACCTATAGTCAAAATCAGTAGCCTAGATTGCATTGGGCCTGAAATTAATCAGTTTGACATTCACAAATCTCTTCAACTACTACTTTGCATTTTACTTCTGAGGATGCCACAGGTTTAAAACACAGAAATAAAGAACTTTCATAACAGATATGTTGGTTTTTGTTCTTTTATTCTACAATATATTTGTTAAGTATTCCAGATGATGTGTTATGTGTTCTCTCCCTCCTCCATCCCTCTTTCTTGCTCTAATTTCCTGAGTGTTTTATTGATGGGGTTGATGAGAAGGGTTATGGAAAATCTCTTTCCTCAGATACTTAGGAGTTCTGCCTTGGCACATCATAGAAAGTATCAGTTTTCCAGTAACTTTTAAATGCACATACACATCCAATCTCATTCTCCTGCTTTATTTTTTCCTCTCAAACAATTACCAATACCCAACATTATGAATGCATTTCATTTATTTACTTTGTTTGTGGTCTGACATCTTCAATGAAATGTAAGCTAAGAGAGGACAGAATCTTTTTTCACTGAATCAGGGTCTTAAGCAAGTACGATTTCATTGTTCCAGGTCACTTTTTTATTGAGAGAGTGAGAGAGAGAGAGACAGAGAAAGACAGAGAGAGACAGAGAGAGAGAGAGGGCTTTCCCTGGTGTTGTGAACCCTCCTCCAGAGCCATAACACTTCCCATGTGGTACTGGGGTTCAAATCTGGGCCAGAAAAATGTTGAACCGTATACCCTACCCACTCAGCTAGCTCTCTGACCCAGGGAAGATAATTTTTTTTTATGTTTGCTCATTGATATATCTCCAGCAATGTACAGGAGCTAATACATCTAATACAGGATCTGTAGCATAGTAGGTACATAATAAATACCTTTTTTGAATGACTGCATTGTTACCATCATGTGATCTCAAAATAACAGAGAATTGATTAAAGCAAAAGAGACGCATTTACTTTGGATTTTCATGCAACTGTGCCCAATAGAAAAAATTTAAGAAGCCCTTGAATCATGTTCTAAGATGGGGTCAGGCTTACATCCACATGGAATAAAGGACAATTCTCACTCTGGTCAACTATGTAAATCAGAGTTAGAAGTCTATCACTACAATGTGTTACCTGGGTTTGACCCCAGCCCTTACTATATCAAAGGAAGCTTTGGCACTGTGGTTCCTTCACCCTGTCTCTCTGTTTCTATCTGAAAAAACAAAAAGTTCATCATGCCCATTACAAAGTTAGGCTAGAAGTCAGTCAAGTTCCCATTGGTGCAAGCAGGTAAATAAGATGATAAGTTGATTGAACAATGGTGCTTGACTTTGGATCCTATGTCATCTGTGAGAGTCTGGTTATGCTTCAACTCTTTTCCAGAGGTGGGTGTATCTGAACATGCCTGGGCCTATCTGGATTCAAGTCACTGCAAAAGCTCCCTATTTCTTGTCAACTATAAGTTATGATCATGCAGCAATGATAACTCTCTTTCTTTCCTTCACTTTTTAAGTTTCCATCCAGGTTTCCCAGGAATTCCCAAAAAGCATTAGCTTATCCTTTATATTTTCTACCCCCATCTTCTTCTTCTTCTAGCATTTGCCCTTCTTCCGTAGCCAGTCAACAGCGTCAGGTTGAGCCTGATGTAAAGTTTCGAGACCTCCTTTGAATCTGGAGAGGTGGCAGTCGTTGACTATGTGAGTCATAGTCTGTCTGTAGCCGCAGGGGCAGTTCGGGTCGTCTCTGGCTCCCCAGCGATGAACATAGCGGTGCACCGGCCATGGCCTGTTCGATAGATAGCGATTGAGGAGGGCCCAATCATAACGTGCTAGGTGAAAGCCGGGTTGATGCTTGCAGGGCTCTGTGATGAGGTGTTTGTTCTTTACCTCAGCTGACTGCCAACTCTGTTTCCCCATGAGACAGCACATCAGAAAAATAATAATAATAATAATAATAATAATAATAAGCATCTCCTTTCTCTTTGCAACAATGGATAGGACTGGTTCAAAACTAGATTATGCTAAAATTTGGAAGCTTAGCCCAGAGGGATGAAGGTACAGCAGATTTCTACTTCAGAAGCCTCAGTTTTATGAAAGAGTCCGTCCAGATTGACAAGCATTTAGGAAACCAGTCCAGAGGAAAAAACACAGCAGAGAGAAGATACTGGCCTGTCCCAAGACAGGGACCTCGAGAGGGAGCTGCAGGGAAGGGAAAATATTGAAGAAATAATTAGGAAGAAAAAGTGACCCACTTTTGTAACAAAGGGTATGAGAGATAGATTGTGGAAGAAAAGATGGGAGTAAAGTAAGGCTCTCCCTTGCTCCAGTGGCTTTGTTCTTTAATGGCCAGGTAGAAATATAACTTTGTCATCATAGCTACAGAAGGAAAATTAAGTGTAGACATGAAACAGTCTGGACCTGTTAGTATTAAACTACTTGAAGCCAGGTAGATTTTTATTGTTTTTAATTTTTTTTAAAGATTGTATTTATTTATTCATGAGAAAAGATAGGAGAGAGAAAGAACCAGACATCACTCTGGTATATGTGCTTCTGGGGGATTGAACTCTGAACCTCATGTTTGAGAGTCCAATGCCTTGTCCACTGTGCCACCTCCCAGACCACAGAGGTAGAAATTCTTTAAAGGGGGCCAGACAGTAGCTCATCAGTTTGGGCGCATGTGGTGCAAAGCACAAGGACCAGCGTAGGGATCCCTGTTCGAGGCCCTGGCTCCCCACCTGTAGGACAGTCACTTCACAGGCAGTGAAGCAGGTCTGTGAGTGTCTATCTTTTTCTCCCCCTCTCTGTCTTTCCCTCCTCTCTCGATTTCTCTCCTATCCAACAACAACGACAACAATAATTGTAACAGAAACTCTGATAAACAACAGGGGCAACAGAGTTCAAGGGTGGCCTCCAGGAGCAGTGGATTCCTGGTGCAGGCACCACCAAGCCCCAGCAATAAGCCTGGAGGCAAAAAAAAAAAAAAAGAAAGAAAAGAAATTCTTTAAAGGCATATGTAGATTCTCTAGTAATCTAAATTTGGAGGTGGCATCTCCTCAGAAGTGTTCCCCCTGATGACTTATCTACAGTCGCTATTCCATCCTGGAGCCACCCTCAATTAATTTAGTTTACTGCCCTCATAATCAGTGAAATGTCTCTAGGTCCGATGTTTATTTATTTAGTATCTTTCTTTTTTTTCTCTTTTTTCTTTTTAAAAATTTTTTATTTATAAAAAGGAAACATAGGATAAGAGGGGTACAACTACTCCTATTAAATTGCAGTCATATAAATCATCATTTAATTAATATGAGGGAAAAAAATGATTGTATATCTCAAACTTTTTAAAACACAGACTGAGTCTCTTTAATACCTAGGCTGATTCTTTGATATGTTGACTCTCTCAAAAGCCTAGACCAGGGAGAACACAAGCAACCAGTGGTACAGCTATATACAAGATGCTGGGTATTATAGAGCAAATCCTAACAAAGGGACTTTTCAAAGTTAACCCACTTACCAAATAATGTGATGATAACAATAACTATCCATTGTCTTCTTGAAACCTAAGACAGCAGGAACCTCACATTTCCACTATAGAGCCTATATTTCCCCCAGTCCTGGAACCTTAAGGTGGGCGCACTTTCCTGCATGCTTCTCTTAATTCATATCAAATAATATTGCATCAGCAGATCCAACCTAATCAACTCAATGAGTGCCAACCCAGCATGCTTCACTTCAGACTGTGTCCAGAGACTTCAGATGTGGACTGACAACCCTTCAGCTTCATTACTCAGGTGAGACCTTTCCTTTTATAGTATTCTCTAATTCCATTCTAGGTGGTTCAATTCCTAACAAAGTCCCCAAACCTAGATATAGACCAGGTCCCCTGAGATAGAGCATATGTTCACATGTATCCATAAACTAGGGCAAAACATATACCTGAAAGCAGAATTACACAAGTCTGCAGTGAGTACCCCTGAACACTTCATCTGTACTATTCCAGCCTTTAGGTCCATAATGGTTCAACAATTTGTTTGGTTTTGTATGTTAACTCTCTTTTCAGCCACCAGGTTCCAAAGCCAGCTGGATGCCAACCAGACTTCCCTGGACAGATGACCCCACCAATGTGTCCTAGAGCTCCATTTCCCCAGAGACCCACCCTACTAGGGAAAGAGAGAGGCAGACTGGGAGTATGGATCACCCACAATGCCCATTTTCAGCGGGGAAGCAATTACAGAAGCCAGACCTTCCACCTTCTGCAACCCACAAAGACCTTGGGTCCATACTCCCAGAGGGGTAGAGAATGGGAAAGCTATCAGGGGAGGAGACGGGATACAGAGATAGGGTGGTAGGAATTGTGTGGAGTTGTACCCCTCCTATCCTATGGTTTTATTAATGTCTCCTTTTTTAAATAAATAAATAAATTTTTAAAAAGAGAGGTACAACTTCACACAATTCCCACCACCAGACCTCCCTATCCCATCTGCTCCCCTGATAGCTTTTGTGTTCTTTACCTCTCTGGGAGTATGGACCCAAGATAATTGTCGGATGCAGAAGGTGGAAGGTCTGGCTTCTGCAAATTGCTTCCCACTGAACATGGGTGTTGACAGGTTGGATCCATATTCCCAACCAGTCTCTCTCTTTCCCTAGTGGGGAAGTGCTCTAGGGAAGTAGAGCTCCGAGGCACATTGGTGGGCTTGTCTGTCCAGGGAAGTCTGGTCACATCCTGCTAGCATCTGGAACTTGGTGGCTGAAAAGAGAGTTAACATACAAAGTCAAACAAATTATTGAACAGCCAGGTAGATTTTTTGTGGTACTCTGTTTTCGAACAGAGTAACTTATGCCCAGGAAGACTAAGAGGAGTCAAGGCCCAAGCATGCCACTTCCTAGCCCATAATTCTTTCTGCTTTACCCTCTGCCTTCAACAAGATACAGTCTCTCCAGCTACCCCTAGAAAATCACACATTAGTTCCTATGATTATTCATTCAAATATGAGAGGTA
Source organism: Erinaceus europaeus (assembly GCF_950295315.1). Classification (NCBI taxonomy): domain Eukaryota; kingdom Metazoa; phylum Chordata; class Mammalia; order Eulipotyphla; family Erinaceidae; genus Erinaceus; species Erinaceus europaeus. Next base: position 43,425,924 of record NC_080166.1, on the reverse strand, counting down.
GCTAAGTCTGGGGACACCTCACCAAAAAGTCAAACATCATTTCAGATTGTGGGTACTTAAGTTTTAATTGATTTCAACTAAGATTCTATGATGATACATTTGTCCCATTTTTCATTCAAAATATGCAGATTCAACTAACTCAGAAAGCATTCTGAATTTCTCAATGCTTGAGTTTATTGAAAATAACATAGTGTGACTCAAAAAACCAATTTTAAGATGTGGCAATAAAAAAATGTTATCATAGCTTTTCCTGAATATCTTTTCTTTTCCTCATTCCCAGTTCAACTCCAAGTATAAAGCACTTCTTTCAGAGAAGGAAGTCCTTGGTTTCTCAAGAAAGTTAACATTTATGGTGGCATCAGGATTCACTTTACAGGAATTCACTGATCTTCAGATTTTCCTATGGTAAAGGCAGCGGCAGCAAATGTTGTAAGAAAAGTCACATTTTCCAGTGTTTCCCAAGATGCCTCATCTCAACTCCTCCAAAATTTGTGCCCCATTTATGAACTTTCAGAGTAACCACCTAAGAACTAAAAGCATCCTCAAAGTGCAGTTCTACTTTTCCAGTCTACATTTTCCAGGTTGAGCCGTAAGATCATCACTCATTAAATGGCTAAATGACTTCTGAAACAGTAAGATCTGCACTTACAAGAATCTCAACTTGCCTCATAAAAAGCACATTTTCGGAACATTTGTCTACATTTTATTACTTTTGATGCTCTTTTCTGAGGATCTTTTTGATTAACTAGAGTCATTTTGACCTTCAGCAAGGACTGTAGATTTGAGGAGGAAAAACTCCTGAAGCCAAAGAAATATAAAGATGCTGCTGGAAGAGGTGACACTACACACAGAGTAGGAAGTATTAGTAAATAGCTTTTTTAAAAAAAGTGTTATATGGGAGACTTAATAAAAAGAAAGGCAGTCTAATATTTACATAGCTCCTTCCACTCAGAAGAATCCAAACATGACCTCCTTTTTTTCAACAGGCATCCTTGGATTTTTTGATTCATCCTTTTCCTACCAAAGGATGTTCTTGCCAAGTCATATCCTGTCTACTTCCTCCCCAGTACCCTCAAGTGGAGGTCTGTCACTTTCCACTCCTCATACTCCTATTGGAGTGCAATAACTTCTCACCTCCTCATTTTCCCTTTTGTCGATCTCTCAAGCATGCATTGAGATGGCCTGCAGATTGAGTGTTTATTCTGGAAGAAGTGGAGCTCAGAAAACTGATTTAAAAGAGCCTTTCCAGTTGTGGGGTCAAAGGAACCCTCCTGCACTGCTGGAGGGAATGTAAATTGGTCCAACCTTTGTGGAGAACAGTCTGGAGAACTCTCAGAAAGCTAGAAATGGACCTACCTTATGATCCTGCAATTCCTCTCCTGGGGATATATCCTAAGGAACCCAACACACCCATCCAAAAAGATCTGTGCACACATATGTTCTTGGCAGCACAATTTGTAATAGCCAAAACCTGGAAGCAACCCAGGTGTCCAACAACAGATGAGTGGCTGAGCAACTTGTAATATATATATATATATATACAATGGAATACTACTCAGCTATAAAAAATGGTGACTTCACCATTTTCAGCCAATCTTGGATGGACCTTGAAAAATTCATGATAAGTGAAATAAGTCAGAAACAGAAGGATAAAGATGGGTTGATCTCACTCTCAGGCAGAAGTTGAAAAACAAGATCAGAAAAGAAAACACAAGTAGAACCTGAACTGGAATTGGCTTATTGCACCAAAGTAAAAGACTCTGGGGTGGGTGGGTAGGGAGAATACAGATCCAAGAAGGATGGCAGAGGACCTAGTGGGGGTTGTATTGTTATATGGAAAACTGGGAGATGTTATTCATGTACAAACTATTGTATTTACTGTCAAATGTAAAACATTAATTCAATAAAGAAATTAAATAAAAAAGAGCCTCTCCTAGAGATAATTTCCATTCCTTCTACCAGGAACCCAGTCATTTCTCCACAAGCTCTGGTAAATATTATTCTCTTAAATGTGACAGAAATCTAAATCTCTCCAATTAGAACTGCATCCTACTACATTTTTTTTTCTATTATATAAAAGAGAGCTTCTAGCCACCAACTTTGTGTAATCTTCCTTCGGCAACAGTCAACAGAAGTCAGTCATCCTTTCATTTCATTCTGAAATAAACTTGACCTCTTTAATTCTCCTTTTTCTTTTCTAATTTTATTTATTAATGAGAAAATGGGAAGAGAGAGCAAAAGAACCAGACATCACTCTAGTATATGTTCTGCAGGGAACTGAACTCAGGACTTCATGCTTGAAAGCTTAATGCTTTATCCACTGCACCATCTCTCTGGCACTAAGCCTCCCTTTTCATATTCTTACTTAATGCCATTTTCTACATCTTCATCAAGGTTTATCTTCCATGTTCATTTCAGTAGTGGAGTTGTTCACAGAAGCATCTGACCAGTACTATTATGACAGATGTCTCTCTAGCTGCTATGTATATTTATGTTCCAGTTTTCCTTTGTTTGTTTGTTTTCAGGATTATCACTAGGGCTCAATGTCTGCATAAGGAATCTACTGCTCCATATAGCCATTCTATTTTTCTTTCCATTATTTGATATAACAGTGAAAAACTGAGAGGAGATAGAGAGTCAGAGATAAAGATACCTACATCATGGCTTCAGTGTTCATGAAGCTTCTCCTTCTGTAGGTATGGGGCTGGGGTTTGAACCTAGATGCTTATGCACAGTAATGTGTACACTCAACCAGGTGCACCATTCCTGGCCCTAATAGTCCAGTCTTGTAATGGTCTTTTGAAAACCACTTTGGTAGGGTGGGCACAGGCAGTAGTGCAAAGATTACTAAGCATAAGAATTCCACTTAAGCCCCCAGTCCCCACCTGCAGGGGGAAAGCTTCAAGATAGTGAAGCAGATCTGCAAAAGTCTCTCTTTATATATACATCTCCCCCTCCCCATTAAATTTCTCTCTGTCCTATCCAATAAAACAGGGAAAAATGAAGAAGAAGAAGAAGAAAAATGGTTGCTGGGAACAGTGATTCGTAGTGCCCTCACTGAGACACAGTGATGACCTTGTTGACAATAAAAATAAAAATAATTTGGGTCCCTTTATCAAAAATTAGATGTCCTTAAGTCTGGGGGGATTATTTCTGGGCTTTTATTTTTTCCCACTGGTCTATATATCTATTTTTGTTCCAGTACCAGGCTGTTTTGATTATGATGGCCTTATAATATAGTTTGAGACTTGAGAGTATGATGCCTCCATTCCTGTTTCTTTTCCTTAAGATTCTTTCAGCAATTCTAGGTGTTTTCTGGTTCCAGATAAATTATTGTAATTTTTGTTCTATTCTCTCTTAAAGAAACTTGGTGGGACTTTCATGGGTATCACATTAAATTTATATATGGCTCTGGGTAATTATTAATTTTGATGATATTAATTTTTCCAACCCATGAGCATGGGATATCTCTCCATATCTTTGTATCATTTTATATTTCCTTGAATAGCAACTCATAGTTTTCAGTTTAAAAGTCTTCCTTGTTTTGGGTCAGGTTTATTCCTAGGTATTTTACTGATTTTGCTGTGATAAAGAATGAAAGTGATTTCTGGATATCTTCCTCTTCTGACTTAGTGTTTGCATAAAGAAATGCTACTGATTTATGTACATTAGTTTTGTACCCTGAGACTTTCCTATATTGTTTAATACGTTCCAGTAGCTTTTTGCTGGATCCTTTAGATTTTTCTATGTATACTGTCATATCATTTGCAAAGAGTGAGGGTTTGACTTCTTCCCTTCCAATCTGTGTTCCTCTGATTCCTTTCTCTTGCTTGATTGCTATGGTGAGAACTTCTAATACTATGTTGAAGAGTGATAGTGGACAGCCCTGTCTAATCCCCGATCTGAGAAGGAATGATTTCAGTTTCTACCTATTGAGTATGATGTTGGTTGTAGGTATGCTGTATATGGACTTTACTATCTTAAGGAATTTTCCATCTATTCCCATTTTTTGTAGGATTTTGAGCATGAACTGGTGTTGGATTTTGTCAAAGGCTTTCTCTGCATCTATTGAGATAATCATGTGGCTTTTGGTTTTGCTTTTATTGATGTGGTGAATCACATTGATTGACTTAGGTATTGATTTAACTTTGCATTCCTGGAATAAATCCCGCTTGGTCATGATGAACAATTTTTTTAATATACTTCTGTATCCAGTTGGCTAGGATGTTGTTCAATATTTTAGCATCTATGTTCATCAGAAATACTGGCCTGTAGTTTTCCTTTTTTGTTGTGTCCCTATCTGCTTTTGGTATCACAGTGATGTTGTCTTCACAGAAGGTGGAAGGGAGTATCCCTGTGTCTTTTGGAAGAGCTTTGAAAGCAACGAGTGCCACCCAGCATGCTTCACTTCAGACTGTGTCCAGAGACTTCAAGTGTAGAACAACAACCTTTCAGCTTCATCACTCGGATGAGACCTTTCCTTTCATAGTATTCTCTAATTACATCCCAGGTGGTTCACTTCCTAACAAAGTCCCAAAACCTAGATATAGACTAGGTCCCAGGACATAGAGCATATGTTCACACGTATCCATAAACTACTGCAAAATATATACCTGAAAGCAGTAGTACACTAGAGTTTGCAGTGAGTAACCCCCAACACTTCATCTCCACTATTCCTACCTTTGGCTCTATGATTCTTAAACAATTTGTTTGGCTTTGTATGTTAACTCTCTTTTCAGTCACCAGGTTCCAGATGCCATCAGGATGTGGACCAGGCTTCCCTGGACTGAAGACCCCACCAATGTGTCCTGGAGCTCTGCTTCCCCAGAGACCCACCTTACTAGGGAAAGCGAGAGGCAGACTGGGAGTATGGACCGACCAGTCAATGCCCATGTTCAGCGGGGAAGCAATTACAGAAGCCAGACCTTCTACCTTCTGCAACCCTCAATGACCCTGGGTCCATGCTCCCAGAGGGATAGAGAATGGGAAAGCTATTGGGGAGGGGATGGGATATGGAGATTGGTTGGCGGAAATTGTGTGGAGTTGTACCCCCATCCTATGATTTTGTTAATGTCTACTTTCTTAAATTAAAAAAAAAGAAGAAGAAATCTGCACCCAAGGAAAACAAAACAAAGTAGAGGTATTGGGAGTCGGGCAGTGGTGCAGCGGTTAAGCGCACCTGGCGCAGAGCGCAAGGACCTCAGTAAGGATCTCGGTTGGAGTCTCCAGCTCTCCACCTGCGGAGGAGTCGCTTCACAGGCAGTGAAGCAGGTCTGCAGGTGTCTGTCTTTCTTTCCCCCCCTCTGTCTTCCCCTCCTCTTTCCATTTCTCTCTGTCCTAACCAACGACGACATCAAATAGCAACAGCTACAACAATAAAAAACAACAAGGGCAGCAAAAGGGAAAAATAAATAAATAAATATAAGAAATTTAAAAAAAAAAAGTAGAGGTATTAACTGCTTCCTGAATATTTTGTAAAGTTCATTTGTAAAGTCTTCTGGTCCATGCCTTCAGTTGTTGGGAAGATTCTTAATAACTATTTCAATTTCTTTGTTTGTGATTGTTGCATTTAGGTGTGTAGTTCTTCTTTCTTCAGTTTTGGAAGGGTAGGTTTCTAGGAATTCTTCCATTTCTTCCAAGTTCTCTAGCTTGATGATATATAGTTAGTTGTTCATTGAAGCTCTGCATGATTTGGGGGGGGAGGGTTGTATTGTCTGTTGTGATATCTCCCCTATCACTTACAATTCTGTTTACTTGAGTCTTCTCCATTTTTTTTAGTGAATTTGGCTAAGGGCTCATCAATTTTGTTTAATTTTTCAAAGAACCAACATTTGGTTTCATTGATTATTTTTATGGTTCTCTTATTTTTTATGTTGTTTATTCCCACCCTAATTTTGTGATTTCAGTCCTTCACGTTGCTTTAGGGTTCCTTTGTTCCTCTTATTCTAACTCTTTAAGACAGGCAGTTAGGGCATTTACTTGAGCATTTTCTTGTTCTTTAATGTGTGCTTGTATGGCTATGAATTTCCCTCTAAGTACTTCTTAGCTGTGTACAAATATTTTGATAGCTTATGTCTTCATTTTGACTGGATTCTAGGAACATTTCAGTTTTGAACTTGAGTTCCTCTTTGACTCAGAAATTGTTAAGCAGTATGTTGTTGAGTTTCCAAACTTTGTGACTTTTACTAATCTTCTGCAGATTAAATGTTAGCTTTACTCCACTGTGGTCTGAGAAGATGCTTGGGATAATGTCAGTGTTCTTGAATTTGTTGATACTTTCTTTGTGGCCTAACATGTGATCTACCCTGGAAGATGTACAGTGTGGATTTGAAAAGAATGTGTATTCCGATTTCTTGGTGTGAAGAACTCTGAAAATGTACAGGAGGTATAGTCTATCCATGTCTTCAATTAATTCTCTTGTTTCTTTGTTGATTCTCTACTTAGACAATTTGTATATGTGTGAGAGTGGGCTGTTGAGGTCACCTACTATTTCTGTATTATTATTGATGTATTTTTCCAGCTCTTTCAGTAAGTGTTCAATGTATTTAGCTGGGCCCTCATTGGGTGCATAGATGTTAATAATTATTAAATCTTCTTGGTTGACTGATCCTCTGATCACTATGTAATTACCATGCCTATCTATGTGTTAGAGATGAGAATAGCTGTTCCTGCCCTTTTTGTGGTCCATTAGATTGTATGATAGTTTTCCATCCTTTCACTTTGAGTCTCTGTTTGTCTAGTTGGGTCAGGTGGGATTTCTGCAAACAGCATATGGTTTGTGTTTTATATTTCATCTTCCTACTCTGTGCCTTTTAGTGAGTGAATTTAAGCCATTGACATTTATTGATATTATGGATTTAAGGTATTCAATGCCATTATGCAACACTTTGAGTGTTCTGATATGTAGCAAGCTTTTGGTGGTGTTGTTTTCATTTATAGGAGGTCTTTTAGAACATATTTCAGGGCAGGCTTGGTGATAGTTGCTTATCTGAGAAGGGTTTTATCCCTTTGTCTTACATTTATGAAAGTCTAGCAGGACATCTTTGTGGGCCTTTATAGGACCTTGACCATTATCAGAATCAACGATGGTAGGAACAGCTTCATTCTCTGAAGGGAGGTTGGGCAAAGGGAGGTAGAGTCAACATACTTTACCCTCAAGCAAGATGGGTCCTGAAATTAGTGCAGTCTAGAAATTTATGAGTCATGACCATAGGATGCGAGCTCAGACCTACAGGGATGCAGAGGTTTCAAAGGCTCTTGCAATGAATATATGCCCCTGATAAAATCTGTGGGGTTTACAGTTAACAATACTTAGATACACTTCCCATATTTGGGAGCTATTCTCTTCCCTGATCCAGATGTCTAGTCATATTCCTAACTCTGACACCATATCCCCAGATAATACCTTTGGTCCACCTACATGTTAACTGTTGGGCTCAGGAAAAAATTAGTAAAGTCATGAGCCCCTTGGAATATATCTAATATAGACCTACTATATTTTTCCAAAATGAAGACCTCATATCTCATCTGTTATATTCTTCCCTTTTGGGACCAGATTATTTAACAATTTTTTCTGCTTTATTTCTTAGTGGTTTTTTAGCCACCAAGTTTCAGATGCTACCTTGATGCCAACCTGACTTCCCTGAGCAGATGACTTTACCAATGTACCCTGGAACCCCACCCCTCCATAGCCTTGCCCCACTAGGGACAAGAAACAGGCTCAGAGTATGACTCGACCTGCCAAGGCCCATGTTCAGCACAGAAGCAATTACAAAAGCCAGATCTTCCACTTTCTGCACCCCATAATGGCCCTGGGTCCATGCTCCCAAAGGGATAAAGAATAGGAAAACTTGCAAGGGAAAGGATGAGATATGGTGGTGGGAATTGTATAGAACTATACCCCTCCTGTCCTATGATCTTGTCAATATTTCCATTTTATAAATAAATTAATAATATAATGGAAAAAATAATAAAATACAATTGGTCGATTTCTGTCTCATGTTTCACCTTTGATACCCAGATCTTGAATATATAAATCAATATTGTATCCGTGCAGTTTCTTTTTCCCCTTTCCTGTAGCTATTCTGACTTGTTTCCATACATTTGATGTTCTGCAGTTCTTGTTTGGAGATCAAATGTCATCTTTCATCATGTTGTTTTCCTAGTTGGAAGATTTGAGACCAACCTTAAAGAAACTCTGTCCATGAATTCCCTATAGTTGTCATACTTCTCTGTGTCAACAGCATTCTTAGCTACCTTCTGCTCAGAGGAATCTAGAGAATTATATAGAGCTACATAATTAGCTATTAATTTTTCATTGTTTCTGGGAAAATTAACCATATTCTCAAGCCTTAGGTATGAATATCTTTTAGAGGGGAATAATAAGGCAAACATGCAAATATAAATTACTTAATTGAAATAGTACTTAAATATCTAAAAGCATAAGCATATGTGTAATTGTAGGTATTATACAGCTATCAAGTCAAAATTAAATTTAAATCCACATATGTCAAAAAATTTGGACAATAGGCAGGGCTACAGAGGAGCAGCAGTTGCATTCCCCTCTCCCTGGTCAACTAGGACTAGCAAAGAGGTACAGCTGAGAACACAACAAGAACAGGATTATTTTAGAAATCCACCAAGTCATGGGTGATTGCAAACACATGTGGCTCATGACAGATAGAAGCTTAAAGTGAAACTCCTGGGACTAAATGTTTGTACCTACTTGGGAATGGCTGGTAACAGGTAGCAGTTTGCCAGTTGAGGCACCACTTCTAGTATGAGTTTTATCAAGAAAAAACTGCTAAAGGGAGGAGAGTACCCCCTAACTGCAACAACTACAACAGTGAATCTCCATTGCTACTGTCCCTTAGAGGCTGAAGCAGTAACAAGGAGGCCCTGTGCTGACATGGGGTGAGGGCAGAGAACTCAGGAGAAGATCTACACTCCTAGTGGTCTGAAGGTGATGTTGTATAGTGGAAGACTTTCCTGTTGTTCTTCTGATGAACTGGGAGGCATGGTGAATTATTGTCTCGGAACACACAGAATACAAACAGGATTTGTTTAGAGACTCACAGGGCCAAAGAGTGCTGCTCAACCAGCTGCTGGCTGAGTGGTGAATTGGTCCCAGAGCTTTGGACCCTCAGAGTGTGGGAGTCTCTTTGCATAACCACTGTGCAATCTCTCCCCCATCTTGTTTTATCTCTTGGTCAGGAGTGAGTGATTAATCTAAAAAAAAAAAAAAGACATATTTAAAAATCTCTCAAACTCCCATGCAGTGCAGGAAAGATAAAGACAGTCACTGTGCTTTGATTCAGAGATTGAGATAGTAACATTGAAACAACTGTTAATTTCCACAATTTCAAACTCTTTAAGTACCTCACTTAGTCAATCCATGAAAGTGAGATTAGTGGATTGAAAAGTACTGAGAGAGGAACCTCATAACATACCATATAAACTGGTTAAACAATGAATCATTGAGAAATAAACCAAGACAAAAGTCCAGAGAAGGGGCTGGGTGGTAATGCAGTGGGTTAAGCACAAATGGAGCAAAGTGCAAGGGCTAGCATAAGGATCTTGGTTTAAGTCCCCAGCTCCCCACCTGCAGGGGTCAAAGCGCTGAAGCAGGTCTGCAGGTGTCTATCTCTCTTTCCTCCTCTCTGTCTTCCCCTCCTCTCTCAATTACTCTATGCCCTATCCAACAATAACAACAACTATAACAACCACAACAGGGCAACAAATGGGAAAAATAGCCTCCAGGAGCAGTGGATATGTAGTGCTGGCACCGAGCCCCAGTGATAACCCTGGAGGCAAAAAAAAAAAATACAGAGGAAAGCCCCAAAAGGTAGAAGAGAAGCACATAAAAATGAGGACAACATCCAAACACTAATTGAGGCAATGGTCACAGGAGTAAGGAGATCTCTTGAAAGTAATATCATCATAACAAGGAAACAGCAAATGAGACTCTGAAAGAAAACACTAATTATCTCGAGGTACTTAGAGAGCTGAAAGCTGAAATAGCTAAGCTAAGAGCACAACTAGCTCAACAAGCTAATACAGTATTGTAATAAGATAACAAAATAGTTAAGCTACAGAAAACAACAGAGGGGAGAGAACAGAATAAGTGAGGCAGAAAAATAGAATTGGCAAGGTCGAGAATGAATTAGAGAAAACTAATAAAGAAGTAAAAGAGCTAAAAAAAGGTAGTAAGAGATACTGATACTGAAAACAACAACAGAAACATATGGGATGACTTCAAAAGAAGGAATATATGCATTATTGGCTTATCAAAAGATGCGAGAGAGCAAGGGAGGGAAGCATTGTTGGGACATAATAGTTGAGGACTTTCCTACTCTAGAAAACATAAAAAACATAAAGGTTTAAGAAGCACAGAGGGTCCCGAGCAGAATTATCTCAGACACATCATATTTAGAATGAAAAGGAATAAGGATAAAGAAAGAATCTTCAAGGCTACAGGAGAAAAAAAATCACCTACAGAGGAAAACCCCTAAGATTAGCAGCAGATTTCTCTACACAAACACTAAAGGCCAGAAGAGAATGGCAAGATATCTATCTATTGAGTTCTCAGTGAGAAAGGCTTTCAGCCAAGACTACTGTATCCTGCTAGACTGTCATTCAAACTAGATAGAGCTATAACAACCTTCTCAGACAAGCTACAGTTGAAGGAATTCAATGAAAATGAAGATATGAGTTATCAAAATATTTGGGACACAGCTAAAGCAGTACCAAGAGAGATGTTTACAGTCATAAAAGTGCACATTAGGAAACAAGAAAAAGCTCAATTAAAACAAAAACTGTTTGCACATATTAAGACTTAGAAAAAGATGAAGAACAAAAACCCCTAAAGCATCCAGAAGGACAGAAATAACTAAAGTTGGGACAGAAATAAATAACATTGAAAATAAGAAAACCATACAAAAGATCAGTGAAGCTAAATGTTGGTTCTTTGCAAGAGCAAACAAAATCAACAAACACTTAGCCAGAATTACAAAAAAAAAAGGGAGAAGACTCAAATAAATGTAATTGCAAGTGAAAGAAGAGATATCAGAACAGACATCACATAAATCCAATGAATCATGTGAGGTTTCCATGAACAGCTATGTGCCACCAAGCTAGAGAACCTGGAAGAAACGGATGAGCTCCTATGAAGCCAAAAATTTCCAAAATAAACAAAGATGAACTAGAAAACATGAACAGGCAAATCATAGCCAAAGAAATTGAAACAGTTATCAAAAACCTTCCCAAGAATAAAAGTCCTGGACCAGTTGGTTTTACTAATGAATTCTATAAAACCTTCAAGGAAGAGTTAATCCCTCTACTTTTAAAACTCTTCCTGAAGATACAGGAACACTCTCTTCCAGCTTCTATGAAGCCAACATCACTCTGATACCAAAAGCAGACTGGGATACAACAACAAACACTGCAGACCAATATCTCTGATGATCATAGAGGCTAAAATATTGAACAAAATTCTAGCCAACCAGATACAGCAGTATATTCAAAAGATTGTTCATCATGAGCAAGTGGGGTTTATCCCAGGGATGGAAGGTTGGTTTAATATGCATAAACTGATCAATGTGATTCACCACATCAATAAAAAGAAAGACCAAAAAGCACATGGTTATATCAGCAGCTGCAGAGAAAGCCTTTGACAAAATTCAGCATCCCTTCATGCTCAAAAACACTACTAAAAATGGGAAAGATGTGGAGTCCATATATAGCAAACCTACAACCAATATCATACTCAATGGTGAAAAACTGGAAGCATTTCCCCTCAGATCAAGCACTAGACAGGGCTGGCCACCAGCATATAATTGTTCATGGAAGCCTGTTGTTTTCTCCGGGCTATGTTGTTTTTGCTGGGCTGGCTTCACGGGCGGGTAACAGAAGACCAGGGACTCATGGTTGAGCTGTAGGCAGTATCTCTTTATTCATGCAGGATGCAGCACAATCTAAGATGAGCTAAGTTAAACTCAAAGTACAGTACTCTAAAACTCACAATGCTGTCTTTATATATACTTGCCAAGTAAGGTGGAAACAGGATGTGACATAGAGAGGGTGGAGAGAAAAGTGACTGGTGAAAATCAGAGTGTGACAAAGAGGGGGCAGATTAGGCGAGAATCCTATCACTGAACCACAAATGCCCTGGAGGGAGGGTGGAACTTGTTAACAGTGGATATGTAAATAGAATGAAGTGGTTATGTAAATAGAATAGTGTTAAGCAGGGGGGATTTAAACCAAATGAAACAGAAGGGGTCTCATGCATACCAACAGAAGCCTCACATGATTCGTTGGATTTCTGTGATGTCTGTTCTGATATCTCTTCTTTCATTTGAAATTATATTTATTTGATTCTTCTCCCTTTTTTGTTTTGTGAGTCTGACTAAGGGTTTGTTGATTTTGTTTGCTCTTTCAAAGAACCAACATTTAGCTTCATTGATCTTTTGTATGGTTTTTTTGTGTCAGGATACAAAATTAAAATTCAAAAGTCAGCTGCATTCCTCTATGCAAACACTAATGTAGCAGAAAAAGAAATCCAGAAATCAATTCCTTTTATTATAGCAATAAAAACAATAAAATTGCTAGGAAAAACCTAACAAAAGAAGTGAAAGACTTGTATAATGAAAATTATGAGTCATTATTCAAGGAAATAGAAAAAGACACAAAGAAGTGGAAAGATATTCCATGTTCATGGGTTGGAAGTACTAACATTATCAAAATGAATATAATACCCAAAGCCATATGTAAATTTATCAAGATCCAAACCAATTATTTAGGAGAATAGAACAAAAGCTACAAATGTTTATCTGGAACCAGAAGATACCTAAAATTGCCAAAACAATCTTGAGAAGAAAGAACAGAACAGGAGGCATCACACTCACAGATCTCAGATTGTATTATAGGCCATTGTAATAAAAATTCTTGGTACTGAAATATAAGTAGACACACTGGCCAGTGGAATAGAACTGAGAACCCGGAAGTAATCCCCTATATCTGTGAACATCTAATCTTTGACAAAGGTGCTCAGAGTATTAAATGGGAAAAAAAAGGTTCTTTTTAGCAAATGTAACTGGAAAGACTTGTCTGAAACATGCAGAAAAATGAAACTGAACCACTACATTTCACCAAATATAAAAGTAAATTCCAAATGTATCAAGGACTTAGATGTTAGACCAGAAACTATCAGATACTTAGAGGAAAATATTGGCAGAACTCTTTCCTGTATAAATCTTTAAGACATTTTCAATGAAATGAATCCAATTGCAAAGAAGACTAAAACAAAAATAAGCCAATGGGACTACATCAAATTAAAAAGCTTCTGCACAGCAAAAGAAACCAATACCCAAACAAAGAGACCCCTCACAGAATGGGAGAAAATCTTTACATGCCATACATCAGACAAGAGTTTAATAACCAAAATATATAAAGATCTCAGCAACTAGAACACAAATAACCCCATCCAAAAATGAGAAGAGGATATGAACAGAATATTCTCCATAGAAGAGATCCAAAAGGCCAACAAACATATGAAAAAATGCTCCAAGTCATTGATGGTCAGAGAAATGCAAATAAAGACAACAATGAGATACTACTTCACTCCTGTGAGAATGTCATACATTAGAAAAAGCAGCAGGGGAGTCTGGCAGTAGCAGCGGGTTAAGCACACGTGGCGCAAAGTGCAAGGACCAGCCTAAGGATCCTGGTTCAAGCCTCTGGCTCCCCACCTGCAGGGGAGTCGCTTCACAGGTGGTGAAGCAGGTCTGCAGGTGTCTATCTTTCGCTTCCCCTCTCTGTCTTACCCTCCTCTCTCCATTTCTCTCTGTCCTATCCAACAATGACATCAATAACAACAACAACTACAACAGCAAGGAAAAACAACAAGGGCAACAACAAAAGAGAAAATAAATATTAAAAAAAGTCTCAAGTCAAAAAAAAATTAAAAAAAGAAAAAGAAAAAGCAGCAGCAACAAATGCTGGAGAGGTTGTGGGGATAAAGGAACCCTCCTGCACTGCTGGTGTGAGTGTAAATTGGTCCAACCTCTGTGGAGAACAGTCCGAAGGCTAGAAGTGGACCTACCCTACGAAACTGCAATTCCTCTCCTGGGAATATATCTTAAGGAACCCAGCACAACCATACAAAAAAGATTTGTGTATACCTATGTTCATAGCAGCACAATTCCAGCCAAAACCTGGAAGCAACCCAGGTGTCCAACAGCATATGAGTGACTGAGTAAGTTGTAGTATATATACATAATGGAATACTACTCAACTATTAAAAATGGTGAATTCAGCTTCATCCCATCTTGGATGGAGCTTGAAGAAATCATGTTTAGTGAGATAGTCAGAAACAAAAGGATTAATATGGAATGATCTCACTTATAGACAGAAGTTCAAAAACAAGATCAGAATGGAAAACACAAAGCAGAAGTTGGATTGGAGTTGGTGTATTACACCAAAGTTAAAGTTTCTGGGGTTAATGGGGAAGGGTTCAGGTCCTGGAACAGGATGATAGAGTTAGTGGGCATTCAATTGTTATGTGGAAAAATGGGAAATGTTAGGCAGTACAAACTGTTATATTTTACTATCAACTGTGAACCATTAATCCCCCAATAAAGAAATTAATAAATAGGGGCTGGGCAGTAGTGCAGCAGGTTAAGCATACATGGTGTAAAACACAAGGACTGGCTTAAGGATCCTGGTTTAAACCCCCAACTCCCCATTTGCAGGAGTGTTGCATCACACCCAGTGAAGCATGTCTATCTTTCTCTCCTCCTCTCTGTCTTCCCCTCCTTTCTTGATTTCTCTCCGTCCTATTCAACAACAACAAGGGCAACAAAATAGAAAAAAAAATGTTCTCCAAGAGCATTGGATTCTTCGTAGTGCAGGCACCAAGCCCCAGGATAACCCTGGAGGCAAAAAAAATTTTTTTTAATAAAATATTAAAAAAGAAAAAGATTACCAAATAAAACAATAAAATTTAGATAAAGTCATTTAATTTAAGCTATGAGGTTTTTTTGTTGGAATGAAATAATTTATTTTTATTTATTTACTTTTAAGGATTTATTTATTAATGATGAAGCTAGGAGGAGAGAGAAAAATAACCAGACATCACTATAGTACACATTCTGCCAGGGAATTGAACTCAGGACCTTATGTTTGAAAATCCAATGCTTTATCCACTGTGCCACCTCCCAAACCACTTATTTGTTTTTTATTTTTTAAAACTTTATTTAGTTTACCTAATAAAACAAAGAGAAATTGAAAGTGAGAGGAAGATAGGAAGGGCAAGAGACAAAGAGATACCTGTAGCCCTGCTTCATTGCTCATGGAGGTTTATTGCTGCAGATGGGAGTCAGGGGCTTGAACACAGGTCTTTGTGCATGGTTAATTCTGGCACTACACCAAGTGTGACACCTCGCAGCACCTTGAACAAAATATTTTTTATATAAAGATGTCCTAGCAGAAAAGACAATTGTTTTTTTTATTAAGTCTGGCATATCCATAATGCTGCTTGTAGTGTGATGATTTCATTGTCCTAATACATTTCTTCACCCAAATGTCTGCAAAGTCTTTGTTTCTTCAGAACACTATGATGTCTTTTGACTTTCACTGAGCTGGAACATATCTTTCAGAGGTTTATTTACCTCTGTTCCTTTCCATTACGGCATTACATTACTTTGCTGCAATATGTCAATTCCAGGGAGTGTCACCAACACAAAAGATTGATTATATCACTTAGAAGATTAAAGTCTTACTTTATGAAAATATCTTTTAGTTGAAAATTGTTAATATAAAAATAGCATCTGATCATTAGTTTAGATGAAATAATTTAATATAAACTCAGTGATAATATTAGGTCATTGATGATCAATTTGAAAATAAGTCCAACCATTATAGGTAGCTATAGAAACTTTCTAATTAAATGTTGCTTAAAATCCCTTTAGGGGATAGTCAACCTCAATTTACATTTTCAAATGCAACAATAAATTCAGTGTTTAAATTTGCAAACAAAGGGTTTGTCAGCCAAATGATGGAAAATTTACTTTTTATTATTAAACTGAAAATATGAAAGCTAAGGTTTTCACTTACAGATCTAGGAAATGGCACCATGGAATCAGAAATTCAGCTTGAAAATCAATTAAGACTATTAGGAAGACAGAATGTTTTCAAAATACCTATGGATAACTAGGTCATCTTGATTTATTATCTTAATTTAAAATGAAAAAATAGATCTGAAGAGGTTAATCAGTCTGCAATGGACAAATGGAGGTACCCAGATTCTAATTTCATGTCCCTTAACCTCATCAAGCCTATACTACATTAACATTTTACCAAGTCATTTCACATTTTCTGACAGCATTTTATTTCTCTTTCTAGTTTGTTTCTCCAAATTTATAATAATTGATATTCCTTAGGAGTTCCTTTTTAAAATTTATTTAATTATTTATTTAAGAAAGGAGACATTAATAAAATCATAGGATAGGAGGGGTGCAACTCCACACAATTCCAAACACCAGAACTCCATATCCCATCCCCTCCCCTGATAACTTTCCCATTCTCTACCACTCTGAGAGTATGGACCCAGGGTCATTGTGGGTTGCAGAAGGCAGGAGGTCTGGCTCTGTAATTGCTTCCCTGCTGAACATGGGCATTGACTGGTCGATCCATACTCCCAGTCTGCCTCTCTCTTTCCCTAGCAGGGTGGTGTTGGTATGTTCCCTTCCCCCTGACCTCTGAGGAGAATTGGTTTGCCCCTTGCTAGTTTCGTGCCCCGCTTTCTCCCCGCCCCCTATGCTAAGGACGGGCAGAGTCCCAGCAGCAGCGGCGGAGAGAGGATGATGGAGAAAAGCACATGGTGTGGTGATTTGCCGTTCGTGAATAAAGGTTCTCAGCCCAGCCGTGTGTCCTCGAGTCTCTGTTCACCATGAAGCTAGCCCGGCCTGCTGAAGCCCCCAAAATTTAACAACAATTGGTGCCCAACATGGGGCCAGACCTGCACATCTCTCAGATAAGTGAAGACAATTTGGCTAACTATGCACTATGGCCTTCTCTTCTGCTTGTGAAGAGATCTCCAGAGATGTCTGCCCTTTCTTCATGAGACTGTTTTGCTGTTTCTGGAACATTTATCTCTGGACCACTCTGTGGTTTCTGCCCAGTGCCAGCTTGCAGGAGCCCAACACCAGCCCGCATGAGCCAGCTTTCTGCCGTGTGGCGCGGAGCACTGGGCGTGGGCTCCCTCCACACTGCTCGGCCACTGTGAGCAGGGCAGCAGACATGGCAGGGCCATGGGGCAGGGCCGTGGCAGCCTATCGTGGCCACCACCCCGGAGCACCTCTGCCCACGCCTTCTGCACGGCTGGCCTGCCTGCCTGCCCTCATGCTATAAAGTCTGGACAGATCCCAGACCACCTGGAGACCGAGGGTTCCCTGCAGAAACTGGGCCCCCTGGCCGAGATCTCCAGCTCCGGTCTGAAGGCAGACAAGCTAGAATACGCAGAGATTCATGCAGAGATCGCAACCTACACTTCCTAGAAGTGAAGCTGCCCAAGAGGCCACCGCTGGACAACGCATTCCCAGAACAGTTAAGACAGTATAGATCTAAATTCGTGTTTAAAATGACATGTCTTCGTAACAAAAGTTTCTCTCCTTGTATATTGAAGACCATGTGTATGTGTGTGTTTAAAGATTGGTAACATTAACTTAAGTATTTGATAGTTTCTGGTCTACATCCAGGTCCTTGATCCATTTGGAGTTGATTTTGGCTTTCTGGTGAGATAAGGTGGTTCAATTTCCTTCAACCCAGTTTTCCCAGCACCATGTATTGAAGAGAGCCACCTATTTCCATTTAATACTTTGGGCCACCTTATCAAAGATTAGATGTCCATAGTTGTGGGCGTTTAGTTCTGGGCTTTCAATTCTGTTCCACTGGTCTGTGTGCCTATTTTTGTTTCAGTACTAGGCTCTTTTGATGATGATGGCTTTGTAATATAGTTTGAGATCTGGGAGTGTGATGCCTCCATTTCTGTTTCTTTTCCTCAAGATGGTTTTGGCAATTATAGGCATTTTCTGGTTCCAGATAAATGATTGTAGTTTTTGTCCTATTCTCTTAAAAAAGCTTGGTGGAACTTTGATAGGTATCGCATTAAATTTATATATGGCTCTGGGGAGAATATTCATTTTGATGATATTTATTCTTCCAATCCATGAGAACGGGATGTCTTTCCATTTCTTGGTATCAGTTTCTATTTCCTTGAGTAGTGACTCATAGTTTTCAGTGTACAAGTCTTTCACTTCTTTGGTCAACTATATTCCTAGGTATTTGATTGATTTTGCTGAAACAGTAAATGAGAGTGCTTTCTGGATGTCTTCTTCTTCAGATTTAGTGTTTGCATAAAGAAATGCCACTTATTTTTGTACATTGATTTTGTAACCTTGCTATATTGCCTAATAACTTCCAGTAGTTTTCTACTGGATTTTTAGGTTTTTCTATGTATACTATCATATCATCTGCAAATAATGAGAGCTTCACTTTTTCCCTGACAATATGTATTCCTTTGATTTCTTTCTCTTGCTCATTGCTATAGCAAGAACTTCCAATACTATGTTGAAGAGTAATGGTGATAGTGGACAGCCCTTTCTAGTCAGTCCCCGATTTGAGGGGGAATGCTTTCAGCTTCTGTCCATTGAGCATGATGTTGGCTGTAGGTTTGCTATATATGGATTCCATTATCTTGAGGAATTTCCCATCTATTCCCATTTTTTGTAGGGTTTTGAGCATGAATGGTTGTTGGATTTTGTCAAAGGCTTTCTCTGCATCTACTGAGATAATCATGTGATTTTTGGCTTTGCTTTTATTGATGTGGTGAATGACATTGATTGACTTATGTATGTTGAACCAACCTTGCATTCCTGGGATAAATCCCACTTGGTCGTGATGAACAATCTTTTTGATATGCTGCTGTATCCGGTTGGCCAAGATCTTGTTTAGTATTTTGGCATCTATGTTCATCAGAGATATTGGTCTGTAGTTTTCCTTTTTTGTTGTGTCCCTATCTGCTTTTGGTATCAGGGTGATGTTGGCTTCATAGAAGGTGGAAGGGGGTGTTCCTTTTTCTTCAATCTTATGGAAAAGCTTTAGAAATATGGGTACTAACTGTTTCCTGAATGTTTTGTAGAATTCATTTGTGAAGCCATCTGGTCTAGGACTTTTGTTGTTAGGGAGATTCTTAATAAGGGTTTCAATTTCTTTGTCTGTGATTCATGTATTTAGGTTTCGTAGTTCTTCTTGGTTCAGTTTTGGAAGGGCATATGTTTCTAGGAATTCTTCCATTTCTTACAGATTTTCTAGCTTGGTGGCGTATAGTTCTTCATAGAAGTTTTGCATGATTTTCTGGATTTCTGTGGTGTCATTTGTGATATCTTCTCTATCGTTTACAATTCTTTTATATATATATTTAAATTTTGATTCATTTTATTTTTGAGAGAGATGAAGAGAGAGAGAAATACACACAGAGAAGCACCAGACCACTGCTCAGCTCTGGCTTATGGTGGTGTGGGGGATTGAACCTGGGACTTGGGAGCCTCATGCATGAGAGTCTGTTTGCACAACCATTGTGCTGTCTCCCCTGCCCTATCCTTTACAATTCTATTAATTTGAGTCTTCTCCCTTTTTTTAGTGAGTCTGGCTAGGGGCTTGGCAATCTTGTTTAATTTTTCAAAGAACCAACATTTGGTTTCATTGATCTTTTGTATGATTCTCTTATTTTCTATGTTGTTTATTTCTTCTCTAAGTTTAGTGATTTCTGTCCTTCTGGTTGCTTTAGGGTTCCTTTGTTCCTCTTCCTCTAAGTCCTTAAGGTGTACAGTGCAGTAAGGTCATTTATTTGAGTTTTTTCTTGTTGTTTAATATGTAATTGTATGGCTATGAGTTTCCCTCTCAATACTGCTTTAGCTGTGTCCCAAATATTTTGATAGCTTGTGTCTTCATTTTCATTTGTTTCCAGGAACATTTGAATTTCTTGCTTGAGTGACTCTCTAATCCCATTGTTCTTAAGCAGTATGTTGTTTAGTTTCCAAATTATTTGTCTTTTAGTAATTTTCTGTTCATTGTTAAATGTTAGCTTTACTCCACAATGGTCTGAGAAGATACTTGGGATGATTTCAATGCTCTTTAATTTTTTGACGCTGTCTTTGTGGCCTAACATTTTAAATGGGGTCTATTCTTGAATATATGTTGAGTGGATTTGAAAAGAATGTGTATTACAGTTTTTTGGGGTGAAGAATTCTGAAAATGTCCAAAAGGTCTAGTTTGTCCATCTCTTCATTTAATTCTCTTGTTTCTTTGTTGAGTCTCTGCTTTGTTGATCTGTCTAGGTGTGAGAATGGGGTGTTAAAGTCTCCCAGTATTATTGTATTATTATTGATGTATTTTTGTAGTTCTTTCAGTAGGTCTTTGATGTATTTAGATGGTCCCCCATTGGGTGCATAGATGTTAATAATTATTAAGTCTTCTAATAATTATTAAGTCTTCTTAATAATCCTCTAATCATTATGTAATGTCCTTGCCTATCTTTTATTATTTTATTTAATTTAAAATCTATTGTGTCTGAGATGAGAATGGCTGTTCCTGCCCTTTTTTGTGGTCCATTAGCCTGTATGATAGTTTTCCATCCTTTCACTTTAAGTATGTGTTTATTTTGTTGGGTCAAGTGAGATTCTTGCAAGCAGCATATGGTTGGGTTATGTTTTCTTATCCATCCTCCCACTCTGTGCCTTTTGGTGGGTGAGTTTAAGCCATTGACATTTATTGATATTATGGATTTAATGTACTGTAGTGCCATTATTCAGCTATTTTTTATTGGCTCTGATATATTGTAAGTATTATAGTGATGTTCTTATTTATAAGAGGTCTTTTAGAACCTCTTTCAGGGCAGGCTTGGTGATGGTTGCCTCCTATAACTGTTGTCTGTCTAAGAAAGTTTTGATCCCTCCATCTAGTTTGAATGAAATTCTAGCAATATATATTATCCTTGGTTGAAACCCTTTTTCATTCAGGGCTCGATAGATATCTTGCCATTCTCTTCTGGATTTTAAAGTTTGAGTGGAGAAGTCTGCTGATAGTCTTATGGGTTTTCTTCTGTAGGTGAATTTTTGTTTTTCTCTTGCAACCTTTAGGATTCTTTCTTTATCCTTACTTCTTTTCACTGTAACTATGATGTGTCTTGGTGTCTTCTGGTCTGGCTTGATTCTGTTTGGGATTCTCTGGGCCTCTTGAATCTTAATGTCCTTTCTGTTGTTCAGGTACTGGAAGTTTTCTTCTATAATTTCCTCTAGAATGTTTCCTTCCCCTTCCTCTCTTTCTTCCTCTTGCAGGCCAATTATACAAATGTTACTTCTTTTGAGATCATCCCATATGTCTCTGTTGTCATTTACAGAGACTCTCAATCTCTTTTGCCTCTTTCTTAGTTTTCTCTAGCTCATCCACTGGATAATTCTGTTTTCTGTGTCTGTTAGTCTGCTTTCCCTTCCCGCAGCTTCTTTCTTCAGTTCAGCTATTTCAGCTTTCAGTTCTCTAATTACCTCAAGGTAGCTAGTATTTTCCTTGAGGGTCTCATCTGTTGTTTCCCTAATTCTGTTAGCCCTTTCCTCCATAGTTGTCTTCATTTCTGTGATTATTAAATTTATTATTGCTTGCATAGTTTTCTTATCTATGGTTACCTCTGACTTATTTATAGTTTCTTCTGGGCTCTTGTCTTCATTAATTATAGTAGAAGTTTTATTTGCTTGGTTTAACCATTTTTTTATTGATGTCTTTTTTGTTTTTATTTTCTGTTGTTCTACAGGTGTTGTGTTTTGAGTACAAGCCACACTATACTAAATACATTTATAACAAATGCAGTCACCAACCACGGAAATTACAATAGTAACTGAAGTAAGGATTGAAGCAGCTTAACCAATATCAGTTAGCCAAACAATGCCTCCAGTCCAGGAAAAAAATAGCAACCAAATCCAAATGAAAAAGAAAGAGTAAGGAAAAAGTGATAGCAAGAATAGAAAATTATGTAAATCTACTGTCCACTGTAAATTCTAGGGGTAGCAAGAGGAGAAAGGGAAGTAGAGAAGAGAAACACAAAGAGAGTCCACTCTGAGTCAGATTTTTTCCCCAAAATAATTCACAAATGAGTATCAGTGAATTCAGAAAGCCAAAGAAGGAAGTAGGAAAAAAGAAAGACAAAAATGAGGGGGGAAAAAAAGAGAAAGAAAAAAAAAAGAGAAAAAAAGATCAGTGAAAGGAAAGAGGTGTTTGTTTGTTTTTTTTAATTAACTATGAGGAGGGAGAAGGGGTAGAGTGGATAGAGGTGATAGGTAGAGTTAAACAAGTTCCTCTCCCAATGGATAGGACACCCAGTCACCTAGGAATGGAAAATACACTAAGAGTTAATTTTGGTCAGCCTGAAGGAGGGGAGAAAGGGGCAAATGTATATATAATAGTAATAATAAACTAGAACAGAGTTAAAAAAAAAAAAAAAAAAGTCTTAACAGTCAGTCTGCAGCTTAAAGGGCTCCTGATTGGCTCTCAGAAAGGAAAAGGGTTGGGATGACACCCCTGGTGAGCCAGGAATCTTGGTAAATAAAAAAGCTCAGCGGGGAGCCTACTAGCAGGACCTCTCCAGGTCCTGGGGTCTGGTTATAGGGAGAGGGGAGAGGGGTGCACTTTGGAAATAATCAGAAATTTTCCTTTCTTTTTTCTCTGTTTTCCAACCCAAATTATGCAATAGTCACTTCCTTGGTGTCACCCTTAGGACCCCTTATTCACTGTGCTGCTGAAGGCCACGTATCCCTACCCTTTCTAGCAGTTGTTGTTGGAGCTCACGCCAGCAGCTGCTTCCAAGTTGTCATCTTGGCTCTGCCCTCCTCTTTAGGAGTTCTTAATTGCTCTTTCTTGACTGTGCATCATCTCTATGGTGACTTCATGTGGATCTACATGCGAATAGTGCCTAATATGTCCCTGAAAACCACTGCTTTTCATCTTAGGAAAAGTCTTTATGAGGATTCTAACAATTATAAAACATAAGACTCTAAGTTTCAAAAAAAAAAAAAAAGAAAAAAAGGAGAGCTGTAATAATAACATTTTCTATGTAAAAGGAAAATAAAAAGAAGAGGAATGAAAGGAGGGCTTTGAATAAGGACTAGTAAGCTGGTTCAAATACCACTGCAATGTCAAACGAGACAGGAAAGGAAATATTGATGGATTTGTCTAGTTGGATGTCACTGGAACCTTGGAAAGAGAAATTTGGAATCAAGAGAATTGAAATGAATTGAAGTATGAGTTGGAAGAGAAGAAATATTAACTGTGAATAAAGCAAGAAAGAGTAAGAGAAATGCCTAATTCCTGAAGAAAAACATGTATTATTTAGCTAGAGAGGAGCCAGAAAAAAAAATGGGCAAACAACACAACACAGAGGAAGCCTAATACCTAACAATACTGTGGTCTAAAGAGCCTTATTACTTTTCCATTGACTAGGAGTGGCAGAGGTGATGGTGGTTTGTGACACAGTTTTTGATGATATTCACATGAGTTCACAACCAAAAATGGTTTTTATTCTCTTTGAAATGGGGAAATAAGAGGTGAAGTTATCATCTGAGGTCCAAAGGGGCAATGGTGAGAGATTTGAGGAGAGTTGAGGAAGGACTTAACTAGGTTGTTGAAGATATGTTTGTAGAATATATATTCAATTTTGATGCTATTTTGGCTCCCAGTTTCCCACAAGAAAAAACCCTATCCCATAGCATATTCCACAGAACCATCCATAATCAAATTCCTATTTGTGTTTCCATACCATCAACATCAATTTACCCTCCCCTTTCCTGCCTTGATCTCTAGCATCATCATCTAAATATATCACAACCCAGAAACCTAAGTCTAGATTTTCATTTATTTATTTATTGTCACCAGAATTATCACTGGGGCTCAGTGACTGAACAACAAATGTAGACATTTTTTTCCTCTGTCTTTCTTATTTGATAGTATCCAGAGGAATTAAAAGAGGAGGGTGAGAGAGAGAGAGACAGGGAGAGAGAAAGATAGACACATGAAGACTTGTTTCATTGCTAATGAAGCTTCCCCCTGCAGATGGGGAATAGGAGCTTGAACTCAGTTCCTTGTACATAGTAAGGTGTGCACACAACTGGATACACCATCATCTGGATCTCCTAATCTAGAATTCTCTTAACCTCAACCTCACTTTCATATCTTACTATTCCTAGCCTATTTTTCCTTTACCCCTATTTTATTTCTGATTTGTTTATATATTTATTTTTACAATATAAATTCTAGATATAATGTCTCAAATTCCTTTGGAGTGTATGTTTTGTTCAGTAACATTATTGTCTGGAAAATTACTACATATTAAGCAAAATTTTCTCCATAGTTTCAAGAACCTCCATGCAAATAGTCAGCCATAATGCATTATGACTTGAACCATAACAAGAAACTTACAATGGTACCACAGAAAAAGGAAGAATGAGTGAAATGAGAAGGGTAGAGGAAGCCGCTTGCAATTTCAAGTATCCACATGCATGCTTATGTCCCTCTTACAAAGGTTTCTTCTTTTAAGTATATTTTATGTAGTGGGGATAATGGTTTACAGTATAGTCTTTAACAAATAGGCACAGCCTCTCATCTCCCTCTGATTGGTGTCTCGGAAACAAACCGGGACCCCAATATCGTGTTATCCTATACCTTACCCTCCTTCCCCAGAGTCCTTTGCTTTGGTGCAATATGCCACACCCAGTCCAAATTTTACCTTATATACTCCCTTAATTTCTTTTATTCTTACATTCCACCTATAAGTGTTATCATTTGACATTGGCCTTTTTCTTTCTGGCTTGCTTCATGCAACATGATGCCTTCAAGTTACGACCTTGAACTGTTATAGAAGTTGTGGATGAAAAGGAAATCTTCTACATTGCAGGTGGGAAATGTAAATTGGCCCAATCCCTATGGAAAACAGTCTGAAGATGCATCAGAAGTCTAGAAATGGAATTACCTTATGACCCTGCAGTCCCTCTGCTAGGGATTTACCCAGAGGAAACAAAATACCCACACAAAGGCCTATGAACACCAATGTGCATAACAGCACAGTTATAACAGCCCAATCTTGGAAGCAAACCAGATGCCCAATGACAAATGAATGGCTAAAAAAGTTATGGTACATATATACAATGGAGAACTGTTGTAACTTTAACTTAAAAAGGGTTTGGGGAGCTGCCGTGTGTAAAAGGATTTACAGTGGGAAGCTGAGGACAGGTTTAAAAAATAGAAGATTTTATTAGGGTGAAACAGGTAAAAAGCAAAATAAGCAATTATCATCAGGTGTTAAGAGTATGGTAGGTCCATAAAGTCTGAGTATGGTTATCAAAAGTTTAGTCCCATAAGGTAAACAATTATCAGCTGAGGTATAAGTTGCTTATGGCTGGAGGAGTCTTAAAAAGTTTACTGGTGGGGAAGCAATTACAGAAGCCAGACCTTCAACCTTCTGTATCCTACAATGAATGGCCTTGGATCCATACTCCCAGAGGGTTAAAGAATAAGAAAGCAATCAGGGGAGGGGATGGGATACAGAGAACTGGTGGTAGGAATTGTATGGGGTTGTACTCCTCTTATCCTATGGTTTAGTCAGTATTTCCTTTTTATAAATAAAAAATTAAAAAAAAAAAAGTTTACCGGCTAGCTGAGTCACATGTGTTCAGTTCCCAGGAGAAGTAGCCATGGCTGATACCTGGAGCACCTCTGCTGAGATGAAGCAGTAGCCAAAGAGAGCAACCTGCTCCAAGTCTGTGCTTTTTACATATTCCCTTGTGTCCCAGCCTCAGGCTGACCTGATGTCATTCATATGCAAACTCCTGTTGGGGTCACAACAGATTATGATACAGCTGTTAAAATTATGGGTTTATCTTCTTTGTAATAGTGTGGTCAGTGATCAAGGCATCATGTTGAGTAAGGCAAGCCATAAAGAGAAAGAATAATACCAAATGATCTCACTTAGAGCTGAAACTAAGAAAGAAGTACAGTAAGAGAAAACAAGGTGAAACTTGGACTGGGTATGGCATATTGCACCAAAGCAAAGGATTCTGGAGAAAGAGGAAAGGGGAAAAGATGGAAGGACATTGGCATTCTTTTGTGTCTCCTACACACCAATCAAAGGGAGATGAGAGGTTGTGCCTGTATGTCAAAGACTATATTGTAAACCACTAACCCCCACTAGCTAGTTAATTAATTTAAATAACTAGATGAAAAAAGACTGAATCAAAGATGTCCATTCTATGGTAGTATCCAGGGAGGCTAAGACAGAGTCTTGTTGAACAATGTTTCCAGGATATATCGCATTCACTATCACAATGCAGTTACTCTATGTTTATACTTTCCTTGTAGTGACTGTATAGATATTACTTATTCAAAATTTCTTGACTCCTAGTTAAATACTTTACAATTAGAAAGACTAATTATTCTTTCTAATGTTTCCTCCATTTTAAATTTATCTGGTCATGACTCTTCAACAGGAAAATATCTTGACACCATCTTGGTATTTTCTCATTACTTTCCTCTCCACAAACATCTGATCCCATGCTTCCCTGAATCCCTGGTTCAATTTCTCTCAGTAGTGCTTGACCAATAGTAAATTCACTCTCTGTGATCACTATCATTGAATTGACCTACTCCTTTCTTCATTTATTTTATTTATATCAGTAATTTGTTTTGCAGTTGCCTTAACAGAGATTGTTTTATTGTGCAGGACTATTTTTTTTTTAATTTTCCTGATGTGTCCACTGAAACTAGTCCTAGCATATCACTGTTTGGGGCTGAGTCTAGCATGATTTCTGGGTCCTTAAGTAAGAGTGTCACTCCTACCTACTTAATTTGAAATCATGATTTCCCTGCAAACTGTTCTAATCTCAGCTTTACCAACAGCTGGGTTCACATCTAAAATAAGGCTAACGTCACACCTACTCATTTTCAGCTGAAATACTTTTTTATAGGAAGATTAAAGACTAGAAGTTGAAATTTTAACATTTTCTATGATTACTTGTTTTAGAAACTTCTAGACTTCAGATATACAGTAGTAAAATACACAATTGCAGAAGCCAAAATACCCAAAGCCATTGTTGTTGTGTCTTGCCAGATTCTGGCGACAAGTGCAATGGGTCTGGTGGCCCTAGGCAACCTGTGCTTTTATTAAGATACCTACTTATGTTGGTTCTAGAAAATAGTCTTTCTCTTGTGGTGGGAGTCTCACTACTGCACTGAAGTCATCTCTTTCAGCCCATCAACACATTCTCAGGTGACGCATACATTTCCTTTCCTCCCAAGTCCAACTGCTAGTAGCAAGGCAATTACTCTTTTCTTTTTAAAGGGTCAATGTCATTCTGTGGTTCCTCCTTCACTTTATATAATTGCCTAACCCTTGGAAATCACATAGGTTATAACAATCTGTCATCACAAATAATTATTCAATTATACCATCCAGGAAGAATGGGAAGTTCTGAAAAGAAGTCAATTCAACATGACCACTATCCTGTTGGGAACAGAAAGTGAAATATTGAGAAGAAAGCAGAAGTCCATTAAAAGGTACATGGACAGCCTATTATTGTGGGACCCTGGCTATTGCCAGAGGTTGTGGAAGGCAGAGCCCAAAGCATTCAACCTGGAATCAATGACATCCATATGTCAGCCTAGATGTCAGGGAAGACATTCAGTAGAATTCGCTCCTGCTAAGACAACTGTTCCTATGTCAATTAGCATTGATTATAATTATATTAACTTCCTTGCATCTGGCTCATGAAGTAGAGCTCAGATCTTGCATGCATGAGGCCTGGGGCTTGATGTTCAGTACATCAAGTGTGGGAGCAGAGCTCTGGTCTGTCTTTTTCTCTCCCTGGGCAACAAAATTAAAAAGTTTCCTCCTAACCAAATTGGGATACATTTGGAATATCAATATTTCTTAGAGGAAGGAAATTAAATGTCAAGGCTCACTCAGAAGGTGGGGTTAATCAACTGAAGAGTAGTTAGATTACTTATCTAATGTGAATATCGAATTTGGGGTTGAGCAGGCTTTCCCAGTACACCAGAAGAGAATTCAAGAGTTGCCACCTTCTTGTCTTCTACCAGGCAGCCCTTGGCCTTCCTTCTAAATAAATAGTGATTGAATATTTTAACATCATCATTTGAAGAGACACAAAATTATTAGCCTGTCCAGAGAACCCAATGTCTTAGTTCCTTTGCCTAGTGGTAACGGATAGCTAAGAACTCATCACCTCTTAGAACTAGTTTGTGTTGCTTTCCTTCTAATGTGTTCCTTTATCATAGCCAGCATCCAGACTCATCAGTCACTTCTTTGTTGACAGGTATCCTCCCAAGGTCTTCTCAAGTTTTCCCTCTTTTGACCTGGCACCCTACTTTAAGAAAAAAAAAATCATTGTATACTGTCTCTTCTGAAGCATGATAAAACTGGGCTGTACACCCTTTCAGGGGTACTCCCAAACACCTCCCCATTCAGAGAAAGGCCCATTTTCTTGGAATGGAAGTTTGTAAACATATGGAATTCGTTACTAGAAGGGTTGGTTCAGGATATTTCCGATCCCTAAGCCAGTTCCCTAACCATGACAAAACATTCCCCACAATCTCATCGTGACTCATTTTTATTTTTAAATAACCTCTAGTGTGGAACTTTGTCAAGGCTTCTTGAAAGGTTAAAGAAATTATGTCCGCATGCCTGTTGACCCCCTCAGAGAATTTTAGTAGTTTAAGCACATTCTCTCCCAACAGCAATTGTTGGCTTGTTTGCCAACTATCTTATTACTGACCCACAATTTATGAACATGAACTTATTTAAATAGCATTAAACTGATTTAATGTATGCTTATTGTGCTCAGTACTGAGAAAAGATGAAGGTATAATCTTTGGTGTTAAATAACTTAAAATCAAGTCAAGAGGCTAAAAGAAGTTAGGGAGTCATTAGTGGACAAGAAACAGTGTGATGATGACTAAAATTATGAAAAGCTTTCAGAGAAAGATGGGGAAATCTTTTCATAGAAGAAAGTCCTTCCATTTGGTTTTAACAGCTGACTGAGCTTCTATAGGGGCAGTGAAAATAGAAGAAAATAACTGTGGTGGGTCCTTGGCCAT
Source organism: Erinaceus europaeus (assembly GCF_950295315.1). Classification (NCBI taxonomy): domain Eukaryota; kingdom Metazoa; phylum Chordata; class Mammalia; order Eulipotyphla; family Erinaceidae; genus Erinaceus; species Erinaceus europaeus. The sequence goes on along the minus strand of NC_080166.1, from coordinate 43,396,719 downwards.
TTCAGATATGAAAGACAAAATGAGAAAATATTTAGATATGAAAGACAAAATGAGAAAATATTTAGATATGAAAGACAAAATGAGATTAGAGGTAGAATTATTTGACTGAGTAGAGAAAAGAGATGAAGAAGTTCAAGTTCAGAGAAATGACATTAAGAATAACCAACCATGAGCAAGTTATGGTATATATACACAATGGAATACTACTCAGCTATTAAAAACTGTGACTTCGCCGTTTTCAGCCCATCTTGGATGGACCTTGAAAAATTCATGTTAAGTGAAATAAGTCAGAAACAGAAGGATGAATATGAGATGATCTCACTCTCAGGCAGAAGTTGAAAAACAAGATCAGAAGAGAAAACACAAGCAGAACCTGAACTGGAATTGGCATATTACACCAAAATAAAAGACTCTAGGATGGGTGGGGGGAGAATACAGGTCCAAAAAGGATGATAGAGGACCTAGTGGGGTTGTATTGTTATGTGGAAAACTGGGAAATGCTATGCATGTACAAACTGTTGTATTTATTAACTAATGTAAAACATTAATTCCCCAATAAAGAAATTTTTTAAAAAGAATAACCAGCTACAAAAATTAGAACTTGGTATGTGGTAGTTGTCTAAGGCTTTTGAGAAGTTAGGAGTATGTTGAAAAGAATGAACTGGGGCCATGCAGTGACACACCTGGTTAAGTGCATATGTTACAAAGTACATGGACCCAGGTTGGAGCCCCTGTTCCCACCTTCAGAGGTAAAGCTTCATGAGCAGTAAAGCAGTAGTACAGGTGTCTCTCTGTCTTCCTCTGCCTCTTTCTCCCCATCCCCTTCCCTCTCAATTTCTCTATGTCCTGCAAAATAAAATGAATTAATGAATGAATGAAAAAAATTAAAAGTTTTATTAAAAGAAAAGAATGCATGTTGTGCTAGGAAGCAAAAATGGATAAGTTTTGGGCTATCACGCCAAGCCAAATTGAAAATTAAGCAAGTATTTTCTATTAGAGTAGGCTAAGCATGAATAAAGATAGAAATGAAAGCTCTCAAAAAGGAGAAAGAATATGGCAGGCAGGAATGGTAATAATAGATGTGAAGCTATAAAGCAACTGTTCTTGGGGACATCAGAGCACAGTTCCACAAAGTAGGGGACTAAAACTAATTTATTTGTCACCTGCAGATTGTATTTAGTATCTTTAGAAATACATAGGGAACTCTAAAGAGAAATGAAGACACGAAGAGATTGGGTACCAACGCTTTACTGGATTATTGACTGTGCTTTATTTAGGTCCCCTATAACCCCTTTCCACTTAGAGCAGAAAAGAAATGCCTCATTCCCTCCAATTCCTCTTTGAATTCACCTATCCTGTCCAATCCCTTCACTTTAGGAGCCAGAGATGAGGACAAGGAAGTAAAGTACTTGCCCAAGAGCACATTCTGTTATAAAAGAGGCCAAACAGGGTTGAGAGCCAAGGCCACCTACCCCCCCACCCCCCCCCCCCCAGGCAGTGACCTTCTCTTTGCCTATGCAAAAGCCAGGTTTGTTTTGCACTCCCAGTCACCCCAGTAAATCATCATTTTCTAGAGCTATTTTCACAACATTTGGGTAACATTCATGCAGCTGTTGTTGGTATTTTCAAGCCTCCCATAGCAGTGGGGGACACCAGGTCCCTTAGTGGTGTTGTATAAATTCACTAGAACAGCTGGCTCACCCAAGTTTTCCTCGTGATACTTTTGAATATGAACTAGCTGGCCCCACTGTTGGTTCCTATTACAGGGACACAAGTGTAAAGTCACACCGAACAACTAAGTCACCTCTGAGTTCCCTCTGCCATTCCTCTGGCAAACATCATTCTCAGCACTCAAATTCACTGACTCCGAAAACTATCAGAATAAAATGTTGAAATCTGCAACATGTTGTGTTCTTTGCTGGATGTGTGTCATTCTTTTAAAAAAAAAGAAAGAAAAGAAGGAAGGAAGGAAGGAAGGAAGGAAGGAAGGAAGGAAGGAAGGAAGGAAGGAGCAAAGAAAAAGTACTTGGTTTTCATCCTGTGGGTTAATTGCCTATGTCTTACATGCTCACTGTGAACAAATGGAAATGTGCAAGTCCTTTGAATAATAAGCCTAGATATCTTGTACTAACTAAAAAGTAGATAGCTCAATTTTAGAAAAGATATTATTCCCACTCTCTTTGACCCCAAGTTCTGACATTTAAATTTCATGATGTCTCTAATGGCTTAATCACATAGTTATCATTTAAAAAAAAAAACAGGCTGTCTTTAAAATATTTCTTTCCTACTAATTTAGCTGACATTGGGGCTTAAAGAAAAACAATCAACAAAAGGAAAATGTACAACAAATGTTAAAGTAAAGACATATTTCTGTGTGCTTATTTGGCATGGGGAATGTACAGTTCATTAAAGCTTCCTTGAAGATAAGTAATAGAATTTTGTTGTTCAAGTCTTTTAAAACATGCCTGTGGGAGTCAGGTATAGCTCAGCAGGTTAAGCGCAGGTGGCGCAAAGCACAACGATTGGCATAAGGATCCCAGTTCGAGCCCCCGGCTCCCCACCTGCAGGGGAGTCACTTCACAGGTGGTGAAGCAGGTCCGCAGGTGTCTATCTTTCTCTCCCCCTCTGTCTTCCCCTCCTCTCTCCATTTCTCTCTGTCCTATCCAACAACGATGACAGCAATAACAACAACAATGATAAACAACAAGGGCAACGAAAGGGAAAATAAATAAATAAATAAATAAATAAATGAGAAAAAAAATTTTTAAAAAAAGCCTTTTGGATCTCCTCTGTAGTGAATGTTTTGTTCATATCCTCTGCCCATTTTTGGATGGGGTCATTTGCTTATTTGGTGCTAAGTTTGCTGAGCTCTTTATATATTTTGGTGATTAGTTTCTTGTCTGATATATGGCATGTGAAGATCTTCTCTCATTGTGTGAGGGGTGTCTCTGTTTGTTTAATAGTTTCTTTGGATGTGCAGAAGCTTTTCAATTTGATGTAGTCCCATTGGTTTGTTTCTGCTTTAGTCTTCCTTGCAATTGGGTTTGATTCATCAAAGATGTCCTTGAGGTGTAGGTGGGAAAGTGTTTTACCAATGTTTTCCTCTAAGTATTTCATTGTTTCTGGTCTGACATCCAGGTCTTTGATCCATTTGGAGTTGATTTTTGGTTCTGGTGAGATATGTAGACATATAAATCAGTAGTTAATTAATATGAGACGGGGAAAATTAATTGTATGTCTCAAAGTTTTTCAAAACACAAACTGAATCTTTTTAATATATAGGCTGTGTATTTGATATGCGGACTCTCTCAAAAGCCTAGACCAAGTAGATTAGAAGCATCCAATAGCACAGCTATATACAAGATACTGGATACTGTACAGCAAACCATAACAAAAGGACTTTTCAAAGTTAACCCAATTACCAAATAATGTGATGATAACATTAACTATCGATTGTCTTTTTGAACCCTAAGACAGCAGGAACCTCACATCTCCACTATAGAGCCCCTACTTCCCCCAGTCCTGGAACCCTTGGATAGGGCCCACTTTCCCGTATGCCTCTCCCAATCCATACCAAATAATATTGCATCCGCCGATCACAACCTAACCAACGCAACGATTGCCACCTCAACATGCTTCACCTCAGACTGTGTCCAGAGACTTCACGTGTGGAATGACAACCCTTCAGCTTCATTACTCGGGTGAGACCTTTCCTTTTATAGTACACTCTAATTTCATCTCAGGTGTTTCACTTTCTAATAAAGTCCCATAACCTAGATATACACCAGTTTCTGTGAGAGAGAGAGCATATGTTCACACGTATCCATAAACTACTGCAAAATATATACCTGAAAGCAGAAGTACACTAGAGTTTGCAGTGAGTACCTCCCTAACACTTCCTCTCCACTATTCCAAGCTTTGGGCCCATGATTGCTCAACAATTTGTTTGGCCTCGTATGTTAACTCTCTTTTCAATCACCAGGTTCCAGATGCCACCAGGATGCTGGCCAGGCTTCCCTGGATTGAAGACCCCACCAATGTGTCCTGGAGCTCAGCTTCCCCAGAGACACACCCTACTAGGGAAAGAGAGAGGCAGACTGGGAGTATGGACTGACCAGTTGATGCCCATGTTCAGCGGGGAAGCAATTACAGAAGCCAGACCTTCCACCTTCTGCAACCCTCAATGACCCTGGGTCCATGCTCCCAGAGGGATAGAGAATGGGAAACCTATCAGGGGAGGGGGTGGGTTATGGAGATTGGGTGGTGGGAATTGTGTGGAGTTGTACCCCTCCTACCTTATGGTTTTGTTAATTAATCCTTTCTTAAATAAAAATAAAAATAAAATAAAAAAATTTTAAAAAAACTTGCCTGTTCCAGTGTTTTTGTCAAAACCACCTGTGCTTGAAATTTTGCTGTATCACTTCCTAAGCATTATCTTCAACAAGTAAACCTTGTGCAATTCTGTTTCCTCATTGACAGACATGGTCATAACATCTAACTCATTAAATATGGGTGATGATTAAATTAAATGTGATCCCTTAGTTAAATCATTTTTAGCACAAACATGCCTAGTACATCATCACTCACATAGTCTTTTTATCATTATCATCATTATAAACTGTATTACTATTAATGTTCTTTTCTTTTGCCTATAAAAACTACATTTCTGGGAGTCGGGCTATAGTGCAGCGGGTTAAGCACTGGTGACACAAAGCACATGGACCAGCGTAAGGATCCCGGTTCCAGCCCCTGGGTCCCCACCTGCAAGGGAGTCGCTTCACAGGTGGTGAAGCAGGTCTGCAGGTGTCCCTCCTTCTCTTCCCCTCTCTGTCTTCCCCTCCTCTCTCCATTTCTCTCTGTCCTATCCAACAACAAAGACATCAATAACAACAATAATAATAACTACAACAATAAAACAACAAGGGCAACAAAAGGGAATAAATAAATAAATATTTTTTGAAAACCTACATTTCTTGAAAATAAATTTCTATAGCAGTTCCATCAGTAAAATACAAAGTCTGAGTCAAAAGGAAGACTCTATATATACTTGTGCTTTATAAGTAGAACATTCCATACCATTCATTTTTTTCAATAGCTTTTTACTGATTTTTTATTTTTGCAAGCTGATACCTGAACATGCGTATCTTTGAATACACACACACACACACACATTTATCCCAGTTCTTTATATTATACTTTCCCCCCATTTTTACCTTTACTATATTTTGAAGATTCCATGTATCTAAGGACTTCCAAAAGAGTACTGAATTTCAGTTTAATTCATATGTGGCAGTCACGCATGTTAGGTTTTAAATTATTTCTCAGGATAAAGTATAGTAACAATGTTGGTTATTAAGAGTACTAGAAGTCTAGAAATCTAATCTGTTGTGAAACAATAAATTAGTTTTGTTATTGGAGACAATTTGCTTCAGTCCATAGATATCAATTTCCTTGATCATGAAAATGATGGTGTAAAATAGTCCAGTGACTTTTAATAATTTTGCTGAGATGGGCTCATGAGTGGATCTGATTATATCATTAACCCCTCTTCAAAAGCACAAATGTACTAAATTCACTAACATCTAATTAAAAACAAAAGTTCCTGACACTCTTTATAGTCAGCGCATCTGTGTACCCTGGAGGGCCAAGAACCATAGGTGATGAGTCTTTGGACTAAAATGATGTTTTTTTAGCATTTTGAAATTCTAAACCACATAACCAACACCCAGGATTCATTAAAAAATATTAGAAAGGGGGTTAGATAGCATAGTGGGTATGCAAAGAGACTCTAATGCCTGAGGCTCTGAAGTCCCAGGTCCCAGATTCAATCAATCCCCTGCACCATCAGAAACCAAAGCTGCAGAGTGCTCTGTTTGGGAAAAAAAAAAAAAAAAAAAAGTCTTTTCCAACATCACTAATCTTTTCCTATATACTCCAATGGCGGTCACCACCTCAAATATGTTAAAAGGCATACAAAATGTCTGGGAAAACATTTGCAATCAGAACTATCTTTAATTCACGTCTTATTGATGTATCATTATCATTATATTGCTGTTTAAATTTTGAGAGCACAGAGCACCCAACATCAAATTTTTATCAGATCTTGAGTTATCATTTAACTTTAATTTCATAGAAACAAACTAAGACATTTGCCCTAAGAATCATATTTTCCTTATGATTATCAGGAGTAACTGTGCTAGCATCCTTGGCCCTTCAACATGTAGACCCAGATATTTGCACCAAAAGATGTGGCATTGCTTTCTGCTTTTTAAAATTATCTTCATTTATTTATTGCTTAGAGACAGCCAGATTGAGACAAAGGGTGAGACAGAGAGGGAGAAAGACGGAGAGACACCTGCAGCCCTACTTCACCACTTGTGAAGCTTTCCCCCTGCAGGTGGGGATGGGGGGCTTGAACCAGGGTCCTCGAGTGTTGTAATATATGCGCTCAACCACGTGCACCACCACCCAGCCCCACATAGCCTTCTTCCATGAAGACAACAGTCAAGGGAAAAATGAAAGACTTTCAGACTTTATAGACCTGTTGTGAGACTGCCAAATTTTATTAATTCTAGCATCCTCCTACACATCTTCCAAATTGGCATAGTTAGGTTTAAATGAACTTAGTTAATCCATGCCCATTGCTATTGATTAGGGATTTCTTTTCTAAGTACTAACAAATTTCCCATATATATTTTAAAGATTCTGTCAAGAAGTAACCTCAAGTGACATTTCCTGACTTCATCCTCTCCCAGATTTTATTACTAACTTTTAGAATTTAAAGAACATTATTTCTGTAAAATTCTTTAAATTCACTTAGAAAATATAGATATTTTCTTAATAGCTTCCCATCTGTTTATAGAACTGATGAGGAAAAAAAAATCTCCCCTTATGTTAAAGAATAGGACTTAAATAGTCGCCTTGGCAGAAGATGACCTAGTTGTGGCTGAATGGAAATGTGGAAAACTGAGAAATGCTACACGGGTACAAGCTATTGTATTTTATGGTTGACTGAAAACCAACTATTCTCCAATAAAGAAAATTTAAAAAAATAGTCGCCTCGATTTCCTCTAATATGAATTTATGGACAAAGCTAAGTGACAAAAAAAAAAAAAAGTATGATGGTAAAGTCCTTCATATATATGAATGTTCTTTTTATCATTCAGTATAGACACGATGCCCTCTGCTATAGTACTGCTGCATCACAAGCAAAACGTGATTCGGGAGAACGAGCGTTCCATTTTTTGAGACTCAAGCCTCTATGCCCACTCCTAGGCCAGAAGGGAGGTCTCCAGGATGGTACTGGCAACAGCCTTCTCAGCCACTCCGCAGCCTGCATTCCAGCCAATCACTGGCCTCTCACGTGTTCCTTGCAGGCTCGCCATTGGAGGCAGTTTTGTATCACATGGTTAGAAACTAAGACTTTTCTGCCAAATAAAATCACAGGAAGCGCTGGACTGGCCACGCGAGGCCTTTTGAGGCCCTTTCTGTGTCGAGCTGGAAGTAGACTCAGCAGCCCCGGCAGCCCGGTGGTTCTGGGAGACCTGGACAGCCCACTGCAAACTGAGATACCCTGCTGCTTGGCAAGTATGTTTACTGAATGTCTTTCTAACTGAAATGAGTCATTGTTTTCTTGTTTAAGTTCAGATGCTTGAGATTATTACTTGCCCCTAAGAAACCTTAACTTCCCCAAGAAGAGTGGGGAACGTGTAGTATCGCGAGAGTCCTGCAAATGGGAGCGGTTTCGAGGAAGAGGTTAGTGGTTTGCAGAATTGCGTGGGAAGAAATTCCCATGAGACAGTCTGGATGGAGGCCAGAGCCCTTACTTAAAAAAAAAAAAAAGAAAAAAGAAAAAGAAAAGACGAAAAGCATGCAAAAAAGACAGCTTTGTATCGAACTTACCAAAAATCAGTTCTCAGTTTAGCAACGTACTGAACAAAGAAGTAAGCTATTTTTTTAGTTCATAAAAAACTTTCAAATAACTTCCCTCACATGCTGCAGTAAATCATTATAAGTGGTAACAAAAGTCCCTAAGGATCTTTCTTTACCATTTATTTTCATTTTTTCATGTGTGGCAGTTTGAAATTCACAAGTCTTCAGTCCCCAAATCGTAAATCCAAAGCACCCGAAGTTCAGAAATATTGCTTAAAAACAAAGTTAAATGGCTTTGGTAAAATTGAACTACCTGGAAAGTAAAGGAAAAGTGTTTATGTGTGATTTTAAATCACTTTACCACTGGTATCCAATTTTTTCCCTCAGGTGTTCCCAATGATATTTAATCATTCTTTTTTGGCAACCACATCAGAATCCCTTTTCTGTGAACGTTAACCTCCCTCATACTAGACAAACTAAAATTAATGGCTTCTCAACTCCCTAGCCACCCTTGCTGTTAAGGACAGGGGAGCATAGTGTGCTATATAATACTATTTGAAAAAATAAAATAAGTGAAAACCCTAGATTTTGTTACCACAGAGGAAGTTCTCTCCTCCTACCTGGATCTTAGATATGCCTTCTGCCTCCCAAATACCACCCTGTTAGCCTGCAATAAAAAAGTACCTCCTTTCCATAATCTGTTTTAAATGAATGGATTGATTTATCAGCCTTGTAAAAGTTGAATTTGGTTTTCTTCAAATGTTTCTATGAAAATGATGAAAGGAAAAACAATCGATGTAAACCATGACAGGAATCATCACAATCTTTTTTAACACCCCATTCAGTATAAACTGCAGTGTTAACTTTATAGCCTTGTTTTAATTTTTCAAAAATATTTACCAGTTTATTTTTATGAGAGAGGTAATGAGGGTTGGGGGGGGAGAGGATCAGAACAATACTCAACTTTGGTATAAAGTGGTGCAGGGATTGAACCTGTCTCTAGGGTCTCAGGCATACAGGTTGGTATTCTAACAGGCTCCACTGTCTCCTTTGTCCTACAGCTTTGTTTTAAAAAGAAAAGCTTTTTTTTTTAGCATTTCTTCCCGCTTATTCCATAACTTCCAGGTAATGGGTTTCCTGGTTAAATTTATTTCCAGTGAATTTTTGACAATGTAAGCTAGAGTGAAAAGAGGGCACAAGAGTGTAGGCAGTAGGACCAGATCATGAACCATCTTTCAGCCATACTAAGGAGTCTGGATGTGAATGTAAAGGCATTGGGAATCCTTGCGGGAGGTTGACTTGGTCTGTTTGTATTTTAGATCTTGGTGCAGTTGGATAAATATTATAGTATTTTTATTGGGAGGAGATATTGGGAAGAGTTGGAATTCTTCTACTTTACTGTTCCTTGAACACTAATTTCACAGTCACTATCAGAGAGTGACTTGTGGGAGGGAAAGAGGGAGAAAAGTAAAACAAATAGTCTCATAACTTTTTCCTGTGTTTTATATATTAGAAATGACACTTGCTAAATAGCCTTTTGTGCTTACTTCTTGTCACCCATACCCTGTCTTCAAAAATGGGAGGAAAAACTAATATTCTACTATCAGAAAGATAGCTTTTAAAAAATATTTTTTGTTTATTTATTTATTCCCTTTTGTTGCCCATGTTGTTTTATTGTACTTATTCTTGTTGGGGAGACAAAGATAGACACCTACAGACCTGCCTCACCGCTTGTGAAGCAACTCCCCTGCGGGGGCTCGAACCGGGATCCTTATGCCAGTCCTTGCACTTTGTGCCACATATTCTTAACTCTAGAAAGTAGCTTTTATATGATTCTCCTGTAATTGTGGGAACTGCAATCGGCTGCTGAAAACTCCTAATAATGAGCATTAACCAGATTGCTGGTCGATATCAAGAAGTAGCTGCATGTGGCTTGATTTTTGTAATTGCTCTTTGGTTCTTTGACAGAAGTTCGCCTGTTACACCTGTTAAAAGTATAAATTTCTGGAAGTTGGGCAGTAGCACAGTGAGTTAAGTGCAGGTGGTGCAAAGCACAAGGGCTGGTATAAGGATCCCAGTTCGAGCCCCCAGCTCCCCACCTGCAGGAGGTCAATTCACAGGCGGTGAAGCAGGTCTGCAGGTGTCTATCTTTCTCTCCCACTCTGTCTTCCCCTCCTCTCTCCATTTCTCTTTGTCCTATCCAACAACGAGGACATCAATAACAACAACAATAACTACAACAATAATAAATGTTTGTGTGTTTCTACATAGTGATGATTTTTTTTAAAAAATTATTTATTTTCCCTTTTGTTGCCCTTGTTGTCTTTTTATTGTTGTTGTAGTTATTACTGTTGTTGTTATTAATGTCATCCTTGTTAGATAGGGTGAAGCAGGTCTGCAGGTGTCTTTCTCTCCCTCTCTGTCTTCCCCCTCCTCTCTCCATTTCTCTCTTTCCTATCCAACAATGACGGCATCAATAACAACAATGATAACTACAACAACAATAAAAAACAAGGACAACAAAAGGGAAAATAAATAAATAAATGTAATTTAAAAAATAAAAATAAATTTAAAAAACTAAGTTTAAAAAAAGTATAAATTTACAACCTGAATTCAGTCCTACAAAATATAAATCTCTGGGGTAGAAGCTCCAGAGACTGAGTTTTCCTGTCCTGTCCTGTCCTGTCCTGTCCTGCCCTGCCCTGCCCTGCCCTGCCCTGCCCTGCCCTGCCCTGTCTTTTAATACTCACTACCCAGACTGGCAATAACTCCACCCATGCTAAGCCTGGCCTCACCACATGAGGAAGTTTTGATGCTGTGGTATCTTTCCCTATGTTTTTGTCTCGCTCTATCTGAATAAGCCAGCCTGGAGCTGTGAAACTCCAATGATGCAAAAAAAAAAAAAAAAAAGTCACTTATTAGAGAGATCCAGGGCTTCACTCTGGCATATTTAATGCCAGGGATTGAATTCAGGTCCTCACACATGCAAGTCCTGTGCTCTACCACTAAGTTGCCTACCTCCTGAACTCCTTTTGTGACTCTTGAGCTCACTCTAGTTAGGCAACCACTGTCACTGCTGGAGTCAATGCTGCCATACAAATGATGTGAATCACCGGGGGGAGTTCCTGGAAAATACATCCCTAGTTGATTCCAAAAGATTCTAATCAATGTGCACCAGCATCCCAGCACTACTCAGCTGCTTTCTACACCCCTCTCTCCTCCCCCATAGTCCTTTTCTTTGGTGCAATATACCACACTCAGTTCAAGTTTTACCTAGCATTTTCTCTACCTATCTTCTTTTTGGTTTATCTCACTTAACATGATTTTTTTTTTTGAGATCATCAAATACTGTGTAACACACATCACTGCACAGAATAGCATTGCTTTCAGCCTAAACCAGAGTTTCTGAATTGTGATCACATCAGAGTGTTGAACTTTGAAAGAAGTTGATAGATAAACCTTTACCAAATACCCAGAAGTTGATAAGGAAAGGTTCCTTGCTGCTCCTTAAGCTACTGCTAACTTTATGGGGGAAATAAACAATACTTTTAACTTGCAAAAAAAAAATCTAATCAAATAAGTCTCTGAACTGAGGAGCAGTAATTTAAATGCTCAGAAAAATCCAAGGAGCACCAGTGGCTTCATTGAGTGCACTTGATACCCATATAGGAATAGTCTAAAATAAGTACCAGTGTTTTCCAAAGTGACCTCTCTCTGGACACCTGACTGAGAGCTCCTAAAGTAGCCTTACTCTTTAGTTATTCTCCAGTACAATGAAGTTTGGCATGAATTTACAGAAAATTTTTGCCTGAGTCCAGTGAAATGTTGCAGTCTTCATGAAATATGAAGCATTGAAAATAGTAATATAGAAAGTAGAGTTATAGAGTTAAGTTCTAGTTGCTAGAGCATGCCAAGACCCTAGTGGATTTTTTTTTTCTCACAAATAGCCTGTTATAATTTTTTTTTTTTTTTTTTTACCAGAGCACTGTTCAACTGTGGCTTATGGTGGTGCGGGAGATTGAACCTGGGACTTGACGGAGCCTCAGGCATGAGAGTCTGTTTGCATAGCCATTATCCTATCTACCCCCACCCAAATGTTCTTTTTCTTAATGGTGGCCAAAAGTAAGTTACAAATAATACAGTGTTTAATTATTTTTCTAATGCATCAAGGTCCCAGTTGTGCTAATGGCAATTCATTAGAAGTAAATCATCTTTTTCAAAATGTCAGGCAAATTCTTACTGCCTGATATCAAAAAGAGATTCAATCCTGAATGGCAGATGAGAGCAAAAGCTTGTGGGAACTTGTAAACTGCGAAGCGCTTAGTATCAGCTACAGATAATTAATTCCCCTAGAGACTAATAAATAAAGATAACAATATGTTGTATTATGCTCAGCATGTCTGGTACTTTAAAACTGCGAATCAAAGAAAAACTGAAATTTGAGTCAGCTGTCCTAACTGAAAAAGTCTCCTGAAGGTGACTCTGAGCTGCTTTTTTCATGAAAGCAAGTGCTGCATTAGACCTAATCACTGGCCTTCAGCTTGGAACAATGCAGCAATCACCAATGGAGAAAGGGGATTAGCAGCTTTCAGACAGCTAAAGAGCCAGGTGGCACCAACATTGTAAAGTGGGTCAATATTTGGGCAATCGATTTTCTTTCTCTTCTCTCAGTCTTCAAATGTTAAAGGGCCAGAAGAAAGGGCAGAAAATGTATTAAAAGTTAACAAAAAAAAAAAGGACAAGGGCAGAAGTATGAATCATTTTCTTAAGTTGCCATCATGAAGAAACTAAATTTTAGTTACCAAAATCAGAATGTTAGAACTAGATGGGACAACTAAAACTCACTTAGGGGGCTGGGACATAGTTCACCTTGCCATATGCAAGGTCTTGAATTTAAGTCTTAGTTCTGTATAGGTTTATCATGGGTAACACCTAGGGAGTTCACTGACAGTGGAATGGTACTGTGATGTCCCTCCTCTATATCTTTTTCTCTCTCAAATAAAGAATGAAGAAATTGAATGGGAGAGGCCGCTAGACTCATCATTGGTGGTACAGAAAAAAAAAAGCATAAACAAGATTAATCTTGCTTTCTTTATAGACAGAAATAATTAGTTAATGTAAAAATAAAATTTGAGTGAATATAATACTTATTTCTTTTTAACATTTTATTTATTATTGGATAGAGACAGAGAGAAGTTGAGAGGGAAAGAGGAAATAGAGAAAGTGAGAGACATAGACACCTGCAGCTCTGTTTCACCATTCGCAAAACTTTCTCCCGGCAGGTGAGGACCAGGAGCCTGAACCCCAGCCCTTGTGCACTATAATATATGTGCTTAATCAGGTGTGCTACCACTTTGTCCCCTAGAATACTTATTTCTTAAGTATGGACATTACTGGAGTTATCTTACTGATCATTTTCCAAGTTTATTTGAAATTCCATCTTTATATAAAAACTCAACTGAATTTTGTTCCCAAAATATGTGCTTGTTATCTTGGAGATGATATAGTGACTAAAACATTGATTTCCCAAGTATGAGGTCCAGAGTTTGATCCCTGGAATGGTATATGCCAGGGTAAGTTCTGTTTTTTTTTCTCTTTCTCTTTCCCTCCCACCCAGCCCCCACCCCCATCTTTCTCTCTCTTTCCCTGTCTCCCTCTCTCCCCTAATAAATAAATAGATCTTTTAAAAAACTATGATGTACTATTTATATTTGAATGTTTGTATATCAGGAATAACCTTGAGAAAAAAAAATTATTTGTGAAAACTCAAGTCACACAAGCACATTCTGTGTACCAAGAACAAGGGTTGTTACCCTGATTTGAACTGATAGCTCAGTGAAGGAAACAAGACACTTGAACATTTAAATATTTAACAAATTTTAGTATGTTCTGATGTTACAAAGAGATGTAAATACAATTATTTATAAGTTAAGCAATTTGAAAGAAATCAATAGAATTTAGGTTTATTGGCCACACTACTCAAGAATGCTATCAATACCATTCAAAATGATGTGAGGAGACTTTCATGCCTGATTCTCCAAAGTCCCAGGTTCAATCCCCTCCATGACCATATTTAGGAGAAAGGTTTTTATTTTACACACAGTTATTTTTAGATCAGATGATCAAAAATGTGTTTTATTATAGAATTAATATCTGAAAAGCATAGCATATAGCAAGTCAGTAGGAATGATTCTGACTACTGGAGACAACACTCAGAAGCTCCATCTGTCAGGAACTCATAGTTTTGAATGGCAGAGACATGGGTAAATGATAAAATCTACATTATAAAAGACCTAAAAAGCATGGAAGGCTGTTTGTTTGGTTTTTTCCTTGAATCTGTATTGACTAGCAAAGAGAAACTCCCTTGGAGGGGGAAAAAAAAGTGATCACAACTAAGAATTAAAGTTCAGATACTGGAAATAAGAAGCAGAATAGAATATATATGTCACCTACTCCATTTGCTGCAAATCTGGCAGGTGTGAGTTTGCATACAAGTAACTATTTCAGGTAGACACAGGTCTTTCAGCACCTGCATCCATAAATGCAGGTGGTTGAGCAGCCTTTTTGAAAATTTAGCTACTAAATTACAGTCTCCTATTCCTGCCCTATGATAATCTGGCCTGATTTTCTATTCTCCTTAAAGAGAACTAGGAATTTAAAACCATTCAAGGGTCACTGAAACCCAAATAAAGTTAATTCCCTCTCCCCAGTGATTCTCCCAACACTGATCATGAGTTCGTAAAAAATACAAATTCCTGGGGCCAGGCGGTGGCACACCTGTTTTAGTGCACACATTACACATTCCTGGGTCTGTCCTACATCTATTTCATTAAATCCACTGGGAATGGGTCCTGGACAATCTTTTTTTTTTTTTTCAGGCACCTCATGGGATCCTGATAGAAGTAGTTGATAAACCTCATTGAAAGAGCAGTGCTTTAGATTATACAAATGTGTGTGCTGTTTAGACCCAAGAATGAGATGATAACATGTTTTAATCGTGGTTTTGTAATTAAACTTATTAGGAATTTCAAGTTATATAATCACGCTGGCCACCTATTCTTATTATATATGCTCATATCGGGAATTGCAGAGCCAAGTCTCCCCACTATCCCTGTTTATATTACCTTCCTCATCACTGGATGATGAGACTTCTGTTTCTGGCTTTGGTTTTTATTTGCTTGTTTTTAAATAAAGACAGAGACAGACTGACCAACCAACTGACCACAGCACCAAAACTAACTCCAGTGCCCTAGGGGCTAATCTCAACCCTAGGTTGTACACATGGCAAAGCAGCACATTATCCAAATGAGCTATTTCACCAGCCCACCTTCTCTTTCCTAGTCAGAATTTATAAGCAAATATAATTTTAAACCTGTTCTTTAATATCAGTATACCTTAGTTTGTTTAATTTGTGACCAACATATATATGTCTAGGTTATTATTTCTCCTTTTTCCTACTGCAAAAGATGAAACATTTTTATACTTTTTTGTGCAAACAAGACTGTTTGATATGGTTGCCCAAAAGTAAAGTTTCAGAATTTAAACATACACATAAATAAATATATACAAATGTGTGTGTATTTGTTTTCCTTCCTCTAGCCACTACTCTTTTAACTGGTCAGAAAGTATATATAATTTAAAAATGTAAATATTATCCTTTCTTTATTAAACCAATTTAATAGGGTGAAATGGTATCATAGTTTATACTTGCTCTTAGCCTAAAAGTTGAGAAGCTATGGTTTACCTTCTTTTTCTTTTTTTTTTTTTTAGTCTGGTTTGCCTTCTTTTAATCTCCACTTCTGAAATCACTAGTAGATTGAGTTTCTTCTAAGAAGCATTTATCTGTATTGTTTCTGGGAGTTGACTGTTGTCATCCTTTGCTTATTTTCTACCTTTTATCTGTTTTTTTTTTTCTTGTTGATGTATTACTCCCAAGCTCTTTGCAAGGGCTGTTACTTACTAATCCTGATTTGTACAATTTCTAAACAACTAGGCATTTTGAAAGTCTGGGTGTTAATGTAGGTTTGGGTCTGTCTACTTAGGAATACATCAAGTGACCAAATAAGAGCCTTTCTAGACTAAACCTGACCGAAATCATTTGGCCAACATACCTGGTAGCAGGTTCACCATCTGAGGAGCAAATAAAAAGAAAAGTCTGAATGTTAATTTTGTCAGTAAAATATGAGAAGAAATGGTTAATCCCATAGTGTTAATAAGTTAGTGGTTAACAAGTCGATATTAAGGTATTTGTTAAGTTGGTCTTTTTGTGTTTTAACTTGGTGCCTTCTGTCATGCAGAGCAAACCTTATTCTTGTCATCTCCATGAATTGTAGAGATACTTACTGTCTCTGTTGCTTCTGAATGTACATTGGTGAGGGGTGGGCGGGGTGAAGGTGCTTCCTGGGATGGAACAGAAACAGCATAGAAGAAGTTGATAAAAATTTTTAACAGAAACTTAGGGTTCACTGATACCAAGTAACTGTCACACAAAATCAGAGAAAAAGAGCTTGTAGAGGGAAGAGAATCACTGAATTTGGAAAAGAGGGAGCATGTTGAGTGTTAGATTCTAAAAGAACATCTTGGTGCTGAGGTTGTAAATATACTCATCATTCACTAAGCAAGCAATCTGTCAAAGTTGTCTGCAGTCCCAATCAGGCACTCATATTCCAGCTTTGCTCTGTGAGTCCACTTTCTTTGCTTATATGAAATTGGAGCCTGGCCAAGCCCTTGATTTCAAGTTCTAAGAATCTGATTAGATCATTGCTGGGTGAACTCACTGTGAGAGTTTTGTACTTCCTCTGAAGTATGATACTGCATTTATTAAAAAAAAAAAAAAAAGAATACCTTTTGGTAAAAAATATTCATAAACTCTTTGCAAGTGTTATTACCCACTTGTCATCATTTGTACAGTGTCCAAAAAACCAGATAAACAGCCAGCATGAACGTTCCAATAGCTAGCAAGCTTTCCTGCTTTAGAACATCTTATGAATGTGAAGTTAATAGTGTTTATAGGACGTATTATCAACATCTATCATTGACTTGCTAGCTTGATACTTTCACAAACTTTCCCATAACCTTGCAGATTTGTTACCAAGACTCTGAAGTTTAGAGAAAATGTCTTGCCCAATATTACACAGTTAGTAAATGAAAGCACCAGGATTTAAACAAAGTCTACTTTATACTTAAAGCTCAGCAGATGGGTCTGGGATGCATGTATGTGCCCAGGAGATATTGTATACTTGAAGTTTCAGATACTGGGCCAATTTTGTGGAATGTAGTAAAGGGCCTGCATCTGGCTTCATACTTTTCTATTGCCATCTTGAAATCAATAATTGTCCAGCAAAACAGATCATTTTCAAAGATAGGATTGCTCAAGGGTGTGAATAAACTAAGAATAGTATAGCTCACATATCACCATGTACAAAGGCCTGGCTTCAAGCCCCCAGTTCCCCCCTGCATGTGAGAAGCTTTTTATATGCTGAAGGTAATGCTGCAAGTATCTTTCTTTCTCTTTATCTCTCCCATCTCAATTTCTGTCTGTATAAAAAAGTAGCCATACAGACATTAAGCCCCAGAAATAACAGTAGTGACAATTAAAAAATAAAAGAACAGGAAGGCAAGGGGCAGACTCCAGACAGAGCTATCCTGAAAGTATTGACAAAAGTGAGTTGCCTATAAAGAGCACTGTGAGTATGGAACTAAGATCCCTGGGTCCATACTCTCAGAAGGATAAAGAATAGGAAAGCTGTCAAGGGAGGGGATGGGATATGGAGTTCTGGTAGTGGGAAATGTGTGGAGTTGTACCCCTCTTACTCTATGGTTTTTGTCAGTGTTTCCTTTTTTATAAATAAAAATTTTTTTTTAAAAAAGAGGGGAGTCAGGCAGTAGCACAGTAGGTTAAACACACATGGTGCCAACCGCAAGGACCAGTTTAAGGATCCCGGTTCGAGCCCCCAGTTCCCCACCTGCGGGGGAGTCACTTTACAGGTGGTGAAGCAGGTCTGCAGGTGTCTGTCTTTCCCCCTCTCTGTCTTCCCCTCCTCTCTCCATTTCTCTCTGTCCTACAACAATGATGACAACAATAAAACAACAAGGGCAACAAAAGAGAATAAGTAAATATTTTTTAAAAGAAAGAAAGAAAAAAGAGGACTGCAAAGCAGTCATTAGCAAGGTAGGAAAAAAATCAAAATGGGAGTGTGATAATGAATGAAGGATAGTTTCCAGGGAGTCCAGGCATTGAAACCCAAAAGAAAGCCTCTGCCTTTTAAGCTTGCATTAGGAGATGGTGCTGGCTGAAACCAGAAGAAACTCAAATGTGAGGAGGAGTTCAAGTTACAAAGCTAGTGTGTGTTAGGGAGATGGTGGGCAGCAGTTTAGGACACAGTCATGTATAGAAAAGAAAGAAACTGATGCAGATGGACAAGTGAGGGCCAGAAATAAGAAAACTTAGGAGACTTGTACTGGATGACCTCTGTTCTTTCTAGTGCTATACCAGTGAGGTGCTAAGTGAGGAGAAGCTATAAAAGCCAACTGGGCATGAGTACTAAGAAAGTCAGGCTTTTCGGTTACTGGTACCATTAAGTTCATGCCAAGACATATTGAGCAGTTTTTTATTTGACTGTTATGAATCTAAAGATAAGATGGGGTGGTCATATTCCTGTTCAATTGTCTCTAGTCGTTGAGAATTGGGTAGAGAGTAATAGGACTCTTAATTTCTTTTCCTATACTCTGGATCTGACATTTGTCAAAAGCTAAGGCAGATAGGTCTAAAGTCTCTGCCCTCATGAACGTAGATATTTCATGGAAGTTTTGATATTTGAAATCCTCTAAATATACTCATCTTTGGACCTGTATTATTTCTGAACAATCCTGCTAGGCATAGTGCGTATGAAAAATGCCTGAAATCATTTCATCTTTACTAGCTTTCAATACCATTACCCTAGTGCTACAGATGAAACTGAGGAAGAAGAAGAACTGAGGAAGTTGTTCAGGGTCACCACTAATACCTGAGTCAAAATTCAGAACAAGTCAGACACCTCTGTGGTTACTATCGCTCACTAACCACAGGCATAAAAAGGGCTTCTTCCTGACTTAGAATAACTTGCAAATGTAGTCTCCCACCTTAACTTTTTAAGTAACCCTGTGAGGTAAATACCTCATTTTGTATATAAGGAAACTGAAGTTCAATGTAAGTGTCCTGGAATTATCCAGTTAGCAAATGGAGTTAGCCTTTCATTCCTAAAAGCCCATATCCTTCCAAGAAATAATTTTAAGGTAGCACCCTAGGGTAGCAGCTCTTACCAGGGTCACCCCTGGACCTTAAGGTTAGCTGCTGATGCCATGTGAGGAGACATAATGTAGAGGTGACTTTCTGAGCAGAGCAAAGTGTGTAGGTTATTGGGAATTAAGAATTTTCCCAAAGAGGATATAGTGTGGTCTTTCAAAATATCCAGAGGGTTCCAAATCCTGACTTTTGTGAATACATATATCTTTGGATGAGTGTCTTTGTTTTCTTTGGATAGATAACCTAGAAGAGGAATTGCTGGACTATAAGGTGGGTTCATATTTAATATTTTGATAATTTTCTGGATTTTTTTTCCACAAGTACTGGACCAAATTACAATCCCACCAAAGTGTAAGTGGTTTCATTTTGTTCGTGTCCTTGCCAGCACATGTTTCTGTCCTTAATGATATAGATCACTGTCACAGGGGTGAGACAGGATCTCATTGTTGTCTTTATTTGCATTTCTGTGATAAGTCATGATGAACATTTTTCATGCACCTGCTGGTCAGCTGGGTATCTTTTTTCAATGAAATGTCTGTTCAGACTCCCCATATTTTTATGGTATTGTTTGCTTAAGTGCCTACAGCAACAACAACAACAAAAATATAAAGAAATTGTGGTAAATATACACAGCAGAATATTGCTCAATTGTATAAGAATCAATCTTTCAGGGGTCAGGCGGTAGCGCAGAAGGTTAAGCGCATGTGGCACAAAGTGCAAGGACCGGCCTAAGGATCCCAGTTCTAGCCCCCAGCTCCCCACCTGCAGCGGGGGGTCACTTCACAAGTGGTGAAGCAGGTCTACAGGTGTCTTTCCCTCTCTGTCTTCACCTCCTCTCTCGATTTCTTTCTGTCCTATGCAACAATTATGACAGCAATAGCAATAACAACAATAAAAAACAAGGATATATTTTAACCTTTTGTTAAAGGGTAAAAAATAGCCTCCAGGAGCAGTGGATTCATAGTGCCCCAGGAATAACCCTAGAGGAAAAAAAAAAATCTTTCCAACATGGATAGAACCGGAGGAGATGACACTGAATAAAATAAGCTAAAAGGGAAAACAAGTGCTGGATGATCTCACTCATATGTAGAATTTAAGAAACAAAGCAAGAGAAAGAGTGAAAAACCCTGGTCTCTAACAGCTAATCTGAAAACACTTGTGGGGAAAGGAGGAGGAGTTAAAAAGTCATGAGGAAACTGTGCCCTTCAAGAAGGAAGATGACACTTTGGTGATGGGTTAAGTGTGTTGGAACTTAATTGGGGAGATGTGAAATTGTAACTCTGAGACAACAAATATAAACATATTTTCACAGTAAAAAGGTATAAAAGTATCCAATGGGGTGGATAGTTACTATATGTAAGGACCCAAGACTGTAAATTACCTTGGAGTGCCTAGAATAGATAAGGGAAAGAATAAGATAGAGTTCCCCTTGATTGAGGAATCTAGTTGAGGTCAGTCAAAGAATGCTTTTTTAACCTGAAACTGTAGGGATCCAGAGGAAGTGACAGTTATCCCCTAAGACGAGCATTGCCTTGGTTTAGGCCGAAAAATGGGTGAGTTTATATCAAGCTAAGAACCAAGCTAAATGGAAGCAGAACCGAGAGGGCATCATGTAAAACAAAAGAGACGAAAGCCCATGCCAGTCCAATTTACCAAATTTCTTCCTATAGTTTGAAATGTCTTGCACCACAGTTTGATGCCATGTATGCTAGCTTAGTAAAATAAAGGGACATTAATAAGACAGTGGAGTTCAGTGAAGAAGTCATTAACTCCCCAGAGTGGTGATTTTTTTTTTATTTTTTATTATTTTTTATTTATCTATTTATATTTAATTAAGAAAGGATTACTTAACAAAACCATAGGGTAGGAGGGGTACAACTCCACACAATTCCCACCACCCAGTCTCCATATCCCACCCCTTCTCCTGATAGCTTTCCCATTCTCTATCCCTCTGAGAGCATGGACCCAGGGTCATTGTAGGTTGCAGAAGGTGGCAGGTCTGGCTTCTGTAATTGCTTCCCCGCTGAACATGGGCGTTGACTGGTCGGTCCATACTCCCAGTCTGAACTCTCTTTCCCTAAAAGGGTGTGTCTCTGGGGAAGCTGAGCTCCAGAACACATTGGTGGGGTCTTCAATCCAGGGAAGCCTGGCCAGCATCCTGATGGCATCTGGAACCTGGTGACTGAAAAGAGAGTTAACATACGAAGCCAAACAAATTGTTGAGCAATAATGGACCCAAAGCTTGAAATAGTGGAGAGCAAGTGTTAAGGAAGTATTCACTGCAAACTCTAGTGTACTTCTGCTTTCAGGTATATATTTTGCAGTAGTTTATGGATACGTGTGAACATATGCTCTCTCTCACAGAAACTGGTGTATATCTAGGTTTTGGGACTTTGTTAGAAAGTGAACCACCTGAGATGGAATTAGAGTATACTATGATGGAAAGGTCTCACCCAAGTAATGAAGCTGAAGGGTTGTCATTCCACACGTGAAGGCTCTGGACACAATCTGAAATGAAGCATGTTGAGGTGGCAATCATTGCGTTGGTTAGGTTGTGATCGGTGGATGCAATATTATTTGGTATGGATTGGGAGAGGCATATGGGAAAGTGGGCCCTATCCAAGGGTTCCAGGACTGGGGGAAGTAGGGACTCTATAGTGGAGATGTGAGGTTCCTGCTGTCTTAGGGTTCAAAAAGACAATCGATGGTTAATGTTATCATCACATTATTTGGTAATTGGGTTAACTTGGAAAGTCCTTTTGTTATGGTTTGCTGTACAGTACCCAGTGTCTTGTATATAGCTGTGCTATTGGATGCTACTGATCTACTTGGTCTAGGCTTTTGAGAGAGTCCGCATATCAAATACACAGCCTATATATTAAAAAGATTCAGTTTGTGTTTTGAAAAACTTTGAAACATACAATTAATTTTACCCCTCTCATATTAATTAACTAGTGATTTATATGTCTACATTTTGCTAGGAGTGTACATAAACACCATTCCCACCACCAAAAGACTGTGACCCATCCCTCCCACCCACTCCCACCCCCCCACTGGCCCAGGAAGCTGCATGTCTACACCTCACCACAGGGTTTTTACTTTGGTGCCCTACTTACAATTTGATCAGGTCCTGCTTTTAGTTTCCCTTTCAGATCTTCTTAGTCAACTTCTGTTGATGAGTGGGATCATCCCATACTCATCTTTATCTTTCTGACTTAGCTCACTTAACATAATTCCTTCTAGCTCTGTCCAAGATGGGTCAGAGAAGGTGGGTTCATTGTTCTTGATAGCTGCATAGTATTCTATTGTGTATATATACCACAGCTTTCTCAGCCACTCATCTGTTGTTGGGCACCTGGGCTGCTTCCAGGTTTTAGCTATTATGAATTGTGCTGCTATGAACATAGGAGTACACACCTCTTTTTGGTTGGGTGTTATGGAGTCCTTGGGGTATAAGCCCAGGAGAGGAATTACTGGATCATATGGAAGGTCCATGTCTAGCCTTCTGAGAGTTTTCCAGACTGCTCTCCACAGAGGCTGGACCAATTTACATTCCCACCAGCAATGTAAAAGGGTTCCTGTGACCCCACAACCTCTCCAGCATTTGTTGCTGCTGTCCTTTTTGATGTATGCCATTCTCACAGGAGTGAGGTGGTATCTTAGTGTTGTCTTAATTTGCATTTCCCTGACAATCAGTGACCTACAGCAGTTTTTCATATGTTTGTTAGCCTTTTGGATCTCCTCTGAGTTGAATGTTTTGTTCATATCCTCTGCCCATTTTTGGATGGGGCCATTTGCTTTTTTGGTGCTAAGTTTGCTGAGCTCTTTATATATTTTGGTGATTAGTTTCTTGTCTGATGTCTGGCATGTGAAGATCTTCTCCCATTCTGTGAGGGGTCTCTCTGTTTGTTTAATAGTTTATTTGGATGTGCAGAAGCTTTTCAATTTTATGTAGTCCCATTGGTTTGTTTCTGCATTAGTCTTCCTTGCAATTGGGTTTGATTCATCAAAGATGTCCTTGAGGTGTAGGAGGGAAACTGTTTTACCAATGTTTTCCTCTAAGTATTTGATTGTTTCTGGTCTGACATCTAGGTCTTTGATCCATTTGGAGTTGATTTTTGTTTCTGGTGAGATAAAGTGGTTCAATTTCATTCTTCTGCATGTTACAACCCAGTTTTCCCAGCACCATTTATTGAAGAGAACCTCCTTCTTCCATTTAATCCTTTGGGCCCCCTTATCAAAGATTAGATGTCCATAGGTGTGGGGATTTATTTCTGGGCTTTCAATTCTGTTCCACTGGTCTGTGTGCCTATTTTTGTTCCAGTACCATGCTGTTTTGATGATGATGGCTTTATAATATAGTTTAAGGTCTGGTCATGTGATTCCTCCATTTCTGTTTCTTTTCCTCAAGATGGTTTTGGCAATTCTAGGTGTTTTCAGGTTTCAGATAAATGATTGTAGTGTTTGTTCTATTCTCTTAAAGAAGCTTGGTGGAACTTTGATGGGTATTGCATTAAATTTATATAAGGCTCTGGGGAGAATATTCATTTTGATGATATTTATTCTTCCAATCCATGAGCATGGGATATCTTTCCATTTCTTGGTATCAGTTTCTATTTCCTTGAGTAGCGACTCATAGTTTTCAGCATACAAGTCTTTCACTTCTTTGGTCAACTTTATTCCTAGGTATTTGATTGATTTTCTGAAACAGTAAATGGGAATGATTTCTGGATGTCTTCTTCTTCAGATTTAGTGTTTGCATAAAGAAATGCCACTGATTTTTGTACATTGATTTTGTAGCCTGATACTTTGCTATATTGCCTAATAACTTCCAGTAGTTTTCTGCTGGATTCTTTAGGTTTTTCTATGTATACTATCATATCATCTGCAAATAGTGAGAGCTTGACATCTTCCCTTCCAATCTATATTCCTTTGATTTCTTTCTCTTGCCTGATTGCAATGGCAAGAACTTCCAATACTATGTTGAAGAGTAATGGTGACAGAGGACAGCCCTGTCTAGTCCCCAATCTGAGGGCGAAAGCTTTCAGCTTTTGTCCATTGAGTGTGATGTTGGCTGTAGGTTTGCTATATATAAACTCCACTATCCTGAGGAATTTCCCATCTATTCCCATTTTTTTTAGAGTTTTGAGCATGAATGGGTGTTAGATTTTGTCAAAGGCTTTCTTTGCACCTACTGAGATAATCATGTGGTTTTTGGCTTTGCTTTTATTGATGTGGTGAATGACATTGATTGACTTATGTATGTTGAACCAACCTTGCATTCCTGGGATGAATCCCACTTGGTCGTGATGAACAATCTTTTTGATATGTTGCTGTATCCGGTTGGCCAAGATCTTGTTTAATATTTTTGCATCTATGTTCATCAGAGATATTGGTCTGTAGTTTTCCTTTTTTGTTCTGTCCCTATCTGCTTTTGGTATCAGGGTGATGTTAGCTTCATAGAAGGTGGAAGGGAGTGTTCCTTTTTCTTCAATCTTATGGAAAAGCTTTAGAAGTATGGGTTCTGTTTCCTGAAGGTTTTGTAGTATTCATTTGTGAAGCCATCTGGTCCAGGACTTTTGTTGTTGGGGAGATTCTTAATAACAGTTTCAATTTCTTTGTCTGTGATTGGTGCATTTAGATTTTGTAGTTCTTCTTGGTTCAGTTTTGGAAGTGCATAGGTTTCTAGGAATTGTTCCATTTCTTCCAGATTCTCTAGCTTGGTGGCATATAGTTATTTATAGAAGTTTCACAGGATTCTCTGGATTTCTGTGGTGTCAGTTGTGATATCTCCTGCATCTTTTACAATTCTATTAATTTGAGTCTTCTCTCTTTTTTGTTTGGTGAGTCTGGCTAGGGGTTTGTCAATTTTGTTTAATCTTTCAAAGAACCAACATTTGGCTTTATTGATCTTTTGTATGGTTCTTTTATTTTCTATGTTGTTTATTTCTGCTCTAACTTTAGTGATTTCTGTCCTTCTGGTTTCTTTAGGGTTCCTTTGTTCCTCTTCCTCTAAGTCCTTGAGGTGTGCAGTAAGGTCGTTCATTTGGGCTTCTTCTTGGTGTTTAATATGTGATTGTATGGCTATAAGTTTCCCTCTCAGTACTGCTTTAGTTGTGTCCCAAATATTTTGATAGGTTGTGTCTTCATTTTCATTTGCTTCCAGGAATATCTGAGTTTCCTGCTTGAGTGACTCTCTGACCCAGTGGTTCTTAAGGAGTATGTTGTTTAGTTTCCAAATTCTGTGACTTTTAATAATTTTCCGTTTGTTGTTAAATGTTAGTTTTACTCCACTGTGGTCTGAGAAGATACTTGGGATGATTTTGATGCTCTTGAATTTATTGATGCTGTCTTTGTGGCCTAACATGTGGTTTATGCTTGAGTATGTGTTATGTGGATTTGAAAAGAAGGTGTATTCCAGTTTTTTGGGGTGGAGGAGTCTGAAAATGTCCAAGAGGTCTAGTCTGTCAATCTCTTCATTCAATTCTCTTGTATATTTATTGGTTCTCTGCTTTTTTGATCTGTCTAAGTGTGAGAGTGGGGTATTGAAGTCTCCCACTATTATTGTATTACTATTGATGTATTTTTGAAATTCTTTCAGTAGATGCTTAATGTATTTAGATGGTCCCTCATTGGGTGCATTGATGTTAATAATTATTAAGTCTTCTTGGCTGATTGATCCTCTAATCATTATGTAATGTCCTTGCCTATCTTTTGTTACTTTATTTAATTTAAAATCTATCGTGTCTGAGATGAGAATGGCTGTTCCTGCCCTTTCTTGTGGTCCGTTAGCCTGTATGATAGTTTTCCATCCTTTCACTTTAAGTATGTGTTTATCTTGTTGTGAAGGATGGGATTCTTGCAAGCAGCATATGCTTGGGTTATGTTTTCTGATCCATCTCCCCACCCTGTGCCTTTTGATGGGTGAGTTTAAGCCATTGACGTTTATTGATATTATGGATTTACTATATTGTAGTGCCATTGTTCAAAATAAATTTTTTTCTTTGCTCTGATATATTGCAAGTATTATAGTGATGTTCTTGTTTATATGAGGTCTTTTAGAACCTCTTTCAGGGCTGGTTTGGTGATGGTTGCCTCCTTTAACTGTAGTTTGTCTAAGAAGGTTTTGATCCCTCCATCTAGTTTGAATGAAAGTCTAGCAGGATATATTATCCTTGGTTGAAACCCTTTTTCATTCAGGGCTCGATACATATCTTGCCATTCCCTTCTGGCTTTTAGAGTTTGAGTGGAGAAGTCTGGAGATAATCTTATGGGTTTTCCCTTGTATGTGACTTTATTTTTCTCTTGCAGCCTTTAGGATCCTTTCTTTATCCTTACTTCTTCTCATTGTGACTATGATGTGTCTTGGTGTCTGCTGGTCTGGGTTGATTCTGTTTGGAACTCTCTGGGCCTCTTGAATCTTGATGTCTTTTCTGTTATTCAGGTCTGGGAAGTTTTCTTCTATTATTTCCTCTAGAATGTTTCCTTCCCCTTCCTCTCTTTCTTCCTCTGGCAGGCCAATTATGTGAATGTTACTTCTATTGAGATCATCCCATATGTCTCTGTTGTTGTTTTCAGTGTCTCTCAATCTCTTTTTAAGCTCTTTCACCTCTTTCTTTGTTTTTTCTAACTCATCCTCTGTCTGACTAATTCTGTTTTCTGCTTCTGTTAGTCTGCTTTCCCTTGCCTCAGCTTCTTTCTTCATTACAGCTATTTCAGCTTTCAGTTCTCTAATTGCCTCAAGATAATCAGTATTTTCCTTGGGGGTCTCAACTGTTGTTTCCCTGATACTGCCATTCCTTTCCTCCCAAGTTGTTTTCATTTCTGTGATTAATAAGTTTATTATTGCTTGCATACTTTTCTTATCTATGGTTACTTCTGGCTGATTTGTAGTTTCTTCTGGGCTCTTGTCTTCATTCATTGGAGTAGCAGTTTTATTTGTTTTTGATCTACCCATTTTTTTGATTTATGTGTTTCTCTCTCTTTTTTTATGCTCTGTTGTTCCTCAGTTTTTGTGTTTTGAGTACAAGCAACGCTGTACTAAATACCTTTATGACAATTGCACTCACCAACCTCAGGAATTACAGTAGCAACTGAAGCAAGTATTGAAGCAGTTTAATCGTTACCAGTTTGCCTAACAATTTCTCCCGTCCGTGAAAAAATAGTAACCAATTCCCAATGAATGAGAAAGAGAAAAGAAAGAAGGGATAGCAAGAATAGACAGTTATGCAAATATACTATCCACTGTATATTCTAGGGGTAATAAGAGGGGAAATGGAAGTAGAGCAGAGATACACACATAGAGTCCACTCTGAGTCAGATATCTTCCCCAAAATAATTCACAAATTCAGAAAGGCAAAGAAGATTTAAGGAAGATGTGTATGACAAGATAAAAAAAAAAGAAAAAAGAAAAAGAAAAAGAAAGAAGAGACAAGAGAGAGAAAAGGGAAAAAATAAGAAACAGAGCTGTGATTAAAGAGCAGTGAAAGGAAATGTTTTTTTATTACTTTATTTTTAATTTAATTTAATTTAATTTAATTGTTTTGATTAGCTAGGAGGGGGAGGGATGGGAGAGTCTGTAGAGGTGGTAGGATTAGGGAGACAAGTTCCGCCTACAATAGATAAGATGCCCACTACCCTAGCACTGAAATATATGCTAATAGTTAATTCTGATCAACCTAAAGGGGGGAAGATATATGCCTTTATATAATATTAATAGTAAAGTATAGCAGGGTAAAAAAAATAAAATAAAAACCCTGTCCCAGATTACCTCAAACCTTGTGATCAGAGGCAGCTGATTGTTAAGAATGAGAAAAAAAAACAAAAAAAAAACCTCAGGACTAGACAAGAATAGCTGAAATAGATAGTTATGCAAATCTACTATCCACTGTATATTCTAGGGGTGGCTAAAGGAGGAAGGGAAGTTGAGCAGAGACACTAGCAGTGAGAGTCCACACTGAGTCAGAATTCTTCCCCAAAATAATTCCCAAATGTGTATCAGTGAATTCAAAAAAGCACACTGTTTGGTGGTGTGGGGGCTGGGGGTTGTGGATTTGGAAGCTGTAGGATTAAGGAAGAAAGGATGACAAGAATGAGAAAAAGAAAAAAAAAGAAAGTGAGAGAGAAAAAAGAAAAAGAACAGTCATAAAAGCGGTGAAAGGAAAGAGTTTTTAAAATTTATTTTTAATTATTTAATTAGCTATGTGGGGTGAGGTGCGGGGGGGGGGGGAGGTGGCTACTTAGAAAGAAAAAAGGCCAGAGGTTTCAGAAGGGTATAGACTTAGAATGAATGATACTCCCTGGTGGAACAGGAATTTGGTAAAGAAAGTAGCTCCTAGCAGGGGAGCCTGCTAGGAGCTGGTCCTAAGGGACTGGTTATTGAAGGGGGGGGCAAAGGGGAGGAGGTATGCTTAAAAATTAAAAGGAAAAAAATTTTTTCCCCTTTTTTCCTACTCTAATTCTTAACCCAAATTAAGTTATAGTCACCTCCTTGGTGTCACCGCTAGGACCCCTTATTGACTGGCCTACTAAAGGCAGAAAATCCTACCGTTTCCAGGAGATGTGGTCAGAGCTCAAGCCACTAGCAGCTTCTGAGTCCGCCATCTTCCGGGAACCCCCCAGAGTGGTGTTTTTAAAGGAAAAATTTGCCTTAGTTTCCATAAGTGGTAAGAACAACAGAATATTGTTTGAATGATCGACATGCAGTGACCAGGGATACAGATACATATAAATAACACCAAAGGACAAATTATGGTGAAGTTGTGTATGATATAGGAAATGCTAACAATGGGATATTCAAAGGGAGACACGTTCTATGTGCAGGCTGCCTCCTAGCAGCTTCTAGACTTCAGTCCCCAACCGCATCCCTTCTCAGTGGTTACAATGTGAATTTATCTGTTCTTATTAACCCCACTGACCTGCTTCTGATTCTGGGAGCTTGCTACATTGACACTACAGGTTTCCCACTAGGTATAGTAATTCCAAGTTGGTCAGAATATTTAAAAATAGGTTGCATCGCAACTACTGGACCTTTAGTCTTAGTAGGACAAGAGAAAATGACTGTTTATATTTGTAATGTTGATGTGAGTAGTACATACACAGAGAGAGAGAGAGAGAAAGAAAGAAAGAGAGAAAGAGAAAGAGATAGAGAGAGACCACTCTCAGCAGCTTATTTGAAAATGATTTCCCAAAAGGGTAATGGAAATTGGAAACTTTGCCAGAATAAGATGACACGAGTAACTCATATTGCCCACACCATTAAGATGAATGAAAGAACTGTGCTCCTGGCATGGGGCCACCCTGCTTAGACTGCAGCGTTATCTCAGCCCTCCAGGAGCAGCTGCTCTTTGGTCGATGAATACATTTCGGTTTGGCACATATCTGCACATTGTTGAATACTTGAAGAGTGTTGTTTAGAAAAGCAGACACAGAGGATTATATTCCTAGAATTTGACCAAAGACATAGCTGACTAGACATTGTGTTTCTTTAGAAACCTTGTCTTGCACTATTCACAGTATTTCACCCAGTATATTTTCCATTTACGTAGTTTACAAAAAACAATTTGAAATGTTTAAAATGGTGAAAACAATTTGAAATGTTTAAAATGGTGAGAGTGGCATACCACTTGGGATAACAGTTTTGTCAGTTATTTAAAAGTTAAACATACATCTACCATACTAACTCAACCATTACCCCTGCCTCATGTTTATCCAAGATAAATGAAAGCATATGTCCGTACAAAGATCTGTGCAAGAATGTTCACAACAGCTTTATTTATGATAGCAAATACCTATAAACAACTCAGATGTTCAGAAACCGGCGGATTGATGAACAAATCATGGTACATCCATATAATGGAATACTACTTGGCCAGAAAAAGAAAATGAGCTACTGACATTTTAAAAATCATGAATAACTCTCAAGAGCATTAGGAAGACAGAAGTAAAAGTCCACACAATCATAATTCATTTTTTAAAAATTATAGAAACATGGACTTTTCTAAACTGACAGAGAACTGACTAGCAGTTGTCAGGGGAGACAAAGAAATAAGTTTTATAACTTGATTGTGGTGCTGGTTACTCAAGTGTGCACATGCCAAATTATGTATGGCTAAGTATGTGCTATTTATTGTATTAATTATACTTCAATAAATGTAAAAAGACAAAACTGTAGGAGAGTGGGAGAATGTGGTAAGGATATCATTTCCTTATAGAAGTCAGTTGATTCAGAAGACATTATATGACTAACTCAATAGGTGTTCCTTTTTTAATTTTAGTGTTTTTTCCACTTTCATAACATATCTCTATTTCTTTTATCTCTTCTTAACTGCTTCCCCTAGCCCTCTGATTAAACACTGATAATTCAACTGGAAACATCTTGACTAATTGTTAAGCGTTTTAGCTCATTTAATATTCTTCTTCTAGGTTTAGTGTTAAAATCCCTATAGTAAGGGAGTAAAAAAAAAAAAGAGGAATACTTGAAGATAAAAATGACAGCTGGTAGTAGTAGGTTGGAATTAGAACTGGATTAGGAAGTTCACCTTGAAAAGAAGAAATGATAGACTTCTAGGCATATAAGTCTAATGGAATGAAGATATGACAGAAGGAAATTGGAGCTAAAATAGATTTAATAATAGCACTAAGATGAAGCTAGCTGGGACTTAAGAAGGATGAAGAGTTTGGGATGAGTCCCCTGCCTTCCCCCTCCCCCACAGAGGCTTTAATAAATAACAAAAAGTAAAGATGGAGAGAGAGCTCACCAGATAAGGCACGTGTCTGGCTACTCAGTGACTGAAGTTCAAGCCCTTGCACCACATGGGAGGTTCTTTGGCAATAAGAAGAAGCTCTGGTGCTGTGCAGTCCCTGTCTTTCTGTCTCACTGTCTTCCTAGTTGAGTGAACAAGTACCAGGAAGGATAGAATCAAGCATGCTCCAGGTTCTGGCAGTATTGATGATGATGATGATTGTGATCTAAACTCACTTCTTCTTCTTCTTCTTCTTCTTCTTCTTCTTCTTCTTCTTCTTCTTCTTCTTCTTCTTCTTCTTCTTCTTCTTCTCCTCTTCTTCTTCTTCTTCTTCTCCTCCTCCTCCTCCTCCTCCTCCTCCTCCTCCTCCTCCTCCTCCTTCTTCTTCTTCTTCTTCTTATTATTATTAACTAGAATACTGCTGAACTCTTGTTTATGATGGTGTGGGCATGCCTCAGGCATGAAAGTCTTTTACCATAACCATTATGCTCTCTCCCAGCCTCCCCAGCATGAACTTTTGTGAAGCCTATCCAGTCAGCTTAGTCTAGATGATCTCAATTTTGTTGGCACCATCCAAACATTATAGTCAGAAACCAGTAGAATATGTACCTTGTCTCCATCAGCTGTGATCAGTGTGATGACCTTGGTCATATCAATGTCACCTGAGTCTCACAGTTAGATTGAGCTAGTGCTGGCTGACATGGAGTTCACAGTGAATACTAATGTGCTGTGTTTTCTTTCTTCTTTCTGTCCAACTGTGGTAAGATAAACTTGGTCCTAGTGCAGTGTTTCTCCTGGGAGTGCTTTTTCTAAGATATTTGGGCTGCTTGATTGCAGTGATGTCTTGGGCTGCCAGAAAGTGGGTAGTGGGTACTTTGTGGACCTTCTTTTCCCTTGTTTGTTTTCCTCTCTGCTTTCTTTCTTTCTTTCTTTCTTTCTTTTTCTTCTTAATTTTTTTTTTCTTTATCCTTTTTACTTGTGGTGGTGGGCATCTTTCAATGTAGTCTTTTGGGCTTTCAAAATCTTTTCTTTGTCTTCAGCATTGAAGGAATGGGGACATCACACAGCCAACCTTCCTTCACTTAGTGCTGTCTTCAAAGACTCAGTCTTTATTATTGGAGATGAAAAAAATAAAAAAGCCCTCATCTTTTAAAGAAATTCTGCACAGTTGTTCTCAGACAAGTCATTGAATTCAACATAATTAAGTTGCACTTATTAAAACTATTCACAAATATACAGATAACTTAAGTAATTGTATTATATCCTGAAAATGCACTCCACTATATAGACTATCTGAGTTTTTCTTACAACTGTATATAACATATAATAAGCAAAGCTGTTGTAATCATCTTTGCTGACAGTTATTCCCTGCTTACAGTGGGATAGGCTCTATTTGAGGCACTTGAAATATACTAGATTATTTAGTGCTTTTGACAACACAATTAGTGTTGCAGAGGAGAAAAACTTACAAAGCTGTGACCCCAAAATCTGAGTCTGGAGCCCAATTCCATATGATTACATTTGTGAATTGATGTAGGTATATATTATTTATAATACCTGTCACATAACATCAAATCCTGGAAAGCAGGACTCAAGGGATTTAATCAGATACAGATTTCTGTACTAGTTGATCTAGTCTTTATCCCTGAATGAAATTTATAGCGCTCCCATGGCTTTCATAGTCATTCTTCACAGCACACGTTCTCTATCCACACAACTCCAGCCCAGTGCAACAAATAAAATGGAAACGTCATGACATGTGATTTGTTTTTTCTACAGCAGTCTTTGATACAGCTTAGCAGCCCTGAGGGGTAGTGCTGAAAGGGGAATTTAACCTTTCTCTGACTTCCCAACCTTGTGTCTTATCCTTCCTCCTCTGTGTTAAAGATGTGCTTCCTGGCCCCTACTATTCAGGGTCAAGAGAGGTAAAGTGACAGGAAATGTCTCACCTAACTAGCAATATTATGGTAAGAGTGTTCTCTAGTATGGCTTCAAAGTTGACTAATGCTCAAAGACACTTCTGTGGCTTTTTGTAACCTTTCTTCCATTGTCAGGGATTTTTCAGCTATAGTACCCTTGTATAAGGAGAATCAAAGTTGATGATGAGTTCCTTAGGTCTTTAGAAATGTAACAGTTTCCTTCTACTGGTGTCTTTCCACCACCAAGGCAGTTCTCTTGAAAGAGAGATTAAAATCAGTTGCAAAGGGATAAATTATTTAATAAACTGTAATCAGAGAATAAACAAAGCTAATTTCTGCCACAAAATGGTTACATGCATAGATTGCACAAAGATTGAAACCTAAGGTTAAAAGCAAATTTGAGGGCTGGCCTAATTCCCCTAGATAGTGCTTTGTCATGCATAAGATCCAGGTACACACTGGTAGAAGTTTCAGTGCTGTGATAGTTTTGTCTGTCTGTCTGTTTCTATCTGAATAAGGTAAGCTCAGATCGTTGATGCCCAGGTGACAACAAAACAAGCAAAAAGCAAACTTTGGTGCACAAATTATGAAATTATCTCATGAGGTTCAGGAAGCTAGAGATTTCTTATATAAGTACAAAAGACACAAAAGAGAGAGAAGGGGACTAAGGTATCACAGCAGGTTAAGCGCACATAGTATGAAGCATAAGGACTTGAGCAAGGATCCCAGTATGAGCCCCCAGATCCCCATCTGCAGTGGGGTCACTTCACAAATGATGAAGCAGGTCTGCAGGTATCTTTCTACCCCCCCCCCAACTTCCACTCCTCTCTCAATTTCTCCCTGTCCTATCAAAAAAAAAAAAAAAATAGAAAAGGGGTTTGGGCAGTAGCACAGTGGATTAAGCACACGTGGTGTGAATTTCAAGGAGCAGCTAAAGGATCCCAGTTCGAGTCCTTGGCTCCCACCTATAGTGGAGTCACTTCACAAGTGGCAAAACAGATCTGCAGGTGTCTGTCTTTCTCTCGCCCTCTCTGTTTTGCCCTCCTCTCTCCATTTCTCACTGTCCTATCCAACAACAACAACATCAATAACCACAACGTTAAACAACAAGGGCAACAAAAGGGAAAATAAATAAATAAATATAAAAATATTTTAAAAAATGGGCTACGGACTTTGGTCTTTTGCAGATTAGGGAATTCGTAAGGAGGGAAGGAGCTCTGAGAAGAGGTTGGAGAGCCAAGTCCCTGTAGTGGAGGAAGAAGGCGGTTGGATGGAGGTTGAAATGTACTGACACCTATCTTGTGGAAATGCACTCTCATGACAACAACCCAGTAAATCAACATTTCATTAATAAATTTAAAAAAGAGAGAGAAGGAATAGAAAAATAGTGGCAGGGGCCAGGTGGTGGGGCACCTGGTTGAGTACACATGTTATAATGTGCGAGGTCCGAAGTTTGATCCCCTGTACCCCAACTGCAGGGGGAAAACTTTACAAGTGGTAAAGCAGTGTTGTAGGTGTCTTTCTGTCTCTCTCCCCCTCTACCACTCCCTTCCTCTTGATTTCCAGCTGTCTCTATCCAATAAATAAATAAAGATAAAAAATTAAAATATCAACAAAGAATCTAAAGAACTGAAAACCCGGGTTGTAAATAAACCAATAGAAAATAGTCAGCCTTTCTAGCCTTTTAGGTAAAGAAATTGAAAACAATTTCTGTTCTTGAGTAATATGCTGTTTTGCCCTGTGTGCAACCCAGGTTCAATCCAGTCCACACTGCATTGAAGGAAGCTTCCATGCTGTGGTCTCTCTCACTCTTTCTCTGCCTTTCTGTATTGAAAAAAAAAATCCATTATTGTTCACTCATAATAATTAAATAGCTAAAAGAAAACTCAAACAAAATTAAGCATTGTAGAGGAAAAGAAAAATAAGAGTCTCCACTCACTGTTGTGTTGAAGTGCAAAGTCATACAAGGACAGTCAGTTCCACTGAGTGTTTTACCTTTGAATGTAAAGCAAATAAGACAGAATGTTGACATTTTTCAGGGTGGTAGATAACAGTTTTCATTATATTACATCTGAAATTTAAATTACTCATTAGTTTTATTTGGTAATAATTTCAAACATATTAAGAGGTATAAAATAGTACAACTCCTTTCTGTAGAGCATTGACCTACATTTTATCAGTATCAGTTTCTTATATAACATCAGTATATTAATCACAATCAGATCACTATGATATGCCATTATTATCTAACGTTCTAACCTTTTTCTAATTTTTTTGTTTAAAAATTCTAAGAATCTGTGTTTTGTGTCTTTTTAAATGTGAGTTAGCAGTTACCATACCCATGGCTCAGCCCCATTGCTATCAGCAAGAATTGAAAGTATTCCTGGGCATGAGTGTGTTTTTAATTGATGATTTAAATAGAAGAAGGGAGTCTATTTTAGGTATGTTCCTAGGGGACCCACATGAGTATTTATATACTGCACAGGTGAGAAGCCATATTTTTTCTTATCCTGACAGTACAGAGAATGGTGCAGGGCAGATGATAAATAAAAAGGTGCAAAAAAAAAGGTTTTATTCTGTAGATTTATATACCTTTAAAAACATTAGGCAGAAACATTTTTTTATTTCTTTATTGGGGGATTAATGGTTTTAATGTCAACAGTAGTTGACAGTAAAATACAATAGTTTGTACATGCATAACATTTCCCCATAATAATACAACCCCCACTAGGTCCTTCTTTGCCATCATGTTCCAGGACCTGAACTCTCCTCCCCACTACCCCAGAGTCTTTTACTTTGGTGCAGTTCACCAACTCCAGTAAGCAGAAACATTTTAATGAGAAATAACTTTTAGATAGTACTAGTATTTTTATTATAGAAATTGTAGCACATATACAAATATAACATTCTTAAAAGTGAAACTTTAGAAATAAAAATGTCTAGAGCCAGCTTGATGGCTCACTTAGATCGTGAACAGTTTTACCATGTGTACACCCCAGATTCAAGCCTGACCCCCACTGCATTGAGGGAAGTTTCAGTGGTGTGGTTTTTCTCTCTCTATTTTTCTCTCTGTGTTTTTGTCTCTGTCTCTACCCTAAAACAAAAAATAAAAAGTATTCCATTTGTAAAACTTCAGATATGAGACCTAGATAGTATGTTTTAAAATAGGAACTGCTCTAATTTCTTCTTTCTCCCTCTGCAAATACTTGACTACCTCCACTCCCTGTCTACAAAGTTTTCATTATTGATACAGAATTATCTAGATGTGTAATTAGGAGAGTGACTAGAATTTTAAATTGCCTTTCTATATAGACTTTTAGGTGAAAACTAAAGATCTTTATGTCTCAGATGATATGAATGTGTGGTGATTTGATTGGAAAATAGTTGCTTTCTTCCTTTCAAGACGTATGTATTTATGAGTTAGAGGGCAAGAGAGAGAATCATAGTATCACACTGGTGTATGGGATGCCAGGGATCAAACACAGGACTTTATCCTGAGAGTCCAATGCTTTATCCACTGCACCCCATCCCAGGCCATCAGGTGCTTTGTCAAGAAAACTTCAAAACCTGTAACTCTGGTGAGAGCAGCTGTACTACATTAGGAATGCTCTCATTATCTCAGACACATTGTTCCTCCCACAAGACCCAGAGACCCAAAGTCAGGGTG
The DNA here is from genome assembly GCF_950295315.1 of Erinaceus europaeus. Classification (NCBI taxonomy): domain Eukaryota; kingdom Metazoa; phylum Chordata; class Mammalia; order Eulipotyphla; family Erinaceidae; genus Erinaceus; species Erinaceus europaeus. Next base: position 43,360,233 of record NC_080166.1, on the reverse strand, counting down.
CAGTGGGTGCTCCCATGGAGACTAAAGTAGTGTTCCCAGATTTGATCAAGGGTGGTCCTAAGAAATGCCCAAGATGTGCAAATAAGTCATCTCTCTAGGCTCCACTTTAGAACCATAAAATCTGAATCTCTAAGAAAGAAGGAGCCTTAGAGTCTAAATTTTTCATAGTTGTACTGGTTGAGTATTATAAGCAGGAAAGTTTGAGACCTATGCATACCTATGTTCATAGCAGCACAATTTGTGATAGCCCAAATTTGGATGCAACCCAGATGCTTAACATAAGATCACTAGCTAAGAAAGTTATAGTATATATACATAGTGGAATATTATGTAGCATTTAAATATGATGAAGTCATCTCTTTTGCCATATCTTGGATGGACTTGAAGTTGTTGAGTGACATAAGTCAGAAATAAAGAACAAATACTAGATACTGTCACTCATAGACAGAAATTACAAAGTAAGGATACTAAAAACAGAAGGTGAAACTTGGACTGGGTTTGGAGTATTACACTAAAGTAAAACACTCTGGGGAAGGAAGGAAAGGGATGGGACAGATAGGTGCTGGGTTCCTGGGGTGTGATGATGAAAAAGGACCTGTACTGAGGGAGAGAGTGTTTTGTGGACAACTGTTATAGGAGATGAGAGGTAACTGTGTTCCAACAACTGTACCATTAACACCTCCTCTAATGAAATAGGGAGACGAAGAGATAGAAAGGCAAGCACATGTGCAGGTGCTGACACCATATTTGAGCTGATGAGGCAGGCTCAGCCAATGTACATGCTGAATTCAGCCCAGCGTTGTGGTATTGGCATAGTCGCACATAAAGTCTGTGGGTCATCTGTAAACCTCAGTGATGGGGTGGGTGTGAGGGTGGGATATCTGTGCAAAGGACTGAAACACCTCAAAGAGTCTGGAGGGAGAGAACACAAAACTGCTTTCTTACACGCCATTGTATTCCTGTGCCATTGTGTTTGATGCCCTAGGCTTTGCCTTTCTGTCCAGAATAACCCACCTGACCCACCCATCCAGGAAGCAGGGGAATTCAAGGGAAAGAAATGTCTGGCTAAGCCTGTTGTCTATGCCAAATTCTAACTGCTCTGTGTGCTGTCACTTAAGAAAGGTGGTGCTGTTAAAGGGTTCCTTATGTAACAACTGAGGCCAGTTACTAGCCTCCGGGGATAATAATTTGTGCCAGAAAGATGCCATAAGTTTGGAAAATTGCTCACATCATGGGCCTTCAAATCCCAAGGTGGATGAAAAACTAGTGAAGAGAGAAAAAAAAAATAAAACCACAGACAGGCTGAGAGGCTGTTAATTTATCAATCTGTGAATCTGGGACCAGGCCAAACACAGTCTCTGTCAAATCAAGTGCATACCCAAATTAAAAAGCTTTATCCATCAAGTAGTGATTTGAAAGGGCCCTTCTGGGGAGACATGAAGTAGAAAAGGGTCTAAACAGGCATGTTATGCTACAGCTGAGGGGAAAAAGTCAACATATTTGATCATATTTTATATAGCACTTGTTCACAATTTGTATTATATTGTAAATTAAATCATTTCAGAGACTAAGAGCATTTTGAGGGTATTGTTCAAACTAGGAAAGATATACTTTAGAATATAATAATAAGTGTCAACATGGCACAAATGTCATTAGAGGGAGACCTGTAACACGCCTTCACTGCCTGTTAAGCTCCCCCCTTGCAGACAGGGACCAGAGGTTTGAACCTTGGTCCCTGTGCATGGAAATGTGTGCACTCTACTGGGTGAACCACTACCCGTGAACTACTGATCTACGGTCAGATAGTCGACAGTTTTTTTTTTCAAATATAGCATTTTCTTGTTGTGTTGTACCTTTGTCCCGTTTGCTTAAGAAGCTTTCTCTATTTGTCTTAAACAGGTAGTCCCCATTCCTATGCACCCTGAGCTGTCCTGACTTCTGTTATTTGTTTGTATTTCTGTTCTGTTTCTGGTAGTTCCCCCATTACTATTACTTAAATGCTAGTCTGTTAGTGCACTTTATAAGCCCTTTGGCTAGAGCCCCAGCTACCTGGGACTGAGATAATATCTTATTACAATAGTTCATCTTCTTTGAGCTCTCCCTAGTAGCAGGTATTCCTTGGACAGTTACTAAGCATGTGCTTGCTACACCAGTGAGATCATAGTGTGAAAATTACTGCAGCTTAAATAACGGAAATAATGCAAGGATTTTTCAGACACAAGAGATTTGCTTTGGGTTTACTTTGCCTTTCAGAGAAATAAATGAAAAATGCAATATATAAGCTTGATGGTCCATCTATAGTTGAATTTACATTTTTCAAATAGTTTAATCACCAGTCTACACTTAGCCAGCCTTGACTTGCTAGCAGTTAACTGCCACGTCTACTTTTTTTTTTCTATCAAGAAGCAACAATTTGAAAAGTGAAGATTAATTGAGCTGCAATATCCTCACCTCTGCCTATATATTATCACTAATTATCCTTTTAGCACTATAGCTATTTCAAAGTAATTTATAGGAACAAAATTGATTATTCAGAAGACCCAGTGACAGATGTCAAGGATGGCAGGTTACCACCAGCAGGTCTCACTAAGCATTTCCCTTCTTCAAGCTACCTGCTGCTGAGTTAAGTCACACTGGTCTTCCGTAAGCATTATTCATGGTGAGTCTCAGAGAAACCTGGAGGCAGTCTTTAGGAAATCACTGCTGATCCCCTACCATGTGAAATAAAAGATCAATAGTAAGGTTGACTTACTTTGAAGAATTATTCCTGAGTTATTTTCAATGAAATGGGTAAATTTGTCTGTTGTCCTGCTAAGTGGGCATCTTAACTCCTTGTTGCATCATTAGTGAAGCATACAACTAGATATCTGTTGGTATGCATGAGACCCCTTCTGTTTCATTTGGTTTAAATCCCCCCTGTTTAACACTATTCTATTTACATAACCACTTCATTCTATTTATATAACCGCTGTTAACAAGCACCTCCCTCCAGGGCATTGGTTCAATCCCCACTGTTTCATGATATGTTTTTGCTCCACCCCCCCTCCTTGTCACACCCTGATCCTCTCCTTGTCACACTCTGATTGTCACCAGTCACTTTTCTCTCCACCCTCTCTATGTCACACCCTGTTTCCACCCTACTTGGCAAGTATATATAAAGACAGCATTGTGAGTTTTAGAGTACTTTACCTTGAGTTTAGCTTAGCTCGTCTTAGATTGTGCTGCGTCCTGCATGAATAAAGAGATACTGCCTACAGCTCAACTATGAGTCCCTGGTCGTCTGTTACCTGCCCGTGAAGCCAGCCCGGCGAAAACAACCTAACCCGTCGAAAACAACAGATATCCCTTTGTAATAATGCTATTTAATCCCCCCCCCCCTTCTTTTGCCACCTGGGTTATTACTAGAGCTTGATGCCTGCACCATTCCATTGCTCCCAGTGTTTTTTTTTTTTTTTTTTTTTTTTTTTAGTTTTCTTTTAAATGAAGGGCAAGAGTCAACGGGTGGGAGATGAAAGACACCACCACTTAGGAAACTTAACATCCTGCAGGTCTCCCATCTGCTGACCAGGGGCTTGAACCCAGATCTTTGTGCATGGTATCATGGGATCTCTACCTGGTGAGTCACTTCCTAGCCCCTATTTGTTTATTTACTTATTCCTTTTGTTGTCCTTGTTGTTTTATTGTTGTAGTTATTGTTGTTGTTGATTTTGTTGTTGGATAGGACAGAGAGAAATGGAGACAGGAGGGGAAGACAGAGAGGGGGAGAGAAAGATAGACATCTGCAGACCTGCTTCACCACCTGTGAAGCGACTCTCCTGCAGATGGGAAGCTGGGGGCTCAAACCGGGATCTTTATACAGGTCCTTGCGCTTTGCACCACGTGTGCTTAACCTGCTGTCCTACCGCCTGGCTCCCTATTTGTTCTTTTTTAAAGGTGATCATCTCCTGTTTCCCCCTCTCCTCCTCCCTTCCTCCCTTCCTCCCTTTCTCCCTTCCTCTCTTCCTCCCTCCCTCCCTCCCTTCCTCCCTTCCTCCCTTCCTCCCTTCCTTCTTTCCTTCCTTCCTTCCTTCCTTCCTCTCTCTCTCTCTCCCTCTCTCTCTCATTCTCTCTTTCTTCCTTTCTATCTTTTCCTCCTCTCTACTCCTTTCCTTTCCTCTCGCTTCCTTCATTCCTTCTTCCCTCCTTCCTCCCTTCCTTCTTGATGGATAGGCAGAAAGAGAGTGAAAGACCACAGCACCAAATCTTCCTTCAGTGAGATGGGGACTGGGTTTGAACCTGGACTGAGCACATAACAAAGCAGCACCCACTATCCAGGCGAGCTATTTCTCCAGCCTGTCTCATTCTGGTTTTTGCATACTCAGTAGAAAATATATTTACTGGCATACTAAAGTGGGTGGCTGTTTAACAGATTGTGATGTAGTCTGATCCCATTCATATTTGAACTTCTGTAGAATCTGCTGTGGTTGAGGTTTTAAAAAAAAATAGTGACTGCATGTCAGTCCTGAGTTTTGCCAATGTATGTCTTCAGTTTGTTGCTTAATGACTTACACTTCCTAGGTTGTCTCTGCAAAATTAAACAAATTCAGTATTCACTGTTAATGAAAAATGGTGTCACAAGTCTGACCCCTTAGAAAAGGTGAGTGTGTGTGTGTGAGAGAGAGAGAGAGAGAGAGATTAAAATTAAAGAAGGAAAATAATCCTGAATGGCCAGGGAGAGGGCTTACTAGGTTAAATACAGGACTTGCATGTGTGAGGCCGTGCATTTCGTCTCCAGCATCATATCTACCAGAGTGGTCCTCTGGTCTCTCTCTCACACATACATAAAAGAAGTAAAAAATATCTTTAAAATAATTCTGAATTTATTTATTAATCTGGGTTTAAAGAATCATTCAATATATGAAGAAAGTATGATTTTTTCATGAGAATAATACACATGAAAATAAATCATGATACAGATTGAAATCATGCTTTTTTAAAAGTATGACATGGGGAAATGTGTATAAGAACAGTTAATCCCAGAGAAGATATTTCTGTGGAAATGCTAGCTGGGCCAGAATTTCTTGAATCATTTACTGCCAACTGTCAGTCTTCTTCTTCTTCTAGCGTTTGCCCTTCTTCTGTAGCCAGTCAACAGCGTCAGGTTGAGCTTGATGTAAAGTTTCGAGACCTCCTTTGAATCTGGAGAGGTGGCAGTCGTTGACTATGTGGGTCATAGTCTGTCTGTAGCCGCTGGGGCAGTTCGGGTCATCTCTGGCTCCCCAGCGATGGAACATAGCGGCGTACCGGCCATGGCCTGTTCGATAGTGATTGAGGAGGGCCCAATCATAACGTGCTAGATCAATGCCGGGTTGATGCTTGCAGGGGTCTGTGATGAGGTGTTTGTTCTTTACCTCAGCTGACTGCCAACTCTGTTTCCAAGAGTCTGGAACAGAGAAGTTCAGTGTAGGCGTAGGGGACCAGATTGGATGACGAGATGTCAAGCGTTGGACAGGGTGGGCGAAGATATCCGCGTATATTGGCAGGTCCTGTCGAGCGTAGACGTGGGAAATGAACTTAGATGATGCAACATCCCGACGAATATCTGGCGGGACGATGTTGCTAAGTACTGGCAGCCATGAAACCGGGGTGGAACGGATGGTTCTAGAAATTATTCTCATGGAGGAATATAATTTGGAATCGACCAAGTGGACATGGGGGCTACGGAACCATACTGAGGCACAGTATTCTGCAGTGGAATAGCATAATGCCAGAGATGATGATCCTAGTGTGGAAGCACTCGCGCCCCATGAGGAGCTGGCCAGTCTTGCAATGATGTTATTCCTTGCACCCACCTTTGCTGCAGTTTTTATGAGATGTTCGTGAAATGACAGGGTGCGATCGAGAGTAACGCCAAGAGTAACGCCAAGATAGACTGACTGGGCTTCATGCCGGATTCTCGTATCGCCAAGCTGCACATTAAGCTCACGTGAGGCCAAGGCATGGTGTAGATGGAAAACAGATGATACCGTTTTTGCAGTGCTAGGGATTAGTCGCCATTTTTTACAGTAATCAGATATCAGAGACATGTCTTTCGTGAGTGTTTCCTCGAGGATGTCAAATTTGGATGCCTGAGTTGCACAGCAGATGTCATCGGTGTAGATGAACTTCCTTGAAGAAGTTTCTGGATGGTCATTGATGTAAATATTAAATAGCGTAGGAGCCAGAACAGAGCCCTGGGGGAGGCCACTTGAGACAAGTCTCCATCTGCTAGATTTGTCACCCAGATGCACCCGGAATCTTCTGTTTTGGAGAAGAAACGATATAGTGTTGGCCACCCACGGAGGCAGGCATCTTGAGATCTTGACTAGGAGACCACAGTGCCAGACTGTGTCATAGGCTGCTGTGAGATCAACAAAGACAGCACCCGTCTTTAAATTCTTCTGGAATCCACTTTCAATGTAAGTTGAGAGGGCCAGGGCTTGTTCGCAGGTAGATCTTCCTGGGCGGAAACCAGCTTGGGCGGGTGATAGAAATTTCTCTGTAAGATGAGAAATATGTGACAGAAGCAGCCTCTCAAGGAGTTTGTAACACATGGAAAGGAGAGAAATTGGTCTATAGCTGGGGGCCAGTGTTGGGTCTTTCTTTGGTTTCAAAACTGCTATTATCTTCGCACGATGCCAAATTTTCGGCATAGATTCGGATTCCAAGATGTGGGACAGGAATGTAGTGAGCCACTACTTTGCCGCGGGGCCCCAGTTAAGAATGAGTTCTGGGGTGATGTTATCATAGCCAGCAGCCGTTCCCGGTTTAACCCTCTTCAAAGCGTCTTCCAGTTCAGACAGTGTAAAGGGAGAGAGTTTTGAAGATGGACAAGATAACCGGAAGTGGGATGACCACTCATGGGAAATTTCTCTTTTCCAGACTGGGTCAATCTTAGCATGTCCAACTTGAGTTAGGTGACTGGCCACTGAGTTTGGAGATACAGGAGGATGGGAGACGGGAGAGGGTTGGCTACCGGCACCCAGACTATGAAGAAGCTTCCAGGCCTTCCTACTTGAGTGGGTGAAGTTCAGACTTTCTGTGAATTGTTGCCAGCGGGCTTGGCATGCTGCATCCAGGGAGGCAATGAGATGGTCAGCCACATCTGGGTCACCCGACTCATCATACTGCTTTAGTAGTTGCTTGCATTCAGCATCAAGACAAGGCATATAGTTAGCACATCTCCCAGGAGGAATGGCTTGGGAAGCTGCTTTGAAGATGGCTTGGTGGAAGCGCCTGTAGGAATCTTCAGAGGGGATAGAGTTAATTGGAATTGCAGGAATAGATTTGTTGGTAAGATCACTGAACAGACGCCAGTTTGCTTTCCGAAAGTTCTATCTTAGTTTCTCCGAGCATAGAATCAGTGGGAGCTGGAGACCAATGTGGATGATAGCTGGGCGGTGATGACTGTGTGGGAAGATCTTGAGAACTTGTCTCATAGCGGGAAAGGCTTGGCTGTTGACTGTGCTAATCCAGCACAGGTCGGGTGACGAGTCTTTATTCCATCTAGCACTGTGAAAAGAGCCTGGCTGTTTGGGATCGTATAATAGGGAGAGGTCATTCGCTGAAGCCCAGTCGGCTAAGATAGAGCCGTCAGCACGAGTGGAGGAATATCCCCAGTCTTGGTGATGACTATTAAAGTCTCCAACGTAAACGGCTGGATGATTCGGGCTAGGCAGGACCTCATTATCCCATGAGGCACTGGGAGGCTTATATATGTTGACGAGCTGAATAGTTCCAATAGTAATGGAGTCATAGAAGGTCGAAGAGGCCGTATGGTAAATGTCCGCAAGACACGATTTGGCGTAGATGGCTTGGCCGTGTTTAGGATGGAGATTATAGCATATTAAATCGAATCCACTGATGGTGAATCGAGCAGCTTCATCGACTGCTATATGTGTTTCTTGTAGGCAGATAACATCTGCCTGATGCTGTATCGCCAATTGACCCATAAGAACGCATTTGGCAAAGGACAGCCCCTCAACATTAAGTTGGAGGACTCGAAGAGCAGGACCAGCAGCTTGAAAGCTGTCAGGAGCTGCTTGTTGCTGGCTTTGAAAGTGACTGGGATCCATGTGGATTCAGTCGGCTAGGAAGGATCGTCAGTTTCCCCAATGAATGGGTACTCACGGGATGCACCATGGGAAGGTCGATCCAATGCATCCCAGTCAGTCTAATCACAAATAACATATTAGTTTTACATGCTGGAAGTATCTGTATGTCTCTGTGTTTGAGGGCCATTCCTAACACCATATAATCTAGACTCAAAAGTAGAAGCAAAGGGGATACATCTCTAAAAGCTGCTTTTACTGAAGGCATAATTTCCTTTTTACTTCTTCCCTCATGTGTCCTTATAAAAAAGGTGTCAGGTAATGAAATGTTAGGAGATTTATCTCACCTAAGCTTTGTGGATATAAATTTAGCAAACAAATTTTACCAGGAACAGGAGAAATATTCATTATTTTATATAAAGGTATTATAAAGCATACAGAACATTTGTTGTACAAAGCAATAAGACAGTCTTATGGGCTTAGTTGGCCCTGTAGAAATCAAGATAGAAAAGTGTACTTGAACAAGGCTGGGTCTGAAATGCATCAGCTAATTCAAATATAGGCACTCTTTTATATAATGGGGCTCTTGGTCTTTGGGTTATGAATGTTCACTGCCAGTGGACATGTCAGGTAAATCTAAAATGGCTCACTATTCTTACCCAAACAAACTCTTTGATAATAATTTTCATTTAGTTTTTCCACAATTAGAATAAATCAGGACCAGGGTTTAGGTAGTGGCACACCTGGTTGAAAGCACCTGTGACCATGTTTTAATTGATCTGTTTCAAGCCCATAGTCCCCATCTGAAGGTCATGGTGCAGTGCTGCAGGAGTCTCTTGTCCTCTCTGCCTCTCCCTCATCTCTCTCTTTGGATTAATAATACATTACAAAATTGTAAGATTACAAGGTATATATATCATTTGCCTCCAGGATTATTGCTGAGGCTCAGTGCCTGCACCATGAATCCACTGCTCCTGGAGGACATTTTTTTTTCCCTTTTGTTGCCTTTATTGTTGTAGCCTTGTTGTGGTTATTATTGTTGTTGTTGAATAGGACAGAGAGAAATGAAGAGAGGAGGGGAAGACAGAAAGAGGGAGAGAAAGATAGACACCTGCAGACCTGCTTCACCACCTGTGAAGTGACACCCCTACAGGTATGGAGCCGGGGTCTGGAACCGGAATCCTTACGCAGGTCCTTGTGCTTCGAACCACAAGTACATTCTATGCTACTGCCCGACCCCCTACAAGGTATATTTTACTCACACCCACCACCAAAGTTCTGTGTTACCACCTACACACCTCCCAATGATAACCACCATAGTTCTCACAGAGTCTTAGAGACAGCATGTTTGCTTCTGTTTTTTGTTTATTTATTTTGCTTTTTATTCAAGTACATGTGTATCAGTTCTCTGGATTCTACATATGACTGAAACAATTGGGTAATTGTCTTTTCTCTCTTTACTTACTTCGAGAATAACAGTCACCTCCAGTTCCATCTATTTTGTTCTGCTACCTGAGCCTGAGATGTATTTAATGTGTCCTTCACACCCCACAACTCTGTTTTGAGGATTTATTTTTGTTTTTTTCTGTGTATTTTAACTCTGGTGAAATTATCTCTCCATTCTTGAATTTTCATCTATTAAACTCATCTCATCTATGACTTAATTTAGAGCCTGTAAACCCTGGTTTATATTTGTCTCTTGTTGTGAGTGGTGTGTTAGAGTCTCCTACTCCTTGTTGTCTTGCTGTCAGTGTCTCTCTTGAGGTCATTAAGTACTTGTTTTATATAATTGGGTGCAATCATATTTTTAAAATTTTTAAAATTATCTTTATTGGATAGAGACAGCCAGAAATCAAAAAGTAAGGGGTGATAGAAATAAAGGGTTCCTATTGTAACGACTGAGGCCAGTTACTAGCCTCCAGGGACAATAATTTGTTGATATTTTTATTTTTTTATCTTTATTTATTTATTATATAGAGACAGCTGGAAATCAAGAGGAAGGGTGTGATGGGAGGGGAGAGAGACAGAGAGACACCTACAACACCGCTTGACTACTCGCAAAGCTTTCCCCTGCAGGTGGGGACACGGCACTTGACCCTGGGACCTTGGGCAGTGTAGCATATGTGCTCAACCATGTGAGCCATATGGCCTACACCACCTGGCCTACACCACCTGGTGTAGAAGAGTATAAATTGATAATGGTTTAAATAATAAACATGCATTTTGTCACACACCAAAAGGATGCTTCAGAGATCTGATATCAATCTTGTCCAGGATTAGTTTCTTTTGAGGATATGGAGATAAAGATCTGTTCTAGAATTCTCTGCCTGGCATTTGGAATACCATCTTCTCCAGGGCTCTTGCGCTCTGATATCTTTCTGAAATGATTCTAGTTCTACTGCATCAGGGCTTATTTTAATAACTTTTTTTTTATATTGACTACCTCTGTAAAAGCCCTAACTCTGAATATAACTACACTGTGAATACTAAATACTTCAGTATATGATTTTTTTACTTCTCTTTATTTCCATTTTCCCCACCTGGGTTATACTGGGGCTCAGTGCCTACATGACTGTACTGTTTCTGGTGGCTATTTTGTTCCTTTTCACTCTAATTTTGATTGACAGTAAGAAACAAGTAAAATGAGAGAGCTAAAGAGAATGACACTTGAAGCCTGCTCTACTGCTTGTGAAGACTCTGCCCTAAAATAGGGACTGGGGACTCAAACGTATCTTGTCGCTCATAGTAACTTCTTTCCTTTACTGCATACGCTGCCACCTGAACCTAATATTTGATTTTTTTAGAGGATGTAATTCAGTTGATAACAAGGTTTTTAGCTTGTCATTGCCTGCATACACCCAATTCTATATGCAATGCCTTGGTCTGAGCTATTAGCTTTGCTTTGCTTTTTCTTTCTTTCCACCAGAGCTATGGATAGGGCTCAGTGCCAACACTGCAAATCCACTGCACTGGAAAACCATGTTTTCCTTTCTTTCCTTATTTTATTAGATATGGCAGGGAGAAAGTGAGAGAAGAGAGGGGGGTAGTGAACGAGAGAGAAAGACAGGCACCTGCTTCACTGATCATGAATCGTCCCCCTGCAACTAGGGAGCAGGGGCTCAAACCCAGGTGTTTTGAGTTTGGAAATATGTGTACCTAACTCGGTCCATCATTGCCTGCCCCCCAGCTTTGCTTTTGTTTTGTTTTTGTTTTTTATTTATACAAAGGAAACATTGGAGTGCAAATATGTGTGGCTCATAGACAGGAGCCTAGGGAGAGATTAAGTGGCTGGTAACAGTCTGGCAGTTTACCAGTTGAGACACCACCTCCAGTCTATTTCGCCAACAAAAGGACAACTGAAGGGAGGAGAGGACTCCCCTAAGACTCAACAAATGCAACTGTGAGTCTCCATTGCTACTGCCCTCAGAATCTGGAGCAGTGGGGGTGGGAGGAGGCCCTGTGCTGATACCAGGGAACAGAGAACTAACAAAGAACTCAGGAGACTGTCTATACCTCAATGGCCTAGCAGTAGGGCTGTGAGATTCTCTTTGCATTACCACTGGATTATCTCTGCCCCACCCTGCTTTATCTCTTGGTCAGGAGTCAGTGATTAAGGTAAGAATCCTACTTATAGTTTAAAAGTAGGCTCAGGCTCCCATAACCTACAGGGAAGAAAAAGAACAAAAGAGGCTTCTAAGCCACTGTGCTCCAACTCAGGGATTAAAATAATATTGAAAAAACTGTCAATTTCCACAACTGTGAAAGCTTTAATTACCATACTTAGACACAAGTCAATCCAGGCAAGAGTGATCAGTAATTTCAACAGTACTGAGAGAGGGACCTCATAACATACTATATAGAATAGTTAAACCAACAAGAAGAAATATTGGAGAAATGAACTGGTACAACAGACCAGCTCAAAGCTCCCTAAAGGTTGAACCACAAAATAATGAGGTCAACATCCAAATGCTTGTTAAGGAAATAGTCAACAGGAGTGAGTAAAGAGTTTGAAATAATTGTCATCAGAAATGCAGAAACAACAAATGAGACTCTGGAAGAGAATACTAATTGTCTCAAGGTTACTAGAGAGCTGAAAGCTGAGCTAAGAACACAACTAGCTGAACAAGCTTAAAACAGTATCAGAACAGGTCAACAAAATAGATGAACTCCAGAAAACAGTAGAGGGAAGAGAGAATAGAATAAATGAGGCTGAAGACAGAATTAGCAAGATCGAGAATGAATTAGAGACAACTAAAAAAAAGTAAGAGATCTCAAAAAGAGATTAAGAGATACCAAAAACAACAAGAGACCTATGGGATGACTTCAAAAGAAATAATATATACATCATTGGCTTACCAGAGAAAGAAAGAAGGAGGGTAAGAAAGCATTCTTCAGGACATATTAGCTGAGAACTTCTCTAGTCTTGACAACATCAAAGACATAAAGGTTCAAGAAGCCCAGAGGGTCCCAAACAGAATTAATCCAGACTTAAAGACACCAAGACACATCATATTTAGAATGGAAAGGAGTAAGGATAAACAAAGGATCCTGAAGGCTGCAAGAAAAAAATCAAAGAGTCACCTACAGAGGAAAACCCATAATGTTACCAGCAGACATCTCCACACAAACACTACAGGCCAGAAGAGAATAGCAAGATAGCTATTAAGAAAGGTTCAATGAGAAAAGCTTTCAACCAAGACTACTGTATCCTGCTAGACTGTCATTCAAACTAGATGGAGTTATAAAAACCTTCTCAGACAAGCAACAGTTGAAAGAATCAACTATCACCAAACCTTCCTGAAAGAAGTTCTGAAAGGTCTCTCTTTTTAAAAATATTTATTTATTTATTCCCTTTTGTTGCCCTTCTTGTTTTATTGTGGTAGTTATTATTGTTATTATTGATGTCCACATTGTTGGATAGGACAGAGAGAAATGGAGAGAGGAGGGGAAGACAGAGAGTGGGAGAGAAAGATAGACACCTGCAGACCTGCTTCTCCACTTATGAAGGGACTCCTCTGCAGGTGGAGAGCTGTGGGTTCAAACTGGGTTCCTTATGCTGGTCCTTGCACTTTGTGTCATGTGCACTTAGCCCACTGCACTACGGTCTGACTCCCTGAAAGGTCTCTTATAAATAGTCAGAACACCATAAATATGCCATATATCAGAACACTCTAAAACTCTACAAGAATGGCGTTAAAATATCTTCAGTCTTTGATATCAATAAATGTCAGCGGCCTGAATTCACCTATTAAAAGGCAGAGAGTAGGAAGATGGATCAGAAAACATAAGCCAACAATATGCCGTATACAGGAAACCCTCCTAACTCAACAAGACAAACACAGACTCAAAGTGAAAGGATGGAAAACTATCATACAAGCCAATGGCCCACACAAAAAGGCCACAAACAGCTATTCTCATATCTGACACTATAGACTTTAAAATAAATAAAATTTTAAAAGATAGGGATGGACATTACTTAATACTCAGAGGATCAGTTAGTCAAGAGGACTTAAAAATTATTAACATCTATGCACCCAGTGAAAAGCCATCTAAATACATCAAACATCTACTGAAAGAGCTACAACAATATATTAACAACAACACAGTAATAGTAGGGGACTTCAGCACTGCACTTTCTCAACTTGAAAGATCATCCAGGCAGAAAATCAATAAAGAAATGAGGGAGCCAAATGAGGAGATAGATAAACTAGAACTATTGGACATTTTCAGAGTCATTCATCCCAGGAAACTGGAATACACATTCTACCCAAGTCCAAATGGGTCATTCTCAAGGATAGATCATATTTTAGGCCACAAAGACAAAATCAGCAAATTCAGGAGCATTGAAATCATCCCAAGGATCTCTCAGATCACAGTGGAATTAAACTAACACTTAACAATCAACAAAAGATTAGTAAAAGTTCCAAAACGTGGAAGCTCAACAGCACACTACTTAACACTGTTGTGTCAAAGAGGAAACAAAGGAAGAAATCAGAATTTCAAGAGGTCAATGAAAATGAAGACACAAGCTATCAAGATATTTGGGACACAGCTAAGGCAGTACTGAGAGGGAAGTTCATACCCATAAAAGCACACATTAGGAAACAAGAAAAAGCACAAATAAACAACCTGATTGCACATCTTAATGAGTTAGAATAAGAATAAAGGAACCCTAAAGCAACCAGAAGTACAGATATCACTAAGGGCAAAATAAATAACATTGAAAATAAGAAAACCATACAAAAGATCAATGAAAGTAAATATTGGTTCTTTGAAAGAGAGAACAAAATTGACTAACATTTAGCCAGACTCACAAAACAAAAAAGTGAGAACTAAATAAATCAGATCATAAATGAAAGAGAAGATATCACAACAGACACCGCAGAAATTCAAAATATGATGCGAGACTTCTATGAACATCTCTATGCCACCAAGCTAGAGAATCTGGAAAAAATGGATGATTTCCTAGATACCTACAAACTTACAAAATCAAGTAAAGAGGAAATAGATAACATGAACTGGCCCATCACAGCTAGTGGAATTGAACAGTTATCAAAAACCTTCCCAAAAATAAAAGTCCTGGACTAGGTGGTTTTACAAATGAATTCTACAAAACCTTCAAAGAAGAACTAATACCTCTCTACTTTTAAAAGTCTTCCAGAAGATGGAAGACACTGGAATAATCCCTTCTAGCTTCTATGAAGACAATATCACTTTGATACCAAAAGCAGACAGAGATACAACCAAAAAAGAAAACTACAGACCAATATCTCTGATGAACATAGATGCCAAAATATTGAACAGAATTTTAGCCAACCGGATATAGCAGTATATTCAAAAGATTGCTCATCATGACCAAGTGGAGTTTATCCCAGGGATGTAAGGTTGGCTTAATATACATAAATCAATCAACGTGAACCACCAGATCAACAAAAGCAAGAAAAAAACCACATGGTCATATCAACAGATGCAGAGAAAGCCTTTGACAAAATCCAATATCCCTGTATGATCAAAACAATACAAAAAATGGGAATGGATGGAAAATTCCTGAAGATAGTGGAGTCTATATATAGCAAACCTACAACCAACATCATACTCAACGTTGAAAAACTGGAAGCATTTCCCCTCAGATCAGATACTAGACAGGGCTGCCAACTATCACCACTACTATTCAACATAGTGATGGAAGATCTTGCCATAGCAATCAGGCAGGAGCAAGGAATTAAAGGGATACAGGTAGGAAGAGAAGAAGTCAAACTCTCTCTATTTGCAGATGACATTAGAGTCTACATAGAAAAGCCTAAGGAATCCAGCAAGAAGCTTTTGGAAATCATCAGGCAATACAGTAAGGTGTCAGGCTACAAAATTAACATTCAAAAGTCAGTGGCATTCCTCTATGCAAACACTATATTAAAAGAAGTTGAAATCCAGAAATCAATTCTTTTTACTATAGCAACAAATCAATAAAATATCTAGGCATAAGCCTAACCAAAGAAGTGAAAGACTTGCATACCGAAAATTATGAGTCACTTCTCAAGGAAATTGAGAAAGACACAAAGAAGTGGAAAGATATTCCATGTTCATGGGTTGGTAGAATTAACATCATCAAAATAAATATACTACCCAGAGCCATCTACAAATTTAATGCTATCCCCATCCAGATCCCAACCACATTTTTAAATGTTTTGGTTCAAGCCCTCAACATTTTTTTTCATGAACCACTTCTAGGCCTAACTAGTTTGACTCCAATTTGTTTCAATTATCTTCAAATCTTTTTCAATTACATTTTAATTGTTATCAGACACCTATTAAGTACTCAGCAGTCTGCTACATGTAAGATATACAAAACTTTAAAAACAGATAATAGCAGTTATTAGTCCTACTTTGTATCAATTACATCCATGCCTAATATAGTTTAATCTTCACAGTGCCCCCAATAAGGCAGCTTTTATCTTTCTATGGATTTTAGACTATATCTCTTGGATTTACTATGTTAATATTCTGGCAGGGATGAAAGACCAGTTAAAAATAGATGCAGAGAAGAAGAGAAATAGAATTATCCATTATGCAGATGAGTAAGTCACAAATTTGAACATTTGGATAAAAATCATCGCAAGACATGCAGTAAGTAATTGTTGGTGCTGGGGTGAAAGTCCAGGCTCTCACACTCCAGGAATTGAGTTTTTGCTCTACAAGAAAGGCCACTGGCTTCACAGGCTCACAGACTAATGGCAAAAACAACTAAGGAAACTATCAGCCACATAGATATTTATTGGTATAGTGATTCTGTGGGAATATAAAGCAGAAATTGAGATCAGAAGCTATTTCTCAGAAGAGGTGGTGTTTGAGCACAATGAACAGTTCACCAAGTCACTTTAATTGTTAAATTCTTAAGCAGTATTCACTATATGCTACACATGAGTTTAAGTTGTTTGCACATATTAACCAAATTTATCTTTATAATTTTTGGCAGGAGATATAATCTCCCTTGTTCAAATGAGATTAGAAGGTTAAGAGATAAATTCTAAGTCACACAATTGAATGGTTGAGCCAGGATTGAAACTGGATTTTTGTTCTTGAGTTAATGCTGTTAAAAATTACATCCTGCTACCTTTCAATAATGTACAGTTAAAAGGCAGGAAAAAGAGAGACTGGGAGTATGGATTGACCTATCAGTGCCCATATTCAGTGGGGAAGCAATTACAGAAGCCAGACCTTCCACTTTCTGTACCCCACAGTGACCTTGGGCCCATATTCCCAGAGGGATAAAGAACAGGAAGGCTATCAGGGGAGGGGATGGATATGGAGTTCCGATGGCAGAAATTGCATGGAGTTGTACCTGTCTTATCCTATGGTTTTGTCAATGTTTCCCTTTTTTTTTATTTCTTTATTGGGGAATTAATATTTTACATTCGACAGTAAATCTAATAGTTTGTACATGCATAACATTTCCCAGTTTTCCATATAACAATACAACCCCCACTAGGTCCTCTGTCATTATTTTTGGACCTGTAATCTCTTCACTGCAACTGTTTTTTCACCTCTTTGTAATTGGTCTTTTAACCCTGCCAAAATATTAACATAGGAAATCTAGGAGACATCGTCTAAAATGCACTGTAATTCACAGGATAATAATGAATTTATGTGTGCAGATAGTAGATTGAAAACAAATATGGTTTCTATTTTTCTGTATCCTATATCTGAGATTATTTTTTAGGGCACTATCCATAATCCATTATAGCAAATCATCTGGCTTCAAGGAAACCATATAAATAAAGAACTTTACAGTGGGAAGAGTAGAGAGTTGAACAAGGAGGCCAAGTCAGAATGTGCCTAAAGAGTCAAATCTTAATGTAAAATTTTATAGACAGATGTCAGGTAGGGGATTTATGAGCAAATTTAGGTGGTTTTCCTTTAGCCTCCCATCCACAACCTATACAATTTAGACCTTACTCAGAGATAGAATTTTTCCTCAGGATATGGGAGTCACTGGCAATAAGAAACATGTTTATTGGTGATGTGATTCCTTCTAAAGTTGGGGGTGAATGGAATTTTATATTTAATAACAAAAACAATAATACTTTAGAGATAACATTTGCATTTTAATCATTTCATTGGGTGGGGTGCTAATGGTTTACAGTACAGTTAAGAGATATAAGTCTCATTTTTCATCTCCCTGTGGTGTGTCTAAAATAATTTCACCCTCAAGTTTTTTTCCACCATCATGCACCAAGGTCCTGAAGCCTCCCAATTTTCTTCCCTTCCCCTTCCTTCCCAGATACCTTTGCTTTTGTGAAATTGTACATACGGACCTAAGGTTGTATAGTTAACCCTTGAAACCACTGTCTAAATTGGTGTTGTTTAAATCTCCAGTTCACAGATGAAGGAACCATAATTTTAAAAGGTATCTAAAGTTTGATTCAAGTCCAGGGTTTCCTGGATCCTTAGTCTGAGCCATGCTACACTGCTTCCTTCTGTTAGAGTTTTTTACAGGAGTTTCAGCCAACAACTCAAGATATGGATTTTAGGTGTTAAACTCCTCCTTTAAGTTTTTTTTCATTCTCTCTGGTTGAGAAAGAGCTGTATCAACAGACATGCAAGAGGTTAGATCTGATACCGATCAATGTACCCTTTGTAAAACATGATGGCATGAGTCTAGTCAGAGTTGAACTACATCCTTCATGTTCATGAAGTTGCTCATGATGTAAATGTTTGTCTTAATTTGAAAATATTTTGAACTGTATTGCTTCTGTACTCCTCAAAAAAACTAACTGTAAGGCTTGGCAGCAGACTGGATGAGACTCAAACTAAAGGCTACTGTGACTTGAAACACTATTTCCCCAACAATAGTTTCTCTAAGGCAGCCTTAACAATCACACTGAACAACTCCTGGCTAAGCCCATTTGTAAGTGTAACTGCTTTTATTTTCAATCTTTAAAAGAAAACTTCTATTTATTTACTTATTTGATAGGACAGATAGAAACTGAGAGGATGAGAGATAGAAATGGAGAAATAAAGACATCTACAGCACTGCTTCACCAGTCTTGAAGCTTCCCCCTTGAAGGGGCATGAACCCACATCCTTGTGCATGGATCATGTGTGTTCAGATGGATGTACCACTGTCTGTCTCCATAATTACTTTGTAATATCATGCATTTACAAATTGTTAAAAATAAATTGATTTTTGGAGTGAAGGGTTCACTGTATCTAGAAAGTGTTTTCTTTCATTTACACTCTTCTGTACTTGAATTTTTGCTACTTTGGTGAACACTTCCTTCCCCCTTTCCTGTCAGTGTATCATTAACAAACTTGACTTGTGTCCTGATTGTCCTTTGTGTGGGTAAACCTGGACTTTATTCTTTGAAATCATGGTTTGATAAGAACTACAGGAAAGAGGCCAGGTGACGGTATACCTTTTGAGCACACATGTTACCGTACACAAGGACCCAGGTTCAAGCAGTCCATACCTGCGGGGGGAAAGCTTCACAAATGGTGAAGCAGTGCTGAAGGTCTGTCAGTCTGTTTGTCTGTCTGTCTGTCTACCTCTGTTTCTGTCTGTTTCTCTCTCTTTCTCTCTCCTTCTTGTCTCTCTCTCTCTCTCATTTCTATATCACCCTTTCCTATTGATTTCTGTCTTCCTCTATCCAGTAAATGAAATAATATGGGGTGAGGGAGTAGTAAAAGTATAAATCTTGGATAGGCTAGCAGGATCCAAAGCAAAACATGGAATAAGGAATTCAAGAACTTGAATGTAATTGTGTCATTCATGTCTTAGGATCTGATAACTTTCCCCCAAATTTGATAGGAAAGAGTCCTTGAAGGAGACATTAGATATAGCTGTGAGATCCAATTATGAGGACAAATGTTGGGAGCTAGTTTCCCAGCAGTGATCTTAAAGAGAAGCAGTAGAAGCACTGGGTGAGGGTAGATAGCCTAATGGTATGCAAAGAGACTCTGATACCTGAGGCTCTGATGTCCAAGTTTCAATCCCAATCTCTCACTACACCATAAACAAGAGCTATCATTGCTCTGGTTTAAAAAAAAAAAAATCACTGATTTCAACCGACACATGGGCACTTCATTTCTCCCCGTGTGTGATCCCATAAAAGTGGCTTCAGTGATACAGAGGGGTCAGCTTGGCTCAGAAAGGAATGTCTCTTTCACTACAACTGAAACTAAGAAGGGGAAATTATGGGGTAGAATTTTTTCATAAAAAGGATTCATTAAGGTTTGGTACTCCCATAGACTATGAAATAAGAGAACAGATGAGATGAGGAGAGTCATTTGGAAAGAATAATGAGAGAAAGTCTCCTGTGGAGAATGAATGAAGGGTATGAGAAAAGAAAATTTCTTTAAAGGACACAGAATACCACCCCTCACAAGCTGAATTTGCAAACCCTGAGTGTGTAAAGACAGAAATGTACTATCAAATGCCGGGTAAAAAGAAGAGCAGATTATTCATTTGACTTAGGTTTGAGCAGTAGAGGTTAGGCACAGAAGATAGACAATGGTGACATTGAAGTCTAGTTTGAAAAAGGAAAGAAATAAAACTCTTTGTGACAACACCTAATAGGGAGTAAAAGGAACATTGTAGTGCCAGTGTGTTGAAAGAAGAGAGATATTGTAAAATAATAAGCATAAGAATTTGAGGAGAAGAACACAGGAAGAGTAGAGGTTGGCCAGTGATTAATAGACTAGAGCTTGGGCTATTAGTGAAGGGGAAGTTTCAAGTAGTAAGAACCCAGGGTTAATCATGGAGAACAAATAACCGAGATGGGGAAAAAGTGAAGTGTTAGAGATAAAAGATTTTGGGGCTAGTCTGGTGAAAGGACAAAGCAAGATGTGAAGACATCTAAATTGATGGCAATGTTTTTCTTTCTACACGTGTCATCATTATTTTTGGTCTTTCTTGTAAATCTGTTCCAGTATTTGTGGAACAAGTGAGGAAACAAATTAAGAGAACCACAGAAAAGGACAAAACATATCAAAAACCATTGGTTACAAGAAGTTGCCAGAATAACATAGATTAGGTAGTTTAAGGATCGTAATTTCTCCCTTCTTTTATGGGACTGTGTACATTTCTTATCCATTCTGCTTGATTACAGGTTGATTGAAAGGTTTGTACTTACCATCTGTGCATCTCTGTATAGTTCTCAGCATGGTTGTTTGCAAAAAGTGGTGGTTAGGGAGTTGGGTGGTAGCACAGCGGGTTAAGCACACGTGGCACAAAGCGCAAGGACCCGTGGAAGAATCCCAGTTCCAGCCCCCGGCTCCCCTGCAGGGAAGTCACTTCACAGGCGGTGAAGCAGGTCTGCAGTTGTCTTTTTCTCTCCGTCTCTGTCTTCCGCTCTTCTCTGCATTTCTTTCTGTCCTATCCAACAACGACGACAGCAATATTAACTACAACAATAAAACAAGGGCAACAATATAAATAAATAATTTTTTTTTTTAAAGTGGTGGTTCAGCATGGAAGCACTAAGAACAGCACTCAGGATAAAAACAGCTGGAGCTCCTTGGGGCAGTGCTTTGCTATCTCTCCCCCTCCTCTCTCTCTCTCTCTCTCTTTCTCTCTCTCTTTCTTTCTCTCTCTCTCTCTCTTTCTCTCTATCCATTCTCTCCCTTCCTCTAGCAAAAACTATAGATTAAACTTGAACTGGATAGTGGTTCAGCAGTATCACACATGTGCAAGAGCCTCTGGGTTCATTCCCCAGAATTGCATGGAAAGAGGAAGCCAGGGCCAGCAAAATAGCTTAGCTGAATAATACACTTGCTTTGTCAAGTCTGAGCCCTGCCCCTACCAGTGTGGAGGAAGCTTAGGTGCTATAATATCCTTCCCTATCTTTCGAGGCCTTTGTCTTTGGAAAGAAAAAAGAAAAGACAAACAAACAACAACAACAACAAAAAAAAAACCAAAGTGGCTAAGTCCTGGTGATAGGAAAAAAGAGAAAGAGAGGAAGAAAAAAAAAAGGAAACCAAATGCATACATAAATATTCAAATAGTCACATAATGCTTTCTTGATGTGCAGCTTTTTGAGCACTTGCATAATTTGGAAGAATCAGGATGACCAAGAGAATACATCTGTCAACTGTAAACCATTATTCCTCCAATAAAGAAATTAAAAATGGGGGAGCAGGGTGGCGGCGCACCTGGTTGAGCGCGCATGTTACAATGCACAAGGACCCAGGTTTGAGCGCCCTGTTCCCACCTGCAGGGGAGAACTTTCGAGTGGTAAAGCAGTGCTGCAGGTCTCTCCCTCTCCCTCTCCCCTCTCACCCCCTTCCCTCTCGATTTCTGGCTGTCTCTATCCTCTAAATAAATAAAATTAAAAAATGTTTAAAAAGAAATGAAAAAATAAAGAATAGATATGAATGTCTCTGAGGAATGAATAAAAGGAACAAGATTCTCCAACAACTTCTAGACCTTCTGCCTCCAGTGATGGTCCCTGTGCTTAGTAAATGCCTTAAGAAAAATCTGACCAGTTTAACAGAGAGAAAAAATTTCAGTATTATAAGGAGAACAAATCCATGCACTTATCTTCAAAGCTTCACAGAGTGATGTTAATGAAGTGAGTTCTAGCTTTATGATCAACATACATTCATTTTTTTAAACAGAAGTAGCCAATTTTTAGGAATTTGTAAGAACTGTGGTGATTATCATTGAGAGGATGGGAACATAGAACTTAGTGGTGGGCATGGAACTATACCCTGTAATCTTAGGCTCTTGTAGGCCACTATTAATCATGAGTTAAAACATGGCTTTATAATATAGTAATGGTAATATTGGGTTGTTGGTAAAGTCATGACTCATTTTTGCACAGAAGAACATAGAAAAATATGATAAGAATAGTAACAACATATATATTTTTCATTTTACTGGGGCCTAATGGTTTACAGTGTAATTGTCAACATATGGGCAGTCTGTACCCCAAGACCCTTTCACACCCTCCCTATTCCTTTTACTCTGGTGCAGTACACCCTTTTGTACAAATATAAATAGATAAATAATAAAATTCCAGTTGGGAGACCTTTACTATGTTGTTGGATAAACATCTTCTAAATGCTAGTGATTCCAAGTCCAAAAATGAGGAGTAGATATTGAATCCATTCCGTGAACTGCTTTCTTAGTCAGTCTTTGACATTGTTGAAAGCTAGGAAATGTTTCAACTCAGTGAAGGGACATCTTGACAAAAAGGCAGAATTCTTGTAAACACTGGAGAGACAGATGTGGGTGGGGCGGGGCCATCTTTCCCCTTGATGAGCACTATGTTTAGAAGCAGAGAAATTGGAGCAACAGGGTAAGGATGAGCCCTTAAGCAGTGCATCAAGATCTATGGTTCGACAATACACATTTTTTTGGTGGCCATCTGGGGATTAAATTAACATATTTAAAGTTTAAAAGGGAATAAAAATTCATTACTAGAATGGGAGAGGTCATTTTTTTCCTGGATCACTCCCAAACAGAAAATTGAGAACAGGATTGTTGCAGGAAAAAACCCAAGGGGATATTTTTTTTCCCCTTCAAAGAAGCCAGCAGATGTTTTCATTCTTTTTTAGAGCCAACTCTCGGTTAATCAGAGCTTGGATATTCAGTTTTTCAGCTTTGCATATTTTTTTGTCATGTCACCTGACCTGAAGAGAACTTCTCTAGTCACTATTTCAAAGATTTTTCTGTTGGTTAGAATAGCTACTACTATTGGGGGAAGAAAAAACAAAAACAAAAAAAACTCCAAATAGAGTTAGGTTGATTTGCTTCTTTTTTCAACATTTTAGATTCCTTTATTCTCATTTTTTCTCTTTACCACCACACTGTCCCAGAATTCCTTTCATGCTACATATAGAAGTGTCCTAAGAGCTTTGTCACCTTCCCAGACCTCACCTTCTCAATACACGTACCCATCACACATAAGCTCAAAGCCACAGTCTCTTCTCAGCATGCTACACAGAGCAGTTAGAAACTTGAGGCAGGTTGCAGAATTTTGAACAGCTTGAACAGCTGAATAAAACTTCAGTGAATATTCCCTGGAAGCCTCAGTTGTGGAAGTAATCCTCGTGATTGAAAGATATTTTTAAAAGATGTGCTTGCAAAGATGTCAGTGCCACTCAGTTATAGCAGTAGACTAGTAACTTGAAGTACCAAGATCATAGGTCAGTGAGATGGACATATCTTGTCAGCAATACCTCCAATGTAAAAAAAAGAAGAAAGGAGTATATAAATTATTGTGCAAGATCCTTTTACATCATTACAACAGGTTCTTGAATAATATTTTGTTTTGTTTTTTACAATGTTGATGAGAAGGAAAAAGAAAACTCAGTACCCACTGGAAGCCAATGTCTTTGTGAAGCGTGCACTGCCCCCCCCCCATGTCTGTGTGAGTCTTCTCCAGGTAGTCAGGTTTCCTCCCAGATGTCAGTGATGTGCACATCAATTCTTACATGCCTGTATTTTCCTGGTCTGAGTGAGTGGGGTTATTGGTGTGGGTGTGCCTGTGATGGAGAGGCATCCTGTTCAGAGCTGGTTCTCACTGTGCCCTAAGATACTGGTGGAGGTTTAAACCACAGGCAGTCCTAAAGTAGAGTGAGTGAGTGAGTGGGTGAGTGAATGAATGAATGCAAGTGATTGCTTTATATTAGAAATGTTGGTCCTGGGAGTTGGTAGTAGTGCAGGAGGTTAAGCGCATGTGGCGAGAAGCACAAGGACCAGCATAAGGATCCTGGTTCAAGCCTCTGGTTCCCCACCTGCAGGGGAGGCACTTCACAGGTGGTGAAGCAGGTCTGCAGGTGTCTAGCTTTCTCTCCCCCCTCTGTCTTCCTCATCTCTTTCCATTTCTCTCTGCCCTATCCAACAACAACAACAACAATAATAACTACACCAATAAAACAAGGGCAACAAAAGGGAAAGTAAATAAATAAATAAAAAGAAAAAAAGAAATGTTGGTCTTTAGTAGTCTGGTAATTTTTAAGTGACCAGAAATGCATTGTGGGAATTGAACTCTTGCTTATATCAACTAAGGTAAAATTATTTTCTTTATTCTTGTGTTTTTTTTAAATTGCAGTTTTCCAACAACCTATCTATGATATTAAGTGAGCACTTGCTATATTCCATTTGATTTTTTTTTTCAGAGTGTGCTGTACTATCACTAGTCTCATTATTCAGATAATGAATTAAACTTTAGGTCAGGAGAGGTAGTTCAGTGGTTATGGAAAGACTTTCATGCCTGAGGCTCCAAAGTCCCAGACTCAATCACCTGCATCACCATAAAATCAGAGCTGAGCTATGTTCTGGTAAAAGAAAAAACAAATAATTAAAACTTAGAGAAATTAAGTGATCCAAGTTCACATAGCAAATAATTAAATAGTATGGCATTGAACCTTTGTACAATACTCCCACTGATTCTGTGCTCGAAGAAACTAAGATGGAACTTTCGGAAAGCAAACTGGCGTCTGTTCAGTGATCTTACCAACAAATCTATTCCTGCAATTCCAATTAACTCTATCCCCTCTGAAGATTCCTACAGGCGCTTCCACCAAGCCATCTTCAAAGCAGCTTCCCAAGCTATTCCTAGTGGGAGACGTGCTAACTATACGCCTTGTCTTGATGTTGAATGCGAGCAACTACTAAAGCAGTATGATGAGTCGGGCGACCCAGATGTGGCTGACCATCTCATTGCCTCCCTGGATGCAGCACACCAAGCCCGCTGGCAACAACTCACGGAAAGTCTGAACTTCACCCACTCAAGTAGGAAGGCCTGGAAGCTTCTTCACAGACTGGGTGCCGGTAGCCAACCCCCTCCTGTCTCCCATCCTCCTGTATCTCCAAACTCAGTGGCCAGTCACCTAACTCAAGTTGGACGTGCTAAGATCGACCCAGTCTGGAAAAGAGAAATTTCCCACGAGTGCTCATCCCACTTCCGGTTATCTTGTCCATCTCCAAAACTCTCTCCCTTTACACTGTCTGAACTGGAAGACGCTTTGAAGAGGGTTAAACCGGGAACGGCTGCTGGCTAGGATAACATCACCCCAGAACTCATTCTTAACTTGGGTCCCGCGGCAAAGAAGTGGCTCGCTTCATTCCTGTCCCACATCTTGGAATCCGAGTCTATGCCCAAAGTTTGGCGTCGTGCGAAGATAATAGCAGTTTTGAAAACAAAGAAAGACCCAACACTGGCCGCCAGCTATAGACCAATTTCTCTCCTTTCCATGTGTTACAAACTCCTTGAGAGGCTGCTTCTGTCACGTATTTCTCTTACAGAGAAATTCCTATCACCCGCCCAAGCTGGTTTCCGCCCAGGAAGACCTACCTGCGAACAAGCCCTGGCCCTCTCAACTTACATTGAAAATGGATTCCAGAAGAATTTAAAGACGGGTGCTGTCTTTGTTGATCTCACAGCAGCCTATGACACGGTCTGGCACCGTGGTCTCCTAGTCTAGATCTCAAGATGCCTGCCTCCATGGGTGGCCAACACTATATCATTTCTTCTCTAAAACAGAAGATTCCGGGTGTATCTGGGTGACAAGTCTAGCAGATGGAGACTTGTCTCAAGTGGCCTCCCCCAGGGCTCTGTTCTGGCTCCTACGCTATTTAATATTTACATCAATGACCTCCCAGAAACTTCTTCAAGGAAGTTCATCTACGCCGATGACATCTGCTGTGCAACTCAGGCATCCAAGTTCGACATCCTCGAGGAAACACTCACGAAAGACATGTCTCTGATATCTGATTACTGTAAAAAATGGCGACTAATCCCTAACACTGCAAAAATGGTATCATCTGTTTTCCATCTACACCATGCCTCGGCCTTGCGTGAGCTTAATGTGCAGCTTGGCGATACGAGAATCCGGCATGAAGCCCAGCCAGTCTATCTTGGCATTACTCTCTTTCGCACTCTGTCATTTCACAAACATCTCATAAAAACTGCAGCAAAGGTGGGCGCGAGGAATAACATCATTGCAAGACTGGCCAGCTCCTCATGGGGCGCGAGCACTTCCACACTACAATCATCATCTCTGGCATTATGCTATTCCACTGCAGAATACTGTGCCCCAGTATGGTTCCGTAGCCCCCATGTCCACTTGGTCAATTCCAAATTATATTCCTCCATGAGGATAATTTCTGGAACCATCCATTCCACCCTGGTTCCATGGCTGCCAGTTCTTAGCAACATCGCCCCGCCAGATATTTGTCGGGATGCGGCATCATCTAAGTTCATTTCCCAGGTCTACGCTCGATCGGACCTGCCAATATACGCGGATATCTTCGCCCACCCTGTCCAACGCTTGATGTCTCGTCACCCATTCTGGTCCCCTATGCCTACACTGAACTTCTCTGTTCCAGTCTCTTGGAAACTGAGTTGGCAGTCAGCGGTGGTAAAGAACAAACTCCTCATCACAGAACCTTGCAAGCGTCAACCTGGCTTTGACCTAGCATGCTATGATTGGGCCCTCCTCAATCACTATCGAACAGGCCATGGCCGGTGCGCCGCTATGTTCCATCGCTGGGGAGCCAGAGATGACCCGAACTGCCCCTGCGGCTACAGACAGACTATGACCCACATAGTCAACGACTGCCACCTCTCCAGATTCAAAGGAGGTCTCGAAACTTTACATCAGGCTCAACCTG
This sequence comes from Erinaceus europaeus, assembly GCF_950295315.1. Classification (NCBI taxonomy): domain Eukaryota; kingdom Metazoa; phylum Chordata; class Mammalia; order Eulipotyphla; family Erinaceidae; genus Erinaceus; species Erinaceus europaeus. The sequence goes on along the minus strand of NC_080166.1, from coordinate 43,333,047 downwards.
ACGCTGTTGACTGGCTACAGAAGAAGGGCAAACGCTAGAAGAAGAAGAAGGGTCATAACTGAAGGTGTCATTTTAATATTCTGATTCTCTGAGCCCATATATATAAATCAGTACTGAGAAGATATATAAGATGTGAAAATGGCTCCACAAGAAGGAAGTAGCTGAAAGAAAAGATAATGGAATTAGACTTGCATTTTACTACGTATATTTTTGCACCATTTGTACTAATTAATATATGTACCATGCATATTTGATGAAGATTTTCAAATAGTAAAGGTAGAATGCTTATGTTTAAATTTTAGGTAAATGCAGGTCTCAAATAAGTAAAATGGCCAATTTTTTTTCTTTCTACTTTTATTTGATAGGACAGAGAGAAATTGAAAGAGGAGGGATAGATAAAGAAGAAGAGAAAAAGACACTTGCAGACCTACTTCACCACTTGTGAAGTGCTCCCCCACCCCCACTGGAGGGGAAGGTGTCCTTATGCATGGTAATGTGTGTGCTCAACTGGGTATGCCACTGCCAGCCTTCCCAGTTTTGAGAATAATATATATTAACCAGTGTCAGGTGTGTTGCTATGCAGAAATGGATGGATAGCTGAATAAAAATGAAATGGAAAATAATGAACCAAATCTTGGGCAGTGTATTAACTTACTGTCTGATGAAGATGCCCCTCAAAGCAACTGAGGAAAACAGGTAATTTAATAAGTTATATCTGAGAAAGCCATTCATTTATAGAAACAAAATTTGGTTTCTTACTCTTCAGCCAGGTCAGTTTCAAACAGGTCAAAATTTTGAAAAAAAAATAATTAAATCATACATGGGACAGGGTGGTGATACAATTGTCAACAGTGTGCATGTTCAAGCCCCTAGTCCCTGCCTGCAGAGATTGCTTCATGAGGCTGAAGTAGTGCTGCAGATATCTGTCTGTCTCTACCTCTCTATCTCTCCCTGCCCCCTCCATTTCTCTTTTTTCATCCAAAATGTTGTTGTTGTTTTAATGAAAATGTTCTAATGGTTGACAATACCACTGAAGTGTTGTAATCTTGACACTGGAAAGTTCATAAAGTTAAACATAAATGGGGAAGTTAGGAAGAAGTTAGATAATTAACTACAAAGAAAATAAGACTTCCTAGTTTTCTAAAATACAAATAAGAATCAAAATTACAGGCACATAAATCATCTAAAGAGCTAGTGCTGTAATACTAATAGTTTATTTTGGGGTTCGCATTATGTAGGTGAATCTAGCTTTCCTTCTAATGTTGGTTTTTTTTCCCCTCAAAATTAACATTATCAGTAATTATCAGTAAGCTAAGATTTATAGTTATCTAGAATATGATGTGATATGTTGCAACAGTAGGAAAAAATGCCCTGTGAAAGACAGGATTGAATCAGGAAAAGAAGGGGCAACTTTGTATAAATGTAGACAGACAGTTGTAGAGAAGATGGTTGGCCCATGTCTAAAACTTTAGGGGAACTGTGGTGGATTGCAGTGGGGAGAGTGAAGATTCAGAACTCTGATGGTGGGAATGGTGTAGATGCAAACCCCTGTTGACATGTAATTCTGTAATATAAAAATATAAAAAAGAAAAAGGGGGGGATGCCCTGCTAGCACAGTATATTTTTGTCTTCTGGTGAAGCATACACTAAATTATATTTGTTTGGGTAAAGAGGTTTCTATAACAAGTTGTCTGTCATAAGTAGCCCTATTCCTAGAATAGTCCTTCCCCATCATAAAAGGAACTGAAACTTGAAGCCATTGGTGCACTTACTTACATTGAGCTGATATTAATGAAGCACTGTCCAGAGTGACATTTGAGCCAAGTTCTATTGACTATGCTAAAATTGCTGGCCTTTGTATAAGCAGCTTTCAACAGTTTGCTATTGAAAAGGAAGGGTGTAAGTACTCTAATTGAATTAGTTTTTCACACCCAGGTTAAATTTTTCTAATTCCAGCTTTACCGGAGAGGGAGAGGCAGATATTTTTTTTAGCCAGAAAACTCAGAGGATGAATTATGGTTGTTTTTCAAAAATGCAACATTTTTAGTGTTTAGAAGTTGTAATACTTAAGCACATAACAGGAAAAGCGCCATCTGTGATAAAGTACTAGCAATACAGATATGAAAATGTTACAGTAATAATAGCGATGGTAACATTTACTGAGTACTTACCATGTGCCAGGCACAAGGCTTTATATTTCAGGGCATTCTCTCTAGTCAGAGTAGCTTCTGTAGAAACAAGTTTGTTTATTGAGTTTTTAAAAATAATCTATAAAAATTACATTGTTGTGCTAGGGAGAGAGCATAATGGTCATGCAAAAAAGACTTTCACACTTGAGTTTCTGAAGTCTGTTTCAATCCCCAGCACCACCATAAGCCATAACTAAGCGGTGCTCTGGTTTCTTTGTATCTTTCACTCTGCATTACTTTTTCATTTAACAAGATTAAGTGTGAAAAAATGAAATCAAGATAGAGAAATCTTCTTGAGAAAATTAGATTGTTTTGAAGCTTCTTATTTCCTGAAAGTTTTTGCTATATACTACAAACATAAATAATAGTAAAATTTAATAACTGCTAAATTTTTTTCTAACAAAGCCTGGGGATATAAGATATGTGAACCCCTTGCTTTTCCATCATACAAAGCAGTCATTATAGGTAGGTCAAGCACTTAGATTCTTACAAAGGGCTTAGAGATGACAATGTTGACAATAATTGCAGTCCTTGCCTACCCTTTCCTATATGTCAAGTACTAGTTTCAGTGCTTTACGTGTACAACTTAACTTTATCTACTCAAAAACTCTAGGAAGAGTTAAAAGTCTTATTTATATCGTAAGAGAGTGAAACTTGTAGCTAGAGACTAATGGCACAGTATCTAGAATGATGGACTGGAAAGCTTGTGGTTTGATATTTCCTCTCTCTCTCTCTCTCGCCCTCTCCCTCTCCCCGCCCTCTCTCTCTCCCTCTCTCTCTCTCAAGTGAATATATCTTTAAAAAAGAGAGAATGGAACTCAAGAATAAAGGAATCTTAACTTGTGTCCAAGATCACGTAGCTAGTGAGTAATGACAGTAATTGAACCCAGACCATCTAGTTCTGCAGTTCTTATGCAATACACTATGCCATGCAGTCTGACCTTCCTAGCCAAGGCCCTCTTGGGACAGATGGGTAGGAGATCAAGGTGTCAGACTCTAAGAATTAGTTCCGCTCTCTGTTATATTTTTAAGCAAAATAAACAACTTAAAACAGTTACTGGGACAAGTTCATTCACATATTTTAATGTCAAATTAAATTAAAATAGAAGGTGACTAAGTTGCTGGCATCATTGCCTTGGGGATATATTATTTTTGCTACAGGACATTTACCTGAGAGGGTACACTCCATTGGACAATCCACCTCCTCTGGGACTGTGTGTGTCACTGTGTGTTTCTGACCTTCACCTGAGAAAGCTAATTTGCTTTTTATCTTTTTTTTCTTTATTTGAGGATTAATGTTTTCCATTTGACAGTAAATACAATAGTTTGCATATGAATACTATTTCTCAGTTTTCCGTATAAGAATACAACCCCCACTAGGCCCTCTGTCATCCTTTTCCAGGACCTGTACTCCCCGCTTTTTATCTAAATAAGTAAGGTATAGAATAAAATAGCAGCATTGTAGAAATGAGCAGTGTACATCCTTTCATCCATAGTAGAAATGTTAATCTCTACTCTTAATGTGTTTACAGAAACAAAGTACATGTAAGGAAGTGACGTTGCAAGTCAGAACTGGTTTCTAGTATACACACACATACACGTGCACACACAGGCTCTAAAAATCTAAAATCTAAAGAAAGTTATATTGCCTTCCTGTGCTATTTTTTTTCTCATCTTGTCATTCCCATGAGGGAATAATAAATTGAATCATTGTTATAACCAAATGAGACATGATGTCTGGTACAAAGATAGGTGCATAGGAAGCTTATTTTCTTAATATTTTATTTGTTAATAATAGTTTGATATAAGATTAAAGATAACAGTGTATAATTCCACACCACACCCACCACCAGAGTTCTTCGTGCCCACCCTCCCAGCTCACAAAGATAAGCACCATGGTTCTCACAAATCTTAGGAAGAATTTACTTGCTTGTGTTTTGTTTGGACTTTTTTTTTTTGGCAAGTTGATGTTAATCAGAACTCCAGATTCTACATATGAGTGAAACCATCTGGTAGTGGTCTTTCATATGTTTCTATATGTTGCTTATCATAATCACTTCCACTTTCATCCATTTTTGTCCCAAAAGAAACAATATCAACTTTTTTGATTGCAGAGTAGTATTCTATGAAATATATATTCCATAACTTCTTTATCCAGTCATCTGATGATGGGCATCTAGGCTGCTTTGGCTATTGTGAATAATGCAGCTATGCACATATTGGTGCATATGTCCTTTCAAATTAGTGCTTGAGGGTCCTTTGGATAAATGCCAAAGAGTGGTATTTCTGGGTCATAAGGTAAGGCCATGTTTATTTGCTTAAGGACTCTCCATACAGTCTTCCAAAGGAGCTGTACCAGTTTGTATCCTACCAGCATTGAAGCAGAGTTACCTTTTCTCCACAGCCTCTCTAACATCTGTCTTTTCCTGGTTTGTTGATGGAAGTCATTCTCTCAGGTGTAAGATGGTATCTCAGTGTATTTTTAATTTGCATTTCTCTAATGATAAGTGAAATGGAATTCTTTATGTATCTGTGGGCCATGTGAATCTGTTATTTAGAAAACTGGTTCTTTGGCCCACTTTTTTATTGGGTTATATTTGCTACTTTTGTAGATCTGTACAAATTTGTATAGATGTTTGATATCAGTCATTTGTCTGATGTGTGATGTGCAAATATCTTCTCCTATTTACTCAGTTGCCAGATACCTTTGTGTAGTTTGCTTTTGATGTGTAGAAGCTATTTAGTTTCATGTAAACTCATTTATTTACTCTTGTTTTCATTTCCCATGCCCAAGGGGCTGTGTCTCCCAATACATCTTTAATGTGAAGGTCCTGCAAAGTTTCACCAGCATTTTCTTCTATAAATTTTAGAGCTTCTGGTCTAATATCTATATATTTAATCCATTTAATTTGGTTTTTGTGTATGGTGTTAGCTGGTACTCTAGTTTCACTTTTCTACACGTGGCTGTCCAGTTCTCTCAGCACCATCTGTTGAAGAGATCACCTTTATCCCATTGAATAGTTTGCCCCCTTTGGTGTTTGTATATGTGTGGACTTCTTTCTGGGCTTTCAGTTCTACTTCATTGATCCAAGAGTCAGTCTTTGTTCGGGTACCATGCTGTTTTGATTGCTATTGCTTTGTAGTATAAACTGAAGTTGGGGAGCTTGCTACCTCCATTTCTTTGTTTCTTTTTCCTCAGAAGTGCTTTGACAATTTGTGGCTTTTTGTGGTTCTACAAGGCATTTTTTTATTAGTGATTTAATAATGATTGACAAGATTGTGGGATAAGAGGGGTAAAATTCCATACAATTCCCACCTCCAGAGTTCCAGAAATCCATATACCCTCCCCTCCACTGGAAGGGTCCCCAGTCTTTACCCTTCTGGGAGTATGGATTAAAGATAATCTGGGGGAGTAGAAGGTGCTAGGTCTGCCTTCTGTAATTGCTTCTCCACTGGAAACGGACATTGATAGATTGATCCATACTCTCAGCCTGTTTCTGTCTTTCCCTTGTGGGATAGAGCTCTGAAGAGGTGAAGTTTCAAGACACATTGTTGGGGTCATCTGCCCAGGGAAATCAGGTTGGCTTCAGGCTATCATCTGCAACTTGGTGGCTGAAAAGGAGTAATATATAAAGCAGAACAAACTGTTCAATAATCAGGAACCTAAAGCTAAAAATATATCAGATGAGATTTGGGGTCTTTATGTAGGCAGAAGCTAGAAAGTCTATTTTAGGTATATTCCAGGGGGGCCATTACTTTACTAATCTTTGCCTGAGCCCCACAGATAACATGGAGGTGGGCTAAAAGTATTGTCCGGGGAGATAGTGTCAGAGTTGGGAATAGGACTAGAAAGCTGGATCAGGGCACAGAGTAGCTCCTAAATATGAGAAAAGTATATAAATACTATTAACTGTAAACCCCATTGATCTGACCTAGGGTCCATGTCTCTTCATATTTAGCACAGGATCCTGTGTAACCTCTGCTCCCAGTAGGTCTGAGCCTGCATTCTGTGTCCTTAGCTAGGAACATATTAGGCTGTGCTCATTTCAGGACCAGTCTTCCTTATGTGGCAGAGTAGGTTGAGCCTCCCTTTGAAGAGTGGGGCAGTTTCTACCTTTGTTCTACATTGAGGGCAAGGTCCTCACAAGAGGGCTCACAAGAGGGTTTATGATGTTGTTCCTCATGAAGATGACCAGTGATGGTGGAGAAAGGGATGTTATCATATCTATATGGGAATCACAAAATTCCCTGGTTAGGACCCCAGATGATAGGGTGGAATGATAGTGACCGGAAAGACCACCATTAAAATGTGCCAGTCTTGGAGGCCAGATAGTGGTGCATCTAGTGAAGTGCATACATTACAGTGTACAAGGACCCAGGTTCAAGTCCCTGGTCCCCACCTGCAGGGGAAAGCTTCACAAGTGGTGAAGCAGGGCTGCAGGTATCTCTCTGTCTCTCTTCCTCTGTCTCTCCCTCCTCTACCAATTACACTATCTCCATCCTATAATAAATAAAATATTTTAAAAATTTTTTTGAAGTATGCTGATCTCTTACTTTACTTTATCTGACAGAGTTTGATTAGAGTGTTTGAGGGAAGTGAAATAGGAAGTAGGTGAGGTGGCTATCTAGGTCAATTAGAAAATATCCGATTAAGTTCTTTATGATGTCTTTTTTAGGTCTTTCTGCTTTCTTACTGTACTTTTTTGGAGTCCACTGCACACTTTTACTTTAAGATATATATATTTTCCCATATCTTATGGATACATGTGCATATGTGCCCTAGCTCATGTGCCCTGGTCTATATCTAGGTTCTGTAATGTTGTTAGGAAGTGTACCACCTGAAATAGGATTAAGGAGTCTTACGAGCTAAGACAATTTTTTCAATTTGCTTAAAAAATGCCATTGGAATTTTGATAGGGATTGCATTGAAATTGTAGATTGCTTTTGGTAGAACAACCATTTAACTAATGTTTATTAATGTTTAATACTAATCAAAGAACAAGGAATGTTCTTCCATTTCTGTAAGTCTTTCTCTATTTCATTTAGCAACGTGCTATAGTTTCCATTGTAAGGGTTCTTTGCCTCAGGGAGATTCACGCCAAGGTATGTTATCTTTTTGTTCTCAATAATAAATGGGATTGAGTCTTCTATTAGCCTTTCCTCTAATTCTTTGTTTGTATACAGAGATGCCACAGATTTATGTATATTGATTTTGTATACTGCTACTTTACTGATTTTATTGTTTTCAATAATTTTTGGTAGAATTCTTGGGTATATCTAGGTACAATATTATGTCATCAACAAATAGTAATAGTTCGATTTCTTCTTTTCCAATCTGTATGCCTTTGATATCTCTTTACTGTCTGATTAAAGTTGTGAAGCCCTCAAGAACTATGTTGAGTAAAAGTGGGAATAGGGAACATCCTTATCAGGTTACCAATTTTAGGGGGGAAACTTTCAACTTTTCCCCATTGAAAATGATATTAGTTGTGGATTTGTCATTTACACTCTCTATTATGTTGAGGAACGGTCCTTCTGTTCCCAGTTTCTGGAGGATCTTTTAATAGGTGTTGGATCTTGTTGAATGCCTTTTCAGCATCAATTCATGTGACCATGTGATTTTTCTTTTTCTTTTTGTTGAGATGATGAATTACATAGATTTCAGGCTGTTGAAGCATCCCAGGGATGAATCCCACTTAGTCTGGTGAATTATTATTTGATATCTTGTTGGATTCAAATTTTCCAAGATCTTGTTAAGAATCTTTGCATCAGTGTTCAACAGGGATATAGGTCTATAGGTTTCTTTTCTGGTAGAGTCCTTTCCTGCTTTGGGGATCAAAGTGATTTTTACCTCATAGCATGCATTTGGAGTGTTTGACCTTCTAAAATATTCTGGAATAGTTTGAGAAGAATAGATATTGGTTCTACTTTGAAAGTGTTATAGAATTCATTAGTAAAGCTATCTGGGCCTAGACTTTTACTCTTGGGAAGATTTCTGATGATTGATTCAGTTTCTAAACTAGTAACTGGCTTGTTTAAGCTGTCTACTTCCTCTTGGGTTAGCTTGGCAGGTGGTAGGATTCTAGGATTGCACCCATTTTTTTCTAGGTTTCCCAAATTATTTCCATAGAGATGTTTATAATATTCACATGTAATTCTTTATATTTCCCAATCTTCAGTTGTAATTTCATCCCTCTTGTTCCTGATTGTTTTTATCACAGCTTTCTCTCTTTTGCTTTTTGAGTCTAGCCAGTGGCTTATCTTTTATTTATCCTTTCAAAGAACCAGCTCTTGCTTACATTAATCATTTGGGTGGTTATTCTGGATTCTATTTCTTTAATTTCTGCTCTGATTTTGATTATTTCCTTTATACTGCTGACATATGGGTCTCTTTGTTGCTTTTTCTCTAGATGGCTCAGTTGTGATACCTTACTTGAAATCTTCACTTTTTGTTAATTTGGGCCTGTATTGCTATAAACTTCCCTCTTAGGACATCTCTTACTGCGTCTCACAGGGTCTGGTAGTTGGTATTTTCATTTTCATTGTTCTCCAATTAATATTCAGTTTATCTTGATTTTGTCACTGACCCAGGTATTATTCTGAAGCACACTGTTCAGTATCCATAGTATGGGTGCATTTCTTTGTTTCTTTTTGTGGTTAATTTCTTTTTATTATTATTTATTTATAAAAAAGGAAACAGACAAAACCATAGGATAAGAGGGGTACAACTCCACACAATTCCCACCACCAGAACTCCATATCCCATCCTCTCCCTTGATAGCTTTCCTATTCTTTAACCCTCTGAGAGTATGGACCCAAGGTCATTGTGGGATGCAGAAGGTGGAAGGTCCGACTTCTGTAATCGCTTTCCCACTGAACATGGGTGTTGACAGTTCATCCATACTCCCAGCCTGCGTCTCTCTTTCCCTAGTGGGGAAGGGTTCTGGGGAATCGGAGCTCCAGGACACATTGATGGGGTAGTCTTTTGACTGGTGAATTTAAGTTGTTCACATTTAGAGTGATTATGAATAAATGTGGTTTGCTTATAGCCATTCTTTTTTTTTTTTCCAAGGTTGTTGTATGTTTCTGTTGACCATTTTCCTGTTTGTTTCTGTTTGTTGTTTTATGTGTATGGTTTTCTACAATGGTCTTGCCTACTATATATATACTTCCTATTTATGTTTGTGCTATATTTTGTTTTGTAATTATCATGACTATTGTGTCTAACTTACAACATCTGCAAGAGTCTTTTTTAAGTGGCCGTGTTTCACCAACATTGGGCTATGCTGCTCTGTTTTGCTCCCTCCTTTCCTGTGTCTGGTTTTCCCTGTTGTTGTTGTGTTCCTAGTTCTATTTTAATTTTGACCATCTCATTTAAAAGTTGGAAATTTTTTTCTTTTTCTTTTCATGTGGGATTCCTCTCAATAATTTTTGCAAGGCAGGGTTGATCGTGGCAAATTCTTTCAATTTCTGAATGTTTGCAAAGATATTTATTTCTCTCTCATATTTGAAGGATAACTTAGCAGGATACAGAATTCATGACTAGAAATTCTTATATTTTAATACTTTGAATATGCCATTCACTCCTGTCTTACATCTAGTGTTTGTGATGAGAGTCTCAGGAATCTCTTTCTCTCACCCCTTTTCTGTCCACAAGTCACATCTGTGACTTGGTGAGTTTCCAAAGAAACCCTGGTTGTATTTTGTTGAGATTTCAGTTGCTTTTTTTAGTTGACTATGATTCTCCATAGCCATGCTTCCGGAAGTCCTCACATTGTAATCTTAGTTGTTAGCTACTACTGTTTTGCCCGTTATCTTCTTTAGCAACTTCTTCAAAATTAACCAACATCTGTTCCATTATAAGTATTAAAAGTGATTTTCAGTGTTACCACTACAGTTGGTTTTAATGCTTTAACTATAAGAGAGTGGCATTTTGAGATGTCACAGTATCCATTCTATTGTACTGTCTACCAAAAACACCTTATAAATCTGAACCAACAGGAAGAAAGGACTACGTAGAGTAATGGGACTAAGCAGAATAATGATGTGGAAAGTGCAGCCCAAAGAACAGCCTTGTGGCTAAAACTCTTACAGTAAATGCAAAGCTTATAAGCACATAAGATGGAATGTCCTCATGTCACAGCTGAAAATTGTAACATAAATATTTTTGTCAGTTGGCTTTATTCTACAGATGTTCTTGAGGATTTGTTGTTGAAACAGCCAACCACTCCTGAATTAAAGAAAAAAAAAAAAACTCTGGCAATATTCAAAGTGTCAACTAATTAGATCCAAATTGCAGCTGAACATTTTGAAATGTATGCATCACCCAAGTTAATACTGAGTGGATTTATTATAAATAGAATTTCAATTGCTGTCAAAAAAGGACATTCAGTGGGACAAGAGTAAACTAATTTTTGAGCGCTTATTAAACAATTAAATAAAGTCTTAGATGGGATGGTCTACAGTGGATTAAATGATGACTACTTCTTTAGTGCACTTAGAGAAAACTGTGCATGGTGCTCAGAAAACCACTGATTTTGCACATAGTATATTAGAATTTTTCAATATTTATTTGATAAGACAGAGAGAAATTGAGAAGGGAAGGGGAAGACAGAGAAGGAAAAAGACATCTCCAGCACTGCTTCTCTACTTTAGAAGCTTCCCCACTGTAGATGAAGACCTGGGGTTTAAATCCTGGTCTTTCTTTTTTTTTTTTTTTTCTATTTTTTTAATTTTTAATTTTTAAAATTTTTTTCTTCTTTTTTTATTTATTTATAAAACGGAGACATTGACAAAACCATAGGATAAGAGGGGTACAACTCCACACAATTCCCACCACCACCTCTCCATATCCCATCCGCTTCCCTGATAGCTTCCCTGCTCTTTATCCCTCTGGGAATATGGACTCAAGGTCATTGTGGGATACAGAAGGTAGAAGGTCTGGCTTCTGTAATTGCCTCCCCACTGAACGTGGGCATTGACTGGTTGATCCATACTCCCAGCCTGCCTCTTTTTCTCTCGTAGGATGGGGCTCTGGGGAAGCAGAGCTCCAGGACACATTGGTGGGGTTGTCTGTCCAGGGAAGTCTGGTCAGCATCATGCTAGCATCTGGAACCTGGTGGCTGAAAAGAGAGTTAACATACAAAGCCAAACAAATTGTTGAACAGTCATGGACCTAAAGCCTGCAACAGTGCAGATGAAGAGCTGGGGGGGGGGGGGGGGTCCTCCATTTTGTGGATAGCTAGTAGGCATATTCTAGTTACATTCCAAAAGGCCTATGGCTGTACTAGCTTTTTGTTTGTTTTGTTTTGTTTTTGAGCCTGAAATCAGATTTGCAGGTGGATCCAAACTACCATCTAGGGAGATGATGTCATGGCTGGAAAAGGGACAGAAAGCTGAATCAGGGAAGAGAGTAGCTCCCTAATATGGGAAAGGGGTATAAATATTGTTGACTATAAACTCTATCGATTTGATTTGGTCTGGGGCTCATATTCAGCTTAGGAGCCTATATGACCTCTGCATCCCTGTAGATCTGAACTCACATTCTGTGGCCATGAGTAGGAACATTCCAAGCTGCCCCAATATCGACCCATCTTCCTCAAGTGTAGCGTAGAGTATGTCGTCCATCTTCCCTTCGGAGGATGGAACATTCTCTACCATTGTTGATCTGAGTTGAGGGCAAGGTCCTATGGGAGGCCCACAAAGGGGTCCATTTTGTTGTTCCTGATAGAGATGACCAGTAACAATAGAGAGAAGGATTTATTTGAGGTCTAGACCCATCATGTCTGTTTGGGAATCTCAGGACTCCCCAAATAGTGCCCCAGCTGATAGGGTGGCCTGATAATGACCAGAGTCATCATTAAAGTATGCAAGTCTCTTGCCCTTATTCAGCTTTTGCAGTCCTTGCTTTGCTAAAGTTAGCTTCGGAGGTGATTGGAGAGAACTGTAATAGGAAGTAGGTGAGGAGGGTATCTAAGTCTAGTTAGATACTATTTCATTATGAACTTGATACTGACTCACTGCAGACTATTGTGTAATTTTGCTTTCAGGTATATATTTTGCCATAGTTTATGGATACATGTGAACATATGCCCTATCTCATGGGACCTGGTCTATATCTTGTCGGGCTGAGCTTCACTGACGGGAGACAGACGACCTGGGACTCATGGTTGAACAGTAGGCAGTCTCTCTTTATTCATGCAGGAAGCAGCACAATCTAAGCCGAGCTAGACTAAACTAACTAAAACTAACAATGCTGCCTTTATATATACTTGCCAAGTAGGGTGTAAACAGGATGTGATGTAGAGAGGGTGGAGAGAAAAGTGACTGATGAAAATCAGGGTGTGACAAGGAGAGGGGGTGAAGCAAAAACACATCATGGGGATTAAACCAATGCCCTGCAGTAGTTATGTAAATAGAATACAGTGGTTATGTAAATAGAATGCAGTGTTAAGCAGGGGGGATTAAACCAAATGAAATAGAAGGGGCTTTTAGAAGCAGAATTAGAAGCATACCAACAATATCTAAGTTTTGGGACTTTGTTAGGAAGTGAATTGCCTGGAATGGAATTAGAGAATGCTATGAAAGGAAAGGTCTCACCCGAGTAATGGAGCTGAAGGGTTGACATTCCACGCCTAATGTCTCTGGACACAGTCTGAACTGAAGCATGCTGAGGTGGTACTCATTGCATTGATTAGGTTGGATCGGCAGATACAATATTATTTGGTATGAATTGACAGAAGCATGCAGGAAAGTGAGCTCCACCGTAGAGGTTCCAGGACTGGGGGAAATATAGGCTTTATAGAGGAAATGTGAGGTTCCTGCTGTCTTAGGGTTCAAGAAGACAATAGATAGTTATTGTTATCATCACATTATTCGGTAACTGGGTTAACTTTGAAAAATCCGTTTGTTAAGATTTGCTGTATCATACCCAACATCACTATAATTTATGCCCTGTGACATTATTTATATATACCTGTATCACCGGTTGCTTCTATTCTCCCTGATACAGGCTTTTGAGAGAGTCAGCATATCAAAGACTCAGCCTATGTATTAAAAAGACTCAGTCTGTGCTTTAAAAAGTTTGAGATATACAATCAATTTTTCCTCTCTCATATTAATTAAATAGTGATTTATATGACTAAAAAATAATAGGAGTGTACATAAACACCATTCCCACCACCAAAAACTGTGTCTCATCCCACCACCACCACCACCACCACCTCCTGCCACCCCAGGAAGCTGAAGAACTCTGGTCTTTCTAAACAGTAATGTCGGCACTCAACCTGTTTTGGCACTAGTTGACTCCAATGTATTAGATTCTAATCCCGTTGTTGTTACTGACTTTTTGAAGGTTAAAAAGTCACTTAATCAATGATGAAGTTACCTTCTTCACTTCATAGTGGATGTAAATTGAACAGATTATGTTAAATAAGATAAACCAGAAAGAGGATGACTATGGAATGATCTTATCCATGGGCAGAAATTAAAAAACAAGAACAGAAAGGGGGAAACACAGAGTAGAACTTTGAGTGAGTTTGGCATACTGCACCAAAGCAAAGGACTCTGGGGAGTATGGGAGGGACAGTTTCAGGTCCTGGTGCATAATAGTAGAAGGGGACCTAGGCTGGGGTGAGGGTGCTTTGTAGACTCTTGTCATTGTGAAATAAGTAATTTTATCCATTTGTCAATAACTGCATAACTGTAAATCATTAATTCTCCCAATAAAAAGGGGGGAGTCACATATTTTTGTGTATACTGAGTCCCTACCTAATTCCACCTACAAATTAAAAAAAAAACAAAAACAGATTTAATGACTTGAAGTGATGTCAGTCATCCGCATTTCAGGACCCACCATTTCCTAGAAGCTCAGTTGGCAAATTCACACATTTGTGCTACTATTGCTCTCACAGTGACAAATAGGAAGGACCTGAAATTTAGCTTTGGAAGATCTCCATTTTTGCCTCAGGATGAAATTTGTCAAAGTTTATCACAAGATGCATCACAGAAATATCTGTCTGCTCATTATATATAAAAAAGAACATTGCAGCTCTTAGATTTCTAAATGAAGCAGTGTTGAGCCTGTAGCAAGTGACCCATCATGAGACATTCTCAAGTCAAAGCCAGAAAATGTTCCCTGAGAGGTATGAAGAAGAGACTGTGTTGTAAATTCATAGATATATTGATTATCTCAAGCTTTGTAACAAAGTGCCACAAGTTGGGTGGCTTAACGTTGTAGAAATATATTGTCTCACATACAGTTCTAGAAGTCCAAAGGAAAGAAAGACAGCTACTGGGTTATGCTCCTTCTGAAAGCTTTAGGTAAAAATCATACCTTCCCAGCAGTCTTTAGCACAGCATGGTTTGTAGCAGCATCACTATAATCTCTGCTTCTGCCTTCACATGGCCTCCTTCCTCCGTGTACCTGTGTGTGTGTATGTGTGTGTGTGTGTGTGTGTGTGTGTGTGTGTGTGTGTGTCCCTATATTTCTATATCCTTCTAAAGAAAATGAGTCCTTGAATGTAGGGTCCACCCTAAATCCTTTATGACTTCCTCTTAATTTACTTATATCTGAGAAAGTTCCAATTTCCAAATAATGTTGCATTTATATGTATAGAGGGTTAGGACTTTCTACCAAGAGTTAGCAGTTATGGGAGGAGACATAGTTCAACCCACAACAGTAGATATGGCTGACTGATAGGAAGATATTGCCAACTAGGAAGCTCTAGGAGTTTAGAACTCCTTTCTTCCAAAATGATATAATTTGTAGGTTCAATAGTTGACTAGCACTCTTAATTAGTACTAGAGTGACTCATACTGTTCTGGTTTTTTAATGTCTTCATTTCTGTGTCTCTCTTCCTAATGTGGAAAAAGTTTGTTTGGAGCAATGAAACCCACACACCAGCAAATAATAATAAATAAATAAAATAAGAAATGTGATGCTTAGGGCATACCCATAACTGACTTGCCTTCTCTGTATCTGTTTTGTCAGCTTTGTATTTTTCTGTATTCTAGGATTTTTTAACCCTAGGCAAAATGGAGAAAATGGATAAAATTGGAAGTGATTAGCTGTGTAACTATTATATATTTTTATAATGGCATGTCTTATTTTTTAATAATTGTTTTAAAATATTTATTTACTTATTTATTCCTGATCCCATTCCTTGAACTTTGTGCCATATTCACTTAACCTTCTGTGCTACTGCCCGACTCCCACATGTCTTATTTTTTATTTAATATAATTTTAAATATTTATTTATTAGAGACAGAAATTTGATGGGAAGGGGAAAATGAGACAGAAACAAATTCAGACACATGCAGTACTGCTTCACCACATGTAAAGCTTTTGGGGTTTGAACCTGGGTCCTTACTCAATATAATATGTGTGCACTTCCAGGTGTACCACCATCTGGCCCCTTAATATAGTTTTTAATTAATTATTTAATAAATATTTGTAATATTAAAGGGGTATAGTTTCACCCTCACCAGAAAACATGGTTGTCATAGTCCTAGAGAGAGTTTGGTTTTTCTCTTCTTTTTTCTTGTTTCAGTTCTTTCACATGTACTCCACGTGTGTGCAAAAACATGAGGTAATTGTCACTGACGTCCTTATGATTATACTTTATAAAAATGAACTATAATTAAAAAATAAGAAGGGATATATTGTTATATGTTTGTTTGTACCTGCTGTCCAGCTTTGTAGAAAATAGCATGATTTTGTTATCTGTTTGTGTTTTATCCTGTTGATATATGTGGTTACAGTTGAAGCATATAAGGAACATTACATGTAGATAAATAGTTGGAAAATATAGAAGTGTTTTAATAGCCTTTTCAAGTATTTACAATTTTGAACACTTCAAACTTAGAAAATAATAATCTCTTAAAGGTTACTACTGTGTCACATTAAAATTATTTTGTCTACCTTTTACTGGGGATGTATGTGTTTTACCTGTGCACTGGTCATTTGCAAAATTTTGGCTCAGCAAGTTATGTAGTTCTTCTAAAATTTGACATTTTATTTTCAGTTTTGTTATTTGAATAACAAAAGACATCTCAAGTATTAACATCGCCACCAATTTTATCAGGGAAGTACTTTCAATATTAGAATGTTGTCGAGCTCTCAGTGGTAGATATGAGTTTTTCAGAGTTATGATTTTCACTTGAAAGCTTGAATTTTATCTACAAATATTGGTAGTTATTTCTCTTGATGTAACAGACTCACTTCATTAATTTTTGAGAAAATGTCTGACAAACACTCCAGCATGAATAACCATAATTTGTCTGTCAGTTGTTCTTTCAAGTGAAAAAGTGGATTCTGTGAAAAATGGCTATTTTGCTAGCAACCGTACTATTAAATGTGCGCTTTTCTTCCTCAAGACAGCCATCCTACTTCAGAATGAGCAGGAATGCTATATGTTCATTTCTCGGTTTGTCATATAGGATATTTTTAAAGTGTATTTAATAGATGAGACTTAGTAAAATTAATCACTTTTATCTTTTCTCAAAGATATTCTTATGTGAAACTCTTTTCCACTGCAATTATCTAGTTGTGGAGAATAGAATGTCTATTAGCATACTTTGATGCTGCTATCTGGATTTGTATTAAGGCACTACCATGAATTACATCATTGATGCACATATCAACACAGTAAAAAATAAAAATCAAGTAATGTCTCAAGGCTACAAAAAAAAAGTTTTAGATCTTAGCCCTTAGCACCCTTGATATCCACTGGCTAATTTTGAGAACAGCTGATCTATAAATCTTACTCTACACTTAATTTGAATAGTATAGAAAATATAGGAGTCTGGCAGTAGTGCACATGGCGCAAAGAGCAAGGACCAGTGCAAGGATCCCAGGTGGGGGTTGCTTCACAAGTGATAAAGCAGGTCTGTAGGTGTCTTTCTTTCTCTCCCCCTCTCTGTCTTCCCCTTCTCTCGATTTCTCTCTGTCCTATTTAACAGCAATGACATCAATAACAACAATAATAATAACCACAATACTAAAACAACAAGGGCAACAAAATGGGAAAAAATGGCTTCCAGGAGTAATGGTACAGGCACCGAGCCCCAACAATAACCCTAGAGGCGAAAAATAAAAATATCTTTGGTTGGCCTTACACAATAGCAGATAATTTTTTTATTAGTGATTTAATAATGATTGACAGAATTGTGGGATCTGAAGGGGGTCTGGTCGACTTACTCTGCCACTTAGGGAAGACTGGTCCTAAAATGAGCACAGCCTAATATGTTCCTAGCTAAGGACACAGAATGCAGGCTCAGACCTACTGGGAGCAGAGGTTACACAGGATCCTGTGCTAAATATGAAGAGACATGGACCCTAGGTCAGATCAATGGGGTTTACAGTTAATAATATTTATATACTTTTCTCATATTTAGGAGCTACTCTGTGCCCTGATCCATCTTTCTAGTCCTATTCCTAACTCTGACACTATCTCCCCAGACTATACTTTTAGCCCACCTCCATGTTATCTGTGGGGCTCAGGCAAAGATTAGTAAAGTAATGGCCCCCCTGGAATATACCTAAAATAGACTTTCTAGCTTCTGCCTACATAAAGACCCCAAATCTTATCTGATATATGTTTACCTTTAGGTTCCTGATTATTGAACAGTTTGTTCTGCTTTATATATTACTCCTTTTCAGCCACCAAGCTGCAGATGATAGCCTGAAGCCAACCTGATTTCCCTGGGCAGATGATCCCAACAATGTATCTTGAAACCCCACCTCTTCATAGATCTATCCCACTAAGGAAAGATAAAAACAGGCTGGGAATATAGATCAACCTGTCAATGCCCATGTCCAGTGGAGATGTAATAATAGAAGGTAGATCTCCCATCTTCTTCTCCCCATAAAGATCTTTGGTGCAGACTGCCAGATGAATAAAGAATAAGGAAGCTTCCAGTAGAGGGATGGGATATGGAACTCTGGAGGTGGGAATTGTATGGAATTGTACCTCTCTCATCCCACAATCTTGTCAATCATTATTAAATCACTAATTTAAAATAAATAAATAAAAAGAGGGGTACAGTTCCCAACACCAGAGTTCCATATCACCTCCCCTCCATTAGAAATTTCCCTATTCTTTATCCCTCTGAGAGTATTCACCAGGATCATTATGAGGCACAGAAAGTGAAAGGTCCGGCTTCTGTAATTGCTTTTCCACTGAACATGGGCACTGGCATGTCGATCCATATACCCAGCTTGTTTCTGCCCTCCCTAGTGGGGTAGGGCTCTGGGGAGGTGGGGTTCCAGGACACATTGGTGACATCAGGTTAACATCATGGTAACATCTGCAACTTGGTGGCTGAAAAGCATTAAGTTATAAAGCAGAACAAAAATTTTTAATCATCAGGAACCTAATGCTTTTCTTTAAATTATTATTGCCACCAGGATTATTGCTTGGGCTCAGTGCCATCACAACAAATCCATTGCTTCTGATGGCCATTTTTTCATCTCTCTCTCTCTCTCTCTCATTTGGTATGACAGAAAGAAATTGAGAGAAGAGGGGAAGGTACAGAGGGAGAGAGACACCTGCAGTACTTGCTTCACTGCTTGTGAAACTTCTGCCCTACAGGTGGGACTGGAGGCTCGAACCCAGGTCCTTCCTCATGGTAATGTGTGTGCTTAACCTGGTGCATCATCACACAGCTTCCACAGATGTTTCATTAAACTAGAACTTCACTATCCTTAAATTGTCTAGAGCATGTTAAGGTCAGGTATATTATGGTAAATTCTAACTGTTGAGTTTTCAAAGAAAAATAAGCCAACTAACATAGAAATTAAGATGGAGATAAAAAGTCAACCCATATCTGTAGCATTGGGAGAACTATTGCAGTTTCCAATCAAAAGGGATAGGGACACAGAACTTGGGTGGTGGGAATTATGGTAATAATTATGGTATAATTATGGTGTGGAATTATAACCCTATTATATTATAATTTTGTAAATCACTATTAAACTACTAAAAAAGTCAGCAGGATAAAGTGGAAAAGGAAAGGAGAAAAGTCACATTGGGGGCTAAAAAATTGAAGTGAAAAATTGCATAGTCTCATCTAAATAATGTAGACACAGATAATGAAAATATACCTCCAGGGTTTTAAGGAAACTAACATTAAAACTACTAAGCCATCATAATTTAAAGAGAGGCTATAATAGTGGATTTAGAAATTAAAATGTATAAAAATTTAAAAAAAAAAACTAGACCTTTTTTTCACATGACTTTTCAGAAATATACTTCCTATTACCACAAACTTGTGGAGAGATAGGATTGTTAATTTTGACAATGGCCTAGAAATGTCCTTAAAACATGTTCTTATCTCTTAAGAGTGCTGACATTTGTGAACTACCTGAGTCCTATTTGAAAATCATTTCCAAATGTATAGCTAAGGAGTAATAAGTTTCAAGACCTTGTGTATCAATACCATTTTCTAGCTTTTTTTCTTCCCATGGAGAGTAGCTTCCAATTCCAAGAAATATTTGGTGAGCAAATGTGTATTTACTCAATTTCCATCACAATATTTTGTTTAAACTGGTCACTCCCTGAATACTTGTTGAATTGATTTACACATTATAATGTTGATAGCTTTATAGTCTCATATGACTTTCAACCTTAATTGATCTAGACAGAAGTTAGACCTGGGACATTGGAAGGCAAAAGTGAAGCTCTCTTTTGGAAATAACAGTGTTGAATTACATGTTGGGTTGTAGGAAAAATCATGGCACATTTTTGCATAGAGTTATCACTGGGACTCGGTGCCTGCATAACAATTCCACACAGCTGATAGAAGCCATTTTATTTTTGATAGAGATTGAGATAAAGAGAGGAAAGGGAGAGAGAAATGGAGAGGAGGGACACCAGCACTGCTCCATCACTCAAGACGCTTCCTCCCTGCAAGTGTATGGGGGGTCGGGTGGGGGGGAGCAAGTGGGATTTAAACTTTGGTTCTTGCATATGGTAAATAAAGTGTATGCTCTATCTGGTGCACTGCCACACAGCTCTTCTTTCCTTCCTTCCTTCTTTCCTTCCTTCCTTCCTTTCTTCATTCATTAATTTTGGAAGTATCATGCTTATGTTGCTAGTTATAATTTAGATGTGATTTTCTCTTATATTAGAATTCAGCTCTTCTATGACTATCATTCCTAAACTCTAGCTCTAGCACATACAGATAATTCCCTACCTGTTGCTTCATAACGTGAACCTTTCACAGTTCTGACTAAATCAATGTGCACTTTTTACAATATTATGAACTTCCCAGGGGGTGATGCCATGGAGTAACGAGAACTTAAATGCAATAATTTTAATTCAACTTATAAATTACACATTTATTTATCCCATTGTTTATTTGTAATAACAATACATTCTATTCTTTCCTTCTCTTTCTTTGCTTTCTTGCCACTAGGGATACTGCTGGGCTCAGCACCTGCACTACAAATTCACCACTTCCAGTAGAGCAAAGGGAAATTGAGAGGGGTGGGGGAGATAGAGGGAATCATAAATAGAGATACCTGTGTAGTCCTGCTTCACCACTTTCAAAGCATCCACTCTGCAGCAAGGGGAGAGGGGGCTCATACCTGGGTCCTGTGCTTGGTAACAGGTGTGGTTAGCCCAATGTACCACCACCCAGTCCCCTGGTATCTTCTTTCTATTGAAATACTGTATTATTTTCCTTGTAATTAATATCTTTTGGAATACCTCCATTTTTAGATGGAGGATAAAGAGACAGAAACAGAAAGAAGGAGAGACAACACAGAACTGTTCACTTATTAGTGAAGCTTCCCCTGTATAGTGCTCCCATATGGTGGTAAGGGACTTGAACCTAGCTCCTCACACATAGTAGAGTATACACTATGCCAGGTGAGCTATCTCCCAGCCCATTGTTACTTATTTTTATGACAACGAAAGAGACTAGAGCATTGCTCATATCAGGCACATGGTGGTGCATAGTATTGAAATATTATATACAAATATATTATATATGTTATATATATTAAAATAAATCTTATATATAATGTTTATTATATAACTATACATATTTATTTATTTTTACTATATCACATCTCTGATCTGGTTTGTGGTGTTAGAGACTGAACCTGGGACCTCTGAGCACACACAACTATGCTAGCCCACTATTGTCCCACTATGTCCCTAGCCCACTATTGAGTTACTGTTAAATGAGACATTGCTAGTGTCACAGAGAACACAAGACAATAGTCTTTTAATTTTTTATTTTAAAGTAAGTTTCAGGGCTTTACCTAAGGCAGTGATAGCAGAATGAATCAGTTATTTTTATTTGTTTGTTTTTAAGTTTTTATCTATAAAATGGAAACACTGACAAGACCATAGGATAAAAGGGGTACAATTCCTACCACCGGAACTCCATATCCTATTATCTCCCCTGATAGCTTTTCTATTCTTTAACCCTCTGGGAGCATGGACCCAGGGTCATTATGGGGTACAGAAGGTGGAAGGTCTGGCTTCTGTAAATGCTTCCCCTCTGAACATGGGCATTGACAGGTAGATCCATACACCTAGCCTGTCTCTATCTTTCCCTAGCAGGGCAAGGCTCTGGGGAGGTGGGGCTCTAGGACAAATAGTGAAGTTGTCAACCCTGGGAAGTCCAGTTGGCATCATGGTAGCATCTGGAACCTGATGGCAGAGTAATGAAGTTGGTGGGTTCACATTCCATGCCTGACATCTCTGGATGCAATCTGAAGTGAAACATGCTGAGGTGGTACTGGTTGCATTGATTAGGTTGATATCAGCAGGTGCAGTATCAGTTGGTATGGAATGGGAAAGGCATGCAAGAAAGTGAGCCTCACCTTAGAGGTTATAAGACTGAGGGAATTATGGACTTTATAGAGAAAGGGGAAGGTTCCTGCTGTCTTAGGTTTTTAAAAAAGCAGTAGATAGTTAAAGCTATAACCAAATCTGGCAGTTGGGTTAACTTTGAAAATCCCATTGTTCGAATTTGCTGTAGCATACAAGACCTCATGTAATTTATATAGTTTTCTGCTGTTTACTTATAGCTGTATCTTATAAAGGAACACCACCTGTTGCTTTTGTTCTCCGTGGTCTAAGCTTTTGGAGATTTAATATTTCAAAGAACAAGTCATTATTAGGAATGTATTTCATTATGAACTTTATATTGACTTCACTGCAGACTATTGTGTACTTTTGCTTTCAGGTATATATTTTGCCATAATTTATGGATACATGTGAACATATGCTCTATCTCATGGGACCTGGTATATAATGAAATAGTGTCTCCTTAGATAACCTCCTCACCTGCTTCCTATTACACTTCCCTCACTCACTGCAAAGCTAACCTTAGCAAAGCAAGGATTGCAAAAGCTGAATAAGGGTAAGAGACTGGCATGCTTTAACAATGACTCTTTAGTCACTATCAGGCCACCCCATCAGCTGGGGCACTAGTCAAGGAGTCCTGAGATTTCCAAACAGACATGATGGGCCTAGACCTCAAATAAATCCCTCTCTCCATTGTTACTGGTCATCTCTATCAGGAACAACACAATAGGCCCCTTTGTGGGCCCTCATAGGACCTTGCCCTCAACTCAGATCAACAATGGTAGAGAATGTCCCATCCTCCAAGGGGAGGATGGACAACATACTCTATGCTACACCTGAGGAAGATGGGTCAATATTGGGGCAGCCTGGAATGTTCCTATTCATGACCACAGAATGTAAACTCAAATCTATAGGGATGCAGAGGTCACATAGGCTCCTAAGCTGAATATGGGCCCTCAAATCATTGGGGTTTACAGTCAACAATATTAATACACCTTTCCCATATTTGGGAGCTACTCTCTTCCCTGATCCAGCTTTCTGGTCATTTTTTTTTTTCAGCCATAGCATCATCTCCCCATACAATAACTTGGATCCATATCAATTCAGGGCCTGCATATCAGATTTCAGGCTCAGGGAAAAAAAAAAAAAACTAGTATAGCCACAGTCCCTTTGGAATATAACTAAAATATGCTTACTAACTATCTACAAAACAGACCCCCCCCCCACCCCCAAGTCTTCATCTGCACTATTCCAGCCTTTAGGTTCATGATTAGTCAACAATTTGTTTGGCTTTGTATGTTAACTCTCTTTTCAGCTACCAGGTTCCAGATGCTAGCATGACGCTGACCAGACTGCCCTGGACAGACAACCCCACCAATGTGCCTTGGAGCTCTGATTCCCCAGAACTATTCCCCACTAGGGAAAGATAGAGGCAGGCTGGGAGTATAGATCAATCTGTCAACACCCATGCTCAGTGGAGAAGCAATTTGCAGAAGCCAAACCTTCCACCACAATGACCATATTCCCAGAAGGTTAAAGAATAGGAAAACTATCAAGGAAGGGGATGAGGCATGGAGTTCTTGTGGTGGGACTTGGATGGAGTTGTACCCCTCTTATCCTATGGTCTTATCAGTGTTTCCTTTTTATAAATAAAATTAAAAATTAAAATACAATCATTATTAAATACCCCCTTCTTACTACTGGAAAAAAAAGGAAATGTATTAACAATTTGATCCCACTGTTAGAATTCAATCCAATTACTAATTTGAAGTCTTAATGCTTACATTGAAGGAACATATACTCAGATATACTTTTGTTGCATATGGTCCATGCAACAAAAGTTTGCGACGTTCAATCCGTTTTTCCCCTCTCCTATAAATTGAATAATAATTTGTGAGACTATAAGTTAATTGGAGTATATATTAACACCATTTCCACCACCAAAAGGCTGTGTCTCATTCCCCCCCACCCAGTGAAGCTGAACATCTCACTACCCACCCAGAAATTTTTATTTTGGTGCCTTACTCCAAACTCAGTCAAATTCTGCTTTGAGTTTCCCTTTCTGTTCTTCTTTCTCAATTTCTGTTTATGAGTAGGATAATCCCTTACTCATCTTTGTATTTCTGACTTAACATAATTCCTCCTCGCTCCATCCAGGATGGGTTAGAGAAGGTGGGTTCATTGTTCTTAATAGCTGCATAGTATTCCATTGTGTAAATATACCACAGCTTTCTCAGCATTTGTCTGTTGTTAGGCATCTGGTTTGCTTCCAGGATTTAGCTATTATGAATTGTGCTGCTATGAACATGGGTGTACACACATCTTTTTGACTGAGTATTATGGAGTCCTTAGGCTATATCCCTAGGAGAGAAATTTCTGGGTCATGTGGGAGGTCTATTTCTAGCCTTGTGAGAGTTCTCCAGACTGTTCTCCACAGAGGCTGGACCCATTTACATTCTCACCAGCATTGTAGGAGGGTTCCTTTGTCCCCAGAACCTCTCCAGCATTTGTTGCTACTGTCAGTTTTGATGTATGCCATTCTCACAGGGGTGAGGTGGTATCTCAGTGTTGTCTTTATTTACATTTCTCTGATAATCAGTGACATGGAGCAATTTTTCATGTGTTTGTTAGCCTTTTGGATCTCTTCTGTAGTGAATATTCTGTTCATATCCTCTGCCCATTTTTGGATGGGGTAATTTGCATTTTTGTTGCTGAGTTTGCTGAGCTCTTTCTATATTTTGGTGATTAGTCTCTTGTCTGATGTATGGCATGTGAAGATCTTCTCCAGTTCTCTCAGGGGTCTCTTTATTTGGGTGATGGTTTCTTTTGCTGTCCAGAAGCCCTTCAATTTGATGCAGTCCTATTGATTTGTTTTTGTTTTAGTCTTCCTTGCAATTGGATTTGAATCATCAAAGATGTCCTTGATGTTTAGTTGGGAAAGTGTTCTACCAATGTTTTCCTCTAAGTATTTGATAGTTTCTGGTCTAACATCCAGGTCCTTGATCCATTTGGAGTTGACTTTTATTTCTGGTGAGATAAAGTGGTTCAGTTTCATTCTTCTCCATGTTTCAACCCTGTTTTCCCAGCACCATTTATTGAAGAGAGCTTCCTTCCTCTATTTAATACTTTGTGCCCCCTTATCAAAAATTAGATGTCCATTGGTGTGGAGGTTTATTTCTGAGCTTTCGATTCTGTTCCACTGGTCTGTGTACCTATTTTATTCCAGTACCAGGATTTTTTTAATTATGATGCCTTTGAGATCTGGGAGTATGATGCCTCCATTTCTGGTCTTCTCCTCAAGATTGTTTTGGTGATTCTAGATGTTTTCTGGTTCCAGATAAATTATTGCAATTTCTGTTCTATTCTCTTGAAGAAATTTGGTGGGACTTTGATGGGTATAACATTAAATTTGTATATGGCTCTGGGGAGAATATTCATTTTGATGATATTAACTCTTCCAGTCTATGAGCATGGGATGCCTTTCCATTTCTTGGTATTATTCTGTTTTCTGCTTCTGTTAATCTGCTTTCTCTTCCGTCACCTTCTTTCTTCAGTTCAGTTATTTATTTATTTATTTATTTGCTTGTTCTGCTAGTTGCCCTTTTAGCTCAGCTATTTCAGCTTTGAATTCTCTAATTACCTCGAGGTAGCTATTATTTTCCTTGAGGGTCTCATCTGTTGTTTCCCTAATTTTGATAGCTTTTCCTCAATGGTTGTCTTCATTTCTGTGATTAATGGTTTAGTTATTGTTTGGGCATCTTCTTTACTTATAGGTGCTTCCTCCTGAGAATTGACAGATAACCTAATCAAATAAGCGTATATGTAGATGCTGATGTTGGCAAATATAGAGATATATAAATATAAAAAAGAAACCATAGAGGAGGGGGCTGACACTAGCACTCCCTGTTAAGCATGCCTGTTTCCAAGGAGAAGGACCAGGGTTTAAACCACTGCACCCCACTTGCAGAGGGAATGTTTAACAACTGGTGAAGCAAGTCTCTTCCACATGTCTCTGAATTTCTCTCTGTCCTATCTAATAAAAATTAGAAAGTAAAAAAGACAGAGAGAAGGGGGACAAAATGGCCACACTGAGTCCTGGGGATAACCCTCTGGTAGATTTAAAAAAAAAAAATAAAAGGAGAAGGAGAATAGGAAAACACAGAGTAAATGATAAGTGAATGATTTTATCCTCTAAATGAATTACCTTTACTAGGGGCCACTCACTTCCTCTGTGCTTTTATTTCCTACTAGCTATAGCTAGGTTTCCTAGTTTCTTATTTTTTTATTTTATATTTCTTATATACTTATTTCTTAATTTTTTCTTTATTGAGGGATTGATGGTTTACAGTCAATAGTAAAATACAGTAGTTTGTATATGTGTACAAGCTCATCCTTATAGGTGGGAACCAGAGGCTCAAACCTGGTTGCACCACCACCTAGGCCCATCTCCTACTTTCTTCTGTGAGATATTGTAGAAAGTTTTAAACCCTCTCACTCTAAATTTTTCAGGAATAATAGTAATAATAATACATAGCAATCATGTGGCGGCAATAATTAACTCAAAAAGCCACCTCACTGACTTGAGATTTGTTGATATTAGGAAATCATTGTTAATTTCCTAATTATCGTTGGGAAATTATTTTAGGTGGGATATTTTATTTGTTGCGAATGGATCCATACATTTTATAAACATATACTAAAATATTTGTGGATAAATATACCTGAGAGTTGCTTTAAATGGACATAGGAAGGCATAGGGAAATGGATAAAACAATAATGATACGGGGGCCAGGCGATAGCACAGCGGGTTAAGCACACGTGACGCAAAGAGCAAAGACCCATGCAAGTATCCCAGTTCGAGCCCCCAACTCCCCACCTGCAGAGGAGTTGCTTCACAAGCAGTGAAGCAGGTCTGCAGGTGTCGATCTTTCTCTTCCCCTCTCTGTCTTCCCCTTATCTCTCAATTTCTCTCTATCTTATCCAACAATGACAGCAATAACAACAGTAATAACAACAATGATAAACAACAAGGGCAACAAAAGGGAAAAGCTGGCCTCCAGGAGTAGTGGATTCAATAGTGCAGGCACTGAGGTCTAGCAATAACCCTGGAGGCCAAAAAAAAAAAAGATGATAAAATGATATAAACTGATGATAATTCACCACTCTTTTTTGTATGTTTGAATTTTCCACTCATAAAAAGGTTTTTCTTGGCTTCCAGGGCCGGGGGGGTGGAATAGGACACAGTCTTTTGGTGGTGGGAATGGTGTTTATGTACACTCCTATTAAAGTGTAGTCATATAAATCACTATTTAAAAAAAAAAGGCTGGTTGGTGGCACACCCCGTTGAGTGTACATGTACAGTGCACAAGGGCCTGGGTTCAAGCCCCTGGTTCCCACCTGCCGGAGGAAAGCTTTGTGAGTGGTAAAGCAGTGCTGTAGGTGTCTGTGTCTCTGTCTCTCTCCCTCTCCCTCTCCATCAACCCCTACCCTCTCAATTTCTGGCTATCTGTATCTAATAAATAAAAATAATAAAAACAAATTTAAAATTTTATTAAAAAGGTTTTTCTCCAAGACTGTCATGAAATGAGAAAATATGTCTTACACATTACATGTTGATAGCCAACTAGAACTTGTAGTTAAGCATTTTACTCATTTTTAATAATTTTACTAATTTTTAATAAGTAATTAGTAACTACTTATAATTATTTACTTTAATAATTATTTAATAATTTTGGTTGACCAAAAGGGTGGCTTAGTTGCTCTACATGAATAAAGTCATGACTTAAAGAAAAATAACTTCTTTTGATGAAAGTCACAAATTTGGCTATTTGCAGAAACACCTACCAATCTCGAACTCCTATTACAGAAATCAGCAGTATTCTGACCCACAATTCTCTGCCCAAAGACAGTTCCTGAAAATGGTATAATTCTCTCCTCATTTTTAAGTGTCAGCAGTCACTTTAGCATCCCACTGACTAGCGACTTTGAAATTCGTTTAAACAGTACTAATCAGAGTGGATGTTTTATTTATGTTAATGTACTTTTCCCACCATATGCTTTACTTTCAGCCATTTAACTGTAACCAGTTTTAATTTAGACACTCATTAGTATTGGAAGAGTGGGGATTTGGAAATACTGCCTTAAAAAAAGTTTTCTCTTCAACTTATTTTTACCCTTTCCCACCTCTGTCTCCATGGAAATGGGGTCAGAGGTCACAGAGAATGCACTGGGAACCAGCAGCTGAGAATGAGAATTTGCACTTAGAGATTTCAGCTGAAAGCTATAAACTCTAGAACCAGCTAAGTCTCTTGGCCACTGTGGCCTTTGGTTTTTAAAACTGATAAATAAGGTGGTTTTTTTTTTCTTTATGGGGGCAGAAGAGATAATACTAAGTAAAAACCATTTTTCCATTTATACTTGAGCTGTGCAATAAATCAAGTATTAGAGGCATTCCTTCAAAAATCATTTTCAACTTAAATTTTTTAATGATAGTGAACTTTTTGGAACTAAGAACTTACCATTAGTTTCATTGCTACTCTTTCAAGCTTGCGATAGTACATGATATTTGAAGGAAAACATGTGTGTTTACTCATTGCATGCAGTTTGTTATAAATGATTCTGTCTAGTGGATTATCATCACCACAGCACAATTCGAACTCACTTGAATATAACAAAAAATCTAGATTGTGGGCAATCAGTATCATTCTAAAACATGTTGTGAATTAAAGTCTAATTTACTATTCGCTTCTTGAATTCGTGAACTGTAAGCACTATTTCATATATTTCACACTTTTAAGTGTTGAGGTTACTTTCTTATAAGCCAATTGAAAATATCTATGGAGGCTGGATACTTCAGTGTGCCAAATATAGGATATGTAGAATATATTATTTTATTCACTGTCAGAGAAAGTGATTATTGAAACCATATGAAATGCAAACATAAGTTCAAAAAAGGCTAACAGGTCCTTATTCAATTTGGAACCAAAAAAAAAAAATCGGTGTTTTGAACTGTTCCTCTTTCAATATTCCTTTTCTCTTCGTGCCGTACAGTCGTATGGTTCAAAGTTTATAGACAAAATTATTTCCAAGTACTTTGTAAAATTTCATCATCTTACACAAAAACATTGTGAATATTTCTAATCACCAGTCTCACAACTGCTCTGAATTTTTCAGAGTTTAGTTTCAGTAAACATTAAAACCACAGAACTTCACTTGGGGCTTTGATGGCATCTCTTTCTTTCTCTCTCAGTTCTGTTGTCAGTCATCTAATAATAATGCCGTGCTTCCTTTATGTTTTGTTTATCCTTTAACTCTGTGCATGTCTGCACTGAGCCCTTTTTCTGTCCTGGGTTGAGCCTTTATTCCACTTTCCTTTCTTTTTGGACTAAACCAGAACATCGTGTTCTGAAGCTGCCCCAGCACACATGCTTTACAGTCCTGCCAAGTTTGCAGCTGACCAATTGGCCTGAGTTAGAGGGCTTGTATTTATAAAATTTACAACCCTTTATTTTCATTACCCATCACCATCACCACCACCACCATCACCACCACTATCCCAACTGAAAAGGAGTGTGCCAAATATACTGATAAATCATGAGGTCTTTCAATAAAATGGACAGTCATTTCTTTTCTGTTTATTGGCTACTGGCCTTGCTATTCCCTCCTATAAATGGATGGGAAAGAATGGCTGATGTGTTCTATAAAGATATTTGATAGTGACCACCTCTGTATTAGTCACTAATGTTCAATGAAATGTATTAACTTAGTGTAATATGCTCTTAAATTTATGGAACTTGGTACTTTTGACATGATTCTCTTCCCGAAAAGACAAGCCAGGCAAAAATGTCTTCTTCCAAATTAGGAAGTCAGTTCATTCCTTGCTTTTTCAATGAGGTTGGGTCATGCAGGTCTTTCATATTTAGATATTTTGAACACTCCTTACCGGCACTTGAATCTTCTAAACTGTTTCCATAGATTGAAGAGAAGGTGAGAATTTAATGGAGCAAAGAAAATCTGTAGGAAATAGTTTCTAGTGATTTTTTTTCACATAGTCTGAAGCTTATCAAGTAGGAAACCTTCTAAGTCCCATCTATATAATGTATCTTTTTTCTTTTTGTACTTTATATTCTCTGATCCTTTATATGACAAAAAAAAGTCTTATTACCATCTTATGGCGAGATAAAAGAAACATGTCTTCTGGCACAGTAAGTAGAAAAGTGGTTATCGTTATTATTAGTTTAGAAAGGTTCTTTCAGCTTTCAAACATGTTGGTCATGCCACAGCTGAAACAGCTCCTTTCTTTGGAGATACCTCATCCCAAAAAAAGCCCTTAGAGACGTAGGACTTTTGATGTCTCCAGACAGGCTGTTTGGCCATTGTCTCAGCAGTGGGTCCAGCTGTGCTAGGTAGTTGGTTAATGATCCTGGCAAGGGGGTGATAGATAGCATTACACAAGGTACTCTTAATAGAGCTTAAATCCAGAGAGCACTAAGTGAAGAGAGAAGCCTTGTAGTCCCAACCCAAAGTTGAGTTCTAGATACTAAAAGTTTCTGATGTAGGCTATTATGCAAAGAAGTGGAGTAGCAGGAGTCAGGTGGTAGCACAATGGTTAAGCGCAGGTGGCACAAAGCGCAAGAAATGGCGTAAGGATCCCAGTTCGAGCCCCGGCTCCCCACCTGCAGGGGAGTCACTTCACAGGTGGTGAAGCAGGTCTGCAGGTGTCTATCTTTCTATCCCCTTCTTTATCATCCCCTCTTCTCTCCATTTCTCTCTGTCCTATCAAACAATAACAATAATAATAACTACAACAACAAAATAAGGACAACAAAAGGGTGCGGTACAAATAAACACAGTTCCCGCCACCCAATCTCCATACCTCATCCCCTCCCCAATAGCTTTCCCATTCTCTATCCCTCTGGGAGCACGGACCCAGGGTTGTTGTGGGTTACAGAAGGTGGTAGGTCTGGCTTCTGTACTTGCTTCCCCGCTGAACATGGGCGTTCACTGGTCGATCCATACTCACAGTCTGCCTCTCTCTTTCCTTAGAAGGGTGAGTCTCTGGAGAAGCTGAGCTCCAGGACACATTGGTGGGGTCTTCAGTCCAGGGAAGCTTGGCTGGCAATCTGATGGCGTCTGGAACCTTGTGGCTGAAAAGAGAGTTAACATACAAAGCCAAACAAATTGTTGAAGAATCATAGACCCAATGGTTGGAATAGTGGAGATGAAGTGTTGGGGGGTACTCACTGCAAACTCTAGTATACTACTGCTTTCAGGTATATATTTTCCCTAGTTTATGGATACGTGTGAACTTATGCTCTATCTCCTGGAACCTAGTTTATATCTAGGTTTTGGGACTTTGTTAGGAAGTGAACAACCTGGGATGGAATTAGAGAATACTATGAAAGGAAAGGTCTCACCCGCGTGATGAAGCTGAAGGGTTGTAGTTCCACACCTGAAATCTCTGGACACAGTCTGAAGTGAAGCATGCTGGGGTGGTAATCATTGCGTTGACTAGGTTGCGATTAGTGGATGCAATATTATTTGATAAGAATTGGGAGAAGCATACGGGAAAGTGGGCCCTACACTTGGGTCCCAGGACTGGGGGAAGTTTAGGCTTTATAGTGGAAATGTGAGGTTCCTGCTGTCTTAGGGTTCAAGAAGACAATGGATAGTTATTGATATCATCACATTATTTGATTATCAGGTTAACTTTGAAAAGTCCCTTTGTTAAACATACAATTAATTTTCCCCCTCTCATATTAATTAAATAGTGATTTATATGACTACAATTTAATAGGTGTGTACATAAACACCATTCCCATCACCAAAAGATTGTGTCCCATCCCACCCACCCACCAACCCAGGAAGCTGCATGTCCACTCCCGCTCACCATAGGGTTTTTAATTTGGTGCCCTACTTTTAATTTAGTCAGATCCTGGTTTTAGTTTCCCTTTCTGATCTTCTTTCTCAACTTCTGTTTATGAGTGGGATCATCCCATACTCATCTTTACCTTTCTGACTTAGCTCACTTAACATAATTCCTTCTAGCTCCATCCAAGATGGGTCAGAGAAGGTGGGTTCATTGTTCTTAATAGCTACATAGTATTCCACTGTGTATATATACCACAGCTTTCTCAGCCACTCATCTGTTGTTGGGCACCTGGGTTGCTTCCAGGTTTTAGCTATTATGAATTGTGCTGCGATGAACAAAGGAGTACACATATCTATTTGACTGGGCATTATGGAATCCTTGGGGTATATCCCAGGAGAGGAATTACTGGGTCATATGGAAGGTCGATGTCTAGCCTTGTGAGAGTTCTCCAGACTGCTCTCCATAGAGGCTGGACCAACTTACATTCCCACCAGCAGTGCAAAATGGTTCCTCTGTCCCCACAGGCTTTCCAGCATTTGTTGCTGCTGTCCTTTTTGATGTATGCCATTCTCACAGGGCTGAGGTGGTATCTCAATGTTGTCTTAATTTGCATTTCTCTGACAATCAGCGACCTGGAGCAGTTTTTCATATGCTTGTTAGCCTTTTGGATATCCTCTGGAGTGAATGTTCTGTTCATATCCTTTGCCCATTTATGGATGGGGTCATTTGTTTTTTGGTGCTGAGTTTGCTGAGCTCTTTGTATATTTTGGTGATTAGTCTCTTGTCTGATGAATGGCATGTAAAGATCTTCTCCCATTCTGTGAGGGGTCTCTTTGTTAGTGTGATAGTTTCTTTGGCTGTGCAGAAGCTTTTCAATTTCATATAGTCCCATTGGTTTGTTTCTGCTATAGTCTTCCTTGCAATTGGGTTTGTTTCATCAAAGATGTCCTTGAGGTTTACGTGGGAAAGTGTTTTACCAATGTTTTCCTCTAAGTATTTCATAGTTGCTGGTCTAACATCCAGGTCTTTAATCCATTTGGAATTTATTTTTGTTTCTGGTGAGATAAAGTGGTTCAGTTTCATTCTTCTGTGTGTTTCAACCCAGTTATCCCAGCACCATTTATTGAAGAGAGCCTCCTTCTTCCATTTAATCCTTTGGGCCCCCTTATCAAAGATTAGATGTCCATAGTTGTGGGGGTTTAGTTCTGGGCTTTCAATTCTGTTCCCCTGGTCTGTGCGCCTATTTTTGCTCCAGTACCAGGCTGTTTTGATGATGATGGCTTTCTATTAAAGTTTGAGGTCTGAGAGTGTGATGCCTCCAATTCTGTTTCTTTTCCTCAAGATGGTTTTGGTGATTCTAGATGTTTTCTGGTTCCAGATTGTAGTTTTTGTTCTATTAAAAAAGCTTGGTGGAACTTTGATGGGTATTGCATTAAATTTGTATATTGCTCTGGGAAGAATATTCATTTAGATGATATTTATTCTTCCGAACCATGAGCATGGGATGTCTTTCCATTTCTTGGTATCAGTTTCTATTTCCTTGAATAGTGACTCATAGTTTTAGGTATACAAGTCTTTCACTTCTTTGGTCAGCTTTAATCCTAGGTATTTTATTGATTTTGCTGCAACAGTGAATGGGAGTGATTTCTGGATGTCTCCTTAAACAGATTTACTGTTTGCATAAAGAAATGCCACTGATTTTTGTACATTGATTTTGTAGCCTGACACCTTGCTATATTGCCTAATAACTTCCAGTAGTTTTCTGCTGTATTCTTTAGGTTTTTCTATGTATACTATCATATCATCTGCAAATAGTGAGAGCTTGACATCTTCCCTTCCAATATGTATTCCTTTGATTTCTTTCTCTTGACTGATTGCTATGGAAAGAACTTCCAACACTATGTTGAAGAGTAATGGTGACAGTGAAAAGCCATGTCTAGTCCCTGATCTGAGGGGGAATGCTTTCAACTTCTATCCATTGAGTATGATGTTGAGGAATTTCCCATCTATTCCCATTTTTTGTAGGGTTTTGAGCATGAATGGTTGTTGGATTTTGTCAAAGGCTTTCTCTGCATCTATTGAGATAATCATGTGGTTTTTGGCTTTGCTTTTATTGATGTGGTGAATGACATTAATTGACTTATGTATGTTGAACCAACCTTGCATTCCTAGGATAAATCCCACTTGGTCGTGATGGACAATCTTTTTGATATGCTGTTGTATCCGGTTGGCCAAGATCTTGTTTAGTATTTTGGCATCTATGTTCATCAGAGATATTGGTCTGTAGTTTTCCTTTTTTGTTGTGTCCCTATCTGCTTTTGGTATCAGGGTGATGTTAGCTTCATAGAAGGTGGAAGGGAGTGTTCCTTTTTCTTCAATCTTATGGAAAAGCTTTAGAAGTATGGGTTCTGTTTCCTGAAGGTTTTGTAGTATTCATTTGTGAAGCCATCTGGTCCAGGACTTTTGTTGTTGGGGAGATTCTTAATAAGGGTTTTGATTTCTTTGTCTGTGATTTGTGTATTTAGGTTTTGTAGTTCTTCTTGGTTCAGTTTTGGAAGAGCATATGCGTCTAGGAATTCTTTCATTTCTTCCAGATTTTCTAGCTTGGTGGCATATAGTTCTTCATAGAAGTTTCGCATGATCTTCTGGATTTCTATGGTGTCAGTTGTGATTTCTCCTCTATCGTTTACAATTCTATGAATTTAAGTCTTCTCCCTATTTTTTTTAGTGAGTCTGGCTAGGGGTTTGTCAATTTTGTTTAATCTGTCAAAGAACCAACATTTGGCTTCATTGATCTTCTGTATGGTTCTCTTATTTTCAATGTTGTTTATTTCTGCTCTAATTTTAGTGATTTCTGTCCTTCTGGTTGATTTAGGGTTCCTTTATTCATCTTCGTCTAAGTCCTTGAGGTGGGCAGTAAGGTCGTTTATTTGAGCATTTTCTTGTTGTTTAATATGTGATTGTATGGCTATGAGTTGCCCTCTCAATACTGCTTTAGCTGTGTCCCAAGTATTTTGATAGGTTGTGTCTTTATTTTCATTTGTTTCCAGGAACATTTGAATTTCTTGCTTGAGTGACTCTCTGACCCATTGGTCTTAAGCAGTATTTTGGTTTGTTTCAAAATTCTGTGACTTTTAATACTTTTCTATTTGTTGTTAAATGTTACCTTTACTCCACTGTGGTCTGAAAAGATGCCTGGGATGATTGCAGTGCTCTTGAATTTATTTATACTGTCTTTGTGGCCTAACATGTGGTTTCTCCTTGAGTATGTGTTGTGTGGATTTGAGAAGAATGTGTATTCCAGTTTTGGGGGGTGAAGGGCTCTGAAAATGTCCAGAAGGTCTAGTCTGACCATCTCTTCATTTAATTCTCTTGTTTCTTTGTTGATTCTCTGTTCTTTTGATCTAAGTGTGAGAGTGGGGTGTTAAAATCTCCCACTATTATTGTATTACTATTGATGTATTTTTGAATTTTTTTCAGTAGGTGCTTGATGTATTTAGATGGTCCCTCATTGGGTGCATAGATGTTAATAATTGTTAAGTCTTCTTGGATGATTGATCCTCTAGTCATTATGTAATGTCCTTACCTATCTTTTATTACTTTATTTAATTTAAAATCTCTTGTGTCAGAGATGAGAATGGCTGTTCCTGCTTTTTTTTTGTGGTCCATTAGCTTATATGATAGTTTTCCATCCTTTCACTTTAAGTCTGTGTTTATCTTGTTGGGTCAAGTGGGATTCTTGCAAGCAGCATATGGTTGGGTTATGTTTTCTGATCCATCCTCCCACTCTGTGCCTTTTGATGGGTGAGTTTAAGCCATTGACATTTATTGATATTATGGATTTAATGTATTGTAGTGCCATTGTTCAATGAATTTTTATTTGCTCTGATATATAGCAAGTATTATAGTGAAGTTCTTGTTTATAAGAGGTCTTTTAGAACCTCTTTCAGGGCTGGTTTGTTGTTGCTTGCTTCCTTTAACTATTATTTGTCTATGAAGGTTTTGATCCCTCCATCTGGTTTGACTGAAAGTCTAGCAGGATATATTATCCTTAGTTGAATCCTTTTTTCATTTAGGGCTCGATAGATATCTTGCCATTCCCTTCTGGCTTTTAGAGTTTGCATGGAGAAGTCTGCTGATAGTCTTATGGGTTTTCTCCTGTATGTGACTTTTTGTTTTTCTCCTGCAGCCTTTAGGATCCGTTCTTTGTCTTTAATTCTTCTCATTGTGACTATGATGTGTCTTGGTGTCATCAGGTCTGGGTTGATTTTGCTGGGAACTCTCTGGGCCTCTTGAATCTTAATGTCCTTTCTGTTATTCAGGTCGAGGAAGTTTTCTTCTATAATTTCCTCTAGAATGTTTCCTTCCCCTTCCTCTGTTTCTTCCTCAGGCAGGCCAATTATACAAATGTTGCTTCTTTTGAGATCATACCATATGTTTCTGTTGTTTTCAATGTCTCTCAATCTCTTTTTGAGCTCTTTTACCTCTTTCTTAGTTTTCTCTAGCTCATCCTCTGTCTGACTAGTTCTGTTTTCTGCTTCTGTTAGTCTTCTTTCCCTTCCCTTAGCTTCTTTCCTCAGTTCAGATATTTCAGCTTTCAGTTCTCTAATTGCCTCAAGATAATCCATATTTTCCTTGGGGGTCTCAACTGTTGTTTCCCTAATACTGCCATTCCTTTCCTCCAATGTTGTTTTCATTTCTGTGATTAATAAGTTTATTATTGCTTGTATACTTTTCTTATCTGTGGTTACTTCTGGATGATTTGTAGTTTCTTCTGGGCTCTTGTCTTCATTCATTGGGGTAGCAGTTTTATTTGCTCTTGATCTACCCATTTTTTTGATTTATTTGTTTCTTATTTTTATGTTCTGTTGTTCCTCAGTTGTTGTGTTCTGAGTACAAGCAACACTGTATTAAATACCTTTATGACAAATGTCAATCACTAACCTCAGAAATTACAATAGCAACTGAAGCAAGGATTGAAGCACTTTAACCACTACCAGTTAGCCAAACAATGTCTCCAATCTGAAAAAATGTCAACCA
The DNA here is from genome assembly GCF_950295315.1 of Erinaceus europaeus. Lineage (NCBI taxonomy): Eukaryota > Metazoa > Chordata > Mammalia > Eulipotyphla > Erinaceidae > Erinaceus > Erinaceus europaeus. The sequence goes on along the minus strand of NC_080166.1, from coordinate 43,296,124 downwards.
AATCCAAGTGAAGAAGAAAGAAAAAGGAAAAAAAGGGATAGCAGGAATAGACAATTATGCAAATCTACTATCCTCTGTATATTCTAGGAGTAGCAAGAGGAGAAAGGGAAGTAGAGCAGAGATACACACATAGACAGTCTACTCTGAGTCAGATTTCTTCCCCAAAATAATTCACAAATGAATATCAGTGAATTCAGAAAGCTGAAGGAGGAAGGAATAAAGGAAGACAAGAAAAAAAAAGAAGAAAAACAAGAGAAAAGAAAAAATATAATAAAAAATAACTGTAATAAAAGAGCAGTGAAAGGAAAGTTTTTTAACTAATTTATTTTTTTAATTTAATTTTATTTTTTAGTTAACTAGATGGAGGGAGAAGGGGAGAGTGGGTAGAGGAGGTATGAGTAGTTAAACAAGTTCCTCTGGCAATGGATAAGATGCCCAGTCCCCTAGCAATAGAAAATATACTAAGAGTTAATTCTGGTCAACCTAAAGGAGTGGGGGGAAGGGATATACCTTTAGATAATATTAATAATAAAATAGAACAGGGTAAAAAACCTGTCCCAGATTACCTCAAGACGCCTGAGCAGAGGCAGCTGATTATTGAGAAAGTGAAACAAACCCAAAAAACAAAGACAAAAAAAAAAAAAAACACCTCAAGGCAGTCTTTCCCTTTTGTAGATCCAATTGGCCACTTAGTCAGAAAGAAAAAGGGCCAAGCATTTCAGAAATGGATAAGATTGGAATGGAACCCCTGTTGGGCTAGGAATCTTGGTAAAGAAAGAAGCTCTGCTGGGGAACCTGCTAGGAGCACCTCTCTGGCACCCATGTTCTGGTAATGGGGGGAAAGGGTCAGGGGTGTGCATCGGGAATAATAAAAAAAAAGTTTTCCTTTCTTTTTTTCTCTATATTCTAACCCAAACTGGGCTGTATTCACCCCATTGGTGTCACAGCTAGGACCCCGAATTCACTGTCCTGCTAAAGGCAAAAAATCCTACTGTTTCCAACAGTTGTTGTTGGTACTCAGGCCAATAGCTCCTTTTCAGTAGCCATCTTGGCTCCGCCACCTAATTCATTATTTTATAACAAGGCATAGAGAGATATTCTCTTGGAGGAACTTGTCTTTGGCATGATCATTTAAGTAACATTTATTGAAATAAATTCAGCATATCAAACTCCTGTCTATAGTTGCTAATATAATATAAAATGCTATAAAATGCAGCATTCACTATTTATTAATTCATCCAACAAATGCTTATTGGAACAGTGATTCAAGTCAGGTACTTTGCTTAGAAGAAACTACATTGATGATAAACATAAGACCCTCCTAGGAGATCACAATTCATTGGAAAACATAGATGTATAACCTTAGTTTCTATTCACAAATGTGTAAAACTTTAAAACAATACTTAACGTTAGTTGACATTTTCTGTAAATCAAATGTCTGGGTATAGTTTATGATATTTCCAGCTTAGGGATTCACAGGATTAAAGTCAAGATATAGGGAAAGTTGCATTCTTGTGTTGAGTGGAAATCCCTTTCGAAATCATGTACTTGTGATGGAATGCAGTTCCTTGAAGTTGTAGTTTCTTGCTGACAGTTAGCTAGAACCAATCTCAGATCTGAGTCACTGCCAACATTCCTTGTCATGTGACTCCCCTTACCGCCTGTGAAGTGACTCCCCTGCAGGTGGGAAGCTGGGGCTTGAATTGGGATCCTTCCACCTTGCGCTTTGTGCCATGTGTGCTTAACCCACTGTGCTACCGCCCAACCCCCTGTGGGACTGTTCTTTATCTATTTAGGAATATGGACCAAAATTCTCTATGCAGAAGGTGGAAGGTCTGGCTTCTGTAATTGATTTTCTGCTGGACATGGACATTGGCAGATTGATCCATACCCCCATCTTGTTCTGTCTTTCCCTGAGGGAATAGAGCTCTGAAGTTCCAGGATACATTAGTGAGGTCATCTGCCTAGGGAAATCAAGTTGGCATCAGGGTAGCATCTGCGACTTGGTCGCTGAAAAGCAGTAAGATATAAAGCAGAACAAATTTTTTCATAGTCAGGAACCTAAGGGTAAGAATATATCAGATGAGATTTGGGGTCTTCATGTTGGCAGAAGCTAGGAAGTCTATGTTAGCTATATTTCAAGGGGTCATGACTTTACCAATTTTTGCCTAAGCCTGACAGCTAGCATTCAGGTGGACTAAGATGAGAAGATGGTTTCAGAGTTGGGAATAGACTAGAATAGGACTAGAAAGCTGGATCATGGCAGAGTAGCTCCCAAATATGGGGAAAAGTATATAAATATATTAACTGTAAACCCCATCGATCTGGTCTATTTATTGCCCATGTCTATTCATGTTTAGCACAGGAGCCTGTATAGCCTTTGCATCTTTGTAGGTCTGAACTCACAGTCTGTGGTCACAACTAAGAACATTCTAGGCTGAGGAGCCTTTGTGACCTCTGCATCCCTATAGATCTGAGCTCACATTCTGTGGTCATGAGTAGGAACATTCCAAACTGCCCAAATATCAGGACCCATCTTCCTCAGGTGTAGCATAGAGTATGTTGTGCATCCTCCCTTCGGAGGATGGAACATTCTCTACCATTGTTGATCCAAGTTAAGGGCAAGGTCCTATGGGGGGGCCCACAAAGGGGTCTGTTTTGTTGTTCCTGATAGAGATGACCGGTAACAATGGAGAGAGGGATTTATTCGAAGTTTAGGCCCATCATGTCTGTTTGAGAATCTCAGGACTCCCCGACTAGTGCCCCAGCTGATGGGGTGGCCTCATAGTGACTAAAGAGTCATTGTTAAAGCATGCCAGTCTCTTGCCCTTATTCAGCTTTTGCAGTCCTTGCTTTGCTAAGGTTAGCTTTGCAGTGAGTGAGGGAAGTGTAATAGGAAGTAGGTGAGGAGGCTATCTAAGTCTAAGTAGACACTATTTCATTATGAACATAATGTCAAAGGACATAAATTATGGTGATGTTGTGTATGATACAGCAAATCCTAACAAAGGGATATTTCAAAGTTAACCCAATTGCCAAATTATTTGATTATAGCAATAACTATCGATTGCCTTCTTAAACCCTAAGACAGCAGGAACCTCCTGCTTCCTCTATAGAGCCTATATTTTTCCCCCAGTCCTGGAACTTCTGGGGTGGGACTCACTTTCCTGCATGCTTCTCTCAATTCATACCAAATAATATTGCATCTGCCAATCCCAACCTAATCAATGCAATGAGCACCTCAGCATGCTTCACTTCAGACTGTGTCCAGAGACATCGGCTGTGGAATGTCGGTCCTTCAGCGTCATTACTCAAGTGAGACCTTTCCTTTCATTAGTATTCTCTAATTCCATTGCAGGTGGTTCACTTCCTAAACAAGTCCCAAAACCTAGATATAGATCAAGTCCCATGAAATAGAGCATATGTTCACATGTGTCCATAAACTAGGACAAAATATAAACCTGAAAGCAAAAGTACACAGTAGTCTGCAGTGAGTCAGTATAAAGTTCATAATGGATTCATTATTCTTAATAGCTGAGTGGTATTCCATTGTGTATATATACCACAACTTTCTCATCCACTCATCTATTGTTGGACACCTGTGTTGTTTTTAAGTTTTGGACATTATGAATTGTGTAGAAGGGTTCCTTTGTCCCCACAACCTTGCTAGCTATTGTTGTTGCTGTCATTTCTGATGTATGAGATTCTCCCCGGGGTGAGGTGGTATCCCAGTGTTGTCTTTATTTGAATTTCTCTGATAATCAGTGGCTTGGAACATTTTTTTCATATGTTTGTTGGCCTTTGGGATCTTATCTTTGGTGAATATTCTGTTCATATCCTCTGCCTATTTTTAAACGGGGTAATTTGCTTTTTTGTTGCTAAATTTGCTGAGCTCTTTGTATATTTTGGTTATTAGTCTCTTGTCTCATGTATGGCATGCGAAGATCTTCTCCCATTCTCTGAGGGGTCTCTTTGGATGATGGTTTCTTTTGCTGTGCAGAAGCTTTTCAATTTGATGTAGTTACATTGATTTGTTTTTATTTAATCTTCCTTGCAGTTGGGTTTGTGTCATCAAAGCTGCCCTTGAGGTTTAGATGGGAAAGAGTTCTTCTAAAATTTTCCTCTATATATGATAGTTTCTGATCTTATCTCCAGGTCCTTGATTCATTTGGAGTTTACTTTTGTTCCTGGTGAGATACAGTGGTTCAGTTGCATTCTTCTGCACATTTCAACCCAATTTTTCTAGCAACATGTATTGAAGAGACCCTCCTTTGTCTATTTAATAGTTTGTGCCCCTTTATCAAAGATAAACTGATTTGGCTACTTAACTGTAACTGTATAATTTATTTTGCTGTATTATACCTCATAACCATAGGTATAACAACTCACTATATCCAGAGGTCCTCTCACATTCAGTGGGAGGGAATTTTTGCAAGAGGCTTATTAGGAGTCATTTTAGAATTCAGCCTTTCACGTATGAAAAGTTATTATTGATCATAGTAATTGATATACTGAGGATGACTACAAAGAACTGTGAGAAACCAGAGACACGAACAAATAAATCCACTAATAAAATGAGCAGAGTTATGATAGAAGAAAATGCAAACTTTGAGCTTATCTAAAAGAGCTAGGAGTTCAATGAAGAAAGAGAAAGGAGCTACTTTTTATGTGCATATGGGTCTGATTTATTTCTTTTGATATTTATTTCTTAGTTTTCAATTTGTTAGAACAAAGAAACTGACAGAGGAAAGGGAGATAGAAGGAGAGAGACATAGTTTGTAACCCATCTGTTTTCACTCCTCGTAAAGCTTTTCCCTCCTGAAAGTAGGGACTAAAGGTTTGAACTCAGGTCCTTACATAATTAGAAACTTCAGAATATTAATCATAAATGATATTAAGTAATTATGCATTTAAATGTTATAGTGCTGTTTATATAGACTATCCTGAAGATTTCAAAATACTGTGTTCATTTTCCTTAAATTTTTTTTGATTTGATAGGGCAGAGAGAAAATGAGGAGACCGAGAATTAAGCACTGCACTGTTTTACTACTTGTGAAGCATCCCTTCTGCAGGTGGAGAACACAGGTATGAACCTAAGTCTTTGTGCATTATAATATGTGTGCATACTGTGGATTTTTTTGAAAAATCTCTTTATCTGAGAAATACATAAAGACATTTATAAATGGTAAGATATCTTAAACAGTTAATAAAGTTTGAATTATAAATAGCTTATTTTTTTCTTATGAGGTTGGCAGCTCATGTAACCCATTCCAGGTTTATTGTTTAATTTAGATAGAGACAGAGAGAAAGGGAAGAGAGAGACACCACAGACCCAGAGTTTCCTGCAATGTATAGGACTTCCCATACGTTCCTGAGGCTATAACCTTGGCCATATGAATGGCAAGTCCTACTAAGGGAGCTATCACTCTACCTCTACATAAAGTTTTTAGATATTTAGAGTGATATGTAGACACACAGACATAATTATTTTTTGTGTAATTGAGTTACATCAACCTTTTATGTCTTCTATGTCTTTATTTTACTTAAGCAACCTTTTATATAAGGGATGTTCAGGAACATATTAAAGATACTTTGGTTTTAAGCAAGAGAATCTGATTCTATCTAATTCAAGGGAACAGAAAAGCAAATTACTGAATGGAGACTGATTTTCCACTGGTTTCACAGTTGCAGTAGTATTTCATGACCTTTCGAAGCCCCACACTGTATCATAGTGGTTATGTGACCCTCATTACTGGTTTTTCCTAATTTTTTTGTTCTTTTTTAAATTTATTTATAAAAAGGAAACACTGACAAAACCATAGCTTAAGAGGGGTACCACTCCACACAATTCCCACCACCAGAACTCCATATCCCATCCCCTCCCTTGATAGTTTTCCTAATCTCTAACCCTCTGGGAATATGGACCCAAGGTCGTTGTGAGATGCAGAAGGTAGAAGGTCTGGCTTTTGTAATTGCTTCCCTGCTGAACATGGGCATTGACAGGTTGATCCATAGGAACAGGTGGTGGTGCACTTCATTAATCACACAGATTACAGTGTACAAAGACCCAGGTTCAAGCCCTTGGTCCCCACCTGCAGGGGGAAAGCTTTGTGATGACCAGTGCTACAGGTGTCTCTCTGTCTCTTTCTCTGTCACCTCCTTCCTTCTTGATTTCTGGCAGTTTTTTTCCAATAAATAAATAGGTAAAAAATACATTAGAAAAATAAATGATTCACATGAAACAATGTATATGTTTAATGATCTGATGCATGTGTATATTACAAAATCACCGATATAATAAAATTAGATAGCATTTATGACCTCACAAATATACTTGCGTATAAGTACTCTAGAATTTACTCATCCATTAGCTGAACTTTTCATTTCTCTTCTTTTGGTTATTCTTATATTCATTTTCTCATATACTATAGTGAAGTGATTACCAAAATAGTTTTGTTTTAACTCCACACATATGTGAGGTCACACTGTACTTAACCTCTCCCTATTTGCTTTATTTCACTTAGCATAATTATTTCAAGGTCCACATTGTAACAAATGTCAGGATTTTCTTCTTTTTTCATAACTGAATAACACTCCATTGTATAGATAGAAACAGGTACAGATTTTGCTACCTACTTTATCCATTCGTTGACGGACATTTGCATTGTCTCCATATCTTGGCTAATCAGAAGATGTTTCAATGAGTATAGGGGAGCAAATATCTTTTTGAGTATTTTTACTTCCTTCAGATAAACACCCAAAAATGAAATTGCTAGATCATGTGGTTGTTCCATCTTTAGTTTCATGAATAAGCACCATAATGTTTTCCACAGTAGCCACAAAATTTACATCTTCGTCAGCAGTGTGTGAGAGTTCCTTTACTCCACATCTTTGCCAACACAATATTTCTTGTCTTTTTTTGTTTGTTTGTTTGTTTGTTTAATGTTTCTTATTCTGCCAGGTTTAACATGGCAGTTCATTGTGGTTTTGATTTCCATACCCCTGAATCTTTAAGTTGAGAATCTCTAAAAGTACCCTTTTTGCTGTCTTCATATTTTCTTTTTTTTCCTTATGCAGATTTTTCTACTCCATTATATTCCCCTTGAACAACCACCAGTTGTCCTCTTTTTCTTTCTTTATTTATTTATAAAAAGGAAACATTAACAAAGCCACAGGATAAGAGGGGTACCACTCCACACAATTCCCACCACCAGAGCTCCATATCCCATCCTATCCCCTGATAACTTTCTTATTCTTTAACCCTCTGGGAGTATGGACCCAGGGTCATTGTGGGATGCAGAAGGTGGAAGGTCTGGCTACTGTAATTGCTTCCCCACTTAACATGGGTGTTGACAGGTTGATCCATACTCCCAGCCTGCCTCTCTCTTTCCCTAGTAGGGTAGGGCTCTGGGGAAGTGGAACCCCAGGACACACTGGTTGGGTTGTCTGTCTAGGAAAGTCTGGCATCCTGCTAGCATCTGGAACCTGGTGGCTGAAAAGAGAGTTAACATACAAAACCAAACAAATTGTTGATCAATCATGAACTTAAAGGCTGCAATATTGCAGATAAAGACTTGGGATGTACTCCATTTTGTAGGTAGCTAGTAGGCATATTTTAGTTATATTCCAAAGGGCCTGTGGCTATACTAGTTTTTTTTTTCCCCTGAGCCTGAAATCTGATATGCAGGTGGATCTAAGTTGTTGTCTGGGGAGATGATGTCATGGCTGGAAAAAGAACCAGAAAGTTGGATCAGGGAAGAGAGTAGCTCCCTAATATGGGAAAAGGGTATAACTATTGTTGACTGTAAACCCCATCTATTTGATTTGGTCAAGTCAAATAGATGGGGCTTGCTCTCTTCATATTTTCTTTGAGAAATGTCTTATTAAAATTCTCTGCCAATTTTCACACAAGAATGTGTTTTGCTATTGAGTTGCATGAGTTCTTTATCTGCTCTTACTATTCATACATATTAGATGTATGGTTTTATAAACATTTTCTCTCACTAAATTTTCATATTAGATATTATTGCTATTGCTGTGAAGAAGCTTTTTAGATATAGGTAATCCTACTGTTTATTTTTTTCTTTTGTTGCATTTACCTTTGATGTCAGATCCAGGAAAGTACTGCCATAACCAATGTCAAGTAGTGTAGTGCTTCTCTTTTCTATAGTGTATAAAACGTTAATTTTTTTTACAATATTTTGGAAGTTTTATGGTTTCATGTTTTACAGTTTAGTTGTTGTTAAAATTCGGAAGGCTCTTGCCGGGCCTGCTAGCTTCACGGGCGGGTAACAGAGACGCGGAGACAACGGCTGGGCAGGGAAGCTGTATTTCTTCATTCAGGAACAACGATTCATAAACTAAGACAAACTAATCACCAAACAGAACTCTGCCATCTCTTTGCGGCGGCACAAGCACTCTCTCTCTTACTCTGGAACTCAGGAACTCAGGAACCCTCCAACTCTGGCACTCTGAAACTCTTCCACTGTGGAACTCTCTCTTACTCTGTAACTCTGAAACTCTCGAACTCCGGAACTCAGGAACTCTCGGACTCAGGAACCCTCTCTCGGGGTTCCTTGGGGCGGGGCCAAGCAGGCCCGCGAAATTAACAGGACTGATGCAATTCTCTTGGCGGGGAAGAACTACCCAATGTAAAGCATACAACAGTTTAGTCTTTGGTCACTTGAAGCTAAATTCTGTGGTTGGTGTGTGAGTATGGTTCAGTTTCTTTCTTTTGCATGTGGCTGTTTAGTTTTCCCAACACTACCCTTTCTCAGCTACTCCATCATAAACTAATTGACCAAACTTGCTTCGGTTTATTTCTGGGTTCTCTATTTTGTTATAATTATCTGTGTGTCTGCTTCTGTGCCAATGGCATATGGTTTTGATTATTATCACTTTGTAATAAAATTTGAAATATGGAACATGATACTTCCCATGTTCTCCTCTTTCAGAAGATATCTTGGACTATTGAGGCCATTTGTGATCACATATATATGTTAGGATCCTTAGTGCTAGTTCTATGGAGGAAAAAAACTCTATGAAAAATTTTATTGGAAATACATTGACTCTGTGGACCACAGTGGTGTAGGATGAACATTTTAACAGTATTCTTTTCAACTGTGAAAAGTAAATATTTCTTCTTTCATTTGTTTCCTCTTCAAGTTTATTTTTTAGTGCATGCATTTTTAGGTACTGGTTTGTAGCTCATTGTTTATCTATATTCTATTATTTCTTTTTTAAAATATTTAATTATTTATGACAGGAGAGAAAGAAAGAATGAAAGCAGCACTCTGGTACATGTGATACTATCGAATAAACTTGGACCTTGATGCTTGAGAGTCTAGTGCTCTAGACAGTGCTACTTCTATGGTTATTCATTTTACTATTTTTGACAGTTTATATTAGCTTGAGATTTTTCTGTGTACATTACAACATCATCTACACACAGAGACAGGTTTTTCTCTTCATTTCTAGCTTAGCTGAAATTATTTTCTTCTTGCGTAATTGCTCTGGCTAGAACTTCCAGTACTAAGTTGAATAAATATGAAAAAGATGGTATTTTTTGTTATGCTGTATGATGACTGTGAGATTTTCATACAGTTCTTATTATGATGATGTATGTTCCGTGGCACCCCCTTTTGTGACCATTTTCCTCATGAATGGTGAATTATTCCAAATATTGTTTCTACAGCTATTGAAATGATTGTATGATGTGTCTTTTATTTTTGTTGGTGTTACATATCTATTGAATTGTGTTTGTTGAACTATCTTTCCATTCCTGGGATAAATTCAACTTGATTGTGGGATATGTTAACTTTATACATTCTTGAATTTATTTTGCTCTTTTTTGGTGAATATGTGGATCTATTTATCAGGGATATTGACATGTCAATTTATTTTCTTCTCTGGTTTTGGTATCAAGGTAATGCAGTCCTCATAAAATATTTTTGGAATTATTCCCTCCTCTTCTAATTTTTGGAAGAGTTTGAGAATTGACCTTAATTACTATTAAAATATTTGATATAATTCACTAGTAAAATAATCTAATACTAAACTTTTTTTTTGGCTGGGAGGTTTGTGGTTGATAATTTATTCTTACTAGTAATAAGTCTGTTTAGACTTTGTATCTCTTCATAATAGAGTTTCGCCATGTTTCCAGAAATTTATTTTATTTTTTTAATCCCTTTATTGGGGGATTAATGTTTTACATTCGACAGTAAATAAAATAGTTTGTACATGCATAACATTTCTCAGTTTTCCACATACAACCCCCACTAGGTCCTCTGTCACCTTTTTTGCACCTTTGTGCTATTCCTACACACACACACACACACACACACACACACACACACACACACACTCCAGAGTCTTTTACTTTGGTTCAATACACCAACTCCAGTTCAGGTTCTACTTGTATTTTCTCTTCTAATTGTTTTTCACCTTCTGCCTAAAAGTGAGATCATCCCTATTCATCCTTCTGTTTCTGATTTATTTCACTTAACATGATTTCTTCAAGCTCCGTCCAAGATGGGCCGAAGTCGCCATTTTTAATAGCTGAGTAGTATTCCATTGTGTATATATACCACAAATTGCTCAGCTACTCATCTGTTGTTGGATACCTGGGTGTAAGGCAGTCACCTTAGTCTTAAGCTACACTCTGATTGTCCAAGTATACTTTCTAGTAGTTGCTTCCAGGTTTTAGCTATGACAAATTGTGCTGCTGTGAACATAGGTATACACATTCTATTTGGATGGGTGTGTTGGGTTCCTAAGGATATATCCCCAGGAGAGGAATTGCAGGATCATAGGGTATGTCCATTGCTAGCCTTCTCAGATTTCTCCAGACTGCTTTCCACAGAGGTTGAACCAACTTGCATTCCCACCAGCAGTGCAGGAGGGTTCCTTGATCCCCATAACCTCTCAAAATCATTTATTGGTGCTACCTTTTCTGATGTATGACATTCTCACAGGAGTGAAGTGGTATTTCATTGTTTTCTTTATTTGCATTTTTCTGACAATCAAGAGACATGGAGCATATTTTCATGTGTTTCTCAGCCTTTTGGATCTCTCCTGTGGTGAATATTATGTCCATATCCTCTCTCTATTTTTGGACGGGTTCATTTGTTTCCTTGTGGTTGAGTTTGGCAAGCTCTTTATATATTTTGGTTATTAAACTCTTGTCTGATGTATGGCATGTAAAGATCTTCTCCCATTCTGTGTGGAGTCTCTTGGTTTGAGTAGTGGTTTCTTTTGCTGTACAGAAGCTTTTTAATTTGATGTAGTTCCATAGGTTTATGCTTGCTTTAATCTTCTTTGTAATTGGATTCGTTTCATTGAAGATGTCCTTAAAATTTATGCAGAAAAGAGTTCTGCCAATATTTTCCTCTAAGTATCTCATAGTTTGTGGTCTAACCTCCAAGTCCTTGATCCAGTTGGAATTTGCTTTTGTTTTTGATGAAATATAGTGGTTCAGTTTAATTCTTCTGCGTGGTTCAACCTGTTTTTTCCAACACTATTTATTGAAGAGACTCCCCTTTCCACATTTAATAATCTGGACACCTTGTCAAAGATTAGATGTCCATAGGTGTGGGGGCTCACTTCTGGGCTCTCAATTCTATTCCACTGCTCAGTGTGTCTATTCATGTTTCAGTACCAAGCAGTTTTGATTACAGTGGTCCTATAGTACAATTCGAGATCTGGGAGTGTTATGCCTCCAGTTCTGTTCTTTCTTCTCAAGATTGTTTTGGGAATTCTAGGTCTTTCTGGTTCCAGATAAACATTAGTAGTATTTGTTTTATTTTCCTAAATAATAATTGTCGTATGCTTTACATTGGTTTGTTCTAGCCCTCCCCCGCCAAGAGAATTGGATGAGCCCTGTTAATTTCGCGGGCCTGCTTGGCCCCGCCCAAAGGAACCCAGAGAGAGGGTTCCTGAGTTCGAGAGTGACAGAGTTCCTGAGTTCGAGAGTCCGAGAGTTCCTGAGTTCGAGAGTTTCAGGGTTACAGAGTAAGAGAGAGTTCCAGTGTGCCAGTTTCAGAGGGCTCTCAAGTACGAGAGTTCCAGAGTGCCAGAGTTGGAGAGTTCCTGAGTTCCAGAGTAAGAGTCGGTTCTTGAGTTTGAGAGTAAGGGAGAGGGTTCCTGAGTTCGAGAGAAAAAGAGAGAGTGCTTGCGCCGCCGCAAAGAGACAGCAGAGTTCTGTTTGGTGATTAGTTTGTGTTAGTTTATGAATCGTTGTTCCTGAATAAAGAAATACAGCTTCCCTGCCCAGCCGTTGTCTCCGCGTCTCTGTTACCCGCCGTGAAGCTAGCCGGCCTGGCAAGAGCCTCCGAAATTTTAACAACAAATGGCGCCCACGTGGACCTGACAATTTGGCTACCTATGCACGATGGCCTTCTCTTCTGCTTGTGAAGAGATCTCCAAAGGCCTCTCCTCTTTCTTCACGAGACTGTTTTTCTGTTTCTGGAACATTTATCTCTGGACCACTCTGTGGTTTCCACTCGCTCGGGCGAACTCAGAACAGCCAGTGGGAAGAGCCAGCGGGCGGGAGGCGAGGCGCGGAGCTGCTGTTTCCACCTGGTTAAACAGCCAGCCAGCCGGCTGCGCCCAGACAACCCCGCGCACTGCGCCCGCAGCCCCGCAGCCCCGCAGCCCGCAGGAGGCCTACGCCAGCACACAAAAGCCCCAGGAGCCCAATGCCAACATGCTGGAGCCCTATGCCAACACACAAGAGCCCGAGGCCAACACACAAGAGCCCGAGGCCAGCCCACAGGAGCCGGCTCTCCACCGCGTGGCGCAGGGCACTGGACACGTGATCCCTCCACGCTGCTCGGCCACTGCGAACAGAGCAGCAGACATGGCAGGGCCATGGGGCAGGGCCGCGGTGGCCTGTCATGGCCGCCACCCCTGGGCACCTAGGCCCACGCCTTCTACAAAGATGGCCTGCCTGCCCTCTTTCTATGAATTCTGGAACCATTCCGGGCCTCCCGGACCCCCGGGCTCCCTGCCGAAACTGGGCACACGAGATCTCCAGCCGCCGGTCCGGTCTGAAGACAGACAAGCTGGAGTACGCAGAGATTCGTGCAGAGATCGCAACCTGCAATTCCTAGGAGTGAAGCTGCGCGAGAAGCCACCTCCGGATGGTGAACCCCCCCCCCAACAACTAAGACAGTATAGATTTAAATTTGTGTTTAAAATGACATGTCTTCGTAACAAAGGTTTCTCTCCTTGTGTATTAATGACCATGTTTATGTGTATGTTTAAAGTTTGGTAAACAGTAGCTTTAAGGCTAAATTCTTACTAGTCAAAGTTAAATGAAAAAGGTTTTCAATGTAATTCTCATAAAGATAAAATTAACTTACATTTAAAGTCTGAGGTAAAAATTAGTTAACAATCAATATATTTTAACTAAGTTGGTCTAAACAAAAGGTTAAATAGACTTGTTGATATGTAAAACACTACCTTCTCTATTAGAAATGGTAGATCGCACAATGGCTATGCTAATTATTCTCATGCCTGAGGTTTCCTCTCCGGCCCACACCTAGGGTGTGTCTCCATCTTGAATGGGTGTAACAAAAGGTTAAAAGACGTTGTTGATATGTAAAAGTCTCAAATTCCTTCTCTATTAGAAACGTTGGATCGTGCAGTAGATATGCTAATAACAAGTTTTGTTTCATAGTAAGTAAGTTGCAGCCAGCTGCCTTTGGGACCCTAGGCCGTTCCCCGCCCCCATGCAAATGCCCATCGAGGCAAGTAGCCCCCCAGAGGCAGATATGGCCCCCTCAGGCCTTCCCTTGGCAACATGCTGGTTTTTGTTATATATGTTTCTGTTCACCCCACACCCTTGATACTATAGTCATTTAGTTAAAAAGAAAAGGGGGAATTGTCGTATGCTTTACATTGGTTTGTTCTAGCCCTCCCCCGCCAAGAGAATTGGATGAGTCCAATTAATTTCGCGGGCCTGCTTGGCCCCGCCCCAAGGAACCCCGAGAGAGGGTTCCTGAGGTCCTGAGTTGAAGAGTTTCAGGGTTACAGAGTAAGAGAGAGTGCCAGAGAGACAGAGTTCCTGAGTCCGAGAGTTCCTGAGTTCGAGAGTCCGAGAGTTCCTGAGTTCGAGAGGAAGAGAGAGAGGGCCAGAGGGTTCCAGAGTTGGAGAGTTCCCAAGTTACAGAGTAAGAGGGAGTGCTTGTGCTGCCGCAAAGAGACAGCAGAGTTCTGTTTGGTGATTAGTTTGTCTTAGTTTGTGAATCTTTGTTCCTGAATAAAGAAATACAGCTGCCCTGCCCAGCCGTTGTCTCCGCATCTCTGTTACCTGCCCGTGAAGCTAAACCGGCTGGCCAGAGCCTTCCGAATTTTAACAAGAAGTGCCAGTGCGTTGGGATCTTGATGGGGATAACATTAAATTTGTTTTATTGTTGTAGTTATTATTGATGTCATCCTTGGATAGGACAGAGAGAAATGGAGAGAGGAGGGAAAGACAGAAGGGGAGAGAAAGATAGACACCTGCAGACCTGCTTCGCTGCCTGTGAAGTGACTCCCCTGCAGGTGGGGAGCCGGAGGCTTGAACCAGGATCCTTACTGCGGTCCTTACACTTTGCGTCATGTGTGCTTAACTCGCTGCGCTACTACCCGACTCCCAATTCTTTAGGTGTTTCTATGTATACTATCATGTTGTCTGCAAATAGGAAGAGTTTGACTTGTCTTCCAATCTGTATCCCTTTAATTCATTGTTCCTGCCTCATTGCTATGGTAAGAAATTCCAACACTATATTGAATAGTAATGGTGATAGTGGGTAGTCCAGTCTAGTACCTGATCTGAGGGGAAATGCTTCCAGTTTTTCACCATTGAGGCTGATGTTGGCTATAGGTTTGCTATATATAGACTCCACTATCTTGAGGGATTTTCCATTTTTTGTAGTGTTTTGATCATAAACGCGTGTTGTATTTTGTGAAAGGCTTTCTCTGCATCTATTAATATGACCATGAGGCTTTTGGTCTTTCTTTTATTGATGTGGTGGATCACGTTTATTGATTTACATATATTAAACCAACTTTGCATCCCTGGGATAAACTCCTTTTGGTCATTCTGAACAATCTTTAATATACTGCTGTATCTGGTTGACTAGAATTTTGTTCAATATTTTAGCATCTATGTTCATCAGAGATATTGGTCTCTAGTTTTCTTTTTTGTTGTGTCCCTGTCTGCTTTTGGTATCAGAGTGATGTTGGCTTCATAGAATCTGGAAGAAAGTATTCCCATGTCTTCAATGTTCTGGAAGAGTTTTAAAAGTAGAAGTATTAACTCTTCCTTGAAAGTTTTGTAGAATTCATTTGTACTAGTTTTTTTGTTTGTTTGTTTGCCCTGAGCCTGAAATCTGATATGCAGGTGGATCTAAGTTATTGTCTGGGGAAACAATGTTATGACTGGAAAAAGGACCAGAAAGCTGGATCAGGGAAAAGAATAGCTCCTTAATATGGGAAAGGGGTATAAATATTGTTGACTGTAAACCCCATCGATTTTATGTGATTGGGGCATTCCTAGAAGTCTCACATGATATGTTGAATTTCTGTGGTATCTGTTGTGATATCTCCTCTTTCATTTACAATCAGATTTATTTGAATCTTCTTCCTTTTTTGTTTTGTGCATCTACCTAAGGTTTGTCGATTTTGTTCACTCTTTTGAAGAACCAACATTTAATTGCATTGTATGGTTTTCTTATTTTCAATGTTAATTATTTCTACTCCAACTTTAGTTATTTCTGTCTTTCTGTTTGCTTTAGGGTTCCTTTGTTCTTCTTCTAGGTCTATAGCATGTGCATTCAGGTTGTTTATTTGTGCTTTTTCTTGTTTCCTAATGTGTGCTTTTATGGGTATGAACTTTCCTCTCAGTACTGCCTTAGCTGTGTCCCAAATATTTTGATAGCTTGTGTCTTCATTTTCACTGAACTCATTGAAACATTTTGATTTTTTCCTTTATTTCCTCTTTGACCCAGTAGTTGTTAAGTAGTGTACTGTTGAGCTTCCACATTTTGGGGCTATTACTAAACTTTTCTTGATTGTTAAGTGTTAGTTTAATTGCACTGTGGTCTGAGAAGATGCCATAGATGATTTCAATGCTCTTGAATTTGCTGATGCTATCTTTGTGGCCTAACATATGGTCTGTCCTTCAGAAGGACCCTTGTGAACTTGAATAAAATGTGTATTCCAGTTTCTTGGGGTGAATGACTCTGAAAATGTCCAATAGTTTTAGTTTATCTATCTCCTCATTTAGCTCCCTCATTTCTTTATTGATTTTCTGCCTGGATGACCTGTCAACTTGAGAGAGTGGGGTGTTGAAGTCCCCTACTATGATTGTGTTGCTGTTACTATATTGCTGTATCTCTTTCAGAAGATGTTTGATGTATTTTGATGGATTTTCATTGGGTTCATAGATGTTAATAATTGTTAAGCCTCTTGGTTGACTGATCCTTTGAGCATTAAGTAATGTTCATCCCTATCTTTTTTAATTTTATTTATTTAAAGTCCATCATGTCAGATAGGAGAATAGCTGTCCCTGCCCTTTTTTATGGACCATTGGCTTGTATGATAGTTTTCTATCCTTTCACTTTGAGGCCATGCTTGTCTTGTTGAGTTAGGTCAGTTTCCTGTAAACAGCATATTGTTGGGTTGTGTTTTCTGATTCATCTTCCTACTCTGTGCCTTTTAATAGATGAATTCAGGCCATTGACATTTATTGATATCATAGTTTGAAGATATTTTAATGCAATACTTGTATATTTTTTAAAGATTTTATTTATTTATGAGAAAGGAGGAGAAAGAACCAGACATCACTCTGGCACATGTACTGCCGGGGATCAAACTCGGGACCTCATGCTTGAGAGTCCAAAGCTTTACCACTGTGCCAACTCCCAGACCACCATTATTGGAGATTTTTACAGTGTTCTCATATATGTTATATTTATGGTGGTCTGGCTGTTTATAGGAGACCTTTCATAACTTCTTTCAGGGCAGGCTTGGTGATAGTTGATTCTATCAATGGTTGCTTGTCTGAGAAGATTTTTATGCCTCCATCTAGTCTAATTGACACTGTAGCAGGATACAGTAGTCTTGGTTGAAAGCCTTTCTAATTGAGCACTTGATAGGTATCTTGCCATTCTCTACTGGCCTGTAGTGTTTGTGTGAAGTCTGCTGCTAACCTTACAGGTTTTCCTCTGTAGATACCTCTTTAATTTTCTCTTGCATCCTTCAGGATCCTTTCTTTATCCTTATTCCTTTCCATTGTAAATATGATGTGTCTTGATGTCTTTAACTCTGGGTTAATTCTGTTAACCCTAACCCTTTGGGCTTCTTGAACCTATGTGTTTTTTATGTTGTCTAGACTAGAGAAGTTCTCAGGTATGAAGAATGCCCTCCCTCTCTTTCTTCCTCTGGTAAGCCAGTAATGCATATATTATTTCTTTTGAAGTCATCCCATAGGTATCTGTAGTTGTTTTCAGTATCTCTTTTTGAAATCTCTTACTTATTTTTTAGTGGTTTCTAATTTGTCCTCAATCTTGCTAATTCTGTCTTCAACCTCATTTATTCTATTCTCTCTTCCCTCTACTGCTTTATGGAGTTCATCTATTTCGTTACCCTGTTCTGATACTGTTTTAGCTTGTTCAGCTAGTTGTGTTCTTAGCACAGCTATTTCAACTTTCAGCTCTCTAATAGCCTTGAGATAGTGTTTTCTTCGAGAGTCTCATTTGTTGTTTCTGCATTTCTGATGGCAATTCTTTCAAACTCTTTACTCATTCCTGTTGACTATTTTCTTAACAAGCATTTGGATGTTGACCTCATTATTTTGTGGTTCAACCTTTGGGGGGGCTTTGAGCTGGACTGTTGTACTGGTTCATTTCTCCGATATTTCTTTCTGTTGGTTTAACCATTCTGTATAGTATGTTATGAGGTCCCTCTCTCAGTACTGTTGAAATTACTGATCACTCTTGCCTGGATTGACTTGTGTCTAAGTAAGGTACTTAAAGAGTTCACAGTTGTGGAAACTAACAGTTGTTTCAATATTATTTCAATCCCTGAGTTGGAGCACAGTGGCTTAAAAGCCTCTTTTGTTCTTTTCCTTCCCTCAAGCTATGGGAGCTTGAGGGCTTTTAAAGTATAAAAAGCCTTCTTAGCTTAATCAAGCTCCTGACCAAGAGTTAAAGCATGGTGGGGGATAGATAGAACAGTGGTTATGCAAAGTGACTCTCACACCCCAAGGATTCAAAGCTCTGGGCTCAATTCAGCTTCTCTGCCAAGCCAAGGCAGTACTGCTGGGCCCTGTGAGCTTCTAAACTAGTCCTATTTATAGTCTGTAGGTTCTGAGGCAATTATTCACCATGTCCTCATCAAGAGAACAGTGTGGAAAGGCTCCCACTATACAGCCCTACTGCTAGGCCACCGAGATGTAGCGCTTCTCCTGACTTTCTTGGTCACTTTTCTATTCCCAGATGTCAGCACAGGGCCTCCTCCCTGCTACTCCAGCCTCTGAGAGCAATAGCAATGGAGACTCACAGTTGCATTTGGTGAGTCTTAGGGGAGTTCTCTCCTCCCTTCTGCAGTCTTTTTGTTGATAAAACAGACTGGATATGGTGTTTCAACTGGTAAACTGCCTGACTATTAGCCAGCAGCTCAATCTCTCCTTAGGCTCCTCCCTGTCCACAAGCCACACATGTTTGCACTCACCAGTAGGAGATCACCTATGGTCCCAGGTGGTCTCCTTTGGTATTCCTAGTTGACAGAGAGGAGGGGAGGGGAGGGGAGGGGAGGGGAGGAGAGGAGAGGAGAGGAGAGGAGAGGAGAGGAGAGGAGAGGAGAGGAACACAGCTGCTGCTACTCCATAGCCCTGTCTCTGGAAGTCTCCTCGGAATTTATTTTTTTATAGTTCAATTTGTTGGTATACAGTTATTCATCTTTTGAATTTCTTTATCAGGTATTACTTGTAACATCTCCTGTTTCATTTCTGATTTTATTTGAGTGCTATCTTTTCTTGGTGAGTCTAGTTATAGCTTTTAGTTTCATTGCTCTTTTCTTTCTTGTCTGCATTTATTTCCACCCTGATTTTTGCTGTTTTCTTCCATCTTTTAGCTTAAATTTTCCTTAATTTGTAGTTTCTTGAGATGCAAAGTTAGTTTGTTTGAGAGCTTTTTTATTTCTTAATATGGGCATTTACTATAATGAAATTTTCTCTTAGAACTGCTTTTTTTGTTTCCCATCTATGGTATTTTTTCGTTTTTCATTTGTTCAGGATATATTCTAGTGTCCAGGCAGTGGCACAGCTGATTAAGCACACACATTACAGTGTGCAAGGGCCCGGGTTCAAGCCCTGGTCCCCTCCTACAGGGTGAAAGCTTCACGAGGAATGAAGCAGGGCTGCAGGCATCTCTCTGTCTCATTCGCTCTTTATTTCCCCCATCCCACTCAGTTTCTCTCTGTCTCTATCCAATAATAAATAAAAAAGAAAAGATTGAAATAAATAATGATAAATTGTAAAACAAAGATATATTCTATTTCACCTTTTTCTTTGAGATTTTTTTATTTAGAGAGAACACATCAGCGGCATGTTACTTTGGCATACTGTTGTCACTGTAGTAGGGGTCAAACTTGGAAATTTATGCACACAAATTTCATACTATAGCACTGAGTCCTCTCTCCAGCACCTTTATTTCTTCCTTCACCAGTGTTTACTCAGTATCATGTTGTTTAATTGCCATATATATATGAATTACATAGTTTCTTTTTGATTACTGATTTCTAGTTTCGTACTTTTGCAATCAAATATATGCATGATATAACTTCACTCTATTTAAATTTAATAAGACTTGTTGATATGTTGGCCTAACATATCATCTGTATGATTTATTGTGCTGAATTCTCCATGTGCATTTGAAGGGAATGTGTTTTCTATTGTTGTGGAGTATAATGCACTACAATGTCTGTGAAGTCTGTCTGTCTAAAGTGGCATTTAATTCCATTGTTAGCAAATTTGTTCTCTGACAAGATGATATGTTTATTGATGAAAGTAAGACCTTAAAGTCCCATGCTATTATTGTAGTACTATTTGTTTTTCTCTCTCAGTCAATAGTTGTTTTATATAGTTAGGTACTCCAATGTTAGGATCATAAATATTTATAAATGTAGTATTGTTTTATTGGATTGATTGTCTTACAACTTCTTTGTCTATTATTATAGTCTTTAACTTCATGTTTTTTGTCTGAAATACAGCTATCCCATAACTTTTTTACCTTAATTACTTGAGAATTTATTTTTCCATCCCTTGCTTTCTTTCTGTGTGCTTATTTACCTGAATGGGTTTTTTCTAAGTAACTCAAGTGCATGGATTTTTTTTTTTAAATTTATCCAGCCATTCTGTGTCTTTTAACTGGAGAAGTTAGACCACTTAAATTTAAAGTAATTTTTGATAGATCATATATTGATTGCTAGACTAGACGACTCGAACTGCCCCTGCGGCTACAGACAGACTATGACCCACATAGTCAACGACTGCCACCTCTCCAGATTCAAAGGAGGTCTCGAAACTTTACATCAGGCTCAACCTGACGCTGTTGACTGGCTATGGAAGAAGGGCAAATGCTAGAAGAAGAAGAACTACTATTTTGGTGTTTTCTAGATCTGTAATACTTTTTTACTTTATTTTTACTTATTCTCTATTCATTACACTTTGATGATAATCAGTAGGCTCCTTTTCTCTGTGATTCTTTTTAATTTATATGTGTCAGTAGAAGTGATTTTGTAGAAATATGGATCCTATACCTTTGAGAAGACATTTACAATTTGAGTAGCTCCTTAACCCCATATTATTAATTTGCCTTTTCCATTGCTAGAGAGACCACATGGAGAGAGATCAAAAATAGTCTAGCTACCATGTTGAACCATCTCTGATCATATTGTATCATTAGGGCTCTACAAATAAACAGAATGAATAAGAGTAGGATGTGGGACTATGTGAAAGCTTGGTAGAGCTTAGGGGAGCTCTCCCATCCTTGGATGGAGGTCTGGAAAGACACCCCACTTGTTGGCCTCTCCCATCTAGGGATGAGATAAGAGGTAAAGCCTCCCAGACTCAGTTTCCCCTTGTTAGTCTCTCAAGCCCACAGAATGCCTACGAGCCTCTCACACTTAGTTCCCCCTGCTAGCAGGCCAAATGGCTGCCTGCTTGAGGGTTCACTCAAAGTTCACTATAGTTTTCAAAGTTCACACATTCACTATAAGTTCACCTTTTGATCATATAAGAGAACACACTTTATCATACACCCTTGCCAATGACTTGGCAGTGAGACCCCCATACCTATTTCCTTCCTTTTGATATCTATGATTTACATCAAGCCTTGCCTCTTTCTGTTTCATCTCATTCTACTGGTTTAGCCACTACGTTTTTCTTAATACCTTTGAATAATTAACATGCCTGCATCATGGAGATGCATGCATCATTTTGGTATCACATCAATTCTTGTCATTCCTACCTGTGCCCACTATAGGGACAAGCTGACCTTTAAGAAACTTATAATTTCTGACATATGTGAAAAATGTCCTTTGTTCTGTTTGCTATGTCCTTGTATTCTACACTAAATAAACTAGAGGTTCATACTAGGATCTCTCCTGGCACTCTTACTGCATTGCAGAACCCCTAGAACTTGCGACAAAGAAGCCAGAGGCTTACCTCCTGGTTGGAGGCACTCCATGTGAGCGCCAGAAGTAGGAGAGGGAGCAGGAGAAGGAAGGGGGTGGGTTAGAGGGTAATAGGTAAATTTTGATTAAGATACTGACTCACTTTTTGTGATGGGCTTACAAGTATGAAATTTATATGGCTTACAGCAATCTGGAATTTCAGGCAGAAATTGTTGGTATTTTATTACTGATTTAACAATGGTTTACAAGATAATAAGATTACAGGGATATAGTTCCACACTACACCCACCACCAAAGTTCTGTGACCACCCTCCCATCCCAAGCCAGTGAAACCCAGCATCATTCTTACAAAGTCTCAGAGAAAGTTTGGTCACTTTTTTTTTTTTTTTTTTTGCAACTTCATGTGTTTCAGTTCTCTATATTCCATATATGAACAAAACCACCCTGTTCTCCATGGACATTATGTATTTCACATGTAAGCAAAACTATAGTGATACTCTATGACCATGCCTCTGGAAGTCATCTTGTTCATTGTAAGAT
Source organism: Erinaceus europaeus (assembly GCF_950295315.1). Classification (NCBI taxonomy): domain Eukaryota; kingdom Metazoa; phylum Chordata; class Mammalia; order Eulipotyphla; family Erinaceidae; genus Erinaceus; species Erinaceus europaeus. The sequence goes on along the minus strand of NC_080166.1, from coordinate 43,273,903 downwards.
GGACACTGATGTTACAAACCTGGGGCAAACTTCTTTTCCTGAAAATATCAATTATCACTCTTATAGCCTCTCAATTATTTGAATTAAATCCACCCATCAAATGTAAGCTACTTAAAGTTATTATCCTCCTGGAGTTGGTTATATCTGAGCATATCTGAACATGCTAGAAGTCAGGCCCTTGACAGTCTCCCAATTGTTTTACTAGTCTCTTTCACCTAAACCCAAATGCTTCAGCTTTACTCTCCATTTGTAATACAACTATAACTATACATAATTATATAACTTCTTAAACATTTAAATATATATGTATGTACATATATAGATGAATGAGAGAACAAAGCACTATTCAGTCATTTATTATATTTTATTTTGTTGTCTCTCTTGATTGCATGCTGTGCCTCCAATAAGTGAGCCACTGCCCAGTCCCTATTGTATTATTATATTCACAATTTCTTCATTACTCATGTCATGTCATGTGCTTTAACATAGGCTTATGAATATGAGTCCCTTGCCCACTACCTTCAATAACAGTGACTAGTGTCATTTTTAATGTAGGATAAAATAAAACAAGTATCTGTTAAAAACTTCCTTTAAAATATTAGGGGTCTGGTAATGGTATGCCCAGTTAAGCGCACACATTACCATGCACAAGGACCTGGGTTCAAACACCTGCTCCCCACCTGCAGGGGTGTGGGGGGGTAGTTTCATGAGTAGGGAAGCAGGGTGGCAGGTTTCTCTGTTTCTTCCTTTCTACCCCACCCCACTCAATTTCTCTCTATCCTGTCTGATAAAAAAAAAAAAAAAAGCAAGAATAATAAGGAAAAAGGACCACTAAGAGTAGTGGATTTGTGGTGCCAGCACCTAGCATCAGCAGTAACCCTGGTGTAATAAATAAATAAATAAATAAATAAATAAAAACATACTTTAGTATATCTACATTGATATATTTTTTTTACATTCTTCACTAGGGTGAGCTCTGTCCTAATCTCTCTTGCCTACTAGATACTTCTCTGATTTTTTTCCTACTCAGAAGTCTTAGGTAAATGTGGTTTACAGTCAATACACTCCTAAGTAATCTAGAACTATCTAGCACCTTAAATTACTTTGGATTTCAGACTACTGGTCAAATAATAGTTCAAGGTCAAAGGCACACTACTAATGTTGTCTAGTTACCTTTCCACAAAGACAAGCTAACTATCAGAAAAAATTTCTGTGACATTTCTAGAAAGCTTTAATTGAATTGCATTTTTTAATTAACAAAAATTATGGATGAAACAAAAGCTTGCAAACCCTCATTAGTCTTTAAAGGGGATTGAAATTTTAAGTGTTTAAAAAGTTAGCAGGTGTCATCCTAAGAGGTAATACTTTGGTTGTTTGTTTCTTTTCTCTCACAATATAGACACCCAAACAAATGCTTGTGTAAAAATATTGAAGGATTTTTCCGCCATCCCAACCTTCTGTCCTCTGCCATGGACTTTATCTGCCTTTCCATTGTCTTCATAGTTTACTCTTTTTGTTATATCTGCCCCTATTTATGCCCACTTTGCTTCCTTGAGTTGACTATTTGTGTGACCTAAGGGGATCACATCAGGTCACTGAATAGTTATTTTAAATGTAAACAATGACCTGATGACATGAAAACACTTTTACAGATTTACCATGTCCATACTGAGGAAGTGAGGCAATGATTCTTACTCTTTAAATACTAAAAAGAGCAGTTTTGGGAGTTCTGTTTAATGGTTCTACCTTATCTGCATTTTTCTGGCATTCTTGATGATGAAAAGAGCATATAAATTTTTGTTAAGACATAAATTTACTCTGCCCCACCCTTGTTCTAAAGCTATAGCTTCCTAACATCTTGCATTTGAAATTTATAAGCTGTAAGCTATGCATTCACCCAAGAAAGAGTGAAAGATATTTTGCAGTCATGCCAACATAGAAATTTCACTTGTAAATAACATTTGTATATATGTATGTAGTGATTCTGAACAAATCACTTAACCTTTCTTAAACTAATTTTCTTTGTGAAACAGAAAAAGAGAGAGAGATTAAGAAAAAGCAAGCCAGAGTACAGGTTTATAGTGCACAAAAATGTTGGGAATATACTGTTTTATTGACAGTAAACAAAAGGGAGGCTGTGCCATGTATATAGCTGACGTCATCAGCATAGGATAGACCTATCGCATAGGATGTAAACCCATGAGGAATTGTGGGAATAAGAAATTACTTAAGGGAGAGTCTAGCAGAAATACAGCTTTTCTGGCCTTACGTTCCTATCTCTGCCATCTCTATATAGGCATGCTTCAATAAGGATTCGTGGCCCATGCCACAAGGTTGGTTTGTCTTTTCCCTCTGTTTATTTTGCTATCCTTGTTTTTAAGTACCTAATAAATCTGCCACATTGTGAAGCACAAGAAAAAGAGGCATTTGTTGTTGTTGTTGTTATCATTATTATTATTATTGCAATACAAAGACATGAACATATATTACCTAGTTCAGTGCCTGGCACATAAAAGTTCTTAGTAAGTAATAGTTAATAATAAACAGCTCATCAGTCCAGATCAAAAGAATTCACTCTCCTCTGGCTGTACTGAATTCTAACCAAAAAAGTCCTTTCTCTCAAATCCTCTTCCCCACTTTAATGGGTCAATTGCATTCAATATCTATATAGAAGGCACTCTGCCAACAACTGTGTTAGTTTGTTATCTAATTGAGTCTTGTCATTAAGCAAAGTCAGGGTCCTTGTTATTGTTTCCTTTCATCACCACTGATTTGAGCAGAGAAAAACCAGCACACAAGGCACATCTCTTCCTGCCAAGGGCCTATATTTGTGAAACAAAAACATAATATGAGCAGGATGCTTAGTGTCAGCCTGAGCTCCAAAGTGAGTGGGGAGGGGCTCCTTAGTTCCCTTGTATCTCAGCACCTGTCACTGAGACAGTAGATTGCCTGGCTGGGGCAGCCCCACGTCCTCCACCCCCTGCCCAGCTCCCAGGCTTTTCCAGACCCTTAGTTCCCATTCTGTGCAGCCCACTCAGAGACTAGAAAGCTCCCATTGAGGATTTGCAGCTGTCAGTGCAGCTTGCCCAAAAACTAAAGAAAATCTTCACTAAATTTCCAGCGGAGAAGTCACCACTGTGTTCTTCCTGAGCCCTGGTCACGGCTATCAAACATTCAAAGCACACTGGCGGTGGCTAAACACTGCATGTGTTTACACCCCGAATCTTGAGTCACAATGGAGCGGCTTGAGCTGGCAAAGGCCAGCTTGATCCTGGACACTGGAGTCTGTTCTCTGACCTACTGGACAGAAGCAAAGTTGAGTAAATACCATAACACTTTGCTTTTGATAGATGTTTACTCACTGGGACTTCAATAGGATTTGTCTTGTGATAGGGTTGAAGGGCACATACTTTTAGAATCAAGATGCTGTGTTACATTAGTGGATGTTCAAAAGATTTGAAGCTTGGTTGCAATCCCCAAAGAGAAAACTCAAGCTATATAAAATAAAGTACATCCCAAATGATTAAAGGAGATCCAGACTCCTTTCAAAAACTACTTTGAAGAAAAGGTGAGAGGAAGAATTAGAAGAAAGAATGATAGCAGTGTGAGTTTTTGGTTAAACTTGAGTAATGGATACCTGAGACTTCACTTAAAACATTAATCATTAAAAAATACTACAGCAAAAAGGGAATGTTACTTTGCTTTGCCATTGCTCTATGCTATATTTAAAATATATGTATATATATTTTTTTTTTCAAATATCACAGTCTGTGTTTTAACTTTTCAGTTTTTTCTTTAAATAACGTACAATTTTTACATGTACAATTTGTTTTAATTTTTTTATTTAAGAAAGGATTAATTAACAAAACCATAGGGTAGGAGGGGTACAACTCCACACAATTCCCACCACCCAATCTCCATATCCCACCCTCTCCCGTGATAGCTTTCCCATTTTCCATCCCTCTGGGAGCATGGACCCAGGGTCATTGTGGGTTGCAGAAGGTAGAAGGTCTGGCTTCTGTAATTGCTTCCCGGCTGAACATGGGCGTTGACTGGTCTGTCCATACTCCCAGTCTGCCTCTCTCTTTCCCTAGTAGGGTGGGTCTCTGGGGAAGCTGAGCCTGGCCAGCATCCTGATGGCATCTGGAACCTGGTGACTGAAAAGAGAGTTAACATACAAAGCCAAACAAATTGTTGAGCAATCATGGACCCAAAGCTTGGAATAGTGGAGAGGAAGTGTTAGGGAGGTACTCACTGCAAACTCTAGTGTACTTCTGCTTTCAGGTATATATTTTGCAATAGTTTATAGATACATGTGAAGATATACTCTCTTTCACAGAAACTGGTGTATATCTAGGTTTTGGGACTTTGTTAGAAAGTGAACCACCTGAGATGAAATTAGAGTATACTATGAAAGGAAAGGTCTCACCTGAGTAATGAAGCTGAAGGGTTGTCATTCCACATGTGAAGTCTCTGGACACAGTCTGAAGTGAAGCTTGTTGAGGTGGCAATCGTTGCGTTGGTTAGGTTGTGATCGGCAGATGAGTGGCTGAGAAAGCTGTGGTATATATACACAATGGAATACTATGCAGCTATCAAGAACAATGACCCCACCTTCTCTGACCCATCTTGGACAGAGCTAGAAGGAATTATGTTAAGTGAGCTAAGTCAGAAAGATAAAGATGAGTATGGGATGATCCCACTCATCAACAGAATTTGAGGAAGAAGATCTGAAAGGGAAACTAAAAGCAGGACCTGACCAAATTGTAAGTAGGGCACCAAAGGACTTTTCAAAGTTAACCCAATTACCAAATAATGTGATGATAACATTAACTATCGATTGTCTTTTTGAACATGTACAATTTTTATTGAGGTGCCCTTGATATATCAGTTACACAACACAGTGATTGGTATTTGGATACATTGGGAGTTTATCACCTCATTAATCCTAGTGAACTTTTGTCACCATATAGAGTTACGAGAGAGAATGTGTGTGTGTGTGTGTGTGTGTGTGTGTGTGTGTGTGTGTGTGTTCTATTTAAGAGCTTTTAAGATCTATTCTCTTGGATAAAGAGAACCAGAAATCAAGAGGGAAAGGGAGATAGGGAGGAAGAGAGAGAGAGAGAAAGAGAGACACCTGCAATACTGCTTCACCACTTGCAAAACTTACCCCCTGCAGGTGGGGATCTGGGTCCTTATGCACTATAACATGTGCATTCAACCAGATATGCCACCACCCGGTCCCTTGTCTTAGTACTTTCAAGTGTGCAATGAAAACATGAATAGTTAATTATAGATATTATATAATATCCCAGTGACTTAACTTATAACTGAAAATTTGTACCTTTCAACTCCATTCACTCATTTTGCCCACTCTTTACCCCCTCGGAGAGCCACCTGTCTGTCTTCTATGAGTTTCCTTTTTTACTTGTTTTGTTTTTAAATTGTACATATAAGTGAAGTCATACTGTATTTGTCTTCCTCTGTCTAACTTATTTCACAAGGTCCATCTATGTTGTTCCAAATAGCAAGATTTCATTTTTTAATGACTGAATGATATTTTATAGTGTGTGTGTGTGTGTGCGTGTGCGTGTGTGTGTGTGTGTGTGTGTGTGTGTGCGTGTTTTCATGCCCCATCTTCTTTATCCTTTCTTCCATATGTGAGCATTGAGAATGTTTCAGTATCTTAACTGTTGTAAATAATGTTACAATGAGCATAGGGATGCAGAGGTCTTTTCAAGTTGATGTTTTCATTTCCTTTGGATAAATACTCAGTGGAATTACTTGATCATATAGTGATGCTGGGTTTTTTTTATCTTTTTAGTTTTGAGGAAACACCATATTACTTTCTATAGTAGCTGCAATGATTTACTTTCCCACCATCAGTGCACAGGGGTCTCCTTTTCCCAACACCCTCTAGCAAGTATTTCTAGTTTGTTGATGGGCACCTTTCTCACGGGTATGAGACAACATCTCATTGTGGTTTTAGTTTGCTTTTATAAAGATTATTTTTTCTTATTTAATGAGAGAGAAACAGAGAAGTCTGAGCATGACCAGCTCTGGTTTAGGGTGGTGCTGGAAACTGAACCCAGGACCTCTGGGCTTCAGGCATGAAAATGTACTGTGGGGAGTCGGGCGGTAGCGCAGCATGTTAAGCGCATGTGGCGCAAAGCGCAAGGACCGGCTTAAGGATCCTGGTTCGAGCCCCTGGCTCCCCACCTGCAGGGGAGTTGCTTCACAGGCAGTGAAGCAGGTCTGCAGGTGTCTGTCTGTCTCTCCCCCTCTCTGTCTTCCCCTCCTCTCTCCATTTCTCTCTGTCCTATCCAACAACGACGACAGCAATAACAACAATAATAACTACAACAATAAAGCAACAAGGGCAACAAAAGGGAATAAATAAATATTTTAAAGAAAAAGAAAATGTACTGTGGAACTGTGATTTGCATTCTCTTGATGATTAGTGATTTTGTTACTATTTTCCTCATCAGAGTTATTATTGGGGCTCAGTGCCTTCACAATAATAACTGTTTTATTATTTCTTTTTTTATAATTGTTGGAGAGAAAGTGAGGGAATGGGGATATGGGGGGAGAGAGAGAAAGATTTGCAGTACTACTTCACTGTTTATGAAGCTTCTCCCCTAAAGATGGGGGGAAGCTTCATAAACAGTGAACCCAGGTCCTTGCACACAGTAATATGTGTGTTTCGATGAATGTGCCACTGCCCCTCTCAGATTACTTTTTTATGTGCCTTTTGCACTTCTATGTGTCATATTTGGAAAAATATAAGATTCTGTCCATATTTCTTTTTCTATTTAAAACCTAAGTGTCAACGACCCTGGGTCCATGCTCCCAGAGAGATAGAGAATGGGAAAGCTATCAGGGGAGGGGATGGGATATGGAGATTGGGTGGTAGGAATTGTGTGGAGTTGTGTCCCTTCTACCCTATGGTTTTGTTAATTTACCCTTTCTTAAATAAAAAATAAATTAAAAAAAACTAAGTGTCTCTGTGTGCATTTACTATTAATTGTATGAGTTCTTTATATATTTTGCATATTAATCTCTCACCAGGTAACATAATTTGTAAATATTTGTAAAATTTTATTTTCAAAGCTATTGGGGAGGGGATGGGATATGGAAATTGAGTGGTGGGAATTGTGTGGAGTTGTAACCCCCCCCATCCTATGATTTTGTTAATGTCTCCTTTTTTAAATAATTAAAAACATTATTTTCATTATGTTAATGGTTTTCTTTGTTATGTAGAGGTTTGCTTTTTATTGTTTGTTTGATATAGTACCATTTTATTTTTGCTTTTGGTAAAATATTAAAAAAATCATAGACAACAAATAGGAATTTACTCCCAATATTATTTTTTAGGACTTTGATTTCATTTCTTATGTTCAGGTATTTGATTCATTTAAGTTGATTTTGTATAAGGAATTTAATTGTGGTTCAGTTTTTTTTTTTCTTTGCACATGGTTTTCTCAACACCATTTATTGAAAAGATTTTTTTTTTTAATTGCCACCAGGGTTATTGCTGAGGTTTGGTCTCAGCACTAAGAATCCACCTCTCCTGGTGGCCATTCCTCCCCTCCCCCCCTTTTTTTCTTTCTATTTTATTTGACAGTACAGAGAGAAATTGAGAGAGGAGGGAGAGATAGAGAGGTAGCGAGAAAGATAGGGGGCCAGGTGGCAGCTCACCTGGTTGAGTGCACATGTTAGAATGTGCAAGGGCCTAGATTCAAGGCCCCATCCCCCACCTACAGGCAAAAAGCTTAGTGGTGAAGCTAGTCTGCAGGTGTCTCTCTGTCTCTCTCCCTCTCTGTCTCCGCATTCTCTCTTGATTTTTGGCTGTCTGTATCCAATAAATAAATAAATATAATGAAAAAATAAAAAGAGAAGACATCTGTGGACCTGCTCTACTTGTAGTGTGTCCCCCCTGCAGATGGGGTATGGGGGCTTAAACCCAGGGTCTTATGCTTGGTGATATGTGCCCTTACCCAGGTGCACCACTGCCCAGCCCCCTAGCAGATTTTTCTTTTGCCGTTGTGAATTCTATCTTAATTTATCATATGTATGTTAACGTATTTCTGATCTCTATTGTTTTACATTCGTCTCTATGTATGTTTGTATTCTAATGCTGTACTGTTTTGACTGCTAAGTTTATGATATAGCTTGAAATTAAGAATTTGATGATAAAGAGGAGCACTTCTTTCTCATCAAGATTGTTTTGGCTACTTGAAAACTTTTGTGGTTTCATAAAACTCTAGAACTTTTTTGTTTCACTTCGGTGAAAAATCGCATTGAAATTTCAATAGGGATTACCTATTGAAATAGGTAGTCTGTAGATGATTTAATTAATATGGCTTAATTAATTTAGAATAAACTTGAATATCTTTTTAATGAAATCATATTTCTTTTTTTGTAGTTATCAAGCTATGTGTTATCAAGATAAATACATACAAAACAGAAGAAAATATGAGTCCCATGTCTTTGAATTATCACTTGTTAACATTTTTTTGTGTCTTTCAATTTTATACATCCAAAGAGTCTTACATAGAGCCAAATTCTTTTTGTATCTTGCTTTTTTTTCCATCTGGTGATTGATTCCCCATGACATTAGATATTATTTTAAAAATGACTTGTAATAAGGTTGCTGTATTTCCAACCTATGTTTATTGATGCCAGAAGATTTTCAAAAGAGAGTTTTACATATATTTTGCAAATAGAATAAGATTTGATCTCTAAGAAAGAGTTGGAAATTACAAGGGAATTTTTTTTTCACAGATATAGACCACTTTATTCAGAGTGACTTAAGCTTGCAGCTAAACTCAGCATAGTATTTGGCTTGTATAAATATAGTTGTAAAATGAAGTTTTCTCACCTTCACATGTGCTTTGAGAAGGAAACAAGAAGGAAAGAAATAGCATTAGGGTGGGGTGTGGATGTGAGGGATAAAACTGGAACCTCACACATGTACCAGTTTCTGCAGGCTTTGCAAACTAGTTGGCTTTTTTTTCTTTCTTTCTTTTTTTTTTTTTTTGCTACTTAATGATAAACTCTGAAATAAAAACTCAAAAAGGATTCAGTAACATTCACAAAGATTAAGAGCAAAAGACACATTGCATGTTGAAAATGTCAAGGAAATAAAACTATGGCAGCTAGAGTCAAGGTTGGTTGTCACAGCACTGACTGGCCTCCCCTACACAGAAAGGTGTATGCTGGATATGCAGACTGAGGTGAATACCTAAGCCATGGTCCTTTGCCCCTTGGAGTTCATGGTCCAGTGAAGAAGCTAAGGTCAAAGTCAGCCATTTCAGCTCAATGTGGAGTCGCCTATAGAGAAGTAAATGAAGTTTAGTGAGGCCTCAGCCGCAGAAACATAAGAGCTCACAGAAAATCAGATCTTGGAGTCAGTTTAGGAGGAAAGGATAAAACATTGGGGGAAATGTTTACACTTGTGTTAGCAAAGGAAACATTTTTTTTTAATCACAGGCTTTATACCCAATGTTATATAATACTGATCTTCCCGATTTTCTCTTTCTTATAATAGAAGTATTCCTGGATTTTTTCTCTTTCTTTTTTGCACAGGACAAACTTTGATATTTTAAAGCATACTCTAAGTAAATAAAAAGCATATTCAGTGGGACCCTACCATTAATTGGTCTCCTTCACTCCATTTGCATCTATTTACTTTTTTTTAAGTGTGGGACTTTATATACCACTTATAGTTAGTCAGATCATGAAAACAGCTTTGTTTGTTTGTTGATCAAATCTTCCACATACACCCCACACTCAGCATTCACTTGTTCTACTAATAGTTTAAACTTCAGATTAAAAAGAAAAAGGCAGATGACACTCTAGGAAAATGTGGCCAATGTGAGTATAAATTTCAAAGATTAATTTTTTTATAAGGAAGTTTAGTTGATTTTTGATGACTAACATTCACAAAGATGATTGAGTACTTTCAATTCTTGGACCATTTTTTTTTTTTAACCAACCTACAGTGATGATTAAGGCGGGCAGCCAGGATTATAACTACAGGTTTGTAAATATAAAACAAAAATTGGAGAGGCAAGATGAGTTGTTTTCCCAGGTAAGCCCTTAAATTGTCACCTGTTAAAATAAAAAAAAAAAAAATAGAACTATTTTTTGCAATGACTGGAGGCTGTGTCCTTAGGCAGTTTCCCTGGTAGTCTGTCAGGTCCTGCACTTCCCTGTCTTATAGACAGGTCATGCTCCTCAATCCAGTTGAGTTACAGCCATTAATTCCTGATGATATGAAAAATATTTGTGAATTTTGGATGGGAGGGTCCTGTGCCAAGGATTTAACTGAAGGAGGGAGGAGGCAGAGGTCTATTCCTATTTTCCCATATTTTTTGTCTGATCACCAGGCCAGTATGTGTTTCACTGTGGTTAGAGTAAATAAAGACTCAGAATGACTTTTTTTTTCTTCAGACAAAAACAAAGAATTCAGTTGTCCTGAAGAGCCCTGATAAAGTGAAATAGGACAACTGTATTTAAGAGATGGTCTTGGGTTCTTTTTTCTTAAATTGATTTTTTTTTTTTCCAGAATACAATGACCCATGAATTTGTTTTCTAGTTTGAGGAACTTAAACAGACTTTCAAGACTTTACTTAAGGACCATTTCAGACTGACACAGGCTTCTGTTTATGAGGTTTTTAGGTCAGTTACATCATAGTTATTTTATTTATTTATTTATTTATTTATTTATTTATTTATTTTTACCAGAGTACTGCTCAGCTCTGGCTTATGGTGGTGCTGGGAATTGAACCTGGGACTTGACCGAGCCTCAGGCTTGAGAGTGTGTTTGCATAACCACTATGCTATCTACCCCCACCCCATGGTTATCTTTTTATCTCTGAGCATGATGTATTGGGCTGTTGGGAAAGTCATGATGCATTTTTGCAAAGAAAACCAGAAAAATGCATCATGGCTTTTCTGACAATGTAGTATATACCACTGGAAATTTTTATTGTAAGATGCATGTTTCTGTGGTAACTTTGACTATGGAATATAGTTCACATGGATAGTGTTCTGCTTTGCCATGTAACCACCCAGGTTCGAGCCCTGACCCTCCTGCATTGAAGGAAGCTGGTGTTGTGGTCTTTCTCACCTTCTCTCTACTTTTCTCCTTCTTTCTTACCATAAATAAATTAAGTAATTAGTTAATTTTTTTTAATTATTACTGGTTAGCAAAGTACTCCAAAAGCAGTAGTTTAAACCTTTCATTTTTTTAATGCTGTACTGGAAACAGAACCTAGGGTTTCTTTCTTCTTTCTGTTTTAATTTTAGATTTGAGAAACAGCTAGCTAGTGGGGCTGGGGGAGAGGGAGAGAGGGACAGAGAGAGAAACCCCTATGAAGCACTCCTTCACTGAGGTTCTAACCCAGAGCCATATGCTAGTGAAGTGGTTGCTCTACGCAGAGCCACCTCCTAAAGCCCGCTTTTCTTTTTTTCCTTTTGTGGACTAGGAATTCAGAAAGGGCTCAGGCTGCACAGATCTCTCTTAGGTTCTTTCATGCTGCAGTACTCAGATGCTGGTTGAGGCTGCCCATCAACAAAGGCTCTACTGCTGTCTCACCTGGTCCCCCATTAAGGTAGCCTGTGGGAGCTCAGCAGGGACTGTTAATGGAGCATGTTGGTGTCAGGGTAAACAGACTTCTTACCTAGTGTGTGACTTCCCCACTGTGTCCCAAGAGAACCAGGCAGATACTTTTTGCAGTCAACCCCAGGTAGCACACAGTATCACTACCGCATGTCTCAACTGCTTGCAAGTTTGGCTTGCATGTGGCCTGGGAGCAGGTGCAGTGGATTAAGTGTTGAACTCTAGAGCATAAGGTTTCCAGTTTGATTCCTGGTATTGTCTGAATGATGTTCTGGTTCTCTCTTTCTTCCCCAGTCTCTCAAAGATAAACAAATAAATATATATTTTTAAAGACTTCCCTCCTTTATCTCTTCATACTTTTCTCTTAAAAATAGCAACTTAATGTGCATTGTCTTAAACTAGCAATATGGATCTGCTGAGACCCAACAAGTTTGAGTACATTTTGTAATTCTAGAACCTAACACAGGAGTCTCTGTGAGAGCAAATATTCCAAATAGTTGTTAAACTGAAGAGAGGATCAGCAAACTACAAACCCTGGCATCTAAATGAAGGAAAAGGGACTTTGCAGTTGCTGTGTTTTTCTTTGATAATTTGGAAGGATATCATGCTGATAAATCCACACAGAGATATGTGGAAATAACAGGGGGAAATGGAGTTTTTAAGGTAAAAGTCTCAAAAGCCATACCCTCCTCTTTCCCTCTCCTTCCCCCTTAACTCACCTGAAATTGAGGCACAGAAAAGGTAAGTGACCAGGGCTGGGGAGACAGTCTTATGGTTCTGTAAAAGACTTTCATGTCTGAGGCTCTAAAGTTCCAGGCTTAATTCCCAGCACCATTATAAACCAGAGCTGCACAGTTTTCTGGTCTTTCTCCGCGTCTTTCTCTCTCTCATTAAAGATAAAAATAAAATTAAAATGTTGAAGAAAAGAAAAGTTAAGTGATTGTTTACCATGCACATGGCTCTGGATTTGAACCCTGACACCACATGGGGAACACCATGGACAACATTGGGAAGCTCCATGAATGGTTAAATGATGTTATAATGTCTCTCCCTCTTTCTCATCTACCTTTTATCTCTCTCTCTCTCTCTCTCCCCCCCCCCACCTTCCTCAAATAAAAATTAAGTAGTTGACCCAAAGAGGCAGCTAAAGTATGTGTGAGGTCATGGGTTTTTTTTTTTTTTTTCTCAGCTCAACAAAATAAACAAAACTATGTGACAGAAGTAGAGTTCCTTGTCAAAATCCTAGTCATCGTTTCTTTTCCATTACACAAGTTTCCTCTGCCAGTTACTATTTAGGGTTCTGACTTTATCAAAAATTGCTGAGTCAGTGAGGCTTAGATCTTTGTTCCATGAGAGTGAGTGGGGTGAGACTGCCAATCTGCTGATCTCAGCAGGAGATCTTTTCCTCCTTGATCCTTCTCTCAATCCCATTGGACAAATAAAGGAAAGTCCCACAGAGATCTCAGCAGGAGGTCATGGGACTCCACTTTGCTCTCTTCAGATATATGTCAGAAAAACTAACCTCCTGACTCTTCTGTTCTCCCTTACAATGTGTTGTTTTTTCATCTGGGGCAGTGTTGAGTCTAGAAGGCTTCCTCTGCTTTACATGATGCCTGTGAGGGAACAGCACTGTCCCCAAGCCTGCCTTTACTGAGACCGTGACCTTCCATATTTCCAGGTGGCGAGCACACACAGTGGGTGATATCATAAGACTTGATCTTAGCTGGTTGAGGTTAAGAAGGCAGAATGCCAAGTCATCTATTTTTGTATCAGAATAACATTTTCTTCAAGACTAGTATGTTTTTTTATTAGTGATTTAATAATGATCAACAAGATTGTAGGATAAGAGGGGTACAATTCCCTATAAATCCCACCACCAGAGTTCTGTATCTCATCCACTTCATTGGAAGTTTCCCCATTCTTTTTTTTTAGTTTTTAAAAATATTTTATTTACTTATTTATTCCCCTTTTGTTGCCCTTGTTGTTTTTTATCGTTGTATTTATTGTTGATGTCACTGATGTTGGATAGGACAGAGAAAAATGGAGAGAGGAGGGGAAAACAGAGGGGGAGAGAAAGCTAGACACCTGCAGACCTGCTTCACCACTCGTGAATTGACTCCCCTGCAGATGGGGAAGGTTCCCCATTCTTTATCCTTCTGGGAGCATGGACTAAAATTCTCTATGGGATAAGCAGAAGGTGGAAGATCTGGCTTCTGTAATTGCTTCTCCACTGAACATGGACATTGACAAGTCAATCCATACTCCCAGCCTGTTTCTATCTTTCCCTCTGGGGAGGGGAGGTTCCAGGACACATTTGATGAGGTCCTCTACCCAGGGAAGTCAGGATGATGTCATCGTAGTCTTTGCAACTTGGTGGCTGAAGAATTTTATTTTTTAAGACAAAAAAATATATAGTTCCAAGGATCCTTGCAAATACTAGGGAAAAGACAGAAGTGGAGAGAAATTGATCATTCTGTCATTTTGACTGAGAAGCAATAGAAACTTCCTGGCTTGAAAAAAATATTTTATTTATTTATCTGTTTATTTATTTTGAATGAGATATACAGAGATATAGATAGAGATTTAGAGATAGATATAGAGAGAGGGGAGAGCAGGATTGAGATCACAACACTGCTCAGCTCTTCTTCTTCTAGCGTTTGCCCTTCTTCCGTAGCCAGTCAACAGGTCAGGTTGAAAGCTGTCAGGAGCTGCTTGTTGCTGGCTTTGAAAGTGACTGGGATCCATGTGGATTCAGTCGGCTAGGAAGGATCTTCAGTTTCCCCAATGAATGGGTACTCAGCTCTGGCTCATGGTGACACCAGAGATCGAGCCCAGGACCTCAGAGCCCCAGCCATGAAAGCCCTCTATACAACCATCATACTGCCTCCCAGTCCTTTTTACATTCATTTATTATTTACTTTATTTGATATGACAGAGAGAAATTGAGAGAGTAAGGAGAGATAGGAAGAAAGAGAGACATCTGCAGCACTGCTGCACTACTTGTGATACCATCACCACCCCCTGCAGAGGGCAGCCAGGTCTGAACCTGGGTCTTTGTGCATGGCAACATGTGCATTCACTTGGAGGTGCTACTGTCCAGCTTCAACACTGGTGTTTTAAAATGACCTCAGTCAGTTACTCCAGGAGAGAAAGCATACCACTTTTGAGGCTTCCAGAGTCCCATAACAAGAGAATGCTCTGTGCCAGGGCCATATATGAGTTTTTCCAACTTAGAAAAATCCCATATTTATTGAAAAGGTAAATGATAGAACTGTCTGTGACTATTCATAAACTGATCTTTGATCAGCAAATATTCCTTTAGTTCATTGGAAGTGGCTGTGAATGGGATCATCTTTTACTGAGCATGTGATACGTGTTCATTCCCCATTCTTTCCTCCATACCACTGTCTGGTGGGTAACTCCTGTAGTTCTCTAAAATCTTAATCTTTTTTACAAGGAGGGAATCATTAACACTGGGCCTCCTGAATCTACTAAAGCAGAAACTCCTTCTTAGAGAGGGTAGGGAAGCGGGTGGGGGTGGGGGGCAAAGTCAGGACAAAGGGCAGACAATGTTAATTGTGTCCCCAGGAGGCATACCTGAAACCTATGTAATGTTATGATGCAATGTTACTTCAATTAAAAATATTTTTAATTCGGGAGCTGGGTGGTATTGTGGCACATGGCGCAAAGCGCAAGGATCCCACTTGAAGCCCCCGGCTTCCCAACTGCAAGGGGGTCACTACACAAGCAGTGAGACAGGTCTGCAGGTATCTGTCTTTCTTACTCTCTTTCTTACGTCCTGTTCAATTTGTCTCTGTCCTATCCAACAACAATAATAACAGCAACAATAATAATAACAAGGGCTATAAAATGGAGAAAATGCCCATTAGGAGTAGCGCATTCATAGTGTAGGCACCACGCCCCAGCAATAACTTGGAGGCAAATATATATATTCTTCTAAGCTTCTTGTATTCATCAGAGTGCTCTAGAGAGAGCAAAGTTATTTGATGTTTTCTAGTCTGGCACTGAAGACATTAAATAGCTTTACCCAAGATCAGCTGAAAATATCTAGTAATTAGCAGAGATACCTGGAGGTATCTGAAGCTAGAGAATCTAACTTTAAGTCTAACTGCCAATTGTGGGATCACTCAGCTGAGTGATCTTACCCTGCCACCCAAGCAAACCCTGTCTGTTCCAGTGACCCAAGGGGCTGCCAAGTATTGCAGGGGTTACTGGGCAAAGATTCTTCTTTAAACTTTTTTTTTTTTATTTATTTTTAACTAAAGAGAGGCAGAGAGAGAGAGTGAAACTGACCACAGCACTGAAGCTTCCTTCAGTAAAGTGGAGGCCAGGCTCAAACCTGGGTCATGCACATATGCACATGGCAGAGCAGTGCACCATCCTGGGGCACTGTGTCACCCACCATTGGTTTGTTGGCTTATTTTTACTCTCAGTTTATGCTGCATAATCTGCAAGCAGAGACTGTGGGGATGAAATGGAAGACCATACCTGTTGGGGTCAGAGTTTGCTCCTCCAGATGCTTCCTTCACGATCTTAATTGTTTATGTAGCTCGTTCCTCCACCTTACAACCCATCACCTCCTGTGCTCCTTGGACTTGTATACAGTTGATCCCCTCCATCCCACTAAAATTTTGAGTTGCTTGGGAAGTTTTTACTTTTTTTTTCCTGAGGAACTGGCACTTTGCACATGAGGGATTTCACTGCTCCACATTACTTGCTTCTTCACTAATAGAGAGACAGAGAGAAAACTCATAGCTTTGTAACTCCCCTCGCCCACCCACCCCCAGTGCTATAATAGCACCTGCCATGTGGTACCAGTGCTCAGACTTGGGTTGTGTGCATAACAGGGCAGGTGCTCTACCCAGTGAGCAGTCTTCAGCTCTATATTTACTATCTGGGTGCTGGATTTTAATTTCTACAGTCAGTATCACCTTTTTCCTCACGTGGTTCTCACCAAACATAAAGAAGGCCTTCTTGTCTCCAGACCTAGGCCGGGGCTGGAGCTCTGGTGGTGAGCAAAGCAGCACACAGAGTGGATCGAGAAGACAAGGATTACTTCTAGAATTCTTCATAAAGTGTGATAAAGAAAAGGTGCAGAGTTTGGTGAGCCCAGCATAGGGAGGGGACCTACTCAGCAAGATCAGGAAGTCTTCTGTAAGGAAAGGGTGCAAATTTTAGGTCTGCAGAAAAAGATGAATGTCACAGGAAAAACCTACTCAGAGGCCCTGGACCCAAGCAGGAAGGATTTTTGAGGAACTGAGAGAAGGTCAGTGTGACTAGAGATCAGAGGATAGGGATGTGGCATGTGATAAAACTACAGAAAAGAAGTCGTGGCAAGATTATGCAGCCCACACTGAGGATTCGGCCTATAGGCCTGGAGCAGTTCAGGCAACTCTTGCTGAACATCAGTCACCAGCGAGTGTTTAAAACATACTGGCAAGAGAATCCCACTGCAGGTCAATTAAATCAGATTTTCTGGAAGTAAGAAATTTAAGGGAAAAAAAAATCCCTCAAAAATTATTTTTATTAATGGGAGAGAGGGGGAGGAAAGAGGGAGAGAGAAAGAGAGACAGACAGACAGACAGACAGACAGACACACACACACACACACACACAGAGAGAGAGAGAGAGAGAGAGAGAGAGGGACCGAGACCAGAATACTCTTCAACTCTGACTTACTGTGATGCTGAGGATTGAACCTGAGACCTTGGAGCTGGAGCCACAGACATATCGCCCCAGTCCTTAGGTGATGTTTTGCTTGTTTAAGTTTCCAAATGATTCTTATAGCAATGGGAAACCCTAAGTGTGTGTGTGTGTGTGTGTGTGTGTGACAGCTACCATGGTTATAGTTGACACTGTAAGCCTGCATGGTTCTCTTGCTCCTGGTGGACCTAAAAAAAATTTTAAGAGAAGAAAAGAAGAAAGACAGAAAGAAAAGGAGAGATACCATAATACTGCTCCACTGCTTATGAAACTCCACCAATACAGGTGCTTCCATATGGTAGTCAAGGCCTTGAATGCGTGTCTTCAGACATGGTAGAACATGCATTCTACAGAGTAAGCTATCTCCCAATACCCCATAACTTTTTTCTTTTATCACTTCATTAGGGGATTAATGTTTTATAATAAAGTTGTTGGCATGTGTACAATTTCTAATCTCCCCATGATAAGTATATGCTCACCGACAGCTTGGGCCCTTTTCTACCACCCTTTTCTACACACCAGGTCCCTAAATCCTCCTCAGCCCCATTTCTGTTCTCCTTCCCCAGAGTGCTTTGCTTTGTTGCCATCCACTCCACCCAGTCCAAGTTTTACTTTGTGTTTTCCCTCTCTGTTCTTGTGGTTAAGTTCTGCCTATATTAAGCGAGATAAACCAGAAAGAAAAGGGTGGATACAGTATGATATCACTCACAAAATGTTTTTTGTTTGTTTGTTTGTTTTGCCAACAGGATTATCTCTGGGATTCTGTGGCTGCACTATTAATCCACTGTTCCTGAGGCCTATTTTTTCTATCTTACTTGATAGGACAGAGAGAAACCCAGAGAGGAGGGAGACATAGACAGGAAGAGAGAAAGACAGACACTTGGGGAGCTGAGGGCTTGCATCCAGATCCTTGTGCTTATATGCGCTTAACCAGGTGCACCATCACCTACCCCCTCACAAGAGATTTTTTAAATTGTATGTTTGTGGTGTGTGCTAAGGAAGAGGTAGTTGCTATCATCAGATTTACATTTTAAAAAACATGCAATAGGCGGAGGGTAGATAGCATAATGGTTATGCAAACAGACTCTCATGCCTGAGGCTCCAAAGTCCCAGGTTCAATCCCCCACACCACCATAAGCCAGAGCTCAGCAGTGCTCTGGTTAAAAAAAAAAAAAAAAAGAATTTAAAGAAAAAAAACAAACAAAAAACATGCAATAGCTAAGAGCCTTGAATTCAGGTAGTAGCACTAGAGATGAAAAGAAGTGAGTGAACACATGAGATTTCTAGTTGATTAAACTGCTGGGACTGGAGGAAGGGTGGAACACTACACAATCTTAGGTTTTGTTTTTGTTTTTGGGTGGGGGGAGCTGATTACCAGGGAGCTTACAAAATGTACTGTTACTGTGCTACTTGTTCATGGTTCATGGGGGTAAGATTTGAGTTTTAGCCTGTGGAATATGCTTTCATTTCATCATGTGCTTTATTTATATCTTTTGCCCAGTACATGAATATGTCATTCACTATTCTTTGCTATGTATTATCCATTAAATAACTAAGCTGTTGAGTACTAATTAAGTTCAAGTCATTGGACTAATTAATCTGACTACAGTTTAACTTAGTGCCAAGTAAATCCCACTGTAAAGAACTTAAACAAAAGGAACATTTTATGGTAATGCATCTCTTGGTGATGCAAAGATAAATCTACAGCTAGGTTTCAAATAAAGTTAAATCGTGAATGCATAGTGTTATGGTATTTCTCCTCAGCTCTTCCTCTCTGAATATCTACATGCTTATTTTCTTGCTACTCACAGGCCAGCTCCCATGACTTTCCTTGTCAACACAATTGAAAACATTGCAATGGATAGTTTCTGAGATTTAAGTTGTAGAACTCAGACTTCAGAGAAAGGCAACCCTAGCTACCCAAGTATGAAATCCAAAATACCAGTGAAGGAGCTCATTGGCTAACTCACTCAGATCTCTTCCTCTGGTCTAATCAGCTGTGACCAGGAAGTAAGGCATGGTGGGAAAGTAGTGGCTATTCCTCATTGACTGGTGTATCCTACTAAATGCGATGGAAATGAATGCCTCCAGGATAGCCCAAGGGAATTGAAAGTCTTGGAAAAACAAGGTCCAGACAAACAGTACAAGTTTCCCATTAGAGTCCCATTGAGTAGATTTACACACATGAATCTTAAAACCTAATTGAGGGAGTCGGATGGTAGTGCAGCGGGTTAAATGCATGTGGAGCAGAGCACAAGGACCTGTGTAAGGATCCTGGTTCGAAGCCCGGCTGGCTCCCCACCTGCAGGGAAGTTACTTCAAAGGCGGTGAAACAGGCCAGCCAGGTGTGTCTATCTTTCTCTCCCCCTCTCTGTCTTCCCCTCCTCTCTCCATTTCTCTCTATCCTATCTAACAATGACAACATCAATAACAACAATAATAAGTACAACAATAGAAAACAACAAGGGCAACAAAAGGGAAAATAAATTTTAAAAAGTTAAAAAACCAAAAAAAAACTACAAAAAAAAAACCTAATTGAAAACAATTCTAATAAGATTATTTTACAACTCTTTGGTCTCGCATTTTAATTAGAGTATTTGAAGTTTCCAAATTTTCATGTTAGATGGTGATATATGCCAGTAGATTTAAACTTTTATATAGTTTGAGGTTACAAACTCATTCTTTAAACAAAGCAACACATTCATTCTGAAATTATCCTGATTTAAATATTATTTGCATTTCTGTAGATCGAAAGTTACATAACAGAGTCTAACTCTTTTGATTTTCATTAGTATTTGATTTACACTCATACTCCCCAGTGCCCTAAAAGAAGTAGCAGGAATTTAGCTGTCTTTTGTTCTCTTAAAAATAATAGGAGGATATTTTAGATGACAAGTCATGATAAAGCTAGTTTTGAAAGTATTTTCTTTTGCAGCTCTAAGAAAAAATTAACTTCTTGACAATTACTACTAATAAAAAATAGTCATGGAGCTAAAGGATAGCTACCTGGTAGAGTATCACCAAGTGCAAAGACCGCGATTAGAATTCCTGGCACCAGAAGGGAGCACCATGCACTGCACAAAGCAGGAACATGACAGATGGTTGGGTGGTACTATGGTGTCTCCACCTCTCTCTCTCTCTTATCTCTTCCTCTTTCAGATCTACCTAAAGTTGAAAAGAAAATTTAAAAAAATTAAAAAGTCTCCTAAGGAAGGAAAAGTTAAAAAAAAAAATGTCTCCTAAGAACAGTGGAATCATGTATGAATAATGCCTTAGGGGTGTGTGTGTGTGTGTGTGTGTGTGTGAGCTTTTTTATGGATGAGCACTGAAAAATGAATGCTAGGGAAAGGGGCTAGAGATGACTCTCCTGGTAGAGTACACACTTTGCGGTGCACAAGAGTCCTCGCCACCATATGGGAGCACCTTGCTCACAGGAAGATTTACCATTGGGGACACAGTACTGTATTATTTCTTCTTTGTCTCTTTCTCCATCTTTCATCTGGTACTTGGAGGTAGAGAGAAAGTCTACCAAGAATGGTGGAATAATGCAGGCATGAAGCTTCAAGGAAGCCTGAGGAAACAGAGAGAGGGGTGTGGTGGGGGAGAGGCAAACCAACTTTCATGGTTGAGGCTCCAAAGTCTCAGGTTCAATTCCCCACACCATGAGCCAAAGTTAAACAGTGTTCTGGCCTTGGTTGTTCAGTGTCTTTCTCTCTCTTTTACTTTTGCATACACACACACACACACACACACACACACACATAAAGTAAAATATATCTTTTTAAAAAAGAGGGAAAAGTGAGGGGGGGAGAAAGTGGAAGGGTCATGAGAAGGAGAGGGGAGGAGAAGGAAGGAGTCAGAAAAGGGAGGAGTTAGAAATAATCCCGGCCCCCAGGGTGTGGTAGTCTGCAGGCTGTACGGCATGTATTCATGACCTTTGAAATTTACCTCAAGGAATTTACAATCTAGAGTTAGACAAATACATAGTTAACAACATTTATAACAGTAATTTCTTCTAGAGTGTGTGATGATCTCCATTAGCTTAAAGAAAAGGCTGGGGCTGGAAGTCCATGGAGGCTTGAGTGGCACTGCCAAAGCAGGTTTTTCATAAAACTGCGGAGCAGGGACAGTTTGTCTGGGGACCCTTGTACCCGTTTATCACAACAGACTGTTTCTTCCTGTTTTGACCTCTCTGTACTTAATTTTAACTTCCTTCTTCATCTGTTGGGGGTTAGCTGTCATTTGTCCCAGTCTTGTTCACAACTCTTCTTCAGCTAGTTTCTACTGAGGTGTTTATTGGAAATAGAAGTGCTTTCTTAAATATGGCAGAACTATGGGTTAGGGATTTACATTCTGTGTGTGGCTCTGCTGTTATCATTCAGGATAATTGAGGAGTGTTTTTTTTCATATTCACAGATCTCAGTTTCCTCATCTTAAAAAAAAATGGGAAGGAACTGATGAATGCTTCATAATCTTCCATATATTAAATTGTTAGCTTATAGATTTGGTTGTACTTTGAAGATATGTGAGGGGGCAGTCCTTATTCTTCCCTGGTTTAGTTTTAGAAGAGTTAGAAAATGCCTTTTGTAAAAAGTCAGATAATAAATACTTTTAGTCTTTGAGAGCCTCACAATCTTTATTGAAGCTAGCTCAGCCATGTTAGCATACTAACAGCCAGAGACAACAAAACTGATGACAATAGTTCATGGCCAGAGATCAGCATGGTATGATGTGCAGACCCCTGAATTAGAATATGCTGTCTGCAGACTGGGTAAATACCATGGTGGTTATGCAAATGACTCTGAAGTCCCAGGTTCAGACCACCTCAGCATTACAAAACAGAACTGAGCAGTGCTCTGGTCTCTTTGTATCTTTTTCATTGTATCTCTTTTTTCATTAAAAGGATAATATATATATATATTAGAAGAATATGCTGATGGAATTTAAAACTCAAGTCTACAAGCTCCCTAACCTTTTTGTGTCACAGCCTCATTATCTGTAAAATGGGAAAAATGGAATTTTACATTTCTCACAGGGTGGCTGGATTCCTTGGGGAATTCCAATACATAAAGCACTTGGGAGTCATGCTTGGCGTTCACGATAAGTGCTTTGAGCTACTGCTATCCTGCTTCTCCTTAGATTCATTTTGTGTGTCTGTACAACAGCTTCTGTTGATAAGACTACCCACTTCATCGACACAGAGGACAAGAGTTACTCATCTGCTAGGTGAGTAGAAAGCTTCTCTGCCCACAAATTTTTTACTTGTGAACAGTCATAAATATAATTAAAGCTACTTACTAGAGCAAAAGCCCATCAGCTTGATTTTCAAACTAATGTCTATTATATTCACCTGTATGATATGACATTTTTTATTGTGTGTATATGAAAGAAAGAGATTAAAGCATTGTTCCACTATTTTTGTCTTTTTTTTTTTTTGTAGTGCTGGGACTCAAACCCAGGACTTCATGAGTATAAAGAGTATAAAGTATGTGCTCTATTACTGAGTCACCTTTCTGATTCCAATGATAAAAATTTTTGTCTAAAGACAAATGGTCTTATAACTTTTTGAAAGGTTATATTAGAGCTACAGGATAACTACAAAGCATCTAAACCTGATTCTAAGAAAAATTAAATGAGGAAAACCTTGGCCAATTAATTTTGCCATAGTACTAGATTTCAAATTAGGGAAAATGATAAATTTTTAGTATCACACAGGGGTGAATGAGGGGGATATTAGAGCACAGTATTAGTGGCATTCATTAGTGAATTGTGGAGGGAGGTGGTTGCTGATGTTGGTATTGTACACACACACACACACACACACACACACACACACACACACACACACACGCATGCAGACCAGGGTTCTGGTCAGGTAAATAGCTTGGAAACAGATACTAAAATATTTTTTCCCATCAAATTCAGTAACTGAAAACAGACCAGAAATCACCAACTCCTATGCATGGAATTGTGTGGTGTTTTATAGCATTTCAAGCTTAAATATGTTTTGTTTTGGATTGCATCATCAACCTATATAATTCATCTGTTTTTCATGTGGCACAGTGCCTAAACTATGTACCAGATTATTAATCTTTTACAAGACCATTGTTGACAGACCTGCAATCATGTATAAGAGTCATAAATCTTTTCTTCAATAAGTCAACGGTGCCTGCTACATTTGGCAAGTATTTACTAGGCATTAGCTAAATCCAGATGATACCAGTGAGGCCACAGGCTAGAGCAGTGGGGACCAGTGCTTGGATTTTGGAGATTTAGGTTATTATGATTCTATTCCTAACTAGCTACTAGACTTGCAGCATCAGCAAACTTTGTAACATAGAAACAGCTAACATCTGAGACTCCATTTCCACTCTGAACCAGCAGGAGAGTTAAACTATAGGCAGATTCAAGATCACCCAAAAGGAAAGTGAGATGATCTCAGAGATAGGAAGTTCTTTGTAGAATGGCCCAGATGCTCTTGGGAACTTTCAAAGACTCTCCTTAGTTGGTGAGGATAGCCACTGATATCTGCAATAGTTAGAAAGTTTTCTGAAAGTGGCATATCACAAGCACATTAGCCTGAAGAAAGTCATCAAGGAATAACAACCAGCCTGTGTGTGGCCCTCAATCCATAATATCCAAGTGGAGAATTGTTTCTGTTGCTTGCCATCTGTGGAGCCCAGGCCAAACCCTAAGTCTTTCTGTTTCTTTACCTGTAAAGTGGACATCATGATGCATTCCCTGCCTGTAACCCAACACTGGTATATAAAATGAAGTGATCCTTGTAAAAATATACTTTATCTGTAAAAATACAGTGCTAGGAGGTATCTCAGTTCTAGAACATCGGACTTGCCTACCCAGGTTCAGTTCTGCACGACAGTATGCCAGAACCAAGTTGTTCTCTGATATCAGTCTCTTTCTCTATTGTGAAAATAAGCAAATACATATTTAAAAATAAACATACAAATTTATCATGAAAGCTATCATTACCATGATCCCATCTTAAAACAATGTAGTTTCCAAATACATCTGAGCCTAACAAACCTAATCACCTACAAAATATCCTAAATTGTCAGCAGTTGTTCCTTCCAAGTGCATTTTTATTCATAACTAAACAAAGGAGATCTTTGTTTGCACTGTGATATAGCCACCCAGCAAGGATGTTGAATGTTAAAGCAGAAAGATTCAGACCAATTTTAGAAAATTTGGGGCTGTCAGAGTAGTCTCACCTGATCTTACGTGTTTTCTTTGTATGCACACACAGCTTGGCAAGACCCAGGGCAAAGTCTGTGTGATAGAAGCTAGACTGTGGAGGCTGATGGTAATGTGTTTCCTTTATTCTGTGAGGCTGTCTGAATACTTGGGGTTTGGTTCTGTCAGAATCACTGACAGTATTGGATCTACTCCAGTAGATGGAACAAAGGCTGGGATTTCTTTTGAAAAATTCTTTCTGACTAGTGAGATTGTCCAATACAGTTTCCTTGATAAAGGGCTCATTATCTATCGGTGTGACTTTGCCCTTAATTTCTATGCTGGAACATATTTAAGCAAACCCTTTTTACTCAGACAGCTGTAACAGTGCCCCTACAATTTGTGTCAGTGTTCTGAGCTGGGGTGTGGAATATCAACTACAGGCAAAGCTTTCAATTAGTTAAATCAGTAAAAGAAATATAATTTATTAGCTTTCTTTTAATTGTATTTTAGTGAAAACTTATTGTCACTTTTCAAACACAGCCTCTCTATCAAACAACAAAGAAATATATGGTAGAATGTTCCATAGTTGCTTATCTCAATTGAGATAAATCCTTATGGGTCTTAGAAGGTTGATTTTTCAGTAGTAGGGTGATCAAAGAGGAACTTGGAAAAAAGTGGATCTCTAAGAATTAAATCATTGTAACAACTGATACAAGATGAAGCAATCTGAGAGTCTATAAATAGTGATAGGAAAACTTTGTATTCCCCAGGTTAAAAATAGTCGATTCAGTTTTAGTCTTATGAGGATGGGGTAGAATGTGATGTTAGCATAGGAAACTGAAAGCTAAATGTACTGTAACCTTTGTAATGAATTTTTTTTGTAATGCATTTTTCATGAAAGGGAGTTTCTTTCATGGAGCCTACACAAAGGAAAACCAGAGTAAGAATGAGTACATCTGGGGAGTCAGGTGATAGCACAGCAGGTTAAGCACAAGTGGCACAAAGTGCAAGGACTGGCGTAAAGATCCCAGTTTGAGCCCCCAGCTCCCCACCTTCAGGGGAGGCACTTCACAAGTGGTGAAGCAGGTCTGCAGGTGTCTCTCTTTCTCCCTCTCTGTCTTCTCCTCCTCTCTCCATTTCTCTCTGTCC
Source organism: Erinaceus europaeus (assembly GCF_950295315.1). Classification (NCBI taxonomy): domain Eukaryota; kingdom Metazoa; phylum Chordata; class Mammalia; order Eulipotyphla; family Erinaceidae; genus Erinaceus; species Erinaceus europaeus. The sequence continues at coordinate 43,248,210 of NC_080166.1, read as the reverse complement.
TAACAATGACGACATCAGTAACAACAACAACTACAATGAAAAGACAACAAGGGCAATAAAAGGGAAAATAAATAAATAAAATTAAAAAAAAAAAAGAATGAGTACATCTGTATAGATGTTTTTACCAGACATTACCAAGGAGAAGTTTCCAGAGGTGACCATAGAACATCTAGTTCCGTATGGATGTGTTGTCTGTTAGTCTCCTAAGATACTGCCTGAAAGATACCCACCACGTTATCCCCTCAGGGTACTGCTAACTCAGTTAAAACCATGGCAACAGTTTCTACGGATGCTTCCACCTTCACAGCATGCCTTTTGCCTCTCTCCACCCCCTTTCCTAGTCATTTACGTTTCTGACTTGCCACTTCCGGTTTTTACCCTATAAAAACCACTGCTGTTCTAGTTTCTCTCTCTCTTTCTCTTCCAAGTCCCAACCTGGAGAAGAACTGGAGAAGGGCTGGCATTCATAGCAGGAGGCAGCTATTTTGCTAGCTCTAGGTGGCCTAAACCCGTTGTGCTCACACCCGACTCTGGAGCATCCTCATCAATAAAGAATTGTATTACCACACTGCCAGGAGTTCCTCATCTCTCTCATGAGAAGCAAGCCTGGAAAATAATTTCTTAAATTCTTCCACCATCATTTACTCAAAATTATTACTTATCCATACTGTAGCACATGCCAAGACTGCATTCCTATATATGGTCAGATAATATTCCACTGGATGAATCTATAATGTAGGACTTTTGTTGGATATACAATTGAACTTTGAACATCTCCATGTTGAGGAGCACTAACCTCCCCACACCCATGCTGTCAGAAATGTGTATAATATTTAATTCCCCCAAACTTCCCTACTAACCTTCTGTTGACCAGAAGCCCTGCCAAGAATATAAGCTGTTGATTAGCACACATTTTTAGTTATATGCATTATATTTATATAATATACATATGTATCATGGATTTTATTCTCATTGTTAAGAGGAAAATGTTAAGAAAATCATAAGGAAATATATTTACAATACTCCACTTAATTAGATGTATTCATTCATTCGTTCATTCATTCATTCATTCATTCATGCAGCATTCTAGCTTTGCTTATATACAGTTTCACCAATCCCAGATTGACGTTTCCATTCTTTTTACTTTAATTAGACATGTACATGCATGCAGAGCATGAAGCTTCCCCCAGTGTTGTGGTACTCACATGTAATGTCAGAAGTTGAACTTAAGCTGTGTATATGACAAGGCACACACACTACCAAGTGAACTATACATTGACCCTTGTACTGTGTTTATTGAAACTATGTTAGTTTTATATGTTTACAGGGTTTAGAGTTACATTAAAAATTGTGTTGTTCGTGGGACAGTTGTATTTGAAAGGCATCTTCTTTCCAGATGCGACTTTTTTATTTTCTTTATTTTTTAAAAAGTTTTTATTTATTTATTCATGAGGAAGATAGGAAGAGAGAGAGAACCAGATATCACTCTGGTATATGTGCTGCCAGAGATTGAACTCAGGACCTCATGCTTGAGAATCCAGTGCTTTATCCATTGTGCCACCTCCTGGACTACAACTTTTTTTATTCATAGTAGTGTCTTCTGTAAAGGAATTTTTTAAATGAACTTCAATTTATAGATTTTTAAATTGTTTTTTATTTTCCCTCTTGTTGCCCTTTTTTATTGTTATTGTAGTTATTATTTTTGTAGTTATTGATGTCATCGTTATTAGATAGGACAGAGAGAAATGGAGAGAGGAGGGGAAGACAGAGATGGGGAAAGAAAGATAGACACCTGCAGACCTGCTTCACCAACTGTGAAGTGACTCCCCTGCAGGATATCCTTAAGCCGGTCCTTGCATTTTGTGCCACCTGTGTTTAACTCGCTGCGCTACCACCCAACTCCCCAATTTATAGACTATTTTCCTTTGCTAACTCATGCTCTTTATGTCCTAATATTTAAGAAATCTTTTTTATTAGTTATTTACTAATGATTGACAAATTATTGACAAAATTGTGGAATAAGAGGGGTACAATTCCATATAATTCCCACCACCAGAGTTCCACATCCCTTGTCATTCATTGGAAGCTTCCCTATTCTTTATCCCTCTGGGAGTATGGAACAAAGTATGTTTATGGGGTACAAAGGTGGGATGTCTGGCTTCTGAAATTGCATGACCACTGGACATGGACGTTGACAGGTCATTCCATACTCCCAGCCTGTTTCTATCTTTCCCTAGTGGGGTAGGGCTCTGGGGAGGTGAGGTTCCAGGATACATTGGTGGGGTCATCTGCCAAGGGAAGTCAGGTGGCATCATGATAGTATCTGCAACTTGCTGGTTGAAAATCATTGATATAAAGCAGAACAATTTGTTTAATAATCAGTAACCAAAAGGTAAGAATATAGCAGATGAAATTTGGAATCTTCATGTTGGAAGGAGCTAGGAAGCCTATTTTAGGTATATCCCAAGGGGCCCATGACTTTAATATTTTTTGCCTAATATTTAAGAAGTCTTTTCCACACTTATGTTTTTTTTAGAGTTATATTATTTAGAGACATAAAGACAAATCAATGAAGCATTTCTAGTTAAGTTTCTATATGATGAGATATAGGTTCACTTTCCCTTGCACATAACTGTTCCTTTTTATTATTTTTATTTTATTTTTATTTTATTTTATTTATAAAAAGGAAACACTGACAAAGCCACAGGATAAGAAGGGTACAGCTCCACACAATTCCCACCACCAGAACTCCGTATCCCATCCCCTCCCTTAATAGCTTTCCTATTCTTTAACCTTCTGGGAGTATGGACCCAAGATCATTGTGGGATGCAGAAAGTGGAAGGTCTGGCTTCTGTAATGGCTTCCCCACTGAACATGGGTGTTGACAGGTGGATCCATACTCCCAGTCTGCCTATTTCCCTAGTGGGACAGGGTTCTGGGGAATCAGAGCTCTAGGACATATTGTTGGGGTTGCCTTTCCAGGGAAGTCTGGTTGGCATTATGCTAGGATCTAGAACCTGGTGACTGAGAAGAGAGTTAACATATAAAGCCAAACAAGTTGTTGAATAATCATGAACCTAAAGGCTGGATGAAGAGTTGGGGGGGGGGGTCTCCGTTTTGTAGGTAGCTAGTAGGCATATTTTTGTTATATTCCAAAGGGCCTATGGCTATACTAGTTTTTTTTTTTTTTTCCCCTGAGCCTGAAATCTGATATGCAGGTGGATCCAAGTTATTGTCTGAGATGATGTCATGGCTGGAAAAAGGACCAGAAAGCTGGATCAGGGAAGAGAGTAACTCCCAAATATGGGAAATGTGTATAAATATTGTTACTGTAAACCCCATCGATTTGATGTCATCTGGGGAACTGTTCCTTGTTTTGTATCTGATAATGCTCTATCACCATTTGTAGACTGACACTCAGAACTTGTATCTGAACAATATGTGAATTCTATATTGTTTTTAACAGCCAAAAATGTAAGAATTTAGTGCTGAGTATAACTTTTTTTTTTAGAAGTCCTGCTTCTTATTATAGTGGGTTTTGAGAACAGGTATTAAGTAAAACTTACTTGAAATTATCACTGAGGTGATTCATTTACTTCTATCTCATGATGGTTGGTTTATTAAGACTTACTTCCAAAGGAAATATGAAAATTGAAGTGGTAAAATTAGATGAGGATGCTCAGAGTAGACTATAGTGAGAGAACTTTTGAGTATAGATCCTTTTGATCTGACTCATTTTTTAGACTTCAGTTGATAAGTTGTCTTTCCTTCTAATACTCCAGCATAGTTAATGACCTGTATAAGCTCAGAAACAACAGAATGAGAAGTACAGCACTGTTATCTTCTAAATCTTACATGGCTAGAAAGCATTCCAGCCAGTAGCTTTTAAAAATGTTTTTCTTAATATCCATTTAACATCATTAACTCACAAAGGTAGACTATTTATATATTTTGAGAGAAATAGACACTTTTCTCAAGTAAAAAAAAAATCATTTTTCAGGGCTCGTGTTCTTCTTCCTAGAAGGGAAAATAAAAACACTGGGCAAAATTAAACCTTGTTTTGACCTGGGGTTGCTAACATTCTATCTTACCTATTACCAAATCACAGTCATTGAATGCCTCATGTTTAGTGCTGTAGACACTAGAAGATTCAAAATATATGAGCCTTGAGATCATCGATTTACATTGCAGCAAGCCAGTTTCTTCTTTGGCATTTAGTATTATGAGTAACTGGTGGCTACCGCAAACTAACCACATTTTAGAAACTATTGGATTAATGGCCATAATTTAATAATTGGGAAATTACCTATTTAAAAAAAAATCTGGATTTCCAGCTTCACTAATAAAATGTAAGGCCTGGAATGTCAGGGTTTACATTTCTGTATGACAACAACCAGCTAAACTCATCATCTACTCCCTTTCAAGACCCACCATTCAAGTTCCAGTCTTTCCCCAGCTGGCTTTCTTGGTGACCTTTCCCTACCTTGACTCTCCAAGGCAGTGTTCTTACATGTGGCTTTACATTGGAATCACATGAGGGACTTTAAAAACTACTGATGCCTATATTCTAGTTCCAGAGACTGTAATAGAATCCAGCTGGGGTGCAGACCAGGCCTTGTGGTTTTTATAAATTCCCCAAGAAGTTCCAAGTGTGTGGCCAAAATCTGGACCCCTAAGACAGAACATCTCAAAGTTTGACTTGCATTGGATTGACCTGGGGAATCTTGTTAAAAATGCAGAGTAGGTCTGGAATAGAGCTTGGGTTGTATCTATCTAATAATCCGCAAGACAGTGTCAATACTGCTGGTCTGTGGAATGCTCTTTGGAACTTTAATGGTTTTTTGTTTTGGGAAACTTATCTTTAGGTATTTAATAGTGGTTTATAAATTTATGAGACTCTAGAGGTCTATTTTCATACATGTGTCTGTATGTCTTTGTGTGTGTGTAAATCAATAAACCCACCACCGAAGTTCTAAGTTCCATACCTCTATCTTGGGACCTTTATAAAATGTTAACCTAGGATTCAAGTCTAATGAAAGCATATTATAGTACTCCCAATATTGAAGTAGCTGGACTGATGGTGGAATTGTGAAAGTACCCCATTGATTCTCTTTGGGGTTGTGGGGAGGCACTCTTCAGCTTGCTCTGGTCACTTGTGGTCACTTGAAAGTTTCTCATGGAGTTGGGAGTCCTTGCCTCATGTAGGCCTGAGTTCCCAAATACCTTCATTGCCAATTCCAGTTATGCATGCTGATGTTCAGCTTCCTTTGGGAAGCAGTACTCTTGACTTTTGAGCTCTTTAGTATTGGGGTCACCTGCTGCTATTTAACAAGTCTTCTACTACTGGTTAAACTCTGGTGTTTGTGTGCTTGAGTTTGCCTCAGACCACTTCAAAGGCTTATTTAACCAGATTGCCTGACTCCACCCTCTGCACTTCTAACTCAGTAAAGACAGAAAGAATTGCCATTTCCAGCAAGATTATTCCCCTATTCCAGGAGATAATGGCATGATTGGTCTAAAGGCCTAGAGGTTTTCATGGCTTCACTACCTGTCTTCTATAAATTACAGTTTAAGACTATAGATAAGAGTTAGTTAAAGGTAGAGCTTAGGAGATAGTGTAATGATTCGGCAAAAACTCTCATGTCTGAGGCTACAAGGTCCTACATTCAGTTCCCAGCACCACCATAAACTAACTGGAGTTCATCAGTGCTCTGGTGGTGGTGGTGTTGTGTGTGTGTGTGTGTGGGGGGGGGTGGTGGTGGTGGTGGTGGATACTGTTTCTTATATCATAGATATCAATGGAAAATCAAAATGGAAACACAGCTATCACTAATCTGTAATATGAGATGGAACGAACTGAAATTTTTGGTTTATGCAAAAGAGTGCTTTATTGCCTTCCTTATGGACATATGGTGTGTGTTCAAATATGATGGAGACAAAGAAAACATTACTATATATAGTGAAAATAAATTACTGAAGACTGAAAAAGGAGTTTCAAGGATTTCATGCTATTTTTAGGTGGGGGGCGAGGGACTAGACTCAGATTGTCTCTTCCAGGAACTCATAATATACAAGAGAAGACAACTGAGTCCAGGTCTAAACTATAAAGTTTAGAGTAGTTATGTCCAAGCTTCTTGGATGGAATCAAAGTAATTTGACTACAGGGTGAGAAACCTCTATAAAACTAAGACAAAGTTTAAGCCCTACTGCTTCACACTGTAGATGAGAAGGGTGTAGCTTTTAGGTAAAGTAAAAATATTAAAATATGTGAATAAGGCTAGGAAGATAGTGTAATTACTATGCAAAAAGATTTTCATGCCTGAAGCACCAAAGGCCCCAGGGTCAAACCCCAGCATAAACCAAGACTGAGCAGTGCTCTGGTAAAATAAATAATAAACCCTCTGAACAGCAATCTGCTATTATATTTCCATGTTTTCAGCAAGAGACATGTTGGAATAACAGAAATGGCCGTGTAGGAAACTTTCCCCTTAGGAAGGAAGTAACCTTTAAGAATGACTGTTTCTTTCTTTTAATATTTTACACAATTATTTATTTTTAGTGAGATATACAGAGAGAGGGATAGAATAATACAGATCAGACCACTGGTTAGCTCTGGTTTATGGTGGTGCTGGGGACTAAACCTGGGATTTCAAAGCTTCAGACTTTTTGCATAGCTGTTATGCTACATTATGCTATCGCCCCAGTCATATATTTTCTTGTAAAATACATTTGTTTTATTTTAATGCGAAACACAAAGAAAGATTTATAGAGACCGAGCACTTCTCAGCTCTGGTCTAGGATAGAGCCTGATTGAACTCGGGGCTTCAGAACCTCAGGCATTAAAGTCTTTTTGCAAAACTATTATGCTATCTCCAGCGCTCAAGAATGACTAAGGACAGTTAACTTCTGGATGCCATTTCCTCTGTTCCCAATACCCGCAGGAATAAACCACCAAATTCAAAATTTGGCAAAAGTTTAAGTGGTTAAAATCAAATAACACTTTTGCAAGGAAATTAGGAAACACCGTTTTAAACAGACTTCAGGGCATGCTGACTGAGCGAGTACAGATCTCATAGTTCAGTATAGTGAATGTAGGAAGACTTTTTAACAATCGAATTCGAGGACATTCCATCTTTCTTATCTTGATTTTTTTTTTTTAATCAGGTTTCTCTTGAGTAACTTGACGATTATAGGCAGAAAAATCTGCACTTGAAAACGAACACACTAAGAGGCAATAGAATTCAAATGAGCTTACTTGGACCCCGAGGGCGACTAGGGAGGGGCGGGGAAGGCCTGGGCAACCTGCACTAGCTGTCAGGTCAGAACTGGAGGGATCTGCTCCAGCAGCCTCCTCGGAGGCTTCCTTCCCTCCTCGTAGGCCCGCCTACTTCCCGGTGACAGCGGCCGCTGGCTCCTAGAGTTCGCGGCAGGCTGCGGACCCTCGCCCTCCCGCTCACTCTTTCACCCTTCCTTTCCTTTTTTCCCGCTCATGCCTGAGACTGGCGAGGTTAGGACTTCCAGAACCTTCCCGCTTTGGAGAACCCAGAAGCCGGGTCCTCGCCGCCCGGGCCACTCTATTGGGGCGCTGGGGGGGCTCCGGACGGGTTAGGTCGCTTTCCAGACCCTCAGATCTAGACATGCAGCCCTGAGTCTGAACTTGTCCTCGATCCTCTTCGTCCCGGAGACGCCCAGCGGCTGGCTCCACCGCAGGCCCGCGGACCGGGCACAAGCCCAGAGCACTCAGCCGGGGAGGAAGCGCCCGCCCTGGCAGCCCGGGGCATCCCCACGGCTGGGGGCGGAAGGCCGGCCCGCAGCAGGAAGGCTCCGTGGGCCCAGAGCTCCTCCCCAGCGGCCCCGCGAGCCGCTGCGAGGGCGGGCGCAGTGAGGCCGGCAGGGGCGGAGACTCGGGCGCTGGTTGGCGCGGGATCGGGGGCGGGGAGCGCGGGGCTGGCCCGGAGGCGGGACCGCTGTAGGCGCTGGAACTGCGGCTCTGGGAGTCGCCAGCAGCTGGAGAGGCTCGGAGGAAGCGGCCGCTGCCACTAGGGCGGGCGAGCGGGCGAGCGGGTCGGAACCGTGAATTCAGATCTGGAACCGCCGGCGGGTTGGAAACGGGCCGGAGTCGCGCGTAGGAGCCGTGCGCGTAGGAGGCCGCCGTGCAGCCTGGGCCCCGCAGAGGAAGGAAGCGGGCCGCAGAGGGAGGTAGGCGGCGGCGGTCCGTGTGTGTGTGCGCGCGGAAGGGGGAGGCGGTGCGTGCGAGCTCGGCAGCCACCGCTCTCTTCCTGTCACCGGCAGCCGCTTCTCCTTCGGTAGCGGATCCCAGCCGCAGGGGAGCGGGGCGGCTGCCTGCCGGTGGTCTCGGCATCCGCCGCCGGCTTGCCGGGCAGTCGCGGCTAGCGCCCTGCGTGCACCCCGCCGCCACCTGGCTCCCCCTTTCCCGGTGTTGTTTCTGAACGCCACCGGGCGCCTGTGTCCCGGAGTTACAGACGATCTTCGGATACCTCACCACCTCTCAGCCACATTCCACTTCGGAGGGTCTTCGCTGTCGCTTTGCTGCAGTTTTCCGGGCCTGTCGCTGAAGAGCGCCCAGACCGGTTCCCTGGCATTAACGGGAAGGAGAACTGCTCCCCCCCTCCCCGCTGTCCCCACCCCTGTGCCCTCCAGCTGCAGCCGGGGTCGCCGCTGGGACTCCTCTAGGGGCGGGCGGGGCTGGGGGGGGGGGAATCCGGGGACCTTGCCCCCAGGCCCCCGCCCTCCGAAGTTTGCCTCTTCCGGGATGGGGGAAGTGTGCCTCTGCGGCGGGTCCTTGGGGGCCCCTAACTCAAAGTCTAGTATCGCCTGGCTTGTGCAGGTTGTTGGGGATTTTTTTTAATGGGGTCCTAGAACCACCCGGAAATCCAAGGTTTTTCCCACTTTTTTTTTCTTTTGTAATGCGGAACGAGACTGGAGGGACCTGCCCAGCAATATGGAGCCGGCTAGGGAGAGCAAGAGAGCATGCAAACCCAAGTTAAAATATCGCGGGGGAATAGTCTGGAAGCCAGTGCTCTTAACACTCACTCCCCAAGGGCAGAGATTGACTTGCTGAATTACAAGACAAAGAGAACAGGAAAGCTCAGCCTTGCATCCCAGCACAGAATAATACCTTGATAACCAAAATTGTGCATGAAATGCCAGGGTGTGAACGGAATGTTGAAATGTTGAAAGCAGGATGTGTAAGAATTAGGTTTGGTGACGTTCTGCGCTGGGTGCTGTTACTATCCTAAAGGTCTCATGTCCACCCACTTAGTTAATTCCTGGTAGAGCAGCGCTGTTGGTAGGTATTTCAGGTTGAGTTGAGTTTTCTCATGATTTTTTTTTTAAATGACATCTGAAACTATAGTGACTTTCCCCCCTCCATTCTTTTTTTCTTTGTCAGTAAGTGCAAAGTACCAGTGGATAAGACAATTCTGAGTTTTGCATGCAGCAGAATGCAACAATCTTGTCATTTGAGAGATTCAAGCTTTAGTTGTTGGGCAGAATATTGACAAAACTTATTAACCCAGGTTTTATGTGGAATTGATTTTTCACCTTTCATTAACTTGTTTTGAAAGGCAACTTAAACAAGATAGGTATTGGCTACAGAGCCCATAGGTAGGTAGGTAGGTAGGTAGGTGAACAAGCTCATTTCTGAGCTTCTGACTAAATCATTGAGAATCTGGTGACTTCTGCAGAGGACTTTTATTATTAGAAAAGAAAAAGAAAAGTACCCCACTAGATGTATTGTGGATCATGCCATTCTCGATATAAACAGTTTAAAACAGTTCATCTATTTTCTTAGGAACAGAATTTGCATAAAGTATGGGAAACAAATGTCTTGATCATGTAATACAATCTCCTAAGAATGATTTTTTTAAATTTGTCCTTACAAAGTTTGGGAAGGTGTATGTGGTTCCGAATCAGGGCTTAAAGTACATAGTTGAAAATGCTCCCCACCTTGCAAAAGAACTAGATTGCACTACTGCTAGTGTATTCAGCTTTGCATATACCATGTATATGCCACTTGCAGATAGGTACTAAAACTGTACTTTCCCCAAAGGAGTGTGTGTAGTGTCTGTCTCTGTCTTTCTCTTTCTTTAAGAATTTACCTATTCATAGGAAAGATAGGAGAGAAAGAACCAGACATCAGTCTGGTACATGTGCTGCCGCCAGGGATTGAACTCAGAACCTCATGATTAAGAATCCAATGCATTATCCACTGCGCCACCTCCCGGACCACAAGAAGTGTGTAGATTTTCATGAGAAGAAAAAAGTCTTATATCCAATGCTGATTTCTAAAGTGTTAGATTTACTTTTAACTTTCATCTTGATTTGGGAATCTGTTCTTGTTGCATAACAGAACTCTGCAGTGTACATATTATCTGCCGTTTTATCTGCTTTTTAACAGGCTATCACTGTCTTTATATTTGTGAAGCTGGTAGTCAATGTGGAAAGGCATTTCACTTTCCATAGAGTAATTATTTTATCTTTCCTTAGCCATTTTTTAAAAGTTTAAATTTAATGCAGCGGGTTAAATGTAGGCAGCGCAAAGCACAAGGACCGGCATAAGAATCCGGGTTCCAGCACCCAGCTACCCACCTACAGGGGAGTCACTTCACAAGCAGTGAAGCAGGTCTGCAGGTGTCTATCTTTCTCTCCCCCTCTGTGTCTTCCCCTCCTCTCTCCATTTCTCCCTGTCCTACCCAACAACGACGATACCAATAACAACAATAATAATTACAACAATAAAACCAAGGGCAACAAAAGGGAATAAATAAATATTAAAAAACATAAAAGTTTAAATTTATTAAGATCAAGAAATCCCTATAGAATTAAATAGTTTTGGTAAACAGAAGTGGCACTTTAAGTTATAGATGCTATATGTTTTGCTTACTAACTTGGTGATGGTAATGTGTACTTATCTTTTGGAAATATTATTTGCACCTAAACTTGTTTTTACAAATCTAATTTCATGGTGTTGAAAGTGTTGGTTATACCTTTAATGCATTTTTTTCCATGCATGCCTTGTAATTTTCAGGTTAGTGTATTGGTTGAAATTTCTCCTTGAGAATAGTTCTGTGTACTGTTTTAAAAAGGCAGTAGCCCACATGCTTGAACTTTCATTATGTTCACATTTTGTAATGTGCAAAACATACTTGATTTTATGGTCTGATAGAATATAGAGAGCTGAGATGATGTTGGCATTTGTTTTGCTGTTAACCTGACACATTTGAGGCATACATAATGCAGAAAAAATTGGGAAGTGCTTTTTTCACTATCATACATTTTATTTTTATTTTATCAGAGTACTGCTCAGTTCTGGTTTATGGTGGTGTGGGGGATTTAACCTGACACCTTGGAGCTTTATGCTTGAGTCTCTGCATAATCATTATACTATCTCCTCCACCCTGCATTATACATTTTAAACTGATTTTTTTTTTTCCTCGTTAGGAAGGACACATTTATTGCTTAAGACCACAGAATTAAACATTTTAGTGTAGTGAAGGTGAATAAATTGTCAAAATCAATTTAGTTTTTGTCCTAGAAAACTTAGTATAAATGAACATAACCATTACTAAAAAGAAACATAGGCTATATATAATTATTTGTCAGTAGAATCAATTTGGTTTTGGTCCTAGAAAACTTAGGATAAGTGAACACAACCTTTACTAAAAAGAAACATAGGTTATAGCTATTTACATCTTTATTGCGTTTTTTTCCTGCCTCTTCTACCTATATCCTAGTTGATTACTTGTTATGATTCTGCCACATGCTTTAGAATTTTGCTTTAAAGAATAGTGATTTAAAGGCCATTTCATGTACATTATGCCAAAATGACTGAAAAATTGACTGTGCAATTATTCATAAATTTGTCTGTTGGTTTATGTTAGTTTTTTTTTGCTTTTTTTTTAAGGTTTGGATGAGTGTAATTTAGTTTTTACTTTAAATTTTTCTACAAAATTATCTATGGAGATTTTCTATTTTTAGCATTAGTTTTCTGAAAGTCAATCAAATATGTTCCCACAGGCACCTATAATCAAAATAGTTTTCAGATTAGCAGTCACCACAGAAAATATTGAAGTCACAGGAGTCTGGTCAGAGAAAGTGAGGAGATGTGATTAGTGGTGGAGTGAGTTAATAAAGTGAGGTGCCTGGCCTGGTGTGCCTTGCTCCTTGCCTTCTTCACAGGATGGTCAGACCCTGGGCACAGCCCCAGGAGCTTGGGCTGTAAAGTGAGGACACAGCTGGCTTCAGTCCTTGGAGGATTGCATTAGTACTGTCCTCTTTGCTCTTTGAAGCCTGCTAAGGAGCAGTCACCAAACCCTGTTGGAGAGGAGTCAGATCTGGAACTCCACCTCCTGCCTATCCCCCCACCCCCCTCCCTCCGCCCCACTTAACCCCCAGCCCCTCCCCCTGCCTTCCCTTCCCAGGTCTCCTTTGCCCTGACCACCCCCCCCCCCCACACACACACACCTTTACCCTGACCTCTGCTGAGCCACTCTTCTCTGGTAGGCTCAGAACTGACTGGGCAAAGTCCCCAGGCAGCCCTTATCTATCTCTATCTATTTACATAGAAAAGAAGTTAAGGAGACAGCAGAGTTTTTCATTTTGGCTGTAGCTTAAGAATTCATTGGAACAGTGTGTAGCATTCAGAGGCAGTGTAAATGAAACCCCCTGGCAAACATCTGTTCCTGTTCCTGTTCTCAATCTGAAATGTATAAAAGGAAATATTTAATACTGATAGGAGTAATAGCAATGGCTGCAGTTACTACCTGTGTGACTTCAGGCAAATTAAGTAACTCCTCTGTTCTTGTTTTTACATTTGTAAAATAGAGCACCTTGGATGGTTGTAGGGATTCTTGAGATGAGTTGGTATGTACAAAACTCTAAGAAGTATGTCTGAACCATGATAAACACTATATGAGTGTTAAGTGTATTAAGCTTTAATTAATTATCAGTCATGGAACTAGGAGATTTTTATGTGTGATTTTATTTAATCCTCATAAAAACCCTATAAAGTGTATATTATTATATCTGTTTCACAGATGGTAAAATTACACCACAGAGTTTTTAAGTAACTTGCTAATCAACCCTCTGAAGCTGAAAACCCCAGGCTCCTGTTACCCTTCTTGTTAGGATTTTAAAATAGTGTTGTCTTTTTGCATAACAAAGGGGGCTTCAGATCATTTCTTTTTGTCCTTTTATTTACTGTTAAACTCCTTACTGTGATGATGCAGAGAACCATGCTGGTCAGCCAGTGTCCTCTCTGGGTGACAGGATATATATCTCAGGTCTGGAAGCCATAGTGTAGCCCCTTTCTCTCTGTATCCCTGTGGTGACCACTGAGCTGAAGAGTGGGCTCCTGCTGGCCTGCGCTTCTAGATAGCTCCCCACCCCATCTCCCTGCAGTGCGTGGATGTCATCCCATCACTTTTCTCTCTGGAGGATTTTGTCTTACTTCCACCTGGGGTTGCCTCTGTGCTGGCCCCCCCCCCCCCCCCCCATCTCAGCTCCCTGAGTGGTTTCCCCACTGGATACATACTCAACTCTTGAGTTTGGCAACAGGCAGCACTTTCTGGTCACTTGGTTGGTTTGAAAATAATGGTGATAATTGATGCCTGTGACTTTGGGCTTAATTTGAGTCCATCCTTTTGCTTTAATTGTGATGTAATTCACATACAGTCACTTGTACCCTATGCTCATCATTGGAAATTGAAAAGAATTCCTGCATGCTAGGACATTTGTACTGAGCTCAGTTTGATTATTAAGAGTTCCAGGACATCATATTTAAAGGTGAAAAGATATTTTATTTGTTATCTCAAAACATGGGCATCTAGACTGGGAGCTTATCCTGGTCTCTGCTAGCTCACAGGAAATGGAGAGTTGAAATGTAGAAAGTAACAGACTTAAGGCCCCAGGAACAGCAGTCGCCCGCCACCCCTACACCTCCCATGTCTTTTCATCTGGATTGAAGATGTATTTTGTGCTGCCACCCAGTGTCAAACTGCTCATTTCAGCACAGGGTAGAGTCACATCATCAGGATATACTCTTGACTTAAACATCATTTATGCTTGCTCTTCTACCAAGTTTGCTAAATAACTGTTCTTTACAAAAGGGTAGCAACTAAGTCAACAGAGTAGAGTGCTTTTCAAGGAATTTAATTTGGTTCTTTGCCAGTATGTCCGCAGGTTAGAGGACTAAGTGGAGATCTTATTTTCAAAGTAGTTGTATATTACCAAGCCAAGAATTGGTACTTGTCGAGCATTAGAAACAACTTTAGTGTGAGCAACAGAATTAGAATTGTTCAGTGTCTTAGAAAAAAGAGAAAATATACTTTTGATTTTGGGGATTTCAGGCAGCCTTTAAAGGATTAGATAGTCTGGAGCAAAATAATCTGGTGCTGGGAATTTTAAACTGTTGCATATGATGCTAAGTAAGTATACGTTAGTTTGTTATTTGTTCATAGGATTACTTTATACTGTTTGCTACAGTAACCGGCTTATTAGCTAGCTTGGTAACTATCATAAAGCTGTTTTGTATATGAAAGCATTAACTTGAGAATGATGAGTACTCTCCATATTTAAAAAACCTGTACTATATGAGCAATTATTTTGAAACCGGGTGGAAATAGGTCTATGTGCAGGCCTCTGCAGCCAAAGAGATTGGAAATGCAGTTCTTAAGAATGTGAACCAAATAGCCTGTGGGATTCCAGCAGCTCAGGCTCCAAATTAACAGAGGCATTGCTAATGCATCGAGGGACTTCTCAGTCTTTTATCTTTTTTAATATTTTATTATTTATTCCCTTTTGTTGCCCTTGCTGTTTTATTGTTGTAGTTATTGTTGTTATTGATGTCATTGTTGTTGGATAGGACAGAGAGAAATGGGGAGAGGAGGGGAAGACAGAGGGAGGAGAGAAAGATAGATACCTGCAGACCTGCTTCACCACCTGTGAAGTGACTCTCCTGCAGGTGGGGAGCCAGGGGCTCGAACCGGGATCTTTATGCCAGACCTTGCACTTTGCACCACCTATGTACGCTTAACCCGCTGTGCTACCGCCGGACTCCCAGACTTCTCAGTCTTGTAGCCAGGTGTGGTGATGGTGGTGGGAGGGAGTGAGTGGGTCAGGAGGATGAAAGCAGTGAGGCCAGTCTTCTAGCTATGATAGCCCTCCTGACTGTGAACTGACATTTTTGCATAGCTCTGTAGAAGGAGCTGAGTTGCTAGAAGCTGCAGTGAGGGGTCTGGGATAGCGGCAGGGGGCAAAGATGCCAGGAGTAATACAGGTGGCAAAAGTACAAGCTCCTAGAGCTGAAATGGGCAGGATTCCAAAAGCAGGCAGCCTCCCAGAACCGATGTGCCCAGTACTCTTTCATCCACTGGTTTATGGATTTCTTTGGCAAAGATGCATTTTAATGAAGTTTCACTAGAAGAAAATTCACGTGGTCCACGATTCAGAGTCTTGTACTTGATGGAACTGCCATCTGAGTAATGAATGGCTTCATTTTGTGCAGGTGTGTTTGTAAAAGAGCCACAAATACTATCAGCAAGGCTGTTGTCACAGAATTAAGAAAGCAGACATTCAAGGTTAATTGAAAAGGTCAGTGTGTGCAGGAGGGGAATTGCATTATTGAGCTCATAGACATATCTGGGCTGTAGTTGGTCCTTAAAGACAGTGAGTTTGAGCACTAGCTCTTGTGGTATTAAAAGTGGGGACTCGAGCCAAAAAGCCTGAATTTGAATTCTGGATTCACTTCTTCATTGCTGAGTTCAGTGATAGTGGCCCAGACACCAACCACCTGCACCCCCTCAGAAAGAGATGCTGATTGAATGGATCAGTGCTGTAGTTCTGATTAAGTATTAAGTCATGACGACAGTGACAGTATCAATCATTAAAATGAGCATGGCAGTCAGGGGAAAGTGTGCACTGTGCAGCATGGAAGAGGTGCTACCTCTTACTTAGCAACGCCCGCCCACCTAGGTGACTAGACAGCTCTTCCCTCTCTCTGCAGCCTCTTAATTGGTCATGGATGACCTTGAAATGTTCTCTTTAATCTTCCCGGTCTTGGTTGTGGCATCATGGAAGAAAGCAACGGTGTGTTCTATTTAGAGCCCTAAAGTCATAGAAAAACAGGGACTTTTATTATCGGGTAAAGGCCTGGATTTCTGTACTCCTCACAGTGTTTGTTTGCTTTCTCTTCTGAAATGAAGGAGTGATTGAAAGGAAGAATTTGTAAAAGCATAATAGGTCTCTGGTACATGTGCAGGCATTGCTACTCTGGAGTCCAACCGACCTTTTAGAGCCATCAGATTCTTCCTAAGGTTCTTTTTTTCCTTTTGCTTAGATTTAGCTTCAGGTGTAAGTAAGGTTTTCAGGCTTATAAAACCATGATCAGGTACAAACTTTTTTCTTATTACAGTGCCTTCTGGTGAGGAATTTGCATAGCTACCTGTGAGCTCATTCTTCCTGATTGCTGAGGCATGTATAGAAAGGAGGAGGAGAGATCAGTATACTCTTCATTCTGTTAAAATATCTTACCAAACTAGCCCAGAAGGCTGTTGGAATAGAGGACTCGATAGGCAGCAGCTGGTATAAAGATCGCTCGAGCTCTACTAGTTGAGGACTTTTTCCAAAAAGACATACATTGCCAGGAAAAGCTAACAAAAATTTCAAGGCAGATTTAGAGGAATTAAATTATTCTTAGGCATATTGCCTGTTTTTCCAGCCATTTAGGGATATGCAAATGTTCCTGTTCTTTAGAGTTCTGTGTCTCATTTGTACTGAGTACATTAGTACTAAAATGAGATTTGCTAGCTTTACATTTTTGTGTGAATCTATGCAGCGAATATTAAATTTGACTCCGTAGCTATCAAAAGAAGAGGTTTATATAATATAGCTTACTTTCCTCATATGTTCTGCTGGTTGCTTTAATAGTTTGTCTTTGATAACTGAAATACAAAGTACACTCCTACCCCAAATTAATATTCTTGCTACAGAAAGATTCCCAGTGTTTTTGTGAGTGTGTGTGTGTGTGTGTGTCTTTCAGCATGTAACTCTCCTAAAAGTGTTGCTGTATCACAGCTAAAAGGCTTTAACCATGTAAAGTTGAACACTTTTTTTTAAAATCTTTTTTTATTTTTATTTATTTATTCCCTTTTGTTGCCCTTGTTGTTTTATTGTTGTAGTTATTATTATTGTTGTTGTCATTGTTGGATAGGACAGAGAGAAATGGAGAGAGGAGGGGAAGACAGAGAGGAGGAGAGAAAGACAGACACCTGCAGACCTGCTTCACCGCCTGTGAAGCGACTCCCCTGCAGGTGGGGAGCTGGGGTTCGAACCGGGATCCTTATGCCGGTCCTTGTGCTTTGCGCCACCTGCGCTTAACCCGCTACGCTACAGCCCAACTCCCCAAAGTTGAACACTTTATTCTTCTGAATGCCAACATAACAATCTGTGGTTAGAATTTGCTTCTTAAGATGTCTACGCTGAAGAGTGTCTATAATATTAAACTGCTAAAAAGTCCCCCCTCTTTAAAATTTGTAAAAGCTCTCATTGATCTCACAGACTGCAACTGTATGACTATTTTTTTTTTTTTTTCCTTTTATGGCTTTATTGTTCAGCCAGCTTAACTGAAACCTTTAGGTTGCATAGCTGTGGGAAATAAATGGAGTCCGAAGTGTGTAGCACATAGTCTTCTATCAGCCATCCGTCCCCATGACTTACTAAAGCTGTAACTGGGCCAGTTTTTGACTTATTCCTCTCCCTCTACTGTGTCAAAAAAGGAAAACTATCATTACCTATTTCCTTCTCCATTAAGCTACCTTCATAAAATAATCTACAGAAACCACCTCTGCTTCCTCTTCAGTTCCATTCTCTCCCTGAGCCCAAGTTACTGTCTTTAATCCTAATGACTGAAATAATCTAGTGACTGAAATCTGCTTTCTCCAAAGTTAGTGATGATTGGGGGCCAGGTGTTGGTGCACCTGTTGGAACGTGTATGTTACAATGCACAAGGATTCAGTTTCAAGCCCCTGGTCCTTCACCTCAGGTGGAGATGGGGAGTGGGGTGGGTTTAGAGTGGTGAGGCAGTGTTACAGGTGTCTATCATTTCCCTCTCTATCTTCTCCTTCCCTATCAATTTCTGTCTGTCTTAATACCACCCATCCCCCACCCCAAAGCAAAACCAAAACAGAACAAAGCCGCTGATGAGTGTACAGTGGACACAGCCTAGTATTATGTAGTCTTCTGGATGCCTTTGTCTTTGCCAGCGGGATCACCTTTTCCTTCCTGGTCCCTCTTGTCCCTTGTCTCCAGGACATTACATTCTCCCCAATTTTTTTTTTTTCTTCTCAGGTGCATTCATTGATCCTTGTATTTGATCTTTGGACCACTTTTTTTCAACTTTAAATGTTTTTCTTAGTGAGTTCCTCCATTCTATCAAGTCCAGCCACAATTTACTTATAATTGGTTGCTGAATCCCAGGTATATTCCTTTTCTTGAACATAGACCAGATTTTCTAATACCCACCAACACGCTTGCATTTGGGTGCCCAGTGTCACCTTCTACCTATCAGGCTTCCTAGCTTGCCTTTGCCTAGTTTTGGTAGATACTGACAGCTAGTCCCACCCCCCCCACCCCCACATCCCCAGTCCTTTCCTTTCCATCCATCCATCCATCCTTCCTTCCTTCCTTGATCATCTTTGTGATTTTGCTACTCTGGGCTGACTTTTTCAGATAGAGACTGCTAGAAAGACCCCATAGCACCAAAACTTGCCCCAGTAAGTGAAAGCTGGAATCAAACCTGGGTCTTACACATGGCAAAAGGAGGTAAATGATCTCACTGGCCCTATAGGGAAATACTTAATAATGTGGGATCAGTCACCTTTTGTTCTTCTCTTTTCTCTGACCCACATTTAAGCACTGTCAAACCCCTGTGGTGTCTTTTGCTTTAGTCCTTCCTTTTCTGGTTTGCTCTGTGTGTATATGTTTTCTTTCTTCCTTCCTTCCTTTCCTTCCTTCCTTCCTCTCTCTTTCTCCCTCCCTCCCCCTTCCTTCCTTCCTTCTTTCCTTCCTTCCTTCCTTTCTTCCTTCCTTCCTTCCTTCCTTTCTTTCTTTCTTTCTTTCTTTCTTTCTTTCTTTCTTTCTTTCTCTCCTCCTACCTATAGAAGTAGAGAGAGAGTTTCCATCAGTGCTGTGGATGCCAGGCTAGACTCTGAGTCATGTACATGTCAAAGCAGCACACTGTCCAAGTGAGCTACTTTGTCGTCCCTCCTCCCCCTTTCTGTACCCTTTGCTTATTCCTACCTTGGTTCCTGCCCTCCTGGCTGCTTGCCCACAGTGTTACAACATCCTTTTTGTGACTTTTCCTCACCTCTTTATCGCTGTGCCAGTCCCATCATGGTTAGGTTGAGTCTTACATGCAGCTTTGATCCTTTTGCTCTTCTTTCTCAAAATCTTTTCAGAGGCTCCTCATTGTAGGCTGAATTGCACAGCAACTCAACACAGACATGTCAGATGTCATGCAGTCTCCCCACTTACCTTTCTGACGGGCATCCAGTGCTCCTTCCTTGAGGTTAGGCAGATTGAACCACATGTTCTGAACACTTCCCAGAACATAACAATTTCTTAGTCACGTCTTTACCTAAAATTATGCTACACATTCCATTCCGTCTTTAGCTTCGTACAGTTAATGCTGTCCCTCTTTTTTTTTTTTTTTAATCCCATGGTTTAGACTCTGTGTCTTAGGGTATTTACTCAATGTTGTGGTTCCTTATGTACCTCTCTTATCTCTTGAGACATTGCCACATGCCCACACCCAGCCTGCCCCCTGCCTTGTGTTCTTAGAAGGCAGGGACTATCCTAATTGTTGTTGTGTACTCTAAGGTGAGCAGTAGCACTTTGGTCTGTGTACATCTGCCAAATCAGTGAAGTGCTTGAATGGGGGTAGAAATTCCAATTCATGCAGATGGCAACCTGTGATGTTCATTCATAAGTCCTGTTTTCCCTCCGCTAGGTAAAACTTGCATGTGGAAGACAACAGTAAAATCAGGCGACAGATGGACAGTGTGACAGGAGTGTCGGAAAGGATTGGGCCTCGCTGTGAGAATCAACCTGGAGTCAAAATGTTGACAAGTTGCTGAAAAGGAAGCCAGTGGGAGGACTGGTCTGCAGAGGAAGTGGAGCCCTGACTTCAGTCACACCATTGATGGAGGACAGATGGGCAGTCAGATGGCTAGTCATCTTTCCTCTTAAGCTTTTGGAGAGTTTTCCTTTGCCCTCTACTGGACACTTGGTAGGAATTCTAAAACAGTCTCTAAATTCACTTTCCATAGAAACGTAAAATTGAACGGCTCTGTACAGCCAGACTCCTCTGTCGCATGGTAACAGGTTTGCAAACATGAGTGCGGAGGGTTACCAGTACAGAGCACTGTATGACTATAAAAAGGAGCGAGAAGAAGACATTGACTTGCACTTAGGTGATATACTGACGGTGAATAAAGGGTCCTTAGTGGCTCTTGGATTCAGTGATGGACAGGAATCCAGACCTGAAGAAATAGGCTGGTTAAATGGCTTCAATGAAACCACAGGAGAAAGAGGAGACTTTCCGGGAACTTACGTAGAATATATTGGAAGAAAAAGAATCTCACCCCCCACACCAAAGCCCCGACCACCTCGACCCCTTCCTGTTGCACCAGGCTCTTCAAAAACTGAAGCAGATAATGAACAACAAGGTCAGTATTAAGGAGTCATTGCCTAATGACTCCTCAAAAAATGGGGAAAAGAACAGGCAGGTGTGGGCTGGAATGTGATGGCTTGGTGGTTTGGGCAGCAACCATTTTGCCATCTATACTTACAGATACATATATTTCATATAAGTTTGATCAGTCGTTATATTGCCAGAAATTTGTGTTCATGGGCTGTGGAGTTATTTTCAAAATAGAAAGATGTAGTACCTGTGATTCTATTTAGTTAAATGTCTTTAAGTACTCAAAGCAGCCATCAGAAGAAAGCATCTATTGCAATTTTATCTTTGTGATTCGCACTAATGATCATGTTTAGAAAGTAGAAGGCAAGTTTCAAGTACGTGCAACATTATTATTACTTGTATGAAAAAATGCCAGGTTACCAAGTAACTGCATAACTCAACTCATCAGAGACAAGACCATTGTTTTTATAACTGGGTTATAAAACTTGGCCTCTTGGTTTCCTCTCTAGAAATACTGTGGCTGAAGTTGAACCCTAGTCCCATAGTTGTTTTAGATGTAAAGTTAGTTGTCTTTCTTCATGGGCATTATCATTGCTGAAGTTGAACCCTAGTCCCATAGTTGTTTTAGATGTAAAGTTAGTTGTCTTTCTTCATGGGCATTATCATTACCATGGGCAGTAGCATTAATGGCAATATCATGCTAGTCCCACATCAGGAGAAAAAAAAAAAAAAGTACTCAGTTCTTTCCTTAGTAGGAAACCGCCCTGATTAAAAAGTCACTCATTGTTTATTGAAGGTGGTTCACGCACAAGCTTTGTGTGCCACAGTTCATTTAATGTTTTTGTTTTATTTCATGCAGATAAGCTTTTTGTTTAGATTTGCTGTTAACAGTTTTGTCAAATACTTGCTTTTCCACTAGTAAATATCAAACATTTTTTTTCCTTGTGTACATTATTTTTTCTCATCAACTAAGAATGGTGTGGAAAGATAACATTTAAAGCTGTTGAACCCAACTGCAGTCCTTACATGTTGAGGAGAACTGACTCTGGCATCACAGTGTTCTTGTAAAAAAGACTCTGATACCATTATTCCTTGTTTTTTGTTGACATATTCTAGCTCAGATGAATGTGTTTGTAGGAATACAGGGGAAGAATACAAGCGCAGATAGCTGGCTTTGAGCATTGAGTTGTAATCAGCTTAAGAGTATTTTTGTGAAAGTCAAATAATTTACTAGATGCCAAGGGTTAGTTACTTCATAAGTAGCCCACCATATTTTATAGCTAGTATTTAGATAGCATCTTTTACTGTCTAGTTCAAAAGTGACAGGTAGTTTTTCTTTGAAAATGATTCAGAAAACCACACCATTTCTTACCTTCGCTTAGACTGAAGGTAGATAAATAGTAGTTCCCTCTACCTTTTTTTTTTTTACCAGAGCACTGCTCAGCTGTGGCTTATGGTGGTGCAGGGGACTGAACCTGGGACTTTGGAGCCTCAGTCAGAGAATCTGTTTGCATAAACATTATTCTGTCTGTCACTGCTCTTAACTAATTTTCAGTTTGAGTGTTTACTTCTTAGACTAGGAACACTTCTTTACATGGATTATTTCAAAGGGAAATTCAACAAAAGTACTTTATTACAGAACCTAAAACATTACAAAATCATAAAAAATATGAGTTGGATTAGAAAAAAGATGATTTTTTAAAAGATTTTATTTATTTATTTATTATTTATTTTTTTAAAATGTTTATTTTATTTATTTATTCCCTTTTGTTGCCCTTGTTGTTTTATTGTTGTAGTTATTATTGTTGTTGTTGTCATTGTTGGATAGGACAGAGAGAAATGGAGAGAGGAGGGGAAGACAGAGAGGAGGAGAGAAAGATAGACACCTGCAGACCTGCTTCACCGCTTGTGAAGTGACTCCCCTGCAGGTGGGGAGCCGGGGTTTGAACCGGGATCCTTATGCCGGCCCTTGTGCTTTGCGCCACCTGCGCTTAACCCGCTGCACTACAGCCCGACTCCCAAAGATTTTATTTATTAATGTGAAAGATAGGAGAGAGAGAGAGAGAGAGAGAGAGCGAGCCAGACATCATTCTGGTACATGTGCTGCCAGGGATTGAACTCAGGACCTCATGATTGAGAGTCTAGTGCCTTAGCTACTGCACCATCTCCTGGACCACAGGGTTATTTAAAAGGTGGAGAACACGTACCTTCCCACGATTAGTCTCAAAGCTTTTTTTTAAAAAAATAGTTTCTAAACAAAACTGTACTTGAGAACTGCTACATTGTGTAACTTCATTTGGGTATCATACAGAAAAACAACTAACTATGAAAAACAATTTTCTCTTACTGGGTTTTAAACTACTTTATTAATGCTCCCTCGTACTATGGTGGCAACGGAGGTTTTTTTTTTTTTTTTTTTAAATCTTCTATTAATTACATAAACACCATTTCCACCAGCAAAAGACTGTGTCCCACCCCTCCCCCCACCCCATGAAGCTGAACATCCACCCTCACCCTCCACCCAGGGTTTTTTCTTTGGTGCCCTGCTCCAAATTCAGTCAACTCCTGCTTTGAATTTCCCTTTGAATTCAAAGCAGGGTTTTTGATTTTTTTTTTTTTAACAGCTTTCTTGGTTTTTATTTTTTTTATTTTTTTATTAAACAAAGGTAGAATAAAATGAACCATAATATTGCTTATTTCAGTATTCTAATGAACCTGTATGTAAATGAGAAATTATGAATAAAGGGTTGAGAAAAATATGAGGGGTGTGTTGAGAGCATACTACTAAACATTATGTTTTCTAGAAATGTTTCCATAGTCTCATTTAAATGTGATTGCTATTGAAATGAAAATTCAAATGTTCCTACTAGCTGCATGTCAGATTGCTAGGAAACTGACAAATTTATGTTAGAACCTATTGCACCCTGATTTCTTTTGTCTGAAAATTTGAGATGCTCTTGCAGTAACAAATTTTGATAGGATAAGAAAAAAATAGTTGTTTTTCTCATTGTAATTGAATTCTATAGTTCTTTGTTCTCACTTCGCCTTCATGGCTTAGCCTGGTACACGTGTGTGTGTGTGTGTGTGTGTGTGTGTGTGTGTGTGTATGTGTGTGTGTTTGTTTTATTTCATGAAGAGGGTATTCCTGAGGTCTAAGGACCATGTTGGTCCCTCGTTGAAGTAATAACCATGTGACAGTTGACACATCTGTAATGGAATTTTGAGATGGTACATAGAGTATATTGAAGTCTGCCTACTTGCTAATCACAGTCACCTTATAACTTGCCGAACCTCACTACCTTTTCTCTTTTTAAAAGAAAGGTGCCATACTCTGAATAAGTGTGGATTGTGTGAGGGATTCCTCCTTATGTGACAGAACCTACTTTTCCACTTTCCTGTTTTTTTTTTTTGGGTGGGGGGGTTGGACGATAGAACTATGAAGTTTTAACTTGGGAGTTGAGGCAGGAAGGATGAGTGAAGATCAAAAGCCCACCTGGAAATCTGATAATACAGCTCCTACCAGGAGAATGTATCTGCCCCAATACATTTGGCATATAGTTTTCTTACGAAACCCTAGCCTATACTTTGGATCAGATTTGCTGATTGGATAACCTAGAATGATAACCTAGAACTTACTGGAATTTAAATCATATTTACTGACCTTGTGTTTATTGGAATTTAAGTCATTCAGCTTCTCTGGGCAGATGACCTCACCAATACGTGTCCTGTACCCTCGCATCTCCGGATCTCTGGTCCACTAGGGAAAGATAGAAACAGGCTTGGGGTATGGATCAACCTGTCAATGTCCATGCTTAGCAGAGAAGCAGATACAGGAGCTACCTTCTGCTTCCCATAAACAACCTTGATCCATACTCCCAGAGGGGGAGAAGTGATAGGATAAAGATAAGAGGGCTCTGAACTCCAGCACTATCAGCACCCAGAGAGAGAGAAGGAAAAGGAGAGGGACATATGGAGGTAGTCATGATGTCATGAGTGGCTTAGAGGGGAAGAGAGGATTGAATCAGAAAAAGAAGGGACAACTATGTATAAATGTGGACAGATAGTTGTAGAGAAGATGGTTGGCCCATGTCTAAAACTTTAGGGGAACTGTGGTGGATTGCAGTGGGGAGAGTGAAGATTCAGAATTCTGGTGGTGGGAATGGTGTGGATTCAACCCCCTGCTGACATGTAATTCTTTAATATAAAAATATAAAAAATTAAAAAAAAATTAAGTCTGAGGGAGTTGGGCTGTAGCACAGCGGGTTAAGCGCAGGTGGCACTAAGCTCAAGGACCAGCATCAGGATCCCGGTTCAAGCCCCCGGCTCCCCACCAGCAGGCAGGTCCCTTCACAGGCGGTGAAGCAGGTCTGCAGGTGTCTGTCTTTCTCTCCCCCTCTCTGTCTTCCCCTCCTCTCTCCATTTTTCTCTGTCCTATCCAACAACAACGACAGCAATAAAACAACAAGGGCAACAAAAGGGAATAAATAAAATAAAATAAAATAAGTTTAAAAAAAATTAAGTCATTCAGTAAGCATGAGTTGAGTCCCTGTTTTGTTCTAGAAAGCAGGGTTGAAAGAGACCTGGAGGGAGACTGGGAGACAGCATGCCTTCTGATTCCCTTTCTTGCCCTGCCCACCTGGGAACTGAGCTTTTTCCCATTGCTTGGCCAGCTACTTAGGTACCTACTTGGCTGACCCTCTCTCATCTCTCTGCTGAAGATTTCCTCTCATGGGTTCTGACTCTGTTCACCTCATTTCATGTGACTATCTGCCCCTCAGCTCTTGCAAAGCACGTATGATCTAACCACAATTGATCATTTATTTTCTGTTCGTGATGGTAGATTAGAAGATCCATTGAGACCAGGGCTCTGTTCTTTCTCCATTTTCCTGAGTACCTAGAACAGGGCAGTAGATTCTCAGTGACTAGAGGGTGCTGACTTTTGACTTTCCATTTAAAGAAGTAGATGAAGCACATCAGCTGGATACTTTGAATGTTTCCTTTTACTTTGGAAATTACTGTGCACTTTGTTTATCATGTCACACACAAAGTAGGCAGTAGTAGCCACCCTACTGTTTAAGACCATACCTTGTTATTCACATAATGGACTTGTGAGGAATCTTGCAGCCTTGGCTTTGACTACTGCTTGCTCTGACTCCAACACTCTTCCATCTAGTGCTTGGACTAGGTAGTTCTGCTGTGGGAAAGTGCTTGAAGCTGATTGTGCATTCTGTCAGCCACTTAGGCGAAATGAGTAGATCACATGTCAGGGTCAGCAGATGTCCTTGGGGCACAGATTTTATGCCCAGTTTCCCCCCTTTTCTCTCATTCCTTTCTCATAGAGGCTAAAATTTGATTTTGTTTTCTTTCAGCTACAGTCCAGTACATCTCTATTTTAATAATTTCTGGAGAGAGCTCCTTCATGTTTTATAAAGGGTTGGGTGTGCACAATGGGAGTTACATACTCCTTAGGAGAGACCTGTAATTAAAACATAGGACTCTAGCTCTCATCACATGAGGCTGTTAGATGCTGGCCCATTTCTGTGTGCACAACCCCATTCAGAGATGGCTCTATATTTCTTCTTGAGCAAAGAAAAAAAGTTTGAGGCAGGATTGAAAATAAAAAATGTAATAAAATGCATTTTTTTCTATAAGTAAATTATTCACTGGGTCTGTTACTCTGAAAATCACTGGGTCTGTTACTCTGAAAAACATTTTGGGGTCCTAACTGCAGTCATACTGATGCAGAATGTTTATACTAGTGAGATACTGTCTCTGTACTGGTAGTTTGTACAGAACATTGATACCTCCAGACAGTAGACATCAGTTATGAATCAGACTTCATGTTTATCTCCATTTTCCACCCTCGCACGCCTTTGCCACTTTCTTATGTAGACTGTTTAATAATGAAGGGTCAGTGGTTTTCACAAGTAAAATATAAAGCACACATTTGATGTAATGTGCTTTAAACTTTATCAGCAGTCTTTCTAGACAAAGGAAAGAAAAAAGCTTGCAGTTTGTCTTTGTTTTATGATTTCCTCAGCTATATTATTTTTGTATTCTTCATAATCAGCATTTGACTGTCCCTACATGGTTGTCACTTCTTGTCTGGAAATCAGGACTTAAATAACCATAAAAACTGACTAAATTCTACAGAGGCCATAAAAGACAGGGACTTGTTCCCATATGATACACCTTTGCTGAACTTTGTGGTCATAATGTGTTACTGCTATGCACAGATAAACTATCTAGGGAAGTAATCTTTACTTCAGAAATTCCTCCCATTATGAATTATTTCAGAATGTTTTGACTTTTTTCTTTTTTTATTTAATAGGACCAAGAGAGATTAAGAGAGGAGAGAGAGAGATAAATAGAAACAAAGACAACTGCAACACTGCTTCACTGCTTATGAAGCTTCCCCCCCGCCCCCCGCAGATAGGAGCCAAGGTATTGAACCCAGGTCCTTATGCATGATTAGGTATGTGCTTAATAGATGTGTCACAGCCTGCGCTGCCCCACCCCTACCTTTTTTTCTTCTTCTTTTTTTCTATCCTCTTTGCTATGAAGCTAGAATGTCACATTAAAATCCTCTGAATGATGAGCTGACATGAATTTTGTTGGTGATTGTCCATTCCGCATAAGCCATTACAGCTTTTGTGAGAAAATACGACTAATTACAGGCTACTTGAAGATAAGGGTCTTAAGAGATGTGTTTCAATATCTAGTCAGTAAGAAAAATACTAAGTTTGTGTTTGTTCTTGTGCTTTTTTTTAAAAAGTGTTTTTTTAAACTTTATTTATTTTTAATAGAGACAGAGAGAAATTGTGAGGGGAGAGGTAAATAGTGCGGGAGAGAGAGAGAGAGACACCTGCAGACCTGCTTCACCATTTGTGAAGCTTTCCCCCTGCAAGTGGGGACTAGGGGCTTGAACCCGGATTGTGCACTGTAATATGTGCGCTTAACCAGGTGCGCCACTGCCTGGCCCGCTTTTTTTTTTTTCCTAGCTTACTTTACCTTACTTGTTATTTGGTGTTTAGTTTTAAGAAGTAATGAACATTTCTAAGAGATTTAATCAATATAATTGATAGTCGGTATAGAGAAGAAAAGTGTGATCTTGATAGTTGATAGTCTAGTGGTTTCTTTTAGGATCACAGAATATTTTATTATTGTACTAAGTCACATGATATAATGCAGTTATTTCCCCTCCATTAATACAATTTTTCTATTCTTCTTGCAAAATTACTTTTTTTTTCTTTGAGAGAAATTGAGAGACTGAGTTTAGAGTACTGCTTTCTTGTTTGTATATGGTACTGGGGACTAAGCCCAAGTTCTCGTACAAGTAAGTCATGCCTTCTGCCAAAGCACCTCCCTAACCCCTAGATTTTTTATTTGATTTCTGTTTCTGGAGCCCCCCCAAATCTGCTTCTTTGTGCCAGTTTTTCATTCAAATATAGAGAGACACCATAGCACAGAAGCTTCTTCCAGTGCTACAGTACCTCCTTTGTGGTGCCAAAGCTTGAACCTGGGCTATTCACATAGCAAGGCACATGCCCTGCTCAATGAGCTATTTCTCTGGCCCTAAATTCTTGATTTCTTTTGAGATGGGGGTGGAGAGAGAGCAAGGTGCAGCACTACTTCACTGCTTGTGAAACTTCTTCTGTGCAAATGGGGACTGGGGGCTTGAGCCTGAATCCTTGACTTGGTAGTGTGTGCACTCAACCAGGTGCACCATTGCATGGCCCAGCCTGTTTTGTTTATAGCAACCAAGCTAATGTTACTTTTCTTGTAAAATAATGTTTACCATGAAAGTAGATTCCTGTATGCAAAAGGTATCTTAAGGTATCTTAGCCTAGTTGATGGGATATTTTTTGATAATTTTGATGCCAGTCTTAACCTGGTTTCTAGGTGAATATATATATATATATATATATATATATATATGTATATCTTAATCTAAGGCAGAAGAAAATTAATAAACACTTCTCTAGTAAGCCTGAGAAAGCAATCATTTTAGAAGTTAGAAATTCAAGAACAAATGGTTCCTTACATCTGTCTCCTAGGTAGCATTCAAAAGGGAAAACATTTTGTACCACGGCAAATAAGAATACCAAGTATTCTCATTTGCATATCCATGTTTTTCTTAGTAAACGAAAACAGATGTTAGCAGCACAGCTGGCTGTTGCATATGTGTCTTCGCAGCTAACAAACTTCCATCAGAGAGGGCATCTAATTGGCTTGAAGACTAAAATAGGAAAAAAAAAAAAAAAACCTTGGTGTGATAACTATAAATGAGAAAAAGTTTCATGATGGAATAGATCTTTATGTCTTGAAGTCTTAATTAAGTTTATAGTATTCAGCATCTAAACAGTTCTTAGGATTTCTACAAACTAAATAGAGGTCAAAATGAAAGTGAAA
The DNA here is from genome assembly GCF_950295315.1 of Erinaceus europaeus. NCBI lineage: Eukaryota > Metazoa > Chordata > Mammalia > Eulipotyphla > Erinaceidae > Erinaceus > Erinaceus europaeus. The sequence continues at coordinate 43,219,079 of NC_080166.1, read as the reverse complement.
ATTGACTTTTTAAAAGTTATTGGGGTGGGGGGTAGATAGCATAATGGTGATGCAGACTCTCATGCCTGAGGCTCCAGAGTCCCAGGTTCAATCCCTCGCACCACCATAAGCCAGAGCTGAACAGAGTGCTCTGGTTAAAAAAAAAAAATGTTATTTGAGTACAGTGCCCCTAAAATATTGAGTTTAACCAAATTCTGTCAGACTATTTTATAAATATGTTATTTCTAGTTGTTTATGCAAATGGCCACTACTATGCTAATTCCATCAACTGTATATATTGCTCACATGTTCTCATTAAATATGACTTAATTAAAAGCAAAACAAGATAAGCAACATATTTTTCTGTTTAATTATGTGAGTAGAACATTCTCCCTAAACCAAGCACCTAAACTATGATTGTCAGTTCAGGAGTAGTTTCTCTGGACTCTTTCTTACTTGGATATGTTTGTTCTTGTCTGCATATCTATTCTGAGTTGGTATATTCTGTCTTATCATACATAGTCTGATGCTTGTTGAAGTTACTACTGTAAATTTATTATGGTGCATTCTAAGAGGCTACTTGTAATTTGATGACCAAATCTAATATGTCAGCTAGTAAAGGTGTAGGCATGTATGAAATATAAATCTCTATGATACATGATTTGAATCAGAAATTCCACTGTGCTTTGCTCCCTATAAATTCCATAAGCTTCCCAATCTCAGTGCTTCCTAATTGCCAGATAAGGAGACACTCCCACTTTTGAGTTATGGCTACATTTTTGTATTAACCTGAGTGACATATTGTCCAGTAAAAGCTTGTCCATTCCTATTTGTATGAATTGTTGGGAAAATATACCCCAGAAAGCATGTGTTCTCACCATTTTCCCAGTAATACAACCCTAAGACCAGAAGGAGGGAGAGAGGTCTTATATCCAGAGAAAGATGCTAGGGTGGCTGGACATATGGTGACTTTACTGTAAGAATTCATTGGAGGTTGGTCTGTGGAATGGTTTTTATTTATTTTTGCTTTCTCTTTTCTATTTTATTGGGAGTGGGGTAGGCTGCTGGTTTGCAGCACAGTTACCCATGCATAGGCACAATTGCCCAACAGCTCTCAGTGCTGCAAAACCACTCTCAACCTCAATTTAGGACTCCAAAGCCCACCCTCTTCCATTCTTCCTCAAAATATGTTGCTTTGATCTGGTATGCCACTCTCACCCCCACCCCCATCCCCACCCCCACCCCCACTCCCATCCAGTCCAGTCCAAGTTTCACCCTGTGTTTTCCCTTTCTGCCCCCAGTTCAACCTACCTTTAAGGTCATCTCTCTTCTTCTTTCATCCCAGCCAGTACTATTCCTTTAGGTTCCATCCAAGATGAGGCAGAGATTGAGATTTTACAGTTTCTGGTCTAATGTCTAGGCCTTTGGTCCATTTTGATCTGATCTTGGTGGATGGTGTTAAGTGGAGGCCTAATTTCACTTCTCTGTGTGTGGATGTCCAGTTTTCTCATCACCATTTGTTGAGGGAACCTGTTTTTCTCCATTGAATAGTTTTGGCCTTTTTGTCATATATCAGGTATATGTGTAGATTCATATCTGGGATTTTGATTCTTTTCACTGATCCAAGTGTCCATTTTTATTGCAGTACCATGCTGGTTAAATCACTGTTACTTTGTAGTATAAACTGAAATTGAGGAAGATTATACCTCCGACTATTTCCTTCTTTCTCTAGGATGCATAGCAATTTGTGGTTCTTCAAGGATTTTTGGGCAAGTTGTTCAGTTTCCTTGAATAATAATATTGGGCTACCTTGAGCGTTGTGTCTACAGTTTCCATAGCAGTCTTTAAAATTTGGCCTTGGTTTACCAACATTTGGTTGTGTCTCTGACCATTTTGTGCTTCTCTGCCCTGTGCTTTTTTTTTTTTTTTTCATGTTGTTACTGGTGTTCCCTCCTACCGCTAATCTCTTAATTTACAGTTGGAATTCCTTCTTTTCATTTTTTTGAGCTTCCAGGGTTATTGCTGGGCTTGGTGCCTGTACTCTTGAATCTACTACACTACTCCTCTGCCCCCTTTTTTTCTTCTATTTTTATTTTTGGATAGGGCAGAGAGAGAAATTGAGAGGGAAGGGGAGATGGAGAGGGAGAAAGATAGACCTGCAGACCTGCTTCACTTGTGAAGTGACCGCCCCCCCTGCAGGTGGGGAACAGGGGCTCAAACTGGGATCCTTATGCTTCATACTATGTGTGCTTAACCCCTTGCGCCACCTCCCAGCCCTCCCCTTTGCTTTCTTTTCATATAGTTCTCCTTTTAGTAGTGGAACTATTGAAAGTGCCCAATTGGAACTAGATAGTTTCTTTCTTTCTTTTTTTTTTGAAGAAGTTTACATATAAAATATACTTTACCTCTGATGATTTATATTCTGTTGGTGGACACTCAATGATTCTAAATTGGTCTGTGGCTCTTTTAATATTACACATTGCAACTTGTAAGCAAAAAGGATATACATGGAATGCCTCCTAAGTGCTACATCTTTGTGATATAACTGAATTTGTTAGCATGGTATGTGCTAACAAAGTTCTCAGTGATTTTTGTTAAATATTCCAAGGTAGATAGAGGGAAATATTCCAAGGTAGATATAGGGAAATATTCCAAGGTAGATATAGGGGGAAATTGACAACATTTGTCTGCTCAGTTTTATTTGCTTAGGCCTCTTCAAATTCATGTGCTAGAAGTATTAACTATGTACCCAAGAGATAACAAATGAGCATACTCATTAGTAAGGCTACATTGTAAAGCCAGCAGCACTGTTGACACGTGGGTGTTTCTCATCATCTTTCAAACCTTTCCCTAAGGAAGAAAATCCACAGTCTCTTCAGACTTGCTTATGCAGTTTGGAAAACGAGGTTCTCATTATTCAAGAGTGTTGGTAAGATTATCTATTGTGAATGTACACTAAACTCCGTTGATTTTTATCTCTATCCTGTCTTGGTAAGCTCTGGTTTTTGGTGGTGCATGGCACTCTGGAGCCTCAGGTATATCCTGTTTTTTAAAATAATTTTTGTGTTTAAGAAGGTGTCTCCTTCATCATTAAGCAGTTCATTTCAAATATTTATTTCTTACCCTGTGTCCTATGCAAACAGCAAGTCCGACTTTGTTCATTTAGGTAGCAAAAATGGAATTTTCCATTTTTGAAAAGGGAAGAAGTGGTTCAAAGAGATCAGAACCAGATGACTTTGTTGCTCACTAATACAGAGTGATTTTGAGTACAAAACTAAAGAAGATAAGACAACATTGGTTAGGATGTATCCAAGTACATATTAAATGTCTTTTCCCACATTTCTCCACATGTCTCTCTAATGTTAAGAATGTTATTTCCAAGCTAGGCTTTAAAAATTTGCAGACTTCTCTGTGCCCAACATTTCCCTTGGCATTTTATAGATAGTTTCCATTTGATCCCTGCAGCCACCCAACCAAGATGTCATTATTATAACCATTTCCCAGATTAAGAAACTAATGCTTGAATGATTGTATAAACATTTGAAAAGAAAGGGGAGTCCCGCATGCAGCAGTGTGGATCTTATTCAAAAGACTTCTATGTGAAGTTATCAGTAACTGAAGAAACTAGATATTGTCTTCTTTTTGGGTGGTCTTTAATTATGTCTATTTTATCTGTTAAATATGTTTGGCTTTTATACTTATGTAACCACACATGGAATCGCCTTTGCTTTACATATGACTTACGATATTTGCTTAAGTCTGTCAAATATGTTGAAGGGTTTAGTTACAGAGACATTGATCAGAACATCAAACATAGAAAGACCAAGCTTAGGGTATATTTGTATATGCAGTTTTCTCAAGAAGAAATAAGGCTTAATCAGTTATTCAAAAGTTTGTACCAAAGATCAACTTTCCTTCCATTTTGTTAGTTTTGAAGAAGTTAAATGTTTATAATTTTTCCCCTTAGTTTCACATTTTATTTCTGTTCATGATTATATAATTTTTATTAAAATGGAACATGGCTGGGGTAGAAATTATGAGTTTTATGAATTACCATGTGGATAGTGACTGCTTTAAATTCACAAGTATAAAAAAAATCTAGAGCCTTGAACCCAAGCTCTGTCAGAGCTGCAGTAAGCACCATTTTAAAACACTGACTAAATTCCTTTGAATATCAAACTTTATTCTTTAGGAAAATTGGTCGCTGTCAAGTTTTTTATAGTATAAGCGCTGTGCTTGTGTTACCAGGATTCTAGGCACAGAGGTTATATGAGGGCAAGTAGAGATGCAGGTGAGTTTTATTTCTAGAAGTTCCAAAAAGCACAGTGCGACATTGCATAGGGATTGTCTTTCAAAGTCGGCAAGTTCCAGCAGAGCTTCATTTTATTTTTGCTTATGGTATTTGCAGTTGAAAAAAATGAGCTTTTTTTTTTTTTTTTTTTTTAATTTGCCTGATTTAAAAAGGTCTCTGTCTGGTAGTCCTGCATAGCCTTTTGAGAATTCTTCCTAGAGATCCTAAAAAGGTAAAAGGTAAAGAAGAGCGCTCATGCTCTAAGAAGCTATAAAACCAAAACAGCTAGAAAAGTATCTACTGTAAACTTAGCAGATCTGCGGTTGAAAAATACTAGAATAAGTTTTGACCACCTAAAAATATGTAGGGAGACCCATATTCTCTCTGACTCTGTCCATAATTTACAAAGAGGCTCAACAGCTTTTTCTAGAATGTTCTTCCCTTCTTCCTCATCACTTGTGTAATAAAGTATTAAGACCTGTGTGCAGTCAGTATTACTTTAGCACAGGCATCATTCAACTTGTAAGTCTTAATTTTAAGGAGGCAAACTGCCATGGTCTTAGACACAGCACATGACACTGGTGCCAGTGAAATCACAATTCAGAAAATACCCAGGCAGCGCTAGGAAGATGGGATAATGAGAATCTTCCTTCACATAAGTATCAGAGATCCTCTGTTGTCAGCTGGCAGAACCACAGTCAAAGGAAAAACATATTGGGAAGTGATCCAGAGAACATTCATGTTCACTCTACCATCCAAATCTAGATTTGAAACCAGTACCCAGGTGAATAAAGAGTAGAATCAGAGCCGCCATCAATCAGGTCTGGGTAGATTTCTCCACATATAGCAATCAGTAAAGAGGGAAAATATAGCCAAATCTACTGGAAATATATAGGAAAGGTATACTTATTCAATATTTAAGGAGGAGCAGAGCCTTCAACAGTTCAGGAAGACATACCCTGATAAAGAGAGGCAGAAGACAAACAGTGTAAATGTGAGTAAAAACCACAATAAGAATAATTACAAAGAAATTATGGCACATTAGAATCCACAAGAGTGGAATTAACCTAGTTGAGAATAGTTAAGTGTTGTGAAGGAGAAACTCAAAGCTCTTTTGTAAAACAAAGGAAGAAGAAATAGAAGTGGAGGAAAAGCTTGTCCATATGTAGGGGAAAAAAAAAAGCCCAAACTAACATGAGAATACTTGTTGCTAAACAGGAAGTTGTATCAAGCCAATAATAGCAATTTAATAAAAATAAGCTTGCCTGCATATGTGCAGATTTGAAAACATTCTGCACATCATTCATGTGGAATCAATTCTATATAACTTTGGTATAATTCTTTAAATTATAAGAATACTGTTAAAGAATCTGGTCAAAATAGCTAGTATACTACCAAGCAGTAAGATTTAGGCTGACTCCTCCTTTGTAATAGTGAGTATCAAAAGATAATAGATTGCTTTCAATATATTGAATGTGTAAAGGCAATTGAGAGAAACCGTGTAACAAACAAAAGCTTAGGAAGATGTTATCGTCATGTGGCAGGACTTAAATATTGTATTTTCACTCTTGTGTAATTGGAAAAGCATAGGTTAAAAAAAATCATTCTGATTAATTTACAGAGTGATTAACTGAAGACTAACTATATTTCCAAATACCCAGACACACATTTCAAAGAGAATAGACAGCAAAGAAAGTGTGTTCATATTATTGGCATGGGGATTCATATTATTGGCATGGGGAAAGTGCTTACTATGTAAGAAAATATGAATAAATGCATGTATAAATAGATGTATATATGTGTACATGCATAAAATTCTAGCTGGATTTATGCCTATTGTATTTGTATGTCCAAGAAATACTAGTTCTGTGTCAGGTGCTATACATTATGCAATATTAACCTATTACTTCTCATAAGAACCCTATGACATTGGCCTTATTATTACACCTGCTGTAAAGATAATCTAAAACATGGCTAAATGATAGCCTAAGGTCACAGAGCTAGTAGAAGAGTTGGGATTTACCCCAGCCATCGAATTATTAGCTGAATGTTGTTGAGCAACTGTGTCAAAACTGCAGAAGGTCCCTCGGATGCAATGCCCAGTCTGTGTGACAATGCCTTCTGTACCCTGGAGCCAAAGGCAAATGATGCTCTGGCTTGTCAGTGACCTGGGATACAGCTTGATGCTGGAAGTTCTTTAAAGATCAAGAGGTATCTGTGCAGAGGATATAGATCTCCCAAACTAAAAAGAATGTAGTAGTTGTGTAATTTGCTCTTATTTCTACCAGAAGTACTTCATGAGAAGAGCAGGCTGGGGAAAGGTAATTGGGTTTAAAGGACACTTAGCATGTTGGAACGTGTAGGGGTTATATGGTTAAAATATTGACATTCAATTAAGTTTCACTCTGTTAGTGCGTCTCAAAAAATGTAGCCCATATATTTATAAAAAGACATATTTAGAATATGTAATGTTACATAGACTCTAGTAGTATTGTGAAGGTAATACAGAAATGTCATTATAAAACCACACATGCAAGTGTATTTCTTTATTTGAATTATTTCACTAAAGTCAATTTTAAAGAATTTTGAGTTTAGCTCTAACTTACTACTTTACTGGCCATCACTGTTTATTGTTACATGTACAGTTACATTGTAACTGTCATTTGTGGTCTGATCTTCCCCTTAAGGGAAACTTGAGAAACCTGGCTGGGTTTAATATTTAGAGGAAGTTTAAACATTGGAGCATAAAATCTACAGTTGTTTAGGTTGAAACCTTGCTTCTTGTCATATCTCATCTATTTAGCTTTTCTGTGATTGGAATCATCTTTGTCTCACACTAAGGAAAAAAAGAAATCTCCTAAGATGCACACATGGTTATTCTTGTTTACTTCGCCAACTTCTAATTGATACAGCAAGTTCTTAGACCTCTGCCTGTCTGATTGCAGCTTGAGCAAGTGAGTTGTCATCAGCTATTTTTAGTGCCTTAATTGTTTTTAGTAAACTCCAACTTGCTATGCCTCTTTAATACTATTACTAATATTTATTATTATTAGTACCAGAAAACTGGAGATTGAAAAACCCAGAATCTTTAGTGCCTCCAGCATGAAAGGCTTTTTTTTTTTTTTTTTTTTTTTTTTGTATAATCATAATGCTATCTCCCCAGCTTCCCTACCCCTTAGAGCTTTTTCCTAAAGTAATTTATATTCTTCAACTCTTAAGAGCAAGAATATTTCTTGGGCATGTTTGTTATAATCTAGCTGTAATACTGGCTCTGGGGCCATTTCACAATGCCTCCCCCCCCCCCCCCCCAAATATAAAAGCACTCAGGCAGCCCCTGCTCATTTCCTAGAACACATTGAAAGTGGAGCCAGTGCTTTTACTCAAGAGTGGACCAATCCCTAGAGGATCATCTTTGCTAGTATCCAATGCTGTATTTAGTTAGCATTCTGCAATGCTTTAAGTTTTATACCCACCAAATGTAATTAGTAATTTGCAGGTTATGCTGTGTCACACTTATTGTATAATTTCCTAAGGAAAGAGAGTGAGGGACGTGGAGATTGGTAGAATGATCAAACCTTCTTAGAAAGAAAGGAGGGAGTTGGGTGGTAGCGCAGTGGGTTAAGTGCACGTGGTGCAAAGCGCAAGGACCGGCGTAAGGATCCCGGTTCGAGCCCCGGCTCCCCACCTGTAGGTGAGTCGCTTCACAGGCTGTGAAGCAGGTCTGCAGGTGTCTATCTTTCTCTCCCCCTCTCTGTCTTCTCCTCCCCTCTCCATTTCTCTCTGTCCTATTCAACGACAACAATTATAATAACCACAACAATGATTAAAAAAAAAAAGGGCAACAAAAGGGGGGAAAGTGGTCTCCAGGAGCAGTGGATTTGTGGTGCAGGCACTGAGCTCTGGCAATAACCCTGGAGGCAAAAAAAAAAAAAAAAGGAGGGAAACTGTTTTATTTGTAGGAATTGAAGAGAAGACCACTACTGGTTTAGCCTTGTCTCAGAAATCTACCTCATGGAGTCGGCACTTAAAGTTTTTGGCAAAGGAACTGTACTTACTGATACATTTTCTTGTATTATTCTAGATGCTTAATTTATGAGCATGTATCTGAGCTATTGCATTTTTTTTTCCTAATGTGCTGAAAAGGTATTGCATGCTTTTTTAATTCACTGCAACTGGATGCTACTCTTTAGAATACATGTTAAAAGATAGACTTTACTGATGCTGACATGAAGAGCTGGATGTTTCTTCAACTTGATCTTTTATTAACATATAAATTGACATGGATCAGTCATTCATTTTGTGTCAGTCACCTTGCTGTGTGTTTAGCCTGCATTTTTTTACTTTATTCTTTTTACAGGTTGGGGTATAAAGAGGAAATGAAACTTTTCCGAAAGCCAGTAGTGTTTAGTGGTGGAGAACTGGGACTTTTATGTAGATTCTCACTTAAGAATGTGTATTTTCCTAAAACAGCCATGGCATATTAAACCTTTCACAGCTTCTGAAAGCAGACATTAACCACTATTAGAAAGTAGTGGCCTACAAAATATATATTCTTATAATTGTCTTACATTGCTGTAACCTTTGCTCAATTCCGGTTACTTCCTAAACTAAGTATATTAGAGATATAAATATTAAAAATGCCTGATTAAACTAAGTATATTAGAGATACAAATATTAAAAATGCCTGATTCGACTGGGGTCTTTTTTTAATTAATTGGTGATTTATATGACTACAAATTAATAGGAGTGTACATAAGCACTTTTCCCACCACCAAAAGACTGTGTCCCCTTCCCCTCACCCCTGAAGCCGAACATCTACCCTTACCCTCAACCCAGGGTTTTTACTTTGGTTGGGATCTTGTTTTTAATAAGATATGTATTTGAACCATTTATGAAATCAGAAACTTAAATGAGAGAGTTCACACACATTGGTGTGAAATCATCAACTTAAAAAAAATTATTTATTTAAGAAAGGAGACATTAACAAAACCTTAGGATAGGAGGGGTACAACTCCACACAGTTCCCACCACTCGATCTCCATATCCCATCCCCTCCCCTGATAGCTTTCCCATTCTCTATCCCTCTGGGAGTATGGACCCAGGGTGGTTGTGAGTTGTAGAAGGTGGAAGGTCTGGTTTCTGTAATTGCTTCCCCAATCATCAACTTTTTAAAAAAGTTTTCCAATAGAGACTGTAAAACACCACAAGCTAAAGCAATGACTTCCCCCCTTTTTTTCCTCCAGACAAAAGTACTAAAATTTAGAATATTATAAGCTTGAACCTAGAGTTTTTTTTTTTTTTTCATCCCCTTAACAGGTCTAATAATCTAGAAGAGTATTTGAGAGATGGGGAGACAGCAAAATGGTTATGCAAAAGACTTTCATGCCTGAGGCCCCAGGTTCAGTCTCTAGCACCACCATAAGCCAGAGAGCCATGCTGTGTTCTGGTCTGTCTGGTTTGTGTCGTTCCTCCCTCCCTCCCTCCCTCCCTCCCTCCCTCCCTCCCTCCCTCCCTTCCTTCCTTCCTTCCTTCTTTCCTCTCTTATTTTCTTTCTTTCTCTCTGTCTCTCATTAAAATAAAATATATTTAAAAAGAAAAAAAATTTATTTGATTGGTTAAGTATCTTAAATCATGTCTAAGAGCAGCTCTGTTGAGAGCAGTTGAGGCTAGAACAAAGATCAGACACCTGAACTTTTCTCAGCTGTGTGAGGTTGAATTTTGCTCAGAAACAGAGCAGCCAAACTTTGATTCATATCTCAATTATGTGTATGAAACCAAAAGAAAACTAGGCACTGGATGGTTTTGCTGATCATCATGATGGGTTTAATAATTTTATCTGAATTCTAATGAGCCTACGGAGGGGACATACAAAGAGATCTTCTATGGGTGTAGATTTACTCAGATGCCTGCCTGACTGAGCAGATGGTCACTTGCAATGATACTCTTGTGAGTTAAAGTAGTCTCTGTGAGATTGGTGGAAGTCTAGAGTAGCTCAGTTGACCAGACAGGCCAAGAATTGCTCCCATTTGTGAAGCTTCCTTCATAAATCTGGGTTCTTGCAAAGCTAAGCCCTCAAGCTCTCAGTAAGTGGGAATGTGTCTATAGGGAATCCCCCTGATTTGGACTTCATCAAACTTGCCAGAGAAAACTGGATTTAAAGGGGAATACAATTTGCTGACCCCTATTTCAGAGGTTAACATTTTCATTTATGCTTTACATGACTCATTTGAAATTACAGTGCTCTACAGATATAGAAAGAAGCCTTCCTCTTCCCACCCTCCCCCAGACACCACATAATGGAAAATGCAAGAATTTTCTGCATAAGCAAGGCTTTTTTTTTTTTTTTTTTTAAACAAAAAGCCAGTCTCTGATGGGACTTTTTTCCTGCCAGAATTCCCACTGGTCCACTGTCGCAATTTTTACAAAAGGCCACGATGAAAGAGGAAGGCTCATTTTGAGGCCTTTGCCTCTGTGTTATGTGAAACATAGTATTTCTGTTCTTGGTATCAGGAGAATATTATTTTTGGACATCTCTGATAGGCGTGTAAAACTTAGTAGGTTTTCTAACTGTTAAAATGCAATTATGATTTAGGAAAGATTTGTTCCGCTGCCATGACTAGATACATAAAACTCTGGAAGGTTTTGATGTTCAGTTTCCTGTTTTGAAAAAAATGTGTCCTCTCTTATGAACTCTCACTAGATGAGAGGATTTTTCTCAGAGAAAATTCAGCTCTGGGAAGAGCCATCTATGGAGGTCATAACCTAGAACATTTTTGAAGAGAAATTTCAGTGACTTTAAAAGAAGGTTGAGTTAGGAAGCCAAATGTTCTGTGCTACTACAGCTGTGGCTGAGTAAAAGACTTCACTTTGGGATCTGGGCAGTCCCATTATTTGTCACAAACATGTCTGCAGAATTTACTGTTGTCAGTTCATCCTGGAAAGACATAGTAGTATGGAGTCCCCACTGGAATATGTAGAGATAATTGTACTTTTCTTGTCTCCTCAAGAGAAAAAAAAATTCCTGGGAGATAATACATGTGAACTGGTTGTGGTAAACCCATGTGATGCATTTGGGCCATCTTTTCCTTTAGGGGCAACTCAGCTTGCTAATTAAAAGTAGCTGCTACAGGGAAGGCATTATAGTTCTGCAAAAGACTTTGATACCCGAGGCTCAGAAGTCCCATGTTCAATACATGGCTCTGGCTCCCTCATAAGGGCTGAGCACTGCTCTGGTCATCGCCCCTCCCCCCCAAAAAATAAAAAGTATATTTAAAAAAGTGGAAGTGGCAGCAGCAGCCACACAGAAAGCCGTTAGCTCTGGGCTTAATATAAAGTCAGTGCTCAACTTGGTAGCTCTGGGACAGAAACAGGTTAGCTTTGGGATCCAGATTTTAAATAGTTCCCTATTGAACATGGACCAAAGTGACAAGAAATTAATTGAAACTACATAAAATGGTTCATTAAGCTTCATGAACAATTGAGTAACTTCAGTTTCCTCTCTTTACTCTTGTTTACTTCCTGCTCTTCTAGAATAAAGCATTAGATATTCTGGTTCCTTACAATGGGAAGATTAAACAGCTGTACTTTAAATTAAAGCATTCATTTGGAGTGTCCTGTGGCTGCATTAATTATATCTTTACTGAGATTGCATTCCTGTGGATTTGGTAGATGGATCTAAGCAGCAATATGGCTTATCCAGGGCCAACCAGCTTTCTCTTAGCCACTGAATCTTGGTGCTCTTTTATTTATAAACAAAATATTTCCAAATCAAATGATTTCACTTAATTTATTACCACCTAGTTGGATAAAAAGGGGGAGAAAGAATCTTAGCATGAAGCACAGTTGTGAGGAGTGTTTTTGCATGGGTACAGGGCTGAGGTAAAAAAAAATTCTGTTCTTTCATTCAGTGAGACTTTGTAGAAAAGCATGTGTTGAAAGGTCTTACCTACATGGATTGTAATAAATTTTAGGATTTATTTTTAAATTAGAACATTAAGTCCACTCAGTGCTCCTTGTGAAGGCTTTTCTTCTGTGTATTTTATATTGAGTAATACATTTTTGTGCCACATTGAAGAGTTTTTACAGTAACCATAGTTGTAGCTTATACTAATGTATCAGTGCTACTGTTCACTAAATATTCGATGAGTCTGATTCACTGTTTAAAGGTTTCTGCTTTATTTGCTAATTACAGTTATAAGGAAATAATGTTTTTATAAAATGTACTAATCAGTGGGATGAGAGGTAAGGAATTGTAGCTTCAACTGAACATAATGTAAAATTCTGTGGTCTGATACTACACAGCACATTCCAACACTTCACCCCATGTTTGTTTGTGTCATTGCTCGGGTGTCACTGCTTCAGGAGGAGGAAGGCCACAGCACCTAAGCATCCCCCCCCCCCCATGATGCGGGGGCTGGGACTAGAATCTGGCCCATATGCGTGGCAAAGCAGGTACCCTCTCAAGTGACCTGTCTCCCCGGATCACATCTCATGGCTTGTAGAAGACTGTTTCTAAGGAATCCAAAGAAGTGTGGGACCTTTTATACAACCTTCCATCATCCCTGTGGCATACAGAATTATTTTTTCTCATATGAGGGGACAAAACTGTGGTGAAGTGACTCACAGTTAATTGCCAGATTAAATCAGGCATCCCAGTCACTCTTTGAGACTTAGCTGCTGTCTTCAAAAGAAAGACAGTTCACCATCTGAAAAGAACACAGTGTGCAGCGTGATAGTTTTTATTGACCATCTTGTTTTCTAATAAAAAGAACCACCTGGTTGAAAGAAAAGTTTTACTTACTTTAGTGCATTAGCAGATCCTTACTCTATTTTATAATCAGTCACTGTGCTGGTTGTAAATAAATATAGTAACAGTCATTGTACCTCCTGGAAAGTTTAGGAATACTAATATATAGACTTCCTTCCCTCCCTCCCTCCCTCCCTCCCTTCCTTCCTTCCTTCCTTCCTTCCTTCCTTCCTTCCTTCCTTCCTTCCTATTCTAAATTTGTTCAGTTTTGAATGTGCATGTTCATGTCTTCGTGGACATGCAGAAGATATAGAGAGGAACAAGTGTGTTATTGGTGCTGGAAGAGCAACAAAATAACCGTGCATTTGCACCTTTGGCCCTCCATTGTTCTTGCTTACCTAGAGCCCTTGTGAGCAGCTCCGCATCATAGGGCTTTGAACAATGCCCCTGGCCAACGGTTAGCCCTAATTGCTGTGACTAATTTGCTGTGTGACCTAAAGATGGTAATAAGTCACTTTGGTTTTCTCATCTGCAAAATAGAATGAATGATACTCTGTCATGCACCTAAATAACTAGAGTATTGAAAACTAAATATTTCATGGAAGACAAAATAATCATTAATGCCATTCAGAAATTAAAAAAGTACAACATGAATTGCTTCTTAGGTTTAAGTGATATGTTTAGATATACAAGTGAAAGGAATTAGAAATTGCTTAGCCACAGGAAGTAAAGACCTTTCAGACAGTTGGAAATTCTATAAATCAGTACTGATTAATGTTTTTGAGGTGTTTTTTTTCAGGCTATCCGAAGAAGAAACGAGGCTAAATTACAGCTGAAATAAGCTAGATATGAATAGTAAGGGGAATCAACCAATTCTAAAACACCATCTCTTCAGTTTCAGTGAAAGTGCTGATGGATTTGTCAAACAGCCCCACCCCTGTTGCCCCAAACACAAAAGAACACTGGAATAGTGCCCCCCCACACTTTTCTCTCTTCTTTTTAAATAGAATTTTTGTTTGCATTTATAAATCTCACCCCTTAGAAAATAGATTCTGGTCAGCTCCTGTATTTACATTATATACTTATCTGAATGAATGTACCACTCATTACAGTATATACTGTTCTATATATATATATATATATATATATATATATATATATATATCCTTGATTGTTTATTTGGAGGAGGTGACACTCAAAAAGCATTGAGTTGGGGAGCAAGTCATTTTTCTTCATCCATTTGGTGTGCTACTTTTAAAGAAGATTTTTAGCCCTTTGTTTTCTCTAAGAAGGCCTAGTTATAGTAACTCAGTGAGTTAAAAATATTTTTCTTTGATGACTTCTAGCCATTTGTCACATACCTAGCTAATAAAAGAGAAAAAAACCTACAGAATTTTGATAAATAAAACATTGTAAGCTGCATTTTTCACCTAGTTTTAGCAATAAAGATTGCCACCTATTGGTGAAGCAAAGAACTAAAACTGAAAAATGCCAATCTTACAGGTAGTGGGTGTGATCAAAGTAATTATTTTTATGGTGCTCTTGCTTTTATTATGTGACCATGTATGACAATGAGAAGAAACCTTTACATTGTGCTTTGAATATATTACAGCAAATCCCACTAAGGAAGGACTAACTGATATTTAAGGGGAAGAAATGCACCTCTCTTATTCCTTTTAAAAAGTATATATTTGAGACTGTTAAGTTATGGATAAATGCATTTTAAATTGGGAAGTGTTGAAGGTTTGAATTTGAAAACATTCCTCCTCTCTTGTTAGTTTAGGCTTTTCCTTCAGTCCACACTTTGAAATCCAGTCTTCCTTCCTTCTTTCCTTCCTTTCTCTCTTTCTTTCTGTAAATTTTTAATTTTTATTTATTTTTCCCTCTTGTTGACCCCCTTTTTTAAAATTGTTATAGAATTATTCTGTTGTTATTGATGCTGCCATTGTTAGATAGAACAGAGAGAAATGGAGAGAGGAGGGGCAGACGGGGGGGGGGGGAGAAAGACACCTGCAGATCTGCTTTACCGCTTGTAAAGCAACTCCCCTACAGGTGGGGAGTCAGGGGCTCGAACCAGGATCCTTACGCCAGTCCTGAAATCTAGTATTTTTTAGTGTAAGTGGCATGGAACAGACTTGGTGCCATTGGTTGTTCATGACTCCAGGACCTGTATTTCCAGATCATGGGCATACCAAACCACTGCTTGGAGTTTGATCAGTCCACCCCCAGAATCATTGAACAACATAAAATACATTTGAAAAGAATGTATCAAATAATATGATAATACACACACACACGGCATATATATGAAAAGGCTGAAGCTGTAGCACTTACAAGGAAAATACTCTTCAATATTTGGGTGGATGAATAGTTTCAGTTATTAAGAACACTTACATTTAAATACAGAATATCATTGTAGCAGCCTTATCTTTCAGTTTTTACTACATTATATTAAATCCCCTTCCCTCTGTGTCCTCACTATTTTAGTAACCCTTATATCTTTAGAAAATCAAACACTGTGGTCTGGGAGGTGGTGCAATGGATAAAGCACTGGATTCTTAAGCATGAGGTCTCAAGTTCAATCCCCAGTAGCACATGTGCCAGAGTGATATCTGGTTCTTTCTCTCTTTCCTCCTATCTTTCTCATAAATAAATAAAATCTAAAAAAAAAAAAAAAAAGAAGAAAGTCAGACATTTTATAGATTATTGATCCCTGTTGCTGTATGTTGGTATGTGTCCTAACAAACGCGTAAGAAGGCCACCGCTGTTGCTTTGTTATTTTCTTACTTTTTGCTCATGTGTCTTGTTTGTATGTAGAAATTTAGAATTTAAACTTTCTTTATGTTTGGTGCCACCATATAATCAGTTGATCACCTTTGCTGGCATTACATATTCTGTTAATTGATTTGGCCTTTTTATGTACCTAGATGCTTACCTCCCACACCTCCAGAAATAAAATAAGTGCTCTGACAATAATGAAAGAAAGAGGCGGTACAAGGGAAATTTTAGAATCATATGTTATTTGCTTTAATTTTTACATAGTACACCTATATATTGGTGAAAAATTACATGTAAACTGTTACAAAACAGCATATTGATGAATTTAAATGAGTAGAGCACAATAAAAGCAAAAGCCAAACAGAAGTGTGGTTGGAATGAGGCCACAGTAAATCAAGAGCTGTTTTCTGAAAGAAGTAAAACATTTGTATTTTCCAACAGATTGCTGTGTGTCTTAGCAGTAGGCTTCTACCTGGTGTTGCTGTGTAATTTGGAAAGCTGTGATACTGAAGGAAAAGGTAGCTTTGTGAACATTGTCAAGGAGTTTAAGATCTGAGGATTTTATGTAGGAAAGTTAAAATGGCATTGTTATAATCAGTCTGTGCAATTTCCTTCTTTAGTAAAGACCTGCCCATTTGCCAGTAATGATACCTTCTTTTCTCTTCTATTTTTGTCCCTTCCTTTAGGAAAGGGAATATATGCTTACTCATTATTTAAAATTCAAAGTCGTTTTCCTGTTCTACTTGGTTTCTTCGTACCGCAAAAGAAGAGCAGAATTAGGTACATGTGAAACTTTTAGCCTCTTTAATTTCTACATTTCCTAAACTATCCCTTTGTTAATTCTTCCAGTTATCAAGTCTCCATAATGATGTCTCTCTCTTTGATCTTCTTTGAGGCATGGTGAGAGGGTAGCAGGGGAGTATATTTTATTTTCCTCTTTTGTGCTACCAGGGTTTTTGCTAGGGCTTCTCTTGCCCACACAGCCCCATTGTTCCTGCAAGACTACTTTTTTAAAAAAAATTGTTATTAGTTAATTTTTTAAATTTTATTTCTAGAGGATTAGAGACAGAAAGAGGAAAGACACCACAGTACTTGTTTCCACTGCTTGTGAAGCTTCCCCTGTGCAGGTGCTCCCCTGTGGCGGCAGGGAGCTTGACCCTTGTTCTTTTCACACAAGAAAAGTATGCGCTTTACAAAGTGAGTTATTTCCCAATCCATATTATATTATCATAAAGCAAGTGTATTAGCCTTTTTAAAAATAAATAAATAAATACTGCCCAGACAGATGATTAACCCTGGCACTAAGTGGTGCTGACACCAAATCCAGTACTTAAACATACGTGATTAAAGTACTTACATTCAAATTCACTTTTAAAGAGTGTTGGGGTTGGCTGTTAGACTTTGTAATTAAGAATTTTCTTTCTCCAGATGGCATAGGTTTGCTCAACAGACTGTTCTAGGAATTGTGCTACCCAGAAGCTCCTGTTGTTGTGCTACTAAATAATGACTTAATCACCCATAAAGCTGCACTTTAATAGGTGTTTATAGGCATCACTTACCAAGCATTTCAAGTACTCTGTAAATGAAAATTGCTGGGGGCTGGGGGGTGGGAGGTTAACACAGATACAAGTCCTGATCAGACCACCACGTGAAGATTTTAGAGAAAGGCAGATTATTTGATGATTAAGCGTATAAATTGATGATATCCACCTCTAGGCAGTGACTTTCAGTTGTTCCTCTAGGAGAACGGGAGGTGATTGCCTGGGGCACCCCTGTTGACAGTTATGTGGACTCTGCTGCCGGGCTTTGTGAATGGGTTACTATGGGATTGAGGCATCTTCACTGCCTCAGCCAGGCTCAAAACTTAGAGGAAGGAAGCGGAGGGTCTGAGAGCAGTTCCACCGAGACTGACTGAGAGAGCTCTGTGCCTTGGGAGTTGGGGAAGAGGTCCCTTGCTTGTGTTTGCCTGTAGTACCAGCTCCTTCTCCAACTTTCTTCTCTTCAGTTGCTGGAGCTTCATTGCCCCTCCTGAAGGTGCTGGGGCAGGAGCAGGCTGCCGGTACTTCCCCTAAGTTCTGGGATCTCAGACTAGACCCAGAACAAAATGGAAAGGCAGTGGGAACCCTCTGTGTCTTTGCCAGACTTCTTCTGTGCAACCTCCCCCCAGCCCCCCACTTGTGTCTACACCTCTTCCTCTGCAATCTTTTGTTTAGCGGGGGGGAGGGGGGGACTGTATCACTTTCATTGGTCTTGACATATGAAATATAGAAACTGCTATACATGAGTTCAGTTTCTGTGTTTATTTGCAAAAACTTCATTCCTGTAATGTTGTGTAACTTCTCCCATTTTCAGTCATTGTTGATGTTACTCAATGACTGGGGTGAACTAGACTCTGATGGTCTAGTCTAGGGAACCTAGGCACCTTTTTTTTTTTAATACTGGGGGTGCATAGCAGTGGGGTTGGAGATGTGTTCAGAGTTTAGCACTACCAGTTTTCAAATGAGCTCTGGAGACAGTACAGGTATACCTTGGAGGTTCCCAGGATTGACAGGGTGCTTGCTGGGAGAGCCCACGCTCCGCCTGCTTAGCTGTTCCAACCTCGGTTCCTTTAAGCAGTGTTCCCTCCTGGGGAATTTTGAACTAACTACTGCAGCTTGTTCGGTCAACAATGAGATTTCATAAACTACTTACCAGAGCCACTGAACTAGAGGAAACCTAATTCCTTCCTCCAAAGGTCCATTTAAAAATCAAAAGTTTGTGTGTGTGTTTCCTCTTTCTGAATCTACTAAAATTAATCTGGTACCTTTTGACACCTGAAGGGAGATAAGAAATGCAGGAAATTATTTATTTCCTGACCCAGTAATCAACTGTTTGGTACTATATAGCTTCAAAACCTCTCAGCAGACCCCTGCTGCTCTCTGATTATGATTCCATATAGCTATTTGGACTATTCAAAGCTTAAGACTGTTTTTGATATTTATTTATTATTTTTTAGTTTGATAGGACAGAGAAGTTGAGAGGAAAAGAGAGATAGATGGGAGAGGGAAAAAGAGGCACCTGCAGCATTGTTTCACCACTCATGAAGCCTCACCCCTGCAGGGGACCAGGGGTTTGAACTAAGGTTCTTGCACATGACAACATGAGCTCGACTCTGTGCATCAGATTTTTAACGTCCGTAGTACAGTGAAGTTATGTTGGTTGATATTGCCCTGGTTATTGAAGTTAAAATTGCAGTATTCTAGATTTGATTTTAAAAGAGCTATTCAACAACATTTGATAGAAATGTATTCTTGATTAAAAAAAACCAAAAAAACAGCTTTGTGACACATGTCTGGTGATCTTGTGCATGACTCAGTTTCTTAATAATCAGCCTTTTTTTCTTTTTCTTTTCTTTTTTTCTTTTTTTTTCTTTTAAAGAAAATGAGTGTATCTTTCTGAATCCTGATAGCCTTTGGAAGTTTAATTGTTTGAAGGACCTAAAAGTGGGCCTGGACAGTTGTGAACTCTTGGATGACACTTACAGGAAATACATAAAAGCATACTGTCCAGGTTGGGGTTTGAGGAATGCTGAAAGGGGATTTCCTGTAGTCCTGGATTCTTCAGCCACTGATGTCTAGTGGTAGACTAAAGCAAAAAGGAAAGCTTTTTTTTTTGTGTGTGTGGGACAGCCATGACTTCCTTCTTGCATATCTCCCCAACTTTCTCATTAGTCTATTTTTCAGACTTTGCAATTGTTAAAACATGGTCTTTCCATCAATTATTTACTTATTTTTATTGGATAGAGACAGCCAGAAATCAAGAGGGTAGGGGGAGAGAGGGAGAGAGACAGAGACCTGCAGACCTGCTTCACCACTTGTGAAGCTTTCCCCCTTCAGGTGAGGCCTGGGGGCTTGAACCAGGGTCCTTGCACATTGTTACATGTACAGTCAACCAGGTGAGTCACTACACAGACCTTAATTTCAGGTTTAAAAACGCTGCCTCAGGTTCACCAGCAGGAATGAGGCAGAATTCTCAGTTGACTGTCTCTAGACCCAGCTCCTCGTTGACCTAAAGATCAGTGATTTTTGTCCCACTGAGAGTCCGGAAGAGCATTTCTTTGAAGGGAAGCATTTTGCCCTTTTGCAGCTCCCTCTTCTCTTTAGCTAGGACCAAAACCAACTTAGACCTTCTCATGGTTTAATGTCCAGAACCCAAACCAGATTACTGGCCTAATTCCTGGTGGGCTTGAGGAGTTTGCATTTCATGACAGGCAAGAACCTACATGTGTCTTTTATTAGTTTGTAGCATTAGGAGATACTGTTTAAATTGGCAGATAATACTTACTGAAAACAATGCTGGTCATCTGTGAGATTACTGATTTCACCAAAAAAAAGTCTCAAATGCCAGTGGACAGGGAGGGGAGCATGCAGCATTGTAAAATGTGGTGAAGCCATCAAGTTAACAAGAAAGAGTAGAATAAAATGTGGTTTCAATTTGTTGTACTGGGCTCAGGATGATAACGTTTCAGTAGTAAACCATCATTGGAAGGGTGTGTGTGTGCATGCTTGTGTGCGTGCACCCTGAATTAAAAACCTCTAGAAGTTATTTAAGTTGTAATTTGTTTCAGATCCCAGTTTTGGACTCGGATAGTAAATTTGTAATTTTTTTTTTCCAAAAGATTTAATGCTGATGATTAGAAAAAAGGGATGCAGTTCCTAGGCCCCACTTTTTTTGTTGTTGGAGAGGGGCCACTTTTTGCTTCCCTTAAGCCATATATTTATTGGGGCAGAACATATATAGGGGCTGCTGAAACTCAGTTTACCTGTATGACCCTCCTCTGCCCTCCTGTGGCAGCTGCCTAAACAACAAGCACAGACACCTCATCTGGCTGCCCTGCCGGCTGCTGCTAGCCCCCTCCTTCCACATCCTGTAGTACCTGACAGAGTATCTCTTAGGAAAATGTAATTACATGTCTGGTTTAGGTAATTCAGGGCAAATGTGAGGTTATTCGCCTTTTCCCTTCTTAGCAATAATAATTACTGTCCGCAGTGCACTTTTCCCACAGTATTTGGAATATGCATGCATGTGTGTCTTCAGTGATTTTCACTGACTAATGAATTGATGGTTAGTGATACTCTGCTTGCTATAGGTATAGTTTGGGCTTGGGGGGGAGTTGTTGGAGGCATCTTCACTTTTATCTTCGTGTTCATGCTTTGAACTGTAGTTCCCAGTTTCCAAGTCCATTTCATGACACTTATCCTACATTTCAGAGAAGAATTTATATGTCCCATAGGAGTTGTGCTGGACTTGGAGAAAAAGCCAACTCACAAATGGAATTATTCTTGTGAAAGCTTCCAGCCCTTTTAAACTAGACTCAGAGAAATGGAAAACAAATATTCTTGGGAAGAAACTAGGTTTCTTAGTACTTGGCTGGCAATTTTAGGAAAGGAAAGAACATTTCCTCTGGCCTCGGGAGCATATTCAATGTGAAATATCACTGTTTTTAAAAGACCTAAACTTAAATTTATCTTTGGGTCATTTATTTGACTTGAAAATAAGTGGATGCGATCCTTACTGGTACAAGGGTCAAGAGTCCTATTTTAAATGAAATTATGGCTTAGTATATTGGGGAAGATGCTCCCAATACCAGCTCTTAACTACAATCAGCTGGGATATGTAGAGGTGTTTGCAAATATCTACCATGAGGTAGGGGCATGGCCCATGTAAGTTAGTTCCAGCTGCACACACTTGCCTTATCAGAGTTTGTTTTTTTCTTTTTGTAAATGAAATGCATGCTTCAGGTATACTTGAATGGTCATAGTCTCTCGGCACTTGATTGAGCAGGTGTAAAGTTTATTCAGAGATGTTACTGAACACAATGAATTCTAAGCCCATCTCTTATTCTAAGAAAAGGCTATTAAGTGTCTTCATTTTCTTATTAATCCTGTTTTGTTGTTGTTGTTGCATTTTTTCCCCTTAACCTTATTAGAATCTTGAGTGATTTTTAAATGTTTACTAGTTGGTCATAAGTGCAGCAAGTAAGCATGAAACTACATGTATCAGTTACCAGTCAGTTGCCCAGTCAGCATTTGAACAAACCTCTGGTGAATTCTTTCTCTTTGAGGACAGCATTATTCCTGATTTAAAATAAGTAAATAGAATCTTTATCCTAAACTTAAATGTAGGCTGCTTAGCTGTTTCACTGATTATTGTAGCCAATTCCTTTCTTTCTTTTTTTTTTTTTTAGTACTATATATTTTTTTATTGGGGAATTAATGTTTTACATTCAACAGTAAGTACAATAGTTTGTACATGCATAACATTCCCCAGATTCCCATATAACAATACAACCCCCACTAGGTCCTCTGAATCTTTCTTGGATCTGTATTCTCCCTACCCACCTACCCCAGAGTCTTTTACTTTGGTGAGATATGCCAATTCCATTTCAGGTTCTACTTCTGTTTTCTTTTCTGATCTTGTTTTTCAACTTCGGCCTGAGAGTGAGATCATCCCATATTCATCCTTCTGTTTCTGACTTATTTCACTCAACATGATTTTTTCAAGGTCCATCCAAGATCGGCTGAAAACGGTAAAGTCACCAATTTTTATAGCTGAGTAGTATTCCATTGCGTATATATACCACAACTTGCTCAGCCACTTATCTGTTGTTGGACACCTGGGTTGCTTCCAGGTTTTGGCTATTACAAATTGTGTTGCCAAGAACATATGTGTACACAGATCTTTTTGGATGGATGTGTTGGGTTCCTTAGGATATATCCCCAGGAGGGGAATTGCAGGGTTATAGGGTAGGTCCAATTCTAGCCTTCTGAGAGTTCTCCAGACTGTGCTCCACAGAGGTTGGACCAATTTACATTCCCACCAGCAGTGTAGGAGGGTTCCTTTGACCCCACACCCTCTCCAGCATTTGTTGCTGTTACCTTTTCTGATGTATGACATTCTCACAGGAGTGAAGTGGTATCTCGTTCTTGTCTTTATTTGCATTTCTCTGACAATCAGAGACTTGGAGCATTTTTTCATGTGTTTCTCGGCCTTTTGGATCTCTTCTGTGGTGAATATTCTGTCCATGTCTTCCCCCCATTTTTGGATGGGGTTATTTGTTGTCTTGTTGTTGAGTTTGGCAAGCTCTTTATATATGTTGGTTATTAACCTCTTGTCTGATGTATGGCATGTAAAGATCTTCTCCCATCCTGTGAGGGGTCTCTTGGTTTGGGTAGTGGTTTCTTTTGCTGTGAAGAAGCTTTTTAATTTGATGTAGTCCCATAGGTTTATGCTTGCCTTAGTCTTCTTTGTAAATGGATTTGTTTCATTGAAGATGTCTTTAAAATTTATGCGGAAAAGAATTCTGCCAATATTTTCCTCTAAGTATCTGATAGTTTGTGGTCTAACATCCAAGTCCTTGATCCACTTGGAATTTACTTTTGTATTTGGTGAAATACAGTGGTTCAGTTTCATTCTTCTGCATGTTTCAACCCATTGTTTCCAACACCATTTGTTGAAGAGACTCTGCTTTCCCCATGTAATAGTCTGAGCCCCTTTGTCAAAGATTAGATGTCCATAGGTGTGGGGGCTCACTTCTGGGCTCTCAATTCTATTCCACTGGTCAGTATGACTATTCATGTTCCACTACCAAGCAGTTTTGATGACAGTGGCCCTATAATACAATTTGAGATCTGGGAGTGTGATGCCTCCAGTTCTGTTCTTTTTTCTCAAGATTGTTTTGGCAATTCTAGGTCTTTTCTGGTTCCAGATAAACATTTGTAGCATTTGTTCTAGTCTCCTAAAAAATGTGCTTGGGATCTTGATGGGGATAGCATTAAATTTGTAGATGGCTCTGGGTAGTATATTCATTTTGATGATGTTAATCTCTACCAACCCATGAACATGGAATATCTTTCCACTTCTTTGTGTCTTTTTCAGTTTCCTTGAGTAGTGACTCATAATTTTCAGTATATAAGTCTTTCACTTCTTTGGTTAGGTTTACTCCTAGATATTTTATTGTTTTTGTTGCTATAGTAAAATGAATGGATTTCTGGATTTCAATTTCTTCTAGCTTAGTGTTTGCATAGAGGAATGCCACTGACTTTTGAATGTTAATTTTGTAGCCTGACACCTTACTGTATTTCCTGGTGATTTCCAAAAGCTTCTTGCTGGATTCCTTGGGTTTTTCTGTGTATACTATCATGTCATCTGCAAATAGGGAGAGTTTGACTTCTTCTCTTCCAATCTGTATCCCTTTAATTCCTTGGTCCTGCCTGATTGCTATGGCAAGAACTTCCAACACTATGTTGAATAGTAATGGTGATAGTGAGCAGCCCTGTCTAGTACCTGATCTGAGTGGAAATGCTTCCAGTTTTTCACCATTGAGTATGATGTTGGCTGTAGGTTTGCTATATATAGACTCCACTATCTTCAGGAATTTTCCATCCATTCCCATTTTTTGTAGTGTTTTGATCATAAAGGGATGTTGGATTTTGTCAAAGGCTTTCTCTGCATCTGTTGATATGACCATGTGGTTTTTGGTCTTGATTTTGTTGATGTGGTGGATCACATTGATTGATTTACGTATATTAAACCAACCTTGCATGCCTGGGATAAACCACACTTGGTCATGATGAACAATCTTTTTAATATACTGCTGTATCCGGTTGGCTAGAATTTTGTTCAATATTTTCGCATCTATGTTCATCAGAGATATTGGTCTATAGTTTTCTTTTTTGGTTGTGTCCCTGTCTGCTTTTGGTATCAGAGTGATGTTGGCTTCATAGAAGCTGGCAGGGAGTATTCCAGTGTCTTCAATCTTCTGGAAGACTTTTAAAAGTAGAGGTATTATTTCTTCTTTGAAGGTTTTGTAGAATTCATTTGTAAAACCATCTGGTCCAGGACTTTTATTTTTGGGGAGACTTTTGATAACTACTTCAATTTCATTAGCTGTGATGGGCCTGTTCATGTTATCCACTTCCTCTTTACTTAGTTTTGGAAGTTGGTAGGTATATAGGAAATCGTTCATTTCTTTCAGGTTCTCTAGCTTGGTGGCATATAGGTGTTCATAGAAGCCTCGCATGATATATTGAATTTCTGCGGTGTCTGTTGTGATATCTCCTCTTTCATTTACTATCCGATTTATTTGGGTCTTCTCCCTTTTTTGTTTTTTGTCAATTCCTTTCTTTCCCCCTCTCCAATTAACATGGAGAATTGGGGTTTGCTTAAAAGAATTTTGAGTGGGACTTAAGATTTGAATAGGACCATAGAGATTTATCTAGTCTAACTAGGAAAAATATCCAAAGAATATTGTATTGACAGGGCATTGAAATAGTCTTAAAAAGCTGCAGTCATCTTAATTTTTCATTTTATATCTCTCTCTGAAGGTATTTCTACAAAGATTTTTAGTGAAATGTTCAGTATATAAAAGACCCTGTGTTAGGAATTCAAAAGATAAAGCTATGAAATGTTTTTGGAAGATTAGCTTTACATTTATTTTTACATTGGAACTGGCATGAATGGACTGGTAAGTGTTTGCATTACTATTGCAATACTGTAACTTTGCAATTCTAATTTTAGAGAGAAAAATGTAAGAAAGCACTTCCTTCAGAGTCCTTTACAAATTTGTAGTTCATACTCCTCAAATTTCTTTTTGGTCTTAATACAGAAGAGTCTGTTGGTGTCTAAGTACAGTTATTTATTTATTTATTGGAGGCAAATGAAACAGTATCTTACATTAAATCACAGTTTCCTGCAGTTCCGGAATCTTATTCCTAAATTTTCCACTAGGTAACCTCCAAATTCTTCCTTTGCCTTTGTCCCTAGTTGACATGGGTCAGGCCATAGTCAGTACAAGGAATGGACTACTGTTGCTCACTCTGAGGCTGTACTTACCGGGAGAAAAATCCTTTAAGGGAAATACATCTGGAATGACCTGGAACATTAGTCACTAGGTTGCTCCAGAAGTTTTTCAGAACTTGACTTCCGGGATTTCTAAATGGGTGATGAAATTTAACAGCATCTTCATATCTAAATGAGGAAGAGATTTGTTTTAGCCTCTGTTACTCATAGTACTGATTTTTCAGTCCTCTCGAAATTTCAGTCAGATAAAGGTTTTTTTTTTTTCTTTTTTCTTTTCCCCCCTCCATGCCACAGATGTGGATGGAATAATGCTTTCTTGCTGATATAAAGGGAAGTGAGTGTTGTTCAGGAACAAATGGTGAATTCACGGCTTTTCCGGAGTCTTTAGAGGTATTCATTCTTGACCAAGCTATGTGCAAATAACGTCTTTATCTGGGTTAGCCTCTAATTCAGCCTCATCTACTTCAGCAGTGGAATAAACAAATGTCACTTGTTAGCTACTTTTTCATGACCCTTTGGACCAAGCACTAATTTGAACTCATAGTCTGTGAAATTGGCTTTGGGGGAAATGGGTTACAAAGATAATGATTTTACAAAGATAATGAGTGCTGAAGAAAACACTTATGCTTGCTTTAAGTTGTATTTTGACTCTCAGCCTCACTACTTTTATAGATTTCTTTTAGTATTTTTTTTTTTTAGCCTGACTCCTCCCTACTACTCCTTTTAAGTAATTTGGGAAGAAGTTAGAGTGCAAAAGTGAAACATATATTCGGTGTGAAAGAAACACTTTTTCTCTGGTACCAGTATCTGTTGTCATTGATAGTTCTTGGAATGGAGACATTGTATGTACATTCAGGAATGTTGATAAGATCTTCAAAAACCACAAAGACATGGCTTTGCAGAGTTGGTAACTGGATACCTTTGTGGTGTGGTCTTATTCTTATTTTTTTCCCCCTTAATGCAAGCTTTGGAACACTGTATTCATGGAGGCAGTACTCACAGTAATCTCCAAAGCCAACTATCTGCTCAAAGTAGCTTACTATTCAAAACAACTTACTATTCACCCTCAACTGATATTTTTCTGTTCTTTAATGAAAAACTGTTTGAACTTTCACTCCTGGTGGCCATTTTTCCTTTTTTCTTCTTCTTCGTCTTCCCTTTCCAGGTTTCCTGTTTTATTCGATAGAATAAAGAAAAATTGAGAGGGAAGAGGGAGAAAGACCTGCAGACCTGGCTCAAAACCAGCAATGTGTAAGCTCAACTAGTTTTGCTACCACCTAACCTCCTCTGCTATACTTTTTTTTTTTTTCGCTGAGGGGGAGGTCAAGAAAGAAGATATAAAAAGTACTTTGTAGTTGTAAAAGTGCTACAGAAACTTAAAGTACTCCGTGTCCCGTCCTCCCCCCCACCCCTTAAAGCTTTCCTGTTCTATATCCCTTTGGGAGTATGGACCCAAGGTCATTATGGGGTGGAGAAGGTGGAAGGTCTGGCTTTTGTAATTGATTCCTCAATGAACATGGGCATTGACAGGTTGATCCATACTCCCACCCTGTCTCTCTCTTTCCCTAGTGGGGAAGGGCTCTCGGAAAGTGGGGCTCCCGGACACATTGCCCAGGGAAGTCCAGTTGGCATCATGGTAGCGTCTGGAACCTGGTGGCTGAAAAAAGAGTCAACATATAAAGCCAAACAAATTGTTGACTAATCATGAACCTAAAGACTAGAATATTTCAGATGGAGATTTTTGTGGGGGAGGGGGTTTCCATTTTGTAGATAGTTAGTAGTCCTATTTTAGTTGTATTCCAAAGAGACCCCCCCCCTTTTTTTCTTCCCCAGAGCCTGACATTTGATATGCAGGTGGACCCAAGTTATTATCTGGGAAGATGATGTCATGGCTAGAAAAAGGACCAGAAAGCTGGATCAGGGAAGAGAGTAGTTCCCAAATATAGGAAAGGTGTATAAATATTGTTGACTATAAACTCCATTGATTTGATCTGATCCGGGGTCCATATTCAGCTTATGTGACCTCTGCATCCCTGTAGATCTGAGCTCACATTTTATAGTCATGAGTAGGAACGTTCCAAGCTGCCCCAATTTTCGGACCCATATTCCAGTGGAGCGGAGTATGTTGTCCAGCCTCCCTTTGGAGGATGAAGCATTCTCTACCGTTGTTGATCCATGTTGAGGGCAAGGTCCTATTGGGGCCCACAAAGGGGTCTATTGTGTTGTTCCTGATAGAGATGACCAGTAACATTGGAGAGAGGGATCTATTAGATATCTAGGCCTGTCATGTTTGTTTGGGAATCTCAGGACTCCCCAACTAGGGCCCCAGCTGATGGGGTGGCCTGATAGTGACTAAAAGAGTCATCGTTAAAGTATGCCAGTCTCTTGCCCTTATTCAGCCTTTGTAGTCCTTACTTTGATAAGGTAGCTTTCCCTCTTTGTACCCTTCTCCATCTCTCTCAATTTCTCTCCATCGCTACTAAAAAGAAAATGAATGAACTCCAGCAATGATGGATTCAACCTGCAGGCACCAAAACCTTAGCTATAACTTTGGTGATAAAAAAAAGAATAATACTAATAATACTACTGTTAGTGATAATAATAATGATCGAGATTAAAGAATGAACATGTGGTCTCAGCTTTGTAAAATTCCTCGTTTACTAGATTATTTTAATGATCTTAGATCAATTTGAATGATTCATTCATAGCAAAGCACTAAAGACTCATACATGTGGGCATGTGTTTTCAGAGAAAATTGTGCCTGGAAATCAATAGTTAAAAGAATTTTCTTCAGACTTTGTTATGATCTTCAACACATCACATGTCCCCTCTGTTGTCATAGCAAGTTTCATATGTCAGTTCCACTTCAGCATGATTGAGCTTATTATTTTTTCAGCTGGGTTTTTGAGAGGTTTACACCAGAGACCCACAAGGCACTAACATAGTCTTAAGGATTATGGAGAGGGATAAGAGAATGAGATAATGGAGGAAGATAAATATTGACAGATTGGCATGGGGACTTGGGAAAGGAATGTAGGTCTTCAAGAAAGCCCAGTAGTTGTCAGTTTTGCCTAGCCCTTGCCATCTTAAAAATAATTGCTATACCTCGTTGGTTGTAGCTTGGTGACCCAGCAAATCACAGGTGGTGCTGCATTAGTGCTTGTGCTATGGCCACACCAGGAGAGGTAGAGGTACTTTTTGGACACCTTCCCCACCACTAGGGACATGGGAGCTTCCTTGTCCACAGGAAGAGGTGAGAACAGCAGAAGTGGTAAGAGCTTTGAAGTCCAGCCAGGCCCAGCTCACCTGTGCATTCTAATACTTCTAACCTTTCCACTTCATCATTTTATAAATGAATGAAGAGTAAGTGGATTCATACACAACTGAAGGGAATTCAGACAGATGGACAATACAAGCTACTTTTCTATTAAGAGGAACCAGAAAGTTTCCTCTACCCACAAAATTTGCCCTTTTCTATCTGCCAGGGAGCAGTGACCCATTCACACAGGACTGACAGTTGATGTTGGTCTGTTTACATCTCTGGCTTACAGTCTACTGGAAGAAAGACCCCATATGGATCTACAGAGTCGGAAGGGGCTGTTCTACACTGTGAAATTACAACACTCTGCTGATGCTTTCATTTGCATGCTGCAGAATAAGTGTTCTCCTTCCTTTGTACATTTTGCTTTATTTTATCTTTCATTTATGTTTTAGGGAGAGACTTAGAGTAGAGCATTGTTCTGTCATACATAGTGCTGGATATCAAACCTAGGGCCTCAGGTATGCAGAGCATGAGTTCTGCTACTGAGGTACCACCACCACATCTCTTAGGCAATTTTTGGGAGGCAGATTGACATTTTAGACTATAGCGTTTAGGATTCATTTTGTTACTTTTGTTTTTCGCTTTCTTCTTCTTCCTCCTCCTCCTTTTCCTTTTTCTTTCCTTTTTTTTTTTTTTTAATCACCAGGACTTCTTCACTCTTGAAGTTTTTTGTTTTTTTTTTTCATATAGAAAGAGACACAGAGAGTCTGAGGGAAGGATACCACAACTCTTAACAGTTCACCCTGTGCTATAATCACCAGGCTAGAACTGCACATGACAAAGCATCAGGTGTACTGTTCACTTGAGATTATGAGGTCCTCATTGTTTCTTTTCTTTTCTTTTCTTTCTTTCTTTCTTTCTTTCTTTCTTTCTTTCTTTCTCTTTCTTTTTTTTTTACACCAATACCATAACTTCTTTTATTGTTGGTTTTTATTTTCTGAAGTCCTCAGGTAGTGCCTTTCTTTACTGCGTAAGGAAAGGGCTATTATTTATTTGTACTAAAATCTCATTGATACATTTTTCAGGATTTATGTTAGTATTGCTCACAAAAATAACTGACAGTTGTTCAATTATTTTCATACAGAAAATTAAATTCCTATTATTTACTGAGGGCTAGGAGGGATCTTAACGAACTATAACCCTATCAATAGCTTGCTTATGTCTGAGCTATGAGAGATTGAGGTGCAGAAAGATTGAATTTACAGGAATCCAACCAACATTCATTTAAAAACTTTGGTCAGACACTCCTCAAAGTGAAGGGTGCAGTGATTAACATCCCTGGTCTAGGGACACTCATGCCCAAGTGGGAAAGAAGTAGGGGGTATCATTTAAACCCAGGTCAAACTAATTCTAAAGTCACTGGCTTATCATTTACATTAAGTATACTACCTAAGACCATTTAATCAAGAATCTCACCATAAATGCTGAGCTCTGGTCTTTCTCTCAGTATCTCTCACTCATTAAAATAAAATCTCAGGGAGCTATAGTCTTTTATAAGCCTTACCTTCAAGTCGTCCTTTTAGACCAAGAATTAATGAACATTTTGCAAACACAAACCCCTTTACAAATTTATTCAGCTCACAAGTAATCTTTCATCGTGTCCTCTGTTTCCTTGTATGATGAAATCAGGACACATTCCATGATCTTTCCCTAAACTTAATAACTTTTCAATTGTGAATCTTCTCTTGAGTTGTTGGCTTATGTCTGAAATTAGTCTTTTCTAGCATCTCAGAATAGGCAGTTTACAGACCACCAGACACCAGTTTACAGACCCCACACACTTCCTTCCAAGAGCCAGTTTCCTGAGTAGAAACATAAATATTGCACATTTTATTAACGTTTGGCCTGCATAGTCAACCCCCCCCCCAAAACCATTAAAATTGACACCTTGAAAGCTATATGCCAGCTTACTAAAGGGGCACCCCCTTAAGGAGATTCAGATGCTCTGGCAACAACCCCCACCCCCCAAGCCCCCATCACACTCAGTACAAATCTAGGTTCCTACCATGTTTCCTGAATAGTTAAAGCACTGTTCTATTCTGACTTACGGTGGTGCTTATATTGAACCTATGACCTTGGAGCCTCAGGCTTGAAAATTGTTTTCCATAACCATTAAGCTGTCTTTCCACCCAGCCCACTAGATGTTTGTAATACTACAGTATGACCTGAGTTGGAAGCAGTTCCCCCACTTGCAATTTCTGCTACCCCTAGAACTTTTTTTTTTTTTACATGTTTGGAGAACACAATAGCAACTTGACTTTTTAAAAGAAACAGTTTCTCTTCTGGGTTTCAACTAGAGGTAGACATTTGAGCTGTGAAACATTAGGTTTTGTTGTTGTTCATTTGTTTTTTTCCTTAAATGTCAATTATGAGATGAGTTTTAGCTTCACATTCCATATACTTGAAGAAAATCATGTTTGAAGGACTAAGAGCAGCAATACAGCCACTTACTGCAGAAGACACATTTGACAGCCCAAGGTGCAAAAAGAGTTCCACTGTTGCCCACAAACCCCATGTCACATATCATACTACCTTGGTAGCAGATGTCTGGGCCCAGAATGTACTTAATATTGTAACCAACTTTTACAAAATTGCAGTTGAAGAGGCCGGGCTGTAACACAGTGGGTTAAAGGCACATGACCGCAAAGCGCAAGGACCCGCCAGCATAAGGATCATAGTTCTAGCTCCCGGCTCCCCACCTGCAGGGAGTCGTTTCATAAGTGGTGAAGCAGGTCTGCTGGTGTCTATCTTTCTCTCCCCCTCTCGGTTTTACTCTGTCCTATCCAGGAACAATAACAACAAGGGCAACAAAAATGGGGAAAATAGCCTCCAGGAGCGGATTCCTATCAATAACCCTGGAGGCAAAAAAACAAAAAGTAGTTGACAGATAGTTCCAAGTTTTTATAAGGATGGGTTCTTTAAATTGTATGATTTGGAAAGAGAGCTGTATTAGAGACTTGCAGTTTGAGAATGTTGGGCCATAAAGCTATGCAGTTTGACCATCTAGTCGAGAAGAAAGACAGCTCCCCAGGGAACCACGAGACATTTTTGCCTCCACCCCTTTTATTTAAACTACAGTTCATTTATCTTGTAGCCAGTATTGGACATGCTAATGATGACTACTTTTATAAAGGAGGAAATTATTGCAGCCCATATTGTCAAGATGGGAACCTAAACAGTCCTTGGATTTTCAGATTTAATAGCCAGACTGTGACAGCCTTTCCCTGATAATGGAGTCTTTTGTCAGCAGCAGCCAGCAGACTGTCTCCAGCAGAAGGTACATGGACACATTTAATGCTCATCTGCAGGGTAGCCAGTAGCAGATGGCTAGCCATCAGATGAAACAGTTGCACTAATCAGGGAATTTCTGAAGAAGCAACTTTAGAGGTCTGCCTGTTGTCCTGACCTCATGCTGGGAATGATGACAAGCACCAGGTTACATGCTTCCTAGGATTCCAGCAGGTTCTTTGCATATGATGGGAACCTAGGGCTGCAAAGCCCAGAATAAATGCCTTTGTAGTAGGTAAACTGGTTTGACTCTTTACACACTCTAAGGGAAGGGAAAAAAAAAAAAATCTATTTGACTCTCTTAGGATATAAGGAATGTGGTTCTTTTTTTTTTTTATGAATTTTTTTGTTTTGTTTTTAGTTTTGACTTCACAGCTGCCACATTCTCTGGAAAACCAAATTTACATTGAGAATAACTGAAAGCTATCTTCTAAAGCCATGCTGCTCAGAGCAGGGCCCATCAACCATATGTCATGATCATATTGTGCCACTGAATTGAGATGTACTATTAGTTTTTTTTTTTTTTTAAAGTAAAGGCTACTTTATAGCTCCTTAATTTTCATGTTGCTGATCTGTTTAAATGGTAATATCTTTGACATATAGTTAAAGAAAAGGTTTGATTTTTGTCGGTTTCTTTATACTGGCAGTGTACCTACTAAAACATTTTAAATTATGTGCATGGCTTACATTTAGACCCCATGATTACAAACAAACAAAACAGTAATTTTACGTCTGAACATCTGGCATGCCTTCTGTTCATTAACTGTTTTGTGTCTGTTTGATTTCTTTTGTGTCTTCAAAACTCTGAATGATCATTGGGGAGAAGGCAGGGCAGTGGAAATAGTTGGTATCATTCTCATTCTGACTTATGCTGAACACCCTGTGGAACTTTATATAATTAGAAAAATATAGTAAACAGAAAATTGAACCAGTCAAGGAGTAGCTGTTGTATCCTTTCTAGGTTTGTTATTTAATTAGAAAACTGTACTCTTTTTAACTCTGTTTCTGGCTCTTGGCAGTTTACTGGACTGATGCACCAGGGAAAGGTACAGAAAGGTACAGTCTCTAAGGAATCCTTAGATGTCCTGCTCTAGATGACTCAATTAGTCATCAGTCAGTACAGAGGACCCTTTGGAAAGCAGTTGCCTTTGGTTCCTCTGAGCTAGACAAACCCTGTCAGTTAAACCATGAGTCTGACTATTAAACAACTGTGTGAATCTGGACGAGTTGTTTAGCTTCTCTTGCCAGTCAACTTCCTCCCTCTGTAAAATGCAAATACTGGGAATCTCCTTATGAGATCATTTCATTAAAGCAGGTCAGCACAAGCTGTCTTGAGGATATTCTTTCAGATCTTAGGCAACTTAAATTTTCCCTAACTACCTATGTTTTGAGAATCTATTATTTTCTAAAGGACTGAATGGCAAGACATCACCATTCAATGGTGGAATACCATTCAAAAGAGTGTGGATACACTAGCAAAGATCAAGAGTATGGAGGACGGAGCAATTTCTCCTGAGTACCATAACCTCTTATTAACCCCTTCACAATTTTATTTTTAGTTATCTTTTATTTTTTTTATAAAAATTTCTTTATTGGGGGAATTAATGGTTTACAGTCAACATTAAAATACAATAGTTTGTACGTGCATAGCATTTTCACATAAAAACAAAACCTCCACTAGGTCCTCCTCTGCCATCATGTTCCAAGACCTGACCCCCCCCACTCCCACCCCCATCCCATAGTCTTTTACTTTGGTGCAATACACTAACTCCAGTTCAAGTTCTGCTTTGTGTTTTCCTTTCTATTCTTATTTTTCAACTTCTGTCTATGAGTGAGGTCATCCTATATTCATCCTTCTCTTTCTGGCTTATCTCACTTATGATAAATTCAAGCTCCATCCAAGATGTAACGGTTAAAGAAGATGATTTCACCATGAATTTGAGACTTTGGAAAAGAGATAAACCAAGTCACTTGTAGTACTGCTTCACTCTTATTGAAGCTTCCCCCCTGTCGCCTCCCTGCACCCCCCAACCCCCTTAGGAGGTGGAGAGTAGAGGTTTGAATCCAGTTCCTTGTTTGGTAACATGCACTCTACAGGGCACAGTCACCACCCAGTCCCCTTGTAAACTCTCCATTTTATTTTATTTATAATTTTTTTTTTTTATTGCGTGGAACCCATCACTCATTGATCAGAAATTTCAGTCTGTTGGGAGTCGGGCTGTAGCACAGCAGGTTAAGCGCATGTGGCGAAGCGCAAGGACTGGCATAAGGATCCCGGTTCGATCCCTGGCTCCCCACCTGCAGGGGAGTTGCTTCACAAGCAGTGAAGCAGGTCTGCGGGTGTCTATCTTTCTCTTCCTGTCTCTGTCTTCCCCCATCTCTCCATTTCTCTTTGTCCTATCCAACAACGATAACAATAACAATAACAACAATAAAAAAACAAGGGCAACAAAAGGGAATAAATAAATAAATATAAAAAAATATATCAGTCTGTTAAAGAGAAAGAACTATGTGTGGGGAAAAATGTGAAGTTGGAAAGAGCTGGGCCCCTGGATTGAGACGAGGGTATGATCGTGCTATAATCACCTAACCTCTTGGAATCTTTCCCACATACAGAATCA
Source organism: Erinaceus europaeus (assembly GCF_950295315.1). Taxonomy (NCBI): domain Eukaryota; kingdom Metazoa; phylum Chordata; class Mammalia; order Eulipotyphla; family Erinaceidae; genus Erinaceus; species Erinaceus europaeus. The sequence goes on along the minus strand of NC_080166.1, from coordinate 43,184,214 downwards.
GACTGATATACTGCTCAAGGCTGTTAATCATGACTCCAGGAAATCACCTCTGGCTAGAACAGTGTCAAGGCCCATGACAGTGTGCCGCAAAAAAAAAAAGTCCTAATTTTCATGTTGCTTTCAATTTCATGACCACCTCACCTCACCCTACCTAAAGTCCCCAAATCATGATATATAGAAACCAAGTTAAAGTTACAGCCTGTGATCTGAAACAGTTATGACTTAGACGAAGTTTAAAAAGGTCTTCTCTTAGAACCATAGAAATAGGAGACCCATGATTTTCCTTTTGAATTTACTGTTCTTTCTGGAAAAGTAAAAGTTCACGCCTCACTTAAAATCACTGCTTCGTAAGTGTTTCTTTTCTGTTGTTAGAAAAGCAGGATGATGAAATATAAGCAGATTTCTGCCACTTTTACGTTTATTTAAATTGATTCATTTAATTTGTCTCTCTACCCCTGCCATATTTGAAGTAATATTTTCCTTGCTACCAATACCATCAGTTCCCCTGCTACCTGCCCATGGTTTTTGACAGATTTGCAACAGTATATTGGCGAAAGAGAATAAAGACTTATTTTAAAGCGATTCATACATAGTTCAAGGTAATTTAGGTGACTGGGGAGACGGCTCAACTGATAGAGTGTTGGACTTGAGTGCTTGAGGTTCCCAGTTCCATCCCTGGCAGTGTATGTGCCAAAGTGGTGTGCTGCCTTCCCTTCCACCCTCTACCTCCCTCCCTCTCTCTTCCCCTTTTTTCTTCACCTCCCCCCTCTGTCTCACATGTAATCAGCAAAATTAAAAATCTTGAAAATTTATCAAAAAAATAAAACAAGGTAAGTTAGTAACTGTATATGGGTTATGTGACCTGATTTTTAATCTTCATATCAGAATTTTCAAGAGCAGAAATTGTTCTAGACTTTCTTAGATAAACATTAGCACACCAATATATGAAAAGCCCAGATATTTTAAACATTTTCCCTGAAGTCCCCCAACTTGTTAATCACCAGTCGTTTGGTTGTTTTCTTATTACTGTACTTTGTCCTTTTACCTTGGTATTTTGGTATTTTGGTATGCTGCATTTACATTTATGCACAGGCACAACATCCAGCATTTAAAAGCAAATTTTTTCAAAGACAAAAATCACAAAAAGGATGCAGTTCTACTAAAATCACCCCTCTCTAATTTCTTCACTGGGCTACATTGTTCCAGGCAGTGTGACAAAAGCAAATTTGCAGAATAAGATCACCAAACTGCCATACAGACTATATGAAAGCTGTGGTGCCTATGGAGTTGAGTGGGCCACAGAACTTTGGAGTAGGAAGTGGTGACTTACACCGCGTCTGGGTGTGAAATTATGTACCCCAAATCTGTTAATTTTGTAAAACGCCTAAACCACTAGTTAACAAGAAAAAGAAAAGAAAAAAAAAGTGAACGCAAAAACGTGACCAACAGGGGGAAACCTAATACAGCCTTTGGAGTAATTCAGTTAATTTCCAGTCCCTTTTAAAAAATTACCCAAGCTTCTATTGAAGCCGACAAAAAACATCTGTTGTCTTATTTATAGCCACAATTTCTAAGAAGCATATTCTATAGCAGATGAAAAAGGAGTTGACAGCTCATAATTCATAAAGTTACTGAGGCCTAATCTGATAGAACAAAATGTACAAAACTCCCTCCCGGGGTTCAGGCCCTATCACTTCCCTTTCAGCTGAAGAAAGAAGTGGCACAAGGCAAAAGTGGAGCATAGGTTGTGGCTGCTGTTAAGAAAGAGGGCTCTGAGAGGAGAATGCAGAAAGGAATACCCCGCAGTGATCTCTGATTGCTTTCACCTCTGGGCCTTCTACCAGCCTGAGTCACCGGTACTGTTTCATTAGCAACAACTCAGGTATTTCCATTTTAGGAAGTCAGCATTTTCCGCATCTTTCCCACTTCAGGCTGAGAAGTTTTAGCAGTGCCCTCTCTACAAATTGTTACCAGCACTTTTTGTGTTGATTAAAATGACCTGACCAATTGGGTAGTTCCATATCTAGATTGAGGATTGAGTTTATTTTTTTTTTTATCTTGTTTATTTTTTCCCACTAGTTCACTGTAGTTTATTTAACAAAACCACTTCTTCCCTGCTGACTTCTAAGAATTATGAAAATATACCCATTTCTCAAATTCCACCATATATAACCAGACTTCCTATAATCAAAACATTTTGCTACTTTCATATATATCATGGTTTAAATATAGCCAAAGAGAAAGTAGATTGGTCTAGCACAAATAAATCTTAGCATAGGGCTATTGATTACTCTTTTTTTTTTTAACATGTCATGCCAGGGATCAGACAGAACTTCATGCTTGATAATTCAACACTTTAGCCACTGTGCCACATTCTGAGTCATGGGCTATTGATTACCTATGCTTTTCTGAGAATTTAATTATGTGATCCAACTTCTATCCAGACCGGCACATCAGAAATTTTCCATTAAAAAAAAAAAATCAGAACAAAGGGCTGAAAAGACAGCATAGTGGTTATGCAGAAAAGATTTTCAGAGGCCCTAGGCTTAATCCTCAGTACCACTATAAGCCAGAGCTGGGTATGCTCTTTCATCTCTCTCTCTCTCTCTGAAATAAAATAAAGGTATTTAAAAAATTCAGAACCAGGATAAGCCTAGGAATATTAGTGGTTCTTTAAAGTAATTATTAAAGTATAATATTTTATTAAATATAATCTAGTTTTTATAGTACATTAAAATGGAGAAAGCACAAACATTTTTGTGCTATGCAAATTCAGTCAACAAAAGTGAATCAAGTATTTTGTATTTTACAAAACACGTTTACTGACTTTCTCTCTAGTATCAGTATATGTTATGTTAATACTGAAAACCAAAACAAACCATTACCTCCCTTAAAATTGCTTTTGCACAGAAGTTGGACAGTAGCGCAGCAGGTAAAGTGCAGGTGGCACAAAGTTTAAGGACTAGCTTAAAAGATCCCGGTTCAAGCCCCTGGCTCCCCACCTGCAAGGGAGTCGCTTCACAAGCAGTGAAGCAGGTCTGCAGGTGTCTGTCTTCCCCTCCGCTCTCCATTTCTCTCTGTCCTATCCAACAACAATAATAACTGCAACAATAAAACAACAAGGGCAACAAAAGGGAATAAATAAGTCAATTAAAAAAACAAAAAACAGCTTTTGTAGAAACTGAAGTAACACTGCATTTTAGTATATGTTTCAGTTGTGCATGGTTGAAAACCAGCCTATGTACATACTGCATTAAGTTCACTACTAGAAATCCAATTCTGACCTTCAACATTCAATTGACATCTTTGTCTTAAATTACTCACCACCCTTCTCCTCTGGTCTTATAGTCCAAATGCTCAGTTTTACTTATTTTTATACCATACTTCATAAGAGGGAAATAACACAGTTATTAACATTCTCTATCTGGTTCATTTCAGTAAGCATAGTAACCTCTAGGTGTATTCTTATTATCACAAATGACAGGTTTCATCCTTTGCATAACTAGGCTTTCTCTGTGTATATGAACCACCTCTTCTTTATCCGCTTGTCAGTCAGTGGGTGCTTGGATCATTTCCAGTTCTTGATTATTGTTAAGTAGTACTGCAGTAAACACGGGATACATATATCCTTCTGAATAAGTACCATTATAATCTTAGGTAAAAGTTCAGAAGTGGTATAACTATCAGTGATATTTTGGAACATTTGTTTCAGTAAAAGAATTTTACTACCTGCTTCATCTCTGCTGTATTTTTTTCTTCATTAGCTAGTAGGGAAATTTCTGTTCAATATTTCCTAGTGCCTTGCCTTTTTTAAATTAAATCTTTTTTTAAATTATATTTATTTACTGGAAAGAGACAGCCAGAAATTGGGAGGGAAGGGGGTGGTAGAGAGGGGGGAGAAAGACAGAGACACCTGCATCCCTGCATAACGGCTCATGAAGCTTTCCCCCTGCAGGTGGCGGGGGGGACCAGGGGCTTGAACCCAGGTCCTTGTGCACTATAATGTGTGCGCTTAACCACGTGCACCACCACCTAGTGCACTTGGTCCCTGTGCCTTGCCTTTATTGCTTCTTTTTTTCCTTCCTAATCCTACACATGTTCATGTTTTGTTTTGTTGTTTTTTCTTTTCTTTTCCCTCTTTGAGCACAAACACTTAATTCCCCTTGTGGGTTTATTAAGTGTATCTCATTAATCTTTTATTTTGAAATTCTTTGAAGCATAAATGACTATATATATATATAATATACATAATGTCTCCTGATCTCCTTTCCTACCTGATGAATACCCAGACTATCCCATTTGTACCTTGCTCACTGTGATAAATTAGCCATTTATATTTAGCTGAATAAAACCCATTACATGTTTCAGGAAGAATGTGCTTAGTTTAGCCTTATGAGAAAATATTTAATAAATGCTGTCCTGAAAATCTTTAGCCTGGCTTAGTGGACTGGCCAGGTTTCAATCCTGATAAAGCAGAAGTGATGGCAATAAGCTGATCTACCAGTTAAAGCAAAATCTGAACAAATGAACTACTTTTAACTTAGGGTTCTTAAATTGAAGGTGTCTTCTGTTCCCAGTGCTTTTCTATCAGTATTCTGCAAAAAGTTTTTAGCCTCTGCTCATGGCTGTGTAACCTCCAGAAGTGGCAGCACAGGGTTTTGTCTGCCTAAGGAGACACTAAGTGTCATGGAGTGGTTACAGCTTACTTTGAAGTTAAGTCTAATTATACGTGATGGTTGGAAGTGCTGGGTCAGTCAGTATTATCTGGCCAACACATATTTAGATGCCAAGCCCCTGGGGGCCCTGATGTAAGAGCAGCCCATGGAGCCCTTGAGCCAAGGGCATTCAGACAAGTTATGGGCACGAAGTTTAACTTCTGTCGACCACAATGATTGGAATGTTCTCTCATCTTACTTTATCTTACCTCTACCTCCTGATTAGGTCACTAATATGCACATGGAACTTCAGGAAGCACTGCCTCTTACTGCTGCCCTTGGAGTATTCAGACACAGAAGATGCTCAAGGGATTTAACATGGGTTTTCTTTTTCTAGATAGAAGCTTTCTTCTCTTTCTTTGGGTCTTGTGTCAAGTGGAGTAGGCAGCTAGGACTGCCATAACCAAATCCTATGAACAGAGTGGCTTAAACAACAGAATTTTTTTTTCTTTTCTTTTTTTTTTTCAATTGGTGCGACTGTAAGTCTGAAGTCGAGGCTCTAGTAGAATCCAGGTTTGGCTTCCCATGAGGACTATCTCCCTAGTTTGCAGGCAGCTGCCTCTTGTGTGTTCTCACTTGGCAGAGAGAGGAAGGAAGTTCTCTGGTGTCTCTCCTCATAAGAACCCCCACCCCTTCACCTCCTGATGCCCCTTAAATCGAAATTAATTTCCAGAGGTCTCAACTCCAGTTATAAGCACATTGGAAGATAAAGGATGGGGAGGGCTGGGGAAGAGTGTCATACCATAAGTCAGACCATAGCAAATTATTTCTGCAATTTACTTTGAAATGCATCTGGAAAAAGGAGGTGGACTGATGGATAGATACATCAAGGCAAATAAAGTGAAGCGGTACTTATAGGCTCGAGTGAGGATATATGGGTATACTTAACTTTTGGATGTGCTTACAATGTCAGAAAGAAAACCCTTGCTCTCTCTAGCTTTTAGAGTAACATTTAGTGATTTCCCCTTTCTGATTTCCAACCTGACTTTCTTCAAATTGCCTGTTCTGCTGAGTTGGACCCATTTGCCTCTTTGGCACTTCCCTCTCTATTTTCCCCTCCGGTAGGCAGTGCTTCTGTGCTTAAGTTAGTGAGATTCCACCCAGAACTCCTTTCTCATATCCACTTTTTTGCCAGCAGTATCTTTCTGTTCAGCTCTCTTCTTGCTCTACCACCCTCTCTTAACCAGGGAATTCTTCATTTCCTGTTGACATTTCTTGACTGCATTTGGAAGGCCAGATTTATGATTTTGAAGCACTGTTAACAATGCTATTTTGTAAGTTTGACTTGAGGTCTGTAATCATATGTGAGTGGGAGAGCTGTGAGTTCCTCCACAGGTTGAAAATGAATTGAGAGAGACAGTGTGGTTCATTGGAGCCTCCTCTTTGCTCTTATTAGTAATAGGTATTCCCATTGCTTTCCCTCCAGGATATCTGCATTTTAAAATGTTTTCCAGTGAGAGTAGAAACACCAGCTTGTTTGAGGGTAATAATAATCAAGATAGCTTTAATTGGGCACACTTGAAAATAATGCTGGTACCTATTTGGAATATCAAACTTCACATATCTTGTGTTGTGTCACCTAACACTCTTAATCACAGTCACCCTTTAAATTAGAGTGCTTAGGCAGTCAATTTAAGCCTCCCTCCCCCAAACATCCAAACTAACCTTAGGACAGTGCTTGTAAACTTTGTTACCTTAACCAAATGACTTAATTTCTCTCAGTCTGCTTCGTCTTTAAATTATATACCTTTGAATTCCAGGGCAAATAATGAAAGTGGGTTTGAAAGGCAGTAATCATTCATTCACTCATTCATTCATTCATTCATTCATTCATTCATTCATTCATTCATTCATTCATTCAACAAATGGTCCAGCACCCATTGTGCATATCACATGATCTTATATTCTTTCCTTCCCTTTTGGGGCCCCTCAGTCACATTTCACATGAAATCTTCTAAGCCAGCAAACCAAAAGACCAACTTCCCTTATAAATCATTTGCTTTGAAATCCTGCGGATTCAACTGTAAAATTATTTTCCTTGTAGAGAGAGGGGAGCTTTCTTTCTTCCATATTTTAATTTTCTACGCACTGTAAATTAGAATCTGCACATCAAGATCCAGTTTAAGTGATAAGAATTACAATTAATTAGATTTACCTGTCAAGTATTCAGTGTACTTTGAACTGCATTGCAGTTATCTCTTCACTTAGAGCCTTTAGTTAAGGGCCTGAGAAGCAAAACTGTAATGTCTGCTTATGTTTAATAAGATGATTGATTGTTGTTTGTTTCCTAGACTAGTCTGTTGTCTAGAAATAAAATTAAGTGAGCAGAGGATCTCCTGTTCATTATTTTTAAGCTGTGGAGCAGAAGAGTAAAGGGTAAAGATAAACTTAGAGATACTAAAGACTAAGTAGTTTAAGGTATTTGAAGATTTGCAAGCTTCTGTTTAAATCTTTTAACACTTCTTTTTAATTCCCTCTGACTAGAACCCTCAAAATAATATATAGTTATGACTCAAAGACTTATTTTACACATTTACTCTTTCTACTTCTATTTTTACTTGCCTATACTGACTTTAAAAAAGCGCTTCTTTCCACTGAGTTCAATTTCACTACAACTTCATTTTTCTTTTGTACTCAGAGAACTTAAGTATAATAACTCAAATAGATTGGCATACTATTCTTTAAAAAGAGAAAAGTGCAAAATATTTATAATAGTTATATATATGTATATATATATCTTCAGAAGAGATAAGTTTTTCTAGAAGATGAAAGGCAGAATGTAATGACTATACTCTCAAGCTTCCAGTTTTCCACCTTTAAAAAGTATTGAATTTTTTCTTGTGCTAGCTCTAGTAGCTCCTGGGTTTTGGCAGATTGCAAATAGCAAATTATATTTTTAAACATCCATGAATAATGATGATTACAGGAATTACTCTAAATTAAATAATAACTTCCTATTTCTATGTATTGGATACTATGCCTATTTATATAATTCACTTAATCCATATAACAGTCATAATTATTTCCATTCTATAGATGAAGAAGTTGGAATTCAAATTAACAAACTCACCAAAGATTATATTCACTAAGTGACAAGATCGGAATTTCAACCCATCCCTCTAGAAGCCTGTGACTTTAATCCTATTTTTATTATTACTATTATTCCTTTCCTGTTCTTCCCCCCTTTCTTCTTTTCTTTCTGTTTTTTTTTATTGAATAGGTGATTAAACAAAATCCTTAAATGTTTTGTTTTATTTTTTAGCTGCATTAGTTTAACCTATATTTGTTATGACTTTACGGAGCTTACGTATATTTAAACTTTCAGAATATGAGCATTGATTAAATATGAACATGCTTATAAGTTTTATTTAAGAAAAGCCATTGGCATTTGTTAGGACTTTGCCCACTAGGATATACATTTTTGAAATAATGAGGGAGATTGTTTCAGGCAGAAAATGCAGTTTTGCTTGAGCAGCAGTGCATACACACACATCTTGATTTGATACTGATCCATGTTTTGCATGTATGTTTTCTTTTCTGTGTATTTGCATTGCATTTAAAAAGTTGAAGTGGCAGTTTTCATACATTTCCAAGCTGCTTCCATCAGTAATGAAATACTTGGCTTGAACAGTCTTTGAGAGTCCCAGAATTTCAGCTTAAACTTTCCATTTGTCCCTGCCAGGTACTAACTCTAAAATCTTTTTTTTTCTTTCTCCTCCCATTCCTTCCTATCTCCTCCCCCCATTCCCTTTCCCTTCCCTCTCTCCCCTTCCCTTCCCTCCCCTCCTTTCTGTGGAGAATACCTCCAAAAGGTGCAGCTGCGTGCTGGTTTCATCTTGCACTGAATGACACTTTTGGTGCCATTTAATCCAAGGAATGTGGCTGTCTCCCACACATCTAAGGTGCCCAGGGACTGTCCAGGCCTGTCCATGTTAGTAGTTTGGAACGGGCCTAAGTTTAGAGAGAGGGTGAAGATGGGAAAATAGAATGGAAAACGCAGCATCTGATGTGTCATCAGAAATTCTTTGTACATCCTGGGATATTAATCTTCTTGTCAATGTTGAAAACTGATTTCCTTTTTTTTCCATTGAAGCAATGCCTGCCTTGACAATACTTTTAGGCCCTGCTGCTTGCTATTTGTCCTTGTCTTCTTTCTCTTTAAATGACATTGATTCCTTCTTGATGAAAAATGATTCTGCTAAATGAAAAGTTGGTGTTACATTGTCGTGGAGGAACCCAACAAACCTACCAAAATTCTTAAGAATTGAACTTGGTTCTCTTGTACCCTGGGGGGGCACAGTGGACAACAGTGGAGGGAGATGATGCGTCATAACTAGAAAGAGGGATGTGCTAAACATTTGAGGGAGATGTGAAATTATACCCCTAAGACAGCACAGTTTTGTCAAGCAACTTTTCCTCAGTTAGGGGAGGTTGGGAGGGTTAGACATTGATGGATAGATTAACCGAGCAGGAATTGCATGTCTAAGGCCCCAGAGCTCCCAGGTTCTGTCCCCCACACCACCTGAAGCCAGAGTTGAATAGTGTTCTGCCTTGTGTGTCTCCCTTCTGCCCCAACACACACACACACACAAACACACACGAAAGAAAAGAAATAAGACAACTGGAAAAAGAGATAAACAAAATTATGGCATATAAAGAATTTTTCACTCCAGTACAGAGCTTTGATAGATGAAATATACGAAAAGCACTTATATAATCTTCTTTGTGATGTGCTTGGTGTGGATACCATATATGATCTCTGTATTTTGTATTTCTTTTCATTCCATTATGCTTTGATTTACTAAATGTATGATGTGGTGCCATATAGATTTTGCAAAGAACAACTTGCCAAGATGGATTATCAACTTGCCAACCAATTGTCTCGTCTAGTGAGAATTTATTAAAATTGGATCCAGTGGAAAAGTAAATATTCACTTTGTGTCTTCCTTAAAAGTAAACAAATAGTTGACTTTTTAGGGTTATTGAAATAATTACCATTTTTCCTTAGAATATTGTTTTAGAATTTCAGTGTTAATTGATCTGGTTTGGTTACCCAAAGTAACAGATGTGAATGTTCAAGGTTTCTTGCGTAGGACTTCACATTCCCTGTGTTTACATATTTTAAAATGGAAGTGAATTGAGTCATAAACATTGCACAAGGGGTAGGAAATTCTTGAATTGTTATTATTTTTTTTTAAATCTTATTTTCTTATACAGTTTATGTTGTAAAAGTGTCATTGCAGAGCCCTGATCACTTGTGATGATTCATGTGTTTGAAAGGTTTTCCTCAACATTAAACATTGAGTAGGAAATCCACTCTGTTGTGAGGTGATTGTCTATACCTCTTATTGTACTTGTCTAGTTTCTTTTCCTTTTTAAAGTATTCTATATATGTGAGAAAGTTCTGATGTGGTTGCAGGTGCCTGATAGTTACCATAATGCTTTTTAGCAACTTAACATAGATTCTTGGGTGAGTAAAACAGGTTATATTTTGTAGCTCCAAATCCTGAAGGTGAACTGCCAGTTTTTGTCAAAGGAACATTGAGAAGGCTAAGAAAAGAAAAAAGATTTGCTTTTAGTTGCTTTCCTAAACTGTAGTAAAGAATAAAGAAATGAAGAAGCCAGGTGGTAGTGTGTACGCCCAGCTGAGCACCCATGCTATAGTGTGCAAGGAACCAGGTTCAAACCCCTTATCCCCACCTGCAGGAGCCTGAAGCTGCACAAGCCATGAGACAGTGTGACAGGTTTTCTCTTTCTCCCTGCCTCTCTACTCCCTCTTCCCTCTTGATTTCTCTCTGTCTCTATCCAATAAATAATAAGTAAAATATTTTTTTAAAGTAAAGAAATGGGAAGAAATCATTTTATAACTCCATTACAGGTAGTAACGCAACAACTTTGGGCACATATTTTAGTTGTAATTAGATGAAATCTTTAACTTATCAGTTAATTTAACTTCCTTATTTGCCTGCAGAAATGGCTGTGCTGATAAGATTCTAGAAGGAGATAAGCCTTTATTAAGTAATTTTGTTTTCAGCTGCCAACTTTAATTTTTCTTAATTAAACAAATGCCTGTGGAATTTTTAGGGGAGAGAATGAGGAACATGACATATCTGTTTTATGAGTATTGAGTGGTTTTGAGAGCTTGTGTGTTTACTGTTTAATCTTTAACTTCTTGCTTCTTGATTATGTGCTAAGACCACTTGTAAGTTTGATAGACTTGAATAAAAACAATACAGTGGGTCAGAATTCATAACACTTTTCGACACTGTTTCTGTTTTCTTTCTATTGACTATGTCGATAGGATACTTCATTTTGTTTAGTGTAGAAGGCAGTTATATATTTCTGTCATCTGATAATCATCCAGAGAAGAGAGTACTTTATAGTTTTTATCAGAAGAAACAAAATGGCATTCTTTCTCATTTTATAGTGTTTTTAAGGGCCAACAAAACAGCTTACTTGGATAAAATTACTGCTTTGTCACTTTACAATATTTTTTATTACCTTTTTTATTTATTGGATAGAGACAGCCAGAAATTAAGAGGAAGGGGGAGGCAGAGAGGAAGAGAGACTGAGAGACATCTGCAACACTGCTTTACCACTTGTGAAGCGTTCCCCCTGCAGGTGGGGACTGGGGGCTTGAACCCAGGTCTTTGTGGATTGTAATGTGCACTCAACCATGTGTGCCACCACCCAACCCCTTTACAATCCTTTTAAAAAATATATAATTGACAGTGTCTTTGAAAAACAAAAGACAGTTAATCTAGTGCCTTTTAAAAAAAAAATTATTCCCTTTTGTTGCCCTTGTTGTTTTATTGTTGTAGTTATTATTGTTGTCGTTGGATAGGACAGAGAGAAACAGAGAGAGGAGGGGAAGACAGAGAGGGGGAGAGAAAGAGAGATACCTGCAGACCTGCTTCACCGCTTGTGAAGCGACTTGAACCAGGATCCTTACGCCAGTCCTTGTGCTTTGCACCACGTGCGCTTAACCCACTGTGCTACCACCTGACTCCCACAGTCTAGTGCCTTTTAGATATACTCATTAGAACATTTAGAGATTTCTTTCTTTTTTTTAACCAGTGCACTTCTCAGCTCTGACTTCTGATGAACAGGAATTGAGCCTCATCCATCTGCGTGTACCCACATGAATTTGTTTATCAGAAAACTTGTTACTAACCTTAGATTTTTAACTCCATTCATAGATATTCTGGACATTTGGGATGATAACCCAGTAATGTGTGCTAGTGGTACATTGTCCAAGTGCTCATAGATAGGCTCAGGCGAGTGTGGGAAACACAGGAGAAATGAGTATCTACTTACTCATCTCTGTTTATGGTGACTATCTAGAAATTTAGTGATATATCTTGATTGCCTTTATGAAGTCCAGAATGTTCTGGAGTAACATTTTAGGAGGGACGGAGTCGCCCAAGAAGCTTGAATAAAAATTTGCATGCTTTTCATGCACTTGGGATTCAGATGTTGATTGATTAGTCTGATGTCAAAATGCTGTCTTTAGACTGGGCTTTATAATGGAATCTTTGTAGCATAAAGCCAGCTCACTGATTGTTTATTTGCCCTTGACAGAATTTGCCCTTGCTCAGGCTTAAGACTGTTATCACAAAGTGGGCACTGGCCATTTCCAGCTCTTTCAGTTTAAATCAATAAAAATTGAAAGTTCAGTTCCCCCACCACACTACCTATATTTCAAATGTTCAGAAGCAACAGGCACTAGTCACTGCTTCTATAGGGTAGCACAGCCAATTGAATAAATGAAACAGTTTCATGATCAAAGCAAGTGTTACTGGACAGTGTTGCTATAGAATTTGCTTCCATAGCTTGCTTCTTCTTTGCATCCTGGGTAGTTGCAATGCCTAGTTGAGTTAGATGGCAAGATGACATGTATCTATTGCAGAGCATGTTGTAATCTAAAAGAATCTTCAGACTACAGGTATTGCAAAATAAATAATCTAAATCATACTTAATTCTCTGAGGTCAAAATATAGTAACAGATTCATTTGTATAGTCAATCTGTTCTTGCTCTATGCTTACTCGGTATTATATAGATATATGCCCTGAGGCTCCAAGGTCCCAGGTTTACTCCATGGGACCACCATAAATCAGAGTTGAGCAGTGCTGTGGTTGAGAGAGAGAGAGAGAGAGAGAGAGAGAGAGACAGACAGACAGATGGAGAGAAAGAGAGAAACATACTTAACATGATTGGTGATTTATGATAATCGTATCACTAAAATTTCATTGAATATAAATATATTTAGTCTTAGATTACCCAAACTATTTTAAGTGCCTGAAAAGTTACTTATCAATAGTTAATAAACTGGTTTCATGTAATTTTCACAAAAACTTTATGTTTTGGCTTGAGAATTTTGGAGTGAATATATTTAGCTCCGTATTCTTGTATTATGAGAAAGGTATTTTAATTTATAATGGTTTTATGTAATTTTGAAGTGAAAATATGGTTTGTCAATATAATGTTAAAGTGATGATTTGTGTGTCATTCAATTAAATTTTTTTCTTTTGTATCATTGCAATGATAACTCAATAAAGCTTGAAAGGAAATATATGAAAGCATCAAATTTCCCAAGTTATTAACTAATCAAAAAATATATATAGACAATTAACTAATCAAAAAGTATATATATGAACAAATAAAGGTCTTAGGCCAACTACACAGAGACTTAGAGTACCTGCAAATGTTTTTTTTTTAATTTCTTTGTCAGATTTTTTTTTTTTAATTTCTTTGTCAGATTTTTTTTTTTTTAATTTCTTTATCAGCCCTGTCATTTGTGGGGTTTGGGGCAAGAGTCAGAAAATGACTGAGGTTCCCTGGGTCTGTATTAAAGTCACAAATCACTCCAACATATGAAGTAAAATTCAGTCATCCTACCTGGGTCCTTCAGCATGGTCAGGAACCAAATCTGAATTAGGTGTTTTGAGTGCCCCAGATTTCTTCCCCAGAACATGGTACTATGAAGAAAGCTGACCCCCGGCCCATCCCTGAATTTGCTTTATACTACCAAGGCCTTGGACTTCCAAATGCCTATCTGTCTTCCAAATACCTATCCATCTCTCTTGCTCCCAGTGAGCCATAGTCCACTCCTCAGACCCAGGTGTGAACCCCGGTGTGGAGTTCTTCCATGGGTGAAAATGAATCAAGGTGAAAGATTATGAGGGGCCTTTGGAGCAAAGAATTCAGCGATTCTGGGTAAATAGAAGGGAAGGAGCAATCATTTCCCCTTGACCCTACCCTGTAGAAAGAGACAACTGGAAGAGGGACAGCAAGGAACCTTCTAAAGTGCAGGGACTAGCAAAGGATTCCCTTTTTTGCTCAGGCTGCATTTTGTTTCTGTCAGGTATAACCAATTCATTTTGTGTGGCAGTGTTCTTCGTGGTTTTCTCATACACGCAGTTATCCCATGTGAAATGTAACCATGAGATTTTGTTTGTGTGCAGCTTTGATTCATCCAGATCTTGTCGAGCAGTTTGCCCCTCCTGACATTGCTCCACCTCTTCTTATCAAGCTGGTGGAAGCCATCGAAAAGAAAGGTAATTGAACTGATGGAAGAGAAGTATTCAGTTACCTGGTTGTAGCCCTCATTCATTCATCCATCCATTCATCCATCCATTTATTCATTTATTCACTGATTCATTCATTCATTTATTCATTTTGGATAGACATACTGAGAAATTGAGATGGAAAGGGAGACACAGAGAAAGAGAGATACCTACAGTACTATTTCACCACTCATGAAACTTTTCCTGGAGGTGGAGACCAGAGTCTGGAACCAGAATCCTTGTGCATTGTATTATGTGTGTTCTCCAGATTTGTCACTGTCCAGCCCCCTGTAGCCTTATTTCATGGGTGTAATAACTTTTGATTTGTCTCTTTGGGAGTCCAGCGGTAGCGCAGTGGGTTAAACGCAGGTGATGCAAAGTGCAAGGACCTGCGTAAGGATCCTGGCTCAAGCCCCCGGCTCCCTACCTGCAGGGGAGTCACTTCACAGGTGGTGAAGCAGATCTGCAGGTGTCTATCTTTCTCTTCCCCTCCTCTCTCCATTTCTCTCTGTCCTATCCAACAAAGACATCAATAACAGCAACAACAATAACTACAACAATAAAATAAGGACAACAAAAGGGAATAAATAAATATTTTAAAAAATGATTCGCCTATTTGCTACATGTGCTAGACACACAATCCACTTGGAGCTATGTCCTGGGGAAAGGATCTTGGTCTGTGATTTTTAAAGCCTAGTAAGTGTGCAGTGAATTTATGGAAACAATTACAGTCTTCATAATTTAATAAATATAATTAACTTGCTCTGTAAATGTGGGCAGATAATTTTGCCAAAATTATTGACATGCCAGATAAGATTAATAGTAGGAGTTGACTTCCAAGACTGGTACATATCTAGAATACATGCTGGGTGGAAACTGGAATGTCTTTTCTGGCAGCATACTCCCAGGTTCTCCAGAGATCTGTGCTGTGCGTACTCAGATTCTTTTGTATTCCTAGGCCTGGAATGTTCAACTCTATACAGGACCCCGAGTTCCAGCAACCCAGCAGAATTACGACAGCTTCTTGATTGTGGTGAGTGTTTCGGAGCTAGAAGAGCAAATCGAAAAGGTGGTTGTTACCTTTGTGTTTTAGAGAAAACACAAAAGGGAGAAGATGTGAAATTAAAGCTCTGCAACCTTTTCATTTGAAGGGAACTCAGAAATCAGGCACAGTTGCGCTGCCCTGTTATGGTAACAGTGCACACCCTGTCAGACCCTTGTATTTGTCTCCTGAGTTGGAGTGTGTGCACACATGCATGCCTGCAGACACGTCGGCTATCACTGCAGCCAGGAGCCTCTGGGTCCTGCGGGAATTGCAAAGGAGAAAAATGACCTCTTGGGAGTTTTCTGGCTCTGTGTATCTCCTTCCCTTGAACCTGCAGCTGGCTCTGCCTAATTCATCTGGATCAGCTTAAAAAAATATTTATAAGCCAGTGTCATCTTACAAATGTATCTGATTTTTTTCCTTCCCCCTGCTTTCTTGCTTTCTCCCTTACTGGCTTTTTCACCCCATATTTACATAAAGTAACATTATGATGTTGCTATGTTGGTAAAATAACTGTGGTTGGGGGGCTTCTTTGTAGCATTTGCCCAACTGAGTGACAGAAGTATTTCCACCATGTGTAAGAACCCAGGTCTGAAAGTATCTTCCCACCTGCAGTGAGAAAGCCCCATGAGTGACAAAGCATGTCAGTAGGTGTCTCTCTCTCCTTTCCCCTCTCAATTTCTCTCTGTCCTGTCTAATTAAAAACAAACAAAAAAGAATAATAATAAGGAAAAATGGTCACTAGGAGCAGTAAATTTATTGTGCAGGAACCAAGCTCCACCCATAACCATGATAGTAATAATAAAGAGAAAGGAAGGGAAGAAAAGAAAGAAAAAGAAAAAAGTAATTTTTTAAAAAAGACTCTTACTAGGATCAATTTCAAGCTGCCCACACATTATCATTTGGACTCAAAGTTGGGAAGAATATGTGAGTCATTATAAGCTGAACCCAGTATACCTTTGGTTAAATGGCAATTATTCAGCCAAGAACTAGCTTTATTAATTGTTCCCTCTCCCCATAATCAGGCAGGAAAAAAATAATAAAACAAACAAATACATTTATCCAAATGTGAGCAGGCTTCCTTGCCATCATTTCAGTAATTCATTACATTTATCAATTTAAAGAATCAGATTTTTTTTATCTCCCCTCAATGCTTTTTGGTTAATTTAGAAAAATAATTTTTCCTCATATTATTTTAACTGAATTTGGATGTTAGATTCAGTAAAAGTGAAACCGGTTTTAGAAGAAGCTCTTTGGAATGCGTACTTATATAAAGAATGTTTGCATGATACTTAGTAAATGAAAAGCTGAGGTGTGGGACAGCTTTAAAATGGATCAGCTTATGAAAATTACTACAAAAATGTTTTTTTTTTGGGGGGGGTTATCTTTCTCAATTGGTAGTTTCACTTGAAATACACCATCCAAATGTTTTAAGCTTTAATTTCTTTTCCCTCCATACATGGAAATCAGTCTTAGACACAATATACAGCATATCTCCTACCCCACCCACAGGACAGGTCACTAGAAACTGACAGAAATCTTAATAGTTTTATCAGGGTGTTTGGAAACACTGAATCTTTGTCCTAAACCAATTGAAATATAGATAATGTTTTGGTCAGAAAAATCGGTCAAATTGAACATGTTAAAAGTCACAGGAAGTGTTTAGACATCAAAGATGGGTGAGTGGGACTTTATTGAGAAATAGTGGTTATGCTTTCAAATGTAACTAAACACATGATGATGCAGTCTAGCTTCTAAAAAAATCTTTACACATTCCTTGTGAGACAGAACAAAGAACCAAAATTCACGTCAGTAATGTGTTTTGACTTAATAACCACCCTTCCTCATTTGAGATCAGAACATGCACATAGAAAACTGTTTTCATTTGTACACTGTGCTATCAAAGTGAATTTTGTGGTAAATACTACTTCAATGTAGGGGTGGATCTCAGGACTGGTTCCCAATTATGGATTCTGCAGCCCATAAAATACTATAATATCCAGAAAGAAACTCTCAGAAGTCACTTAGGAATAAGCAAAATTTCGTAACTTTTAGCCAGTCCTGTGAACTATCAGGATCTGGAAAAGGACAGAAATGAGAGACAGCAAGCATCCCACTCTTACTGGCACTTACAAAGTTATTATTATTATTTATAAATTTACTGTTTTATTTTTAATTTTTTTTTAATTATCTTTATTGGATAGAGACAGTCATAAATCGAGAGGAAGAGGGAGACAGAGAGGGAAAGAGACAGAAAGACACCTGCAACCCTGCTTCACCACTCGAAAAGCTTTCTCCCTGCAGCTGGGAGCTGGGGGATCGAACCTCGGTCCTTGAGCATTGCAACATGTGCGCTCAACCAGGTGGGCCACCACCTGGCCGCCACAAAGTAATTTTATTTCCTCCACACATTGACCTTGCATTATAAATGTATTATCTGTGTGGCAGAGCTCTGACTTTCATCTAAATTGTTCTCCTTTTGAAGTCTTTCACATTCCCCCCCCCCCATATGCCCTAAGGTATAGTTGGATATTGAATAACACAGGTTTGAGCTGCACAGTTCCACTTAAACACACACACACACACACACACACACACACACACACACACTTCCCATTCTTGTGTTCTGCATTCACTGTTCCAACTGAACACAAATGTTGGATCCAGAGCACACAGATATGGGCATCAATTATAAATAATACATAGATATTCAATACTCAGAAAGTACTCTGCTATTTCCCTTGTGTCATTTGACACTTGTGAAGTTGAGAATTTTCGCCTGAGGTTGAACTGGGCTTTTGACCATTACTGAAATCTTAGTTCTGGTACTAGTCAGTACTGAAGGCCTTTCTGTGCACTGCGACTTGTTCAGCAGCAACCCTGCTTTTCATCTTCTAGATACATCTTCCCCATCTTCGACAATCAAGAGTATCTCCAGACATTGCCAGATGTCTCATGCGGCTTGAGGCAGAGCAGCAAAATTGAAAAGCACAAGCATAGATAGAGATCACTTGGGGAGAGAGTTGAAAAGTAGAAAAGTGAAAAGTGAAAAGTAGAAAAGTGAAAAGTAGGGTGGATGACAAGGTAAATTCCTTCAGCTCAGATCCGTATCTCTTAGCCAGCTGATAGTGTGAATAGCTCTTGGAGAAGAGCATATTAGGGTAGTATTAATGCAAAAAACATGTAAAAAAATAAATAAATAAATAAAAGGATTGTAAGAATACAAACTAGAAACTTCTAGGGGGCTTCAGAAATTATATTTGGACTGGGGAGAGAGCATAATAATTATGCAGAAAAACTTAAATGCTTGAAGCACCAAATATCCCAGGTTCAATTTCCAGCATCACCAGAAGCCAGAGTTTAACAGAGTTTTGGTTTAAAAAAAAATTGAACTGGGGAGATAGCATAATAGTTATGTAAAAAGTCCTGAGGCTCCCAGGTCCCAGGTTCAATCCCCAGCACCACTATAAGCTATAGATGAGTAGTGTTCTGATCTATCTTTCCCTCTGTATCTCTATTCCTTTAGATAAAGATTTTTTTTTTTTTTTGCCCTGCCAAGGATCTTCTTTTTTTAAAATTTTTAATTTATAAAAAGGAAACATTGGAAAAAAACATAGGATAAGAGAGGGCTACAACTCCATACAATTCCCATCACCAGAACTCCATATCCCCTCCCCTCATAGCTTTTCTATTTTTTATCCCTCTGGGAATATGGACCCAGGGTCATTATAGGTGTCTTTTTTTTTTGAAAATAGGAACTTATATTTAAAATAAAGAGAATGTGTTATGTCATTAACTCTAGTGGAATGTCACATTAGGAGAGCTTATAAAGAAAGACCTTTAAT
This sequence comes from Erinaceus europaeus, assembly GCF_950295315.1. Lineage (NCBI taxonomy): Eukaryota > Metazoa > Chordata > Mammalia > Eulipotyphla > Erinaceidae > Erinaceus > Erinaceus europaeus. The sequence goes on along the minus strand of NC_080166.1, from coordinate 43,165,042 downwards.
ACAAAGTATGTGACAGCTTTGTGGAATACACCTCATGTGTGAGAGAAAGGGTTTGGCAAATTATCTATTACTGTAAGGACTTTCTGTAGTTCATCCCACCAACATTTAGCAAGTGTGTTCTGCATGTTGAGTGCTTAGGGAAACTGGAAGAGCAGGTGAGAGCTACAGTCTGTGCCCTTGAGGTACTCTCTCTCTCTGGGAGACACATAATTACCACACTGTCTAGAAGGCGTCCTAATGGAGGGTTTTTCTTGCTCCTCAGCACTGCTCTTGCAGAGGGCAGGGAAATCCTGGGAGGGAACTCTCCCAAGGGAGGGACATGTGGATGGACCATTCAGTACCTTAATGTTTATACTACATCTCCAAATAGTTTCATATTTTTATCACATTTTTAGGACATGAGCTATTTTTAAAATATTTATTAGTGATTAAATAATTACATAACAAGATTATAAGAACTACAACAGTACAGTTACATTCTGCATCCACTACTAAAGTTCTGTGTGTCACTTCCCTCACCCCAGCTGCACCCCCTTCAAGCCACCATAGTTCAGTTAGGTGGCTACTGCTACTCTCCCTCCCCACCTCCACCTTTTACTCCTCCTGCTCTTCTCCTTAGACAAGTTTATGCTTTTAAATTCTGTGTATTCAAATATGAGTGGAATTACCCAGTAGTTGTCTTTCACGTTTTTATTTCACTGAACACACTCATTTTCAGTTCCATCCATTTTGTCCCAAAGGTTACTATATTATCTTTTTCAATTGCAGAGTAGAATTCCATTGAATGTATATTCCATAACATCTTTATCAAGTTATCTGTCAGTGGGCATTTAAATTGTTTCCACTCCTTGGTTACTATGACTAATGCAGCATGAATATAGAGTGCATATGTAATATTTATTTGCCTGGCAAAGAGACCTATTACATGAAGAATGTAATTTGAACAGGGGACAGGGCACCAGGAACTTAACCAAATAGTTGACAACTGTAGAATGATCCTTCAATGATATACAGCTTTGTCTGACACACAAGTATTAGCAATGCTTTTGATGTGGATCATTACAGAGATACAGTATTGCTCTCCCTATACGTAAATGTGTGTTATATTTCTGGTTAGATTTCTTTTTCTTTCTTTCTTTTTTTTCTTTTTTTTTTTTTTTTTTTGCCTCTAGGTTTATTGCTGGGGCTCGGTGCCTGCATTATGAATCCATTGCTCCTGGAGGCATTTTCCCCATTTTGTTGCCCTTGTTATTGTTGTTGGATAGGACAGACATTGAGAGTGGAGGGGAAGATGGGGAGAGAAGCAGGCAGACCTGCTTCACTGCTTGTGATTCGATCCCCTATAGGTGGGCTGTCGGAGGCTGGAACCAGGATCCTTACACCAGTCCTTGCACTTTGTACCATGTGCGTTCAGCCCACTGTGCTACCACCTGCCCCCCTCCCCTTTTTTTAACCAGAGAATTGCTCAGCTCTGGCTTATGCTGTCATGGGGGACTGAACCTGGGAGCCTCAGGCATGAGAGTCTGTTTGCACATTATGCTATCTTCCTGCTCATTTTCTGGTTAGATTCTTATAGGAAATTAAGGTTCTTTCACCTTTTGCTTCTTCATCTTCTGAATTTAATTTTTTATAACAAGAGAGTGCATGCGCAAGAACCAGAGCATCACTCTGGCACATGTGATGCTGAGGATGGAACGTAAATAAAAAACAAACAGTTATACTTGAAATGCTAGGAGCAACCACTTTGAGAAGAACTACTGCTAATAGCTACTTAACTATCTTATATTGACTTGACCTTCATAGCATTTCTTTTCCTGTGTCACATTTAAATCAAACACTCGGAAACCATATAAAAGATCTGAAACACTTCTTTGAATGTTTATATCATAGATGCTGCCTCTATGGACCTGGAAATGATTGATTTACAGATTTTAGCAGATGCCTTCAAACGCTATCTCCTGGACTTACCAAATCCTGTCATTCCAGTAGCTGTTTACAGTGAAATGATTTCCTTAGCCCAAGGTTTGTTTCCTAAGAACCTCATTAGTCATATGTAGATGTATCTGCCTGCAAGCCTTACTAACTGTTTCATATACAGGGATTTTACCTCCAGGAATATTAGTCTCATCACTATAAGTATAAATGCCCTCCCTCACCATGGCATCCAATAGAAGTCCTAGAATCTGGTTTGCTTAGGAAGTCTGTCCACATGTTGAAATAGCTAATTGTTAACCTTTTATCAGTATTAGCAAAGTTCATTGCATCAGTGAAGGCCACAGTGTTCCACCTGCCGTCATCAGATTAAAAAAAAAAAACAACGGACTAGGACCCATTCCTGGGGGGATATTCTTTTATAGGATTCACTCTGGGTATGCCCTTATTTTTCAAGAGGCCATTATAAAATACACTGAGGGAAGAAGACTCAGTTTTAAGAGCTAATGCTCAGTTAAAGTGCTTTGGAGACAGGAAATTGTGGTTTGTAACCTTCAAAGTTAAAACCTGTGATACTTATCTGATGCTCCTCCGAATTAGCCAATCACACTTGAAGCTGTTCAATAGAGGGCAGATTTTTGCTAGTACACCCTGAACTAACTCCCTGTGGTTTTCTTTTCTATCAAGAGTTTCTTGCATTTCCATTTGACTTGAGATACCTATTTTCTTACAATGCCTTTTTAATATATACATATATATATATGTATATATATATTTGTTTATTTCCTTTTGTTGCTCTTGTTGTTTTATTGTACTTATTCTTGTTGTCGTCATTATAGGATAGGACAGAGAGGAATAGAAGCGGGTGGGGTGGGGAGGGAGACAGAGAGGTGGAGACAAAGACACCTGCAGACCTGCTTCACCACTTGTGAAGTGACTCCCCTACAGGTGGGGAGCTGGGGTTTGAATTACAATGTCTTTTTAAATGAAAAGAGTGAATGTTTTATCTGCTACTTCTGATGTCTCTGTAACTAGAAGAAATTTCTAGGTGTATATTCACTGTACCTAGAAACAGCATCTTACTCTTTTTTTTAACTTGCAGAAGTACAAAGCTCAGAAGAATATATCCAGCTCTTAAAGAAGCTCATTAGGTCACCTAACATACCTCATCAGTATTGGCTTACTCTTCAGTATTTGTTAAAACATTTCTTCAAGCTCTCTCAAGCCTCCAGCAAAAATCTTTTGAATGCAAGAGTACTCTCAGAGATTTTCAGCCCTCTGCTTTTCAGATTCCCAGCAACCGTGTAAGTGAAAAACGAGAAACACATACTTTGGGTGATGTGGTAGTCTGGAGCTGACTGATCATTAGACTTACTCTGAAGATAATAGCTTACAGGTTCATGTGTATGTTGACACCAGGCACAGTCACTTGAATGTCTATTATTGTTTTGGTAAAAGATTCCTAATTAAAGTATTTTTTATTTGTAGCTCTGAAAATACTGAACACCTCATAAAAGTTATAGAAATTTTAATTTCAACTGAATGGAATGAGCGACAACCTGCACCAGGTAATACCTTTCAAACCATTAAAATTCTCTCATTGAATTTTTTAAAATTTATTTTGAAGAGTTTGATAAATAGTGGTTTGGCAGCTTGAGACTTCTGTTGAAGTGACAAATTTCTTAGAGAATTGAGATCTATAACATTATTTTGTGACATTTTGAAAAAATCAGCTGAGTAATAGTGTTTGTGGTAAATATTATTCAGATCTCAATATTTGTGGATTTTTAATAATCATGGTTTTAAATGAGGGTTGTTTGGGAAAGTCCTCTGTACCCCTTGGATTTTATGCTTCTGGTTGTTGAATTAATTATAGAGTTCATTTTAGTTGTTGACATTCTTGTTTTTCTTTCTAATCCTTATAAAGTAGGGGATTTATAATTACTATATAATTTAAAGTATTTTGGAATGTGGTTTCTGGGAGCAGGTATGCTGAGAAATGTCTTTCAAAATAAACGTTTTCAATAATGTGAGCAGTATGAAACCAGGGTGTTCACTGTAGCAAGTTAGAGCAAGCCAGACACTTCTTTGAAAGCAGCCTGGCTTTAAGCTAGTCATTCAGCAAAGCAGGAAATGCAGACTTTGTTAGCATTGCATTTAATTTAAATGGATGTATTTTTCTTTTACTGTGGAAAGGCTGTACAGTCTCACTTTGCTATCTGCAGGTTAGAAGTTAGCTGGTTGAGGCTGGTCTTTCAGAATGGCAATTATTAGGACCCTGGAAGTGAAGTACAGTTCCTGGACCAGTAGAGATTGTTGCTTATTATTCTCATTTATGCCAAGAATTTAAATAAAATATCTCAAATTTATGATTTAGCACTGGCAACTTGTGCCAATTACCAAATATATCTCTGTACAAGCAGGTGTGGGGACTCATTTATCAGTGTCATATGATAGGAAATTAAATTGTACTTTTTAAGAGTTGCATAGACCAGGAGTGGTTGTTTGCATTTGAGTGGAGGAAGACTAGGAGGAGCAAAGACCTAGACTTAAACCCACATATAGTGATGGTATGTGGAGTGGGGTCTCATGATGCAAATACTGGGTAGGAAGGATTTCTGTGGCCAGACTCTTGACTATATATAGGTCTAAAGTTAGAGAGGCAATAGAAACAGTACATAAAGTAGGCATCCTATCTTTCAAATCTCTGCAAGCAAATGTTCAGCAAGGATTCTGGTTAGGAATGTTATGTGTGGGCACCTGGGCTTGTACCCCCAGTTACCACATGGGAATGCCTATACGGGGACTCCTAATGAGCAGTGGGGCAGAACTATGGTATCTCTCTGTTGCATACCCTCTATGGGTGTGGGGGGGGAATGAAGACACCAGAAGAGGTGGAGTCATATAGATACTAAGCTTCAGCTACAACCCTGGTGGCCAAGGAAAAAAAAAAACTGTCAGTACTAGCCCAAGAGGTGGTACAGCAGATAGAGCAACCAAGTTGCAAATTGCAAGCATGAGGTCCTGGGGTTTATAATCACTGTATATACATGAGTGATAATCTGTATATACATGAGTGATATATATATATATATATATATATATATATCTGTCAACAGGTATGGCCTAGAATGCTAGTCTGGGGTGACTAGAATGTTTCATTTTATGTGAGTGTTGAACTCATATGTTATTGGATTTTGGAGGTCTGTGTTGGTGTCCAGAGACTACATTTGGACCAGAAGAAAGGAATGAGGTGAAAAGTGAGAAGTGCCTTGTGATAAGTGGACTGAGGAATGTGTGGAATATGGCACTGGAACCATTTATTGATGATCCACCCATTATGGTTGGGGGAAAGGACTAGCAAGAGCAAAGCAGAACATTGGGCCAAATGGCCAGGCTAAGATACTCCTCCTGAGAAGAGTGGAGATTTATCACAGGGCCTGTGGAGAGAGGAACTTCCTGCTTGCAGTAAAGGACAAGAGATGGGCCTAGTCTTCTCAGTGGCTACCCTCTGGAAAGGAGAGACATGGAAACTAAAAGCCAGACAGGGTCTGACAGATTCTTCTATGTATTTTTATATCTGAAGGTTTTGAAAATGTCTACTATACATTAGTACAATCAGTGATAAAGTTTGAGTAGTGTGATTGATATAAACTAGTCAGCCATCTTTATCAGTTTCAGTGATAAAGATAAAATTAAAGAAAGTATTAATCTGAAACTGTTTTTATAATGCGCACTTAGGTTGTTTGATGTATCAAAGACCCTACCCACCTACATTCTTCTACTAAAAAAGTTTGGTGTGCCAATTTCAAAGGAGTATTAGTTCCAGCAGTCCCATTGAAGTATGACAAATAAAGCTTTGAATGTTTGCTAGATCATCCCAGAATCCACACAGCCTCTTCAACAAAAATTGAATTCAAATGATTTCTAAACCCTAGTTTGAGATATTCTTCCCTTTGTGTGCTATCTTTTGGCCTTTCCCGAAATTGTCTTGGGCCTTCTCTTGGGATTTAAAGGGCTGCAGCACAGTCTCTCATTTACAAGCATATGCTCCCCAGCCCAGGGTGAATGAAAATCCTCATCTAGAGCACCTGTATATTCAGGAGTGACTCCAGTAGATATGATTGGCAGGACATCTTGACTAGAGAAATGATTTCTTAGGACTGTTTGGAATGTGACATTTCCATAGGGTCCTGCATCATTGCCCCCACATGTACCCAGAGGGCTTTGGGAACTGAACACTGGCCCATTTCCAGTGAATAGTCATACATCATTCACTTGCAATAACTTTATTGTGAATAGAAATAAGTACTTGAGTGATATTTGGAAGGGGACAGGGGGTGGGAGAAGGATGATAAAGGAAGCATGGCTCTATTATGAGGCAGGTAGATATTTTTCTAGTTTTGCCAAGCCCTGCTAGACAAAGCTGGTGATGTTTGAGGTAATGTGTCAACTCAAATAAGACTGATGAGCAAATAGTGTCTAATTAAATACTAGGTGGTCGTGCACATACTGCACATTTAAAAGGAATTTTAAACCTGGCATTGGTGACTTAAGGTAATTGAGTAGCAGAACAAATTCAGAGATGAAGCAGGACTTGAAATGGGTCCAATTTGAATTGGGGAGGAAAATTAGCACTTTGATCCAGAGAGTTTCAAATACTGACTGAAGATCAGTTGCAAAATACAAAATAATGATGTGCTGTTTTTACTAGATTTTATAAAAAGTGATAGTATCAAAATAAAGCATCACTTTTGAGTGGAAAGTGTTGTCCAGCATTTCATTTGTTCAAAAAGAAACGGAAACCCACAGAGGTCAAAGGTGCCACCCGGAACCAGTTAGCTCTAATGTATATCAGCCCTGGAGTCTCCCTATTGTTCTATCTGCATCCTCTTGATGCCTGTATTTGAGCAAATATAATTGTTTTGGGTGTTGAGTCAAAAATTTCTCTCATGTCCCCAACAAACAGTAAACATGGAAAAAAAAATCATCAAATCTACTCCTACAGGTCACATACAATAAAGACTCACAATGCAGTTTTTATTTATAGCTTTGGAGTCAGACTTCCAACCACTCCATCACTCATGCAATGGGTGTGGTTGTGGGGCAATTAGATCTGGGTTTGAATCTCAGCTCTTGCTACTTGCCAAGTTCATCCCCAAGTAATTCAGCCATTCTGAGCTGCTTTCCAGTGTGTGAAAGGGGAATAATGAATGCCTCTCCCAGAGGTTGTTGGTGAGATGAGGTGAATGAGGTGATAAAAAGCTCTGATTGAAATGTTCCATTGTCCATTGGATCAACTTGAACTGGGAGCCCCCAGAGCTGACTTCTGTCTGAGGCCCTAACACTTATATCTACCATTTTAAGTTGATCCAGTCTGGATCTTGTCAGGCCATGTTCCCCACGGACCCCACATTATTAATGAACAGGCACAGCACTCTGGGATCCTTAAGGACTTTAGTGCACTTCCTATCCTTGGAGACATTGCTTAGGGAGGAATGTGTCTCTGTATGATGTCCTCTTTTGATGCATGGTATGGAGGTTTCATTTCCAGCTCCCCCTCCCACCTTACTCCAGGGCCTTTGTATAGTCCACAGCTAAACCCAGTACTCCAGTGCACCCAAGCAGCTCCTTCTGCTCTCTGTATAGGTTGCCAGGACAAAGGTTTTGTTTTTCCTCCTTCTGAGCCCTTTGCTATGCATAGCACGGGGGACAACATAATCATCCCAATAATTTTTATTCATTTTTGGCCACTGAGGTTGTTGCTGGGGCTTGGTGCCTGCATGATGACTCCATCACCCCCAGCAGCCTGTTTTTTTTTTTTTTTTCTTTCCATTTTTACTTTTGAAATAGGGAGAAAGGAAAGACTCCTAAACCCTGCTTCACCATTCAGGAAAACCTCCCCACTGCAGATGGGTAGCAGCTATGTTTGAACCCGACTCCTTGTGCTTGGTAGCATGTGCGCTGAACTGGGTGTACCACCACCTGACCTCCCAACATTTTTTCCCCCTATAATAAGCATTCCAACTTTTGAAGAACTGTGTTACACCATCTTAAAGTGTCCAGCTAGCTTGGGAAGTCATAATTTTCCCCTATAAGTAGAGAATTTAATTTTTGAAAGCTTAAATAGAGTAAGTTGTCAAGTTTGCTGTTCCTTTTGTTACTAAAACATCAGATTTTCTTGAATCATTATGGGCTATGTTTACCTTACTTAGGTGGCCAAAGTCAATTTCTATAGGGCAGCTAAGGTAAAAAACAGGAGCATTTAAAACAGAATGCCTTTGAATGAAGCTCATTATAAGTGTATTTACATATTTCACATTTCATGGGCATATTCAGAAATATTAATGTAACATAATTGAAGTCTAATACTGCAACCTCAAGCTCAGACTGGAAAATAAATGACTCTTTCTCCCCCTACCTTTCTACACCTGTCAGAGTTAATTTTTAACCACTGTCACATTGCAAAACATCTATCCTGAAGAGCCTGATTCATAAATCTTGTTTCAAATGCTCTGGACTAGGTTCTTAACCAAGACTACAGCAAGCACTAAAGTAGAGGAAAATTACTTTCAAAGGGTTTTGCTTTTTCTCTGATTTATTTTTTATTGGGTTTCAACTGTGGTCTGACATTTAAGAGAGGGCTGTTTCAAAGATGAAAAATGAAGACTTGGGGAGAAGAAAAAAAAAGCATTGTTTGGGTATGGCCCGGTTTTACTTTTGTTTTCACAGTGCAGCCTTCTGTTTCTTAGGGGACTGCACAGAAGAGCAAAATCATAGGCAGGAAGTTCTTTATTCTGCTAAACCAATGGGCACACCTTCCCTGACATTTACACTGTGTTAGTGTGTCAGTTTTGTGCATATGTAAACCTGAACTCAAGTACAAACTACAGGCCATTTTCTTTGTTACAAGGTCATTAGGAACGCTGGGTATGGTGTAATGAATTTGCATCATCCTGAAAGGCCCTTCTGTCTTAAATTAAAATTATGAAGGAAGGCATTCAGTTAAACTTTAAACAAAGATTTTGGTTATTTTTCTTTCTTTTTACTACCTTTTCCAAAAGATGGTCTTTTGTTCATAAATAAAGGTCAGCAAAAAATAAACAAAGAGTCATGCAGGGTGAAAGTTGATTTTAGATCCTTTGCCATTTGATGGTGATTTTCATGTATGAGATACAGTGTTCAACTTACAACTTTTATTCAAACATATTTCAGTGATTAAGGGGTATTTTCCAAACTAGTTTGTGTCTTCTGAGAAGTGAAAAGTGGTCTATTTTTTACTCTGAAATTGGGTTTTCAAAACTTTGATGGAAGGGAAGCAGTAAGACATACTGTTTCTTAAGAGTCCAGAAGCCAAAGATAATTTTTATGAGTCAGTTTTCCAGTGTGCCTGAATTAGGGGAGGGGTGTCCTAAGGTAAATGCTGAAATTGAAATACAACTTTTTTTGCAGCCACATGAATACTATTTCCTAAGTTTTTATTTGTCAAGTTATTTGTTATTTAAACATATAGACTGTGATGGTTTGGCAATTCTGCTTGTTAAACTGTGTGGAATTTTGAACATAGTGTAAGATGAATGAGATACTCAGAAAGTTAGAATCCTCTTTGCCTAAACAAGAGTTACTTAACATGTTCTGCCAGCAGAGGGCCTCCTTTTTAAACTAATAAAGAGAATGTGTCTTACAGATGACTTTTCCAAGACTAGAATTGAATGGGAAAAGAGTCAGCTCACATTTTTATTAACACAATAGAACTTCTATAATAGATGACTGCACATGTGAGAAATTTGAAACAGGTGTTCAAATCTACTTTATTCTGTTAGTAGAAGCTGTACTGCTTTCTAGCAAGTAATTTTCTTCTGAAACAATATGCATATATTGTTGAACTAGAGAGCATTTTAATATGAGGTTTTGACACAAAACATCATGTGAGTTCAGACAGGTATGCTTACAAAGCTGATATTTCCAAGGTTTCTCGCTTTTAAAAAAAAACTATTTTTGAAAGTAGGACAAATTATGCAGCTCAGGATACAAGGATATTCTCCAAAATAACCATATGTCCCTGTGATTGCTGGCAGGAGCTGGAAAATTTACTTATAGACTGTTTTTCCCCCTTTTGGGAAAGTAGGTTTGTATATCAATTGTACCAAAGGAAAGTCATGAAAGTACTTTCATCGTGAACTTGGCAGTACTTCCCATATATCAGAGCAATCCTGAGTCTGGTTCCTGCCTGTGCACTCTGTTAACACAAGGATCTTCATTTATCAATGCATGTGACCAGCGGGTCACCTTCCCATCAGAGTCTGAGGGTATTTTTGAGAGATATCCTCCTGTTTCCTCAAAAAAACAAACAAAAAAAAAGGAATCAGCTTTTTTTTTTTTAATTTAAATCAACTAAAGATATGAAACCGAATTTTGTTGTAGTTGTGACTTTTTTTTTTTTTGCATGTGGCTTATAATAAATTAACCAGTTTCATTTGTTAATCTTTACTTTCCCTAGCAAGGAAAAGTAAAGGGCAGAATCAGTAGGTAAAGAAAAAGTTTACACCCCCCCTCAATGACAACAGTGACCAGGGGGAGCCCAGTGGTAAGGAGCTACTTGAATGAAGATCCCTCTTAATTACTTTCTGGTTTGAAAGCTAGTGATTTTACATTGTGTTATAGTTTGTGAACTATCTGTGCAAGTGAAAATTTTCATGAGTCCAATTTAAATCTCTAAATAGTAGCCAACATATTAATTCCGACCCATTGCAACTTTTTCACAGGACAGAAATTCTCCAGAAAGGTTATGTCCTTCACTTTACCACCATATCCTCTGTTTCACAGAGCCATCATGTGTATGTCTTTTAATTATTAGAAAGCCACATGGCCATTGTAATTAGAAAGTCGTAGGGACAATTTGAATGTTGTTATTTACTGCTTTATTATTACCATCGTTGTTATTTTCCTAACGGGGACTTGGAGTATAGTGTCCATGTGGATCCTCTCCTAAGATTATTTATTAAATATTTTTTTAGACCTGTTCCCCATGGAATTTGCTCCGTAGTGTTTCTGGTACACCTGCAGGGCTGTCTGCTGGTATGTGGGAGGGGGTGGGCACAAGCATGGCATGGTGTTCTGGGCCATTCTGAGAGGTTCAGGCCTTTACAAGCAAGGCTTTGATTCTATTTTTTGCTGAACTAGCTCAGCCACTTCCTGTGTTTGGCTGCGCATAGTGCCTCGCTTCACTGTGGCCACTTGAGCCCTGTGAGCCAGAGCGGGCGCACCACAGCCAGTTAGAGACTCCCCATCCCCACCCCACCCCCAACGGCCTTCTCATTTCCTCAGAGAAGAAAATGAGCAAGTTAGATCGGCATTGGCCACTTGTTAGCTGATGACAACTTTGGCTTTGACTTGGGCTCCCCTCCCCCCTTCCAAAATCCCTAGCTCAGCAAATATTTGAACCTGCCCGAGTTAATCATGAAGCTGCGATCTTTATCTAAGGGAGCCGTGCGAGTGCCTGGGCTTTTTCCCTCCCCAGTACAGTACGGACCTCCAGCAGGGTTTTCTATGGGGAGCTGGCAGTGAACGGAGCAGCTGGGGTGGCTGATCAGTCCAGTGAAAGCCCGGGAGTCCTGCAGCACAGCGGGTCGGGTCCTGCAGCTGCAGCTGCAGCCGCAGCCGCGCGGCGCGGGTCTTTGCTTGCAGTTGGGGCTTCGGAGCACTGCCTGCAAGAGCCGTGAGGGGGAGTTGTGGGGGCTGCTACCAGCTCTGGAAGAACAGATTTTTTGACCCCCCCCCAACTGTTGGATATCAGCATTTCAAAGGAAAACCACTGAAATGCATAACCTGCAAAGTAAGTTGCTTTTTAATTTGTGCACGTTTCTGTCCCTTTGCTGCTCCACTGTTTGCCCCCGCCTTTTGTACTTTTGTGGAAGATTTATTTCTACAGGTGTGTGTGTGTGTGTGTGTGTGTGTGTGTGTGTGTGTGTGTGTGTGTGTGTGTGTGTGTGGGATTAAGCACTGCCTGGGGAAGGCAGATGAGAGATTAGGGGAGACACTCCCCCATTTCCTCCAGGGGCCCAGCATGAGGGAAAGATGGGGTGTAGGTTGGAAATAGGAAAGGAGCTAATTACAAAGTGCTTGACTGGAAGTTGGTACCTGGCCAGGCCTCAGGAGACCATGGAAAATCACCTGTCTCTCTCTGCCCTTCTCCCTGAGTAAATTTGTCACATGGGATTCAGGGGCAGGATAGGTTTTGCACCAAGTGCTCCAAAAGCATAAGGGTAGTCTTCTGGACTGTCAGACTCTCCACAGCTGCTAGGAGGACTTGCCACCCTGCCTTCACATTTGTATTAGGCCAGGAAAGGATTTTTCTTTATATATTTCCTTTATCCTGAATCTTATTCAAGGACATACCCCTACCACTTTTACCATTTTTATTTGAATTTGACCATAGGTTTATTTAAAACCTTAGACAGATAAGTGGATAGTGCTCAGAATATGTCTTGCCTTTAAGTCTCAGGGACTTCTGTGTCTTTAAATTGTCATACAGAGGTGTGTGGCATAAATCACCAAATCCACTAGAGTCCTTAAAATCAGCCCCCTTCCATGTTTGGGGGGGGGGTTTAGGGAAGGTTAAGTTTCTTTCCTCACATATCATATTATGAATTTATCTTGTATCTTCAAACAGACAGGTTCACAGGGCAGTATGTGAGAATTCAGCAAGGATGGCAAAATTATATGCAGAATGACTTAAAAGAACTAAAATTTGTAATTAAGTTTATAGGAAAGCTGAAGTCTTTACATTAAATATTGCTAAGAAGGAATAATAATGTTTTCCCTAGAGTAAAGCCTCTGATCTGGGGGTGAGGGGCACAAAGCCCCCTAGAGTGATTACATCACCTTCAAGCTGTACTTGCAGAGGAAATCCAAAGATGGGTTCTAGTGAGAACTACTTTGCCATGATAGCTCTGCCTTTACTCTGTATTCTGCTCTAGTGCCTCTTTCTCTTACTTGGATAAATTTTTCTTAGGCAGTAACATTAAAATCCTCATTAATGATGTCGGTAATTATGTTTATTATCCCTGCTAGCAAATATATTCAGCCCCGTTAAGAATTTTTAATCATCATTACATCAAGTCAACTTTGCATGTTGGGTAGAAGAGATTTTGCACATATATTTTCTTTTAATTATTATTTTTTTTAATGTGGCACATTAGTGGCAATGCTTTAAGCTCTGAGTTGTCAGTGGGGCTGTATGTAGGGTTGTTATTAAATATCCATAGTCAGAGATCTTAATTCTTTCTGCATATAGATAGATAGATAGATGTTTATAAGGCCTGTACCTTAAGTATACCATTTTGATGTCATTGTAAGATTTTTAAACCAAGAAATGATCAGGCTATCTGTAAACCCAGATGCACTAGGGAAAAAAGAAAGCTACGTGCTGCAGCATATCAGCTTTTGTCAACCTGCCAACAGTGGAGCGTACCATGCTGCAAAGAGTAATAAAAAAGGAATTAGAAAATTCACTGCTGGAGAACAGGCAAATTAAAATACCATTTTTTTTTTTAAGCAATGAGAATGTATATATTGTAGTTCTATTAAATGTAGGTCCTTCGTGAGGTTAGGGTTGTGCTGAGGCTGATATAGAAGAGAGATGATGAAGCAGGAGTGGTCTGGTGACATTTTTCTGACTTGATTGGCTGGGGTGTGTGATGTAATAGGTTACAGTGCAGCCCCTTATAGGTTTTAAAATGAATTCCAAGACACCATTACAAAGAAAGCCGGACTCTTTTCTTATAACTGAGCTCAGCCAAGGAAACTCTCACACAAATGTACAACACTGTTTGGAATATGGAAGACCTGGACTTAGAATATGCTAAGACAGATATAAATTGTGGCACAGACTTGATGTTTTATATAGAAATGGATCCTCCAGGTAATATTGCAGTATTCTTGTAGAAAGCAAGTTAATTCTGTGGCTTTTTTTTCTTTTTCTTTTTTTTTTTTTTTGACAGCTGCTGTAACAGATCCTCTTTAGATGTCTATTTTTAGTATTAATGTTCTAATTTAATAAAGAAAATTAGTTTGATCTTAGCTTGAAAATTAGATTAATTGTTCGGCTGCCTATGGGAGGACGCAGATCAGGCTGTGTATGGGAAATGCTTATTCTTACTTGAATGGATATGAATTAAATTCCAGTTTGTCACTGGTGTCTTTTGTTACTCGAGGTCCATTGCTATTTGACTTACAGTGTTTTGTGTTTCTTCAGCTTAAAGGCTGCATTCTAGGTGCTTCCTTTCTCTGTTGACAGTGGATGAGAACAGTTTAGTACTTTGCAGTGATAACACTTGGTACTTGAAAGCATGCAGAATGTTAACAGTGATTGCAACTCAGTTCTAGACGACCTGAAACTAGTCTAAATTAGATGTTGAGACTTTGCCTATTCTCATATCAAGATATTTTAAGGAGAAAAGAAGTTGACTTTCTATAATTTAGTTTTAGTCTTTATAAAATATTCTTGATAGGTTCTTAAAATAATTTTGCATAAATTAAAATAGAGTAATGGTTCTTTCAAACTTGGGGCTTAACATTTAGTGTAAAAATCCTAGACTTATTTCATTTCAGTGCTAACTTCCCTCCCAATTAAAAAATTCAAGACTACTGCTGTCTTTTATATGTCACTAGTTGGTATATGAATACGGATTTGACATTGAGGAAGGGGGTATGATTTTTAATCAGCCTTGGCATATTTTATCCAGTAGAATATTAGCATGAGTGCTAAAGAGATTTTGATCACAGATGAGTTTCTTAAAGTGACTTTTAGCAGAATAATTCCTGAAGTCCTGAGATCAGAGAAAACTCAGTCCCTCCTCTTAAACTCTATTGGTATAGATGAGCTGTTTATTACTGCAACAGCATTTGTGGAGGATAGAAACTGAATTTGTCTTTCGTAATTAAACAAGAAGAGGAAATTAAAGCCACCCCATATGACTCATCCTCCTCATATCTTCCTTCCTTCCTTCCTTCCTTCCTTCCTTCCTTTCTTTCTGGTGGTTTTGATCCCTTTTGAAACTTTAATATAACTATAGGACCTAGAAGTGAAAAAAAAAAAATCAAGACCAGAATTACTTCAAAATTCACTTACCTGGCCAGCTCAATGTGTTTAACTCTGAGCTGTTCTCTCTGCCTTTTTCCCTGTCTCAGTTTTGTTTCTTTTTTAGCCATACTTTGAATGATGTCTGATTTTAAGAAAGACCTTACATCTTTCATGGACCTCTGAATTTTCTTTCCATATAATATTGTATTTACCTAAGGAAATTTTAGGTCTAACTTGAAATGGCCAGTTGTAGTTGAGATTGCAGACAACTTTTTCTTCTTCATTTGCAGCACTGCCTCCTAAGCCACCAAAACCCACTACTGTAGCCAACAACGGTATGAATAACAATATGTCCTTACAAGATGCTGAATGGTACTGGGGAGATATCTCAAGGTAAGGTTACAGAACTGCTAGGGGTACTTTCAGATTAAGAGTCAGAAAGGCACCAGTTTGTTAAATTCCATGTTTAGGATATCATCCAAAATAAGCATGCAGCATACTTGATTCTCTTCCAAAGACGACCAGAGAAGTCAATGAGCACTAGAGATCTGTGGGTGCTGGATGCCACAGGAAATTAAATACCTGAGCAGTTTTATTATTGACAGAGATGTCAGGGAAGCACCAGAATGAAATGGCTCTGCCTAGAGGCAGAGTGGAAAATCACTCTCTGTTAAGCAAAAGAATTAACATTAGTATCTTTACATAATTGTAAAGAAGGCATTTTTGATCTTGGATTGTTTCTTTTTTCTCTCCCTTTTTAAGGGAAGTGAGTTACTGGGTAGGGAAAACTTGGAATCATGATTCTTTTTGTGTTGATTTTTCAAAGTGACTGATAGGAAGGCCGGGCTTATACCACAGATACCCCAATAATGAAAAGTGTTTGTTTTCTTAATTCCTATGTACTTCTTCTTCTAGCGTTTGCCCTTCTTCCGTAGCCAGTCAACAGCGTCAGGTTGAGCCTGATGTAAAGTTTCGAGACCTCCTTTGAATCTGGAGAGGTGGCAGTCGTTGACTATGTGGGTCATAGTCTATCTGTAGCCGCAGGGGCAGTTCAGGTCGTCTCTGGCTCATTTGTAGTGACATGAAGTTCATGCTATCTCTAAGCAAAGAATAAATTCAGCTCTGAAAATGCAGTTAATTGTTGTGAACCAGAGATAGTCAAGTCTAAGTACTCCATTCAGTTTTGCTGTGCACCTACAGCTGCTCCAAATAAAGTTTATTTTTTAAAATGTAAAATTTAAATCCCCAAAGTGAGCATTCTTTTTTGATTTCTCCCACCCCCACCCCCACCCCACTACCACCACCACCAGGGAAGAAGTGAATGAAAAGCTACGAGATACAGCCGATGGGACCTTTTTGGTACGAGACGCATCTACTAAAATGCATGGTGATTATACTCTTACACTAAGGTGAGTCAAAATGTAGCTAAAATTAGAGTTTTTGAGTTAAAATTAAAACCTGTTTCTTCAAGAGAATTGAAATGTCATTATTTTTATATTATATTTACAGGAAAGGAGGAAATAACAAATTAATCAAAATATTTCACCGAGATGGGAAATATGGCTTCTCTGACCCATTAACCTTCAACTCTGTGGTTGAACTAATAAACCACTACCGGAATGAATCTCTAGCTCAGTATAATCCCAAACTGGATGTGAAATTACTTTATCCAGTATCCAAATACCAACAGGTAATCAAAACTGAAATATCTGCACAAGATACTTTTAATGTTTAGAAAACAATTTGAGGGTGGGAGAGATAGCATAATGGCTATGCAAACAGACTCATGCCTGAGGCTACAAAGTCCCAGGTTCAATCCCCCACACCACCATAAGCCAGAACTGAGCAGTGCTCTGGTATTTCTCTCTGTGTCTCTCTTTGTCTGCATCTCTCTCAAAAATAAAATAAATTTTTTAAAAAAGTTCTTTTAAAAAAAGAAAGCAATTTGAAGCAGATAAAATGCATGTAAAATTGTTTGGAAAACTTACCCAAATTAGTTTTCTTTTTAAATATTTATTTATTATTCCCTTTTGTTGCCCTTGTTTTATTATTGTAGTTATCATTGATGTCGTCATTGTTGGATAGGACAGAGAAATGGAGAGAGCAGGGGAAGACAGAGAGGGAGAGAGAAAGATAGACACCTGCAGACCTGCTTCACCACCTGTGAAGAGACTCCCCTGCAGATGGGGAGCCGGAGGCTCGAACCAGGTTCCTTATGCCGGTCCTTCAGCTTTGCACCACCTGTGCTTAACCCGCTGCGCTACAGCCCGACTCCCCCAAATTACAGTTTTCTAACAGCCAAATAAAATAAGGATTTTTTTTTTTTCTATTTGAGATGATTTAGGACACAAGTTTTTTGACTAAGTACCTTTTCAACTGAATTTATATATCTCCTCCAATCTCTAACCTCCAGGATCAAGTTGTCAAAGAAGATAATATTGAGGCAGTAGGGAAGAAATTACATGAATATAACACTCAATTTCAGGAAAAAAGTCGAGAGTATGATAGATTATATGAAGATTATACTCGTACTTCCCAGGTGAGTTTTCTTTGATAATCAGAACTTTTACTTATAAGAACCTTATTTTTCTTACCTTTAGTTTGTGAAAATAGTTGACTTTTTAAAAATGAAGTATAAGTCACTTGTGAATTATTATTGACTTTTATAGTAAGTATTTATGATATTGCTAATACTTTTTAGTGAAATCTGTAAGCTTCATAATAATAAGTTCACATGATAAGTTTTGGCACAACTGGTATAATTTCTGATTGAAGAATTATCTTTAGATTAGAAGCTAATGGCGGTTGGGAATTCTAGATTTGTCTGTTAGCTTTCAAATGGAGATATAAATATTATATACCCTGCAGTGAAAAATAGAGGCTCATTCACTGCATTTGTTTCTAGAGACTAAGTCTTCTCCAGAATCAGTCATGTATTTGAGACAGCAAGGAGTGGGATATGAGTATCATAAACTGTTGATAAAGTAGAATGGCAAAAAAAGATGAAAACTATAGAGTTTTTCATACAGTTAATCTTCCATAGATTGGAAACATTCTACAAATGAAATATACACTGTTATAGTGGGTTTCAAATCTCACCTTGCTAGCAGATCTTAATACAGATCAAATGTCCTGGGTAGTGTCTTGCAATAAAAAATCAGCTTCTCTTTGAAAGGGGTATGACTTTGTTTTACTAAAATTGTATTGCAGGAAATCCAAATGAAAAGAACAGCTATTGAAGCATTTAATGAAACTATAAAAATATTTGAAGAACAGTGCCAAACCCAGGAGCGGTACAGCAAAGAATCCATAGAAAAGTTTAAACGTGAAGGCAATGAAAAAGAAATACAAAGGTTGGTGATCCATGAGCATTTTCATTGCCTTGCTGTTAGAAATAACCAAAATCCTCCTAAAACTGTAAAGAAAGATACTCTCCCTATCTATGCTCTGCATAACTTAAAATATGTGCATGTGCATGTGCGTGCGTGCGTGCGTGTGTGTAATCAGCCAGAGAAAGCATTCTTTACCAGAGGAAATCTGCTAGAACTTCATGTGAACACAGGGGAACCCTCATGATGCATCCAGGTGATTACAGATACATTTCTCTTGCCTACAGGATTATGCATAATTATGAAAAGTTAAAGTCTCGAATCAGTGAAATTGTTGACAGTAGAAGAAGATTGGAGGAAGATTTGAAGAAGCAAGCAGCTGAGTATCGGGAGATTGACAAACGTATGAACAGCATTAAACCTGACCTCATTCAATTAAGAAAGACAAGAGACCAATACCTAATGTAAGTGCTGCAGTGAAACCCTCCAAGTGAATGATTGGTAATTGCTAAAGTTAAGGGCGAGTTTTTCATGCATTTTCTCCATACTTTTTTCAGGTGGTTGACTCAGAAAGGTGTTCGGCAGAAGAAATTGAATGAGTGGCTGGGCAGTGAAAACACTGAAGAGTAAGTAGTTTCTACAGGTGGAAGGTGGCAAAAGCTTTTTGTTATTGTTTTTGTTCTTCCATTGTAGAAAAAATGCATGACTGACTTTGTTTTCAGAATAAGCAAGGAATATCACTGAAATTTGTAGCATCATGTATAAATTCAATTTTGTTATCTAGATTTTAAAAAAAGGTTTTTTGTATTATCTTTATTCATTTATTGGAGAGAGACAGCCAAAAATCAAGAGGGAAAGGGGTGATAGGGGACGAGACAGAGACATCACCACTCGCAGAGTGGGGACCAGAGGATGTGGATTTTTTTTTTTCTTTAAAGGAAAGTTTAGTGAATCCCATTTTCCCCTATAATCCTGTGACGTGACAGTGACACTGTCCTTAATGATGTCCCTGAACATCTGAGAATTTTTTTTTCTCCAAATATTTTTGGAACAACCAGAGAAATAAAAACAATTATGTTTGGGGAGTCGGGCTGTAGCGCAGCGGGTTAAGCGCAGGTGGCGCAAAGCACAAGGACCGAAGGAAGGATCCCAGTTTGAGCCCCTGGCTCCCCACCTGCAGGGGAGTCGCTTCACAGGCTGTGAAGCAGGTCTGCAGGTGTCTGTCTTTCACTCCCCCCTCGGTCTTCCCCATCTCTCTCCATTTCTCTCTGTCCTATCCAACAACGATGACATCAATAATAACTACAACAATAAAACAAGGACAACAAAAGGGAATAAATAAATAAATATAAAAATTTAAAAAAAAACAATTATGTTTGGTGTATTTATGAAGCTTTATATTTTGCTTGAACTATTTGAAAAACTGACAGTTGTCCTAGTCATTCAATTTCCTGATCTAGGATAGGACAAACAGGATTTTTAAATACTTTCCTCTGAAACTGACTGAGTCAGACCCAGCTCACTGGTCTGCCTTTATTGGTGGGAAGGGCAGGAACGAGGTAGAGAGCTGAGGGGAGAGGGGGAAGTAGGAGCAGTGGCTGACTAGTGGCTCCCAAGGGCATTACTTAGAAACCTCCCTTCCTGCTTCTTTAGCCAATATTCACTGGTGGAAGATGATGAGGATTTGCCCCACCATGACGAGAAGACATGGAATGTAGGAAGCAGCAACCGAAACAAAGCTGAAAACCTATTGCGAGGGAAACGAGATGGCACTTTTCTGGTCCGGGAAAGCAGTAAACAGGGATGCTATGCCTGCTCTGTTGTGTACGTATCTCCAGAAAATGTTTTCTTTCTTTCTTTTTTTTCCTCCTTGTTAAATAGTTTCTTCTGAGGAGATACAATTTCATTCCAACTAGCCTACCCAAAGGGTTTACAAGGAAGGATCTGATAAGGGAAACAAAAAGAAAAAAAAAATCTTACAATTCTATAGAAGAGGAAACAAAGCAGACATATATTTGAGTGTCTGGGGAGGAGTAGCTTAGAAAAGACCCTGGCTACTTAACATGAGATCTCCTCCAGTCTTTAGTTCCCCACCCACCCACACACACACTTAAAATAGAAATAGCAAGACTTGCTTTTATTTTGCCTCCAAGGCTTAATATAGTTCAAATCTTAAGGTACCTCCCAGGGGAGAGATTCATCCAGAGGTAAAGTCCTCATCCAGAAAAGGTCAGAACAACCAGAGAAAGACCCTCCCCACTGCCCTTGGGATAAGAACCCCCAAGAGAAAATATCCCTCAGCATATGGCATGCTTCCTTTTTAAGAATTTGGGTTGTTCTTTGAGAAAGAGATGTCTGGCTCACTGACATTCCTGAATAGTGTGTGTCCTCCAGGGGGAAAGGAGTATGCTCTACTCCTGGTCCTGCCACCACTTACGTAGGCAAAGATTTCTATAGGAGAAAAGCGAGGAGAACATTGAGTGAAGACAAGGCAGTGAGAGACTCAGGAGTTAAGTGCAGCAGTGGGAAGTTGTATAGACATGGGGGACCCCGGTAATAATTGTATGGCAGTGTTGCTCCTACGAGCAATGGCACTAAGTGTGGTGCTGTTAGCCCACTTGGGAGCTACCGCTGTGTGCTTACTGCACCCCAGCTACTCCAGCAAGCATGGCATGTTCATGATCTCATTTCTTAAAACTGCCCTGCTGCATGTACATTATCATCCCTTTCCTTTGAAAGTGAATAAAGATGAAAATAAGGGCTGATGAGGTCACATATGGTTATGCAAAAGACTTTCATGGCTGAAAAATCTGAGGTTCCCAGGTTCAAACTGTGCCACCATCATAAGCCCAAGCTGAGCAGTGCTCTGGGCTATCACTTTCTCTGTATCTTTCATTTTCTGTATTCCACCCATCTTCAAATAAAATAACATAAAACAGTAAAGGTGAAAATACAGTGACTACTCAAGTCCCAGAGGTAGGAAGTAATAGTAACCAAGCCACAGCCATCCTAGGACTGCTCCCCATGTGGCTTCCAGCCTGCACAGAGCATGCCTTTTCATGGTGATAAATTTTATTATTAAAACTACCTCGCAGAGTCAGGAACTGTCCTGAACCAGCTCAAATGGCATTTTTCTTCTCTGCTCTCCAGAGTGGACGGTGAAGTGAAGCATTGTGTCATCAATAAAACGGCAACCGGCTATGGTTTCGCCGAGCCCTATAACCTGTACAGCTCCCTGAAAGAACTGGTGCTACATTACCAACACACATCCCTTGTGCAGCACAACGACTCCCTCAATGTCACACTAGCCTACCCAGTATATGCACAGCAGAGGCGATGAAGTACGGACACTCCTTCTCCTGAAGTTTAACTACCCTGAAACCTCTGGAAAGCACAGGGCTCCTCTCCAGCTTGACCTGTGAATTGAGCTGCAGAAACTGAAGTCGTTCTGCCTTCAGATGGGACTCCAGCTTTCTTCGACAAAAAAAAAAAAAAAAAAAAAAAGTAGTAGGGGAGGATGATGCAGCTCAGCTGTGCCGTGACCATACTTTTCTAATCCGGAGTGCTTAACCCTTCCTCCTTTCTTTCCTTTTTTTCCCGTGACTTAACTTAAAACCACAACAACAAACACAAAGAGAAAAAGAAATGCAAAAATCTCTGCGTGCAGGGACAAAGAGGCCTTTAACCATGGTGCTTGTTAATGCTTTCTGAAGCTTTACCAGCTCAAAGTTGGGACCTTGGAGATCTGAGGGTGGATGACTGAAGAGCCCTGACCCTGGGGGTGCTTGGCCCAGGCTGGCTTAGTCTGGGTGATGCTGTGCACGGTGGGGTCCAGACACATCACACTGTGGATTATTTCATTCTTCTAATGAATGATATGTAGCAGAAAGGCACTTCAGCTCACAAAGGGGCACTTTGGGAGAACGTCAGGTTT
Organism: Erinaceus europaeus; assembly: GCF_950295315.1. Taxonomy (NCBI): domain Eukaryota; kingdom Metazoa; phylum Chordata; class Mammalia; order Eulipotyphla; family Erinaceidae; genus Erinaceus; species Erinaceus europaeus. The sequence continues at coordinate 43,142,763 of NC_080166.1, read as the reverse complement.
ACATACGTCCAGAAGAAATCTGTTGTAGTCAAGTGCCAGAAAGTGTTCTGTTTAAACTTGTTTTTGGGGAAAAAAAATGAACCACCAACAGAAAAATGGAACTTGGAAAATAAGACTTACAATGACATTCATTATATAAAATATGTACATACTATTGGATGGCTAACTATCAAATAGATGGATTTGTATCAATACCAAATAGCTTCTGTTTTTGTTTTTTGCTGAAGGCTAAATACACAGTGCTATGCAATTCTTAATTTTCATTAAGGCTGTTATCTCAGTTTTAAATGTACCTTCAGAATAAGCTTTCCCTACCCCAGTTTTTGTTTCTTGAAAATATTGTCCCTGAGTTTTTTGTTAATATTTGTTTTGTTGGTTTTTTTTTTTTAAGAAGAAATGTACAGGATGCCAGTAAAAAAAAATGGCTTCAGAAATTAAAACTATGAAATATTTTACAGTTTTTCTTGTACAGAGTACTTGGCTGTTAGCCCAAGGCTAAAACGTGCATAACAGTTTTTTTTTTTTTTTTTGGACTAAGTGTTTTGTTGGGCAGTGCCTGATAAGCTTCAAAGCTGCTTTATTCAATAAAAAGAGAAAGACATATAAATATGACAAAGTATCACTGAGTTCAACATGTTATTTCAAGACTCTTTGAATACGGTACCTGGCAATGTCTGTTTCATAAAGAATTGTGAACTTCTTAAATCTGGGAAGGGGTATGTAGCAATGGGGTACAGTTGGGGTGGTGGGTGGGGTGGGAAGGTGATATGCACTTTCTCATGATTACAGAAAAGTAAAGCTGCATATAGTCCAGCTTTTCCCACTTTGGTCTGCTAGTTATTATTAGCTAGAGGACAATTTCAGACCTACTGTAACTCTAACACAGTGCAACTGGTCCAATATTTCAGCTGGCAGGAAGAAGGCTCTAGATGCCCAGTTCACCTTTGTTTGAAAACTCTGTTTCAAAGGTTTAATCTCTGAATTTATAAAATGTATCTCCTTTTAACATTAGGCTGCCCATTACAACCAACAAACATTCATTTTGGAAAAAGCATGACCTGGGAGGGGGGAAAAACCTAATTTGTTCTCTTTCTAGTCCCCATTCAATTTAGATCATAAAGTAAATAGACTTGATCATAACTGTTACTGCTCTGGGCTATGTGGAGCTCATTAATACCATGGCCATAGCAGGAATCATAATATCAGTCCTTCTCATTCATCCAAATAATTATGTGTGCTATGTTTCACTGTGGAGAGGTCATTACAGTAATCTTTCCAGTTTAGGAGATTTCACTCCCAGATCTGCATATGCAAAAGCTTTTCTGTTCAGTGGAAATTGTACATGTGTTGGGAGGAATAAAGAATTGATTATGATCATGGGCACTACCCCTGGCAGATTAAAATGACATCTCACTAACTGTTTGCATTTTCCATATCAGACTCACCTACAGCTTCAGATACTACAGTGAGGTTTTTGTTTGTTGTTTGTTTGCTTGCTTGTTTCGTTTTATGTTCCTTTTTAAATTCTTTTGAAAGAGTTGGTTTAGCAGCTGACCTAAATCAACTGTAGAATGTATTTTTCCCTCTTTATATGAAGCTACTCAAGCAATAGTCAAGCTTATAAGCAGACTCAGCTCACAAAACTTGGACTATTCTGATCCAACCACCTCCCTTGCATCTCCAAACAATTATTTCCTTGCTTTTGGTCTATGTCTGCTTTCACACTATCGTTCCATGTCACATAGATGTCTAACAGTTAGCTACTAGTTTATAAATGAGGGTATTTTTTTCTTTCTGGTAGCACATCCATGTGTCCTACTAAATATAGTTTTCATGTAATTTGTTGAACATAAGATTTGAAGTGGAATGTTACATTGAAAGCTGTGGTTTGCCCATGTTTTTGCATCAATACTCGCTCTTTGCAATGTGATATGCCATTTAGTCACTTGCCTTATTTTTGCATCATATGAGTATAAATGCAGTAAGTTTTTCTTTGAATGGCCAAGGCAGGAGTCCTCATTCCATATCATAGTGAGTTACACCGTATCTGTGATGCTACTCCTCTGCTCAGTGCATTTTTGAGCATGTCCATAACCTTTCTCCTAGATGTTTGACCAGCAGGGCTCTTTAGGCTCAGACAACGTCCAGCACCACTTTGGGAGGGGGGCTCAGGAATCTGAATAGATAGAGGCACTCGTGGTGCATGTTTTTATCTATACCCTGATTTTTTTCACCACCCACCCGGTATAGTCTAAAGATAAAAGACAGAAAACTATGCTAGAAAGAGGCTGTAACAGGGCTGTAAAAGTGAAAGTCCAGGGACCTGATATTACCCAAGAGAAAAGTCGTTGACTATGTGAAAAGGCAAAAAAAAAAAAAAAAAAATATATATATATATATATATATATATATATATATATATAGCATGTGTTTGTAACACCTGACAAACTTCGTGGCCCTTGATATATGTATATATGTATATGTGCATGGACTGTTTCCAGTACACCTTTCAGCCAAAATGATCTACAGTCGCTGAGTTCAAGTACATAACAAGCAAATGTCTAGTGCAGTTCTTGTGTATGTGTATGGGTTGTTGTTTTTTCCCTTTAAAGTTGCTTTGTTTTGTCTTATAAAGGTGAAAATTGTTTGCAAGTGAAGTGAGAAGTTCATAATTCTTTGGCTTTTTTTCATTTTTGAAAAGTTACTCTGGGGAGCTGGTCTGGATGACTCGCTAAACTTGGAAATCCTTATTTTCAGTGTATTGAGTCAAAATGTGTTTATGTGAGCTGTCTGTGAAGGACAAGTTGCTTTGTCATATAGCTGGTTATGAACTAGTAACGTGTTTTGGAAGTCCTACTGATGTTCCTTATTGGGAGAAAAATTCTGCTGGTGTTAACAACTGCTTTTGCTATGCATGGTATCCACATCAGTTGGGAAACAGACCTTGAAAATTGAGTTCAGGGTCATTTAAGACAGGGGCAGTTGAAAGCACAATGCCTCACATGGGACAAAGTTAAAAAAATGCCAAATTCCTATTTGAAAAAAAATCTAGTTATATAAAATAGTAGTATTATGAGTAGAGAAGGAGCTGAATTGGGGTCAATTGGAGACAATATCCACTTTTAACATTACAGTTGTCACCATGAGATAGCATTAGCTGCCCAGGATGCTGCTATTAAAAAAAAAAAAAAAAAAAAAAAGCAAAACAAAACTCATTTATATGTGTGTGTTTTTTAAAGCTAGGATCTGTTAAATGTTTTTACAAATCTGTTTATATTACATTGTTAAAATAAAGTTGGTCTTTGACGAGAGGGAGGATGTCATGGTCAGTTGTCATTTTGCCTTTACAAGGCAACTGGGGTTGGGGGGTGGGGGGAGTGTGCCTCCTTGACATTTTGTTCAAGCTATAGATTCAATGGAGCTATGTCTTGTTTTAAGTTGCTCTGATGCATTGTATTAGGTCTTCAAAAAAGAATAAAGATTGTTTTGAAACTTAAGTTCTAGTCTGAAATTTCCATTCTTTAAGAAATAAGTCTAAAATAGTTCTTGCTCATTGGATTAATAAATGCTGCAACAGTTTCTGTAATCTCCCACCCACCACTTTTATTCTGTTTTTGAAAATTGAGGGCATTATATGTGTGTGTGTGTGTGTGTGTGTGTGTGTGTGTCTTTACAAATAAATTGTAGTGAAGGTACTATATAAAGATACAATGGAGAAGAGAGGGACAGATAAATAACTAGCCGTGGTAACAATAACTAAAAATGTGGTAGTGACAGATCTATTCTTGCTCCTCCCCACGCTCTCTTCTGCATCACGGAAAACTATTCTCAGAATCTCTTGCCTCTGGCTTTTAAGTAGTGAATCTCCCTCATGGCTCCATTTCCTGCCAGACCTGCATTTTCTTTGGTGTCTGAGCAGTACCACTCTCTGAGTAGCAACCGATGGCCTCTGAGTCCTGGCAACCTCCTGCCATTATCCTAGCTCAAGGAGAAGAATCGACATTCTACTATTGTTAAATTTCTGGTATCTCCTACCATATCCCACCTTGGTTTCTGGACCCTTCCATCATCTAAGTCACCAATTCTGCATTAAATTATCTCTATAATAACTAGTAATTTATTGGGTCCTGACTAACCTCTTAATATATCATGTTTTTTTAAAGATTTATTAATAAGTGTAATGGGAGAGAGACAACCAGTGCATCACTTTCAAATATGCAATGCCGAAGACTGAGCTGGAGACCTCGTGCATGAGAATCCATTGCTTTCTCCACCATGCCATCTCCCATGCCACTGAAGTGATTTTTATACATTAAATACTTAAAGTGTCTTCTCTGGCTTTAGTCAGTATTAAGTTAGAAGGTCATATTCCTGTTCTACAGATGAGAAAACTAAAGCATGGGTATTAAAAATGGCATACAGAGTGAAGAACCTATAGTGGTCTTACTCAAGCAGGAGATTTTCATTTCTATGATCTAATAGCCTACCAAAGAAAAATGGTGTAGAGTATTCACGGAAGTTTACAAGTTCTTTTCCTGCTAGGAATCTAACCATGTGGCTCTCAGTTGTTGGGAAGTGCATAAGTAGCTGATAAAGTCAGGAAATGGCATGGGATGTCTAGACCAATGGTTTTCCAAGTGTAAATCTACAACAGGTCTGGAGACTGCAGATCAGTGTAGTTGATTGAGTACTGGCAGTGGCTAAAGAAAAGCAGAAGTGGAATTGTGGCTCACTTTTCTTGCTGATATATTTATTGTCTTCACAGGGGGCTTCACTACTCTGGAAAAAAGTTCATATAGAAAGAGATTGGTGTGTGTTTGGGGTAGGGTGGGGGAAGCCATTCTCCAGTGCCCAGTGGCCCAATGTGAGGCTCAAACCAGGATTAATTATGCATATAGCAAAGCAGGACCTTCTAGGTGAGTTATCTCAAAGGACCTTCCTTGCTGATGGCCTAAATCAACATTTGATAATTCAAAATGGCACCCAAGTTCTTGATCATGTGAAGGGGCATGTGCTTGGAAATCACATTTGACCCATTAATCTAAACACACGACCCTGAATCAGAGCATGACCACCTAAATTTTCTGGGGTGTAATAGGTATGTATAGAATACTAAGTCATGGTACTTATCTGTCCCTTATGTAGTCACTATGTACAAGGACCCATGTTCAGATCCCTGGTCCGCATCTGCAAGGGATGCAAGTGTCTCTGTCTGTCTGTCTGTCTCCTTCCCTCCCAATTTCTGTCTCTATCAAAAAAAGGAGAAAGAAGAAAAATAAAATCACTGGAGGAATGAATTCCTCACGCAAAGCCCTAGCTGTGTCTTCCTTTCTTCATCTCTCCTTCCCCTCTCAATTCCTATCTATCTCTATCCAATAAAATTAAAATAAGCATTTTTTTTAAAAGTCCAATGTAAAAATGGGCAGAGAACCAGAATAGACATTTCCCCAAAGAAGATGCACAGATGGGCAACAGATACAAAAAAAGTTTCCCAGTGTCTCAAATTATCCAGGAGATACAAATCAAAATCACAGTGAAATAGCACCTCACCCATGTTTGAATCATTATCAAAAGATGAGATGATAAATGCTAGCAAGACTAGAGAAGGGAACCCTGGTGTACTGGTGGTATATCACCATAACACTAATGAAGACATTATAGAGATTCTTCAAAAATTAAAAACAGTACATCCAGGAGGTAATTTAAAATGGTCCTGGGCTCACTTCCCACCATGGATTTATATATATATATAGTTGTATATGGAACAGTTCTTTCTGTAAAAAGATCTAAGACCAAACTGAAGAATCCCTGCACGAGACAAAAGGGCCACCCCAATAAGGGATTCAAAGGCAGAGAGAGTCTTTCCAAGGAATTCAGTGCAAACACTGCCACCCACAATTAGGAGTGGTTTCACAGATAAGAACTGAAGTGGGAATGGACCATGCCTCATATCAAGCACTCCAAATCATGGGACTTGCAGTAGAGGTTAATAACTCCTCTGGAACATGTAGCTTTGAAGAGCAATGAGGCTTGTAACTCGACCCAAGTGGTAGTCTTAAAGGATAAGCTTTGGAAGTATAAAAGTGACAATTTGAAAACCACCTGAGAGGCCATGTAGTGATGCATCTGGTAGAGAGCACACACTACCATGTACAAGGACCAGGGTTCAAGCCCCCAGTCCCCATTCCCAGGGGAGATGTTTTATGAGAGGTGAAACAGTTCTGCAAGTGTTTCCCTCTCTCCCCCTTTCTTCTTTATCAATAAGGGGGGGGGGGGATGGGTGACCATCAGGAGCAATGAATTCCTCATTCAAGGATAAAGTCCTGTGATAACCCTAGAGGCAATTAAACCACCTGAGTCATCCATGAAGGAACTTGCTAATCTTAAAGGGTCTAAGAGTAGGCTGGTGAGATAGCTCACTTGCATAGTGTACTGCTTTGCCATGTGCAAGACCCAGGTTTGAGGCCATCTCCACAGCACTGAAGGAAGCTTTGGTGCTGTGGTCTCTTTCGCTCTTTCCTTTTGTCTCTCTGTCTCTATCTGGAGATGGAGGAGGAGGAAGAGGAGGAAGAGGAAGGAGGAGGAGCAAAATCTAGCAGGAAGACAAGTATCCATGGGAACTCTTCTAATGAACAACTCAAGTTAGTTTATTAATTGTTTAATATGCAGTATATTTACAGTATACATGAATTTCTCATGCCGTTATTGCCTCCCTTGAGACTGACCATATCGTCCTATTTGTGGATTGGTATCCCACTGACTCAAAAGGTGGCATTAATTTCTAACCTCCTACTATGGTCACAGGTGGATACCTGACCAAAGTACAAGAAGCTGGAGGCTAGGCAGCATGGTAATTACACAAATGATTTCCATGCTGAGGTTCCAAGATCTTATGTTCAGTTCCCATTACCACCTTAAGTCAGAGCTGAGCAAGGAGTAAAAATGTAGAATTTAGAAAAAAAAATAAGTTGCAAACAACTTTTCAAAAATGTCATATATATATATAGGATATATCTGAACTGTATGGCAACCAAAAGCCAAATTCCTATAATAGCAACACTAAAGAAAGTGTAGAATGTATATCAATATAATTATAAGGAATGGCATTACATTACATTATAAGAGAGAAGGAGAAGGAGCACAGAGGCACTTTGAAAACAGCCAGAAATCAAATAATAAAAATGAATGTATAGTTACTAGAACTATCTTTTAAATGTAAATGGATGATTCTCCGATCAAACAAACAAACAAACAAAATATTTGTCCATATGCTCCCTGTAAGAAATTAGCTCAGATGTAAAGACACACAACAGATGGAAAGTAAAGGGATGGAGAAAATAGTCCATGCAAATCAAAATAGAAAGGTGGTGTAGCCACAATTATCAGACAGATTATACTTTAAAACAAGGTCTAGAATGACAAACAAAGAAAGGCATTATATAGTAATGAATAGATCAATCCAACAAGAGAATGTAATAGTTATAAACGTATAACTTTTTTTTCTGTTTGTAACAGACTAGCTTTCCTCATGTCTTCTTTTCTTTTCAATGCTACAATGAACATGGGAGAAAAGTTATTCCCTTGACACAGCATTTTTGTTTCTTTCTGATATGTTCCAAGAAGTGGAATATCTGATCATATCATAACTCTAGGTTTTTATTGCAGTGCAATTAAAATGCTACAGTAATTCACCTTTACTAATAATTCATATTAACAAGTTAATTCAACAATATATTAAAATTAGCATTTACCATTACAAAGTGGGATGTATTCTAGGGAGTCGGGGGGTAGTGCAGCGGGTTAAGCGCAGGTGGCGCAAAGCACAAGGACCGGCATAAGGATCCTGGTTTGAGCCCCCGGCTCCCCACCTGTAGGGTAGTCGAGTCATAGGCAGTAAAGCAGGTCTGCAGGTGTCAATCTTTCTCTCCCCCTCTCTGTCTTCCCCTCCTCTCTCCACTTCTCTCTGTCCTATCCAACAGCATCAATAATAACAATAATAATAACTAGAAAAATAAAACAAGTGCAACAAAAAGGGAATAAATAAATATTAAAAAATAATAAAAACAAAGTGGGACGTATTCTAGAGATGTAGGGATGATTAAACACAAAACAACATACTATATTAACAAAATAAAGAATAACAATCAAATGATAGTCTCAACAAATAGCAAAGAAGCATTTGATTATATTTAAGATACATTTATTCTAAAATTCTGTTAAAATTAATGTGGAGGGAAAACACAGCACTATAAAGGCATTTATGGCAAATCCATAGTTAACATTTTACTGGATGGTAAAAAAAAAAAAAAGTAAGGGCTTTCACTAAAATCAGGAACAAAAATTGGATGCCCACTCTCACTACTTTCATTAAACATAGTTGTAGAAGTTCTAGCCAGAAAAATTAAGCATAAAGGAAGGAAGAAATGAAGGAAGGAAGGAAGGAAGGAAAGAGAGAGTGAAGGGGAGGGAGAGAGAGAGAAAGAACGAAGGAAAGACAAGTTATAGAAACTGAAAAGAAAGAGGTTAAGACTTTATTTTCAGATGACATGGTTTTATACATAGAAAACTGTAAAAATTCCACACCTACACTATTAGAATAGAGGAAAGAATACTGAGGAATAAATTTACTAAGATGAAAGACTTATGAACCAAAAACTATTAAGGCATTATCGAAAGAAATTAAAGAAGACACAAAGAACAGAAAAACATTCTGTGCCTCTGAACTAAAAGAGTTAACATTGTTAAAATGGCCATTTTACCTAAAGCTTTATATAGATTTACTGAAATGCCTATCAAAATGTCAGTGACATTTTAAACAGAAGTAGTAGAATAAAAAAATCTAAATTGTGGGGAAAAAACAGAAAAAAGTTATGGAATAACCAATGCAATAGAGAAAATAGAATAAAAACTGAAGGTGCCACACCCTCTTCAAACTATATTACACTTTGACAGTAATCAAAACAGTATGGTGTCAGAATAAAAACACACACTAAGTTTAATGGAACAAACTTGAGCCCAGAATTAAATCAATACGTATATGGACAGTCAATTCATGGCAAAAAAAAAAAAAAAAAAAAATCGGACCTTGCGGGAAGATGGCGGACTGAGAAGCTGCTAACAGCGAGTGCTCTGATCGCATCGTCGGCAAAGGTAGGATTTTCTGCCTTTAGCAGGCCAGTCAATAAGGGGTGACACCAAAGAGGTGATTATAATTTAATTTGGGTTAAGAATTAGAGTTAAGGTGACACGGACTAGCGGGGCTCCAGACTTCCCAGGCGGCGCCGGGCAAGGCGAGTGCGCCGGGCATTGTCCTCTGCCCGGGAAGGCGGCTCCTCCGCCGGTTGCAGAGCACGGCAGGCAGAGGACCCGGAGAGAGCACTTTATCTCGGGGGCTTTCTCTTGGGAGTCTCCAGGGTCCACCACGACCCTGAGGGCGGATCCAAAGACTTCTTGAGTATAGCTCTCATTGGATCAAAGGACTTGGAGCTAGTTTTCATTTTCGAGAAATCCTTTAAAAAAGTCTGGAGGGGGGGGGGTTTCGCGGAAGATGGCAGACGGAGAAGCTGCTAGCCTCTGAGCTCCGAACACACTCCCCTGGAGACAATAGGATTTTCTGCCTGTAGCAGGCCAGCCAATAAGGTGTCCTTAGACACCAAGGAGGTGACTATAACTTAATTTGGGTTAAGAATTAGAGTAGGGGAAAAAAATTCTTCTTTCTTCCTTTTAATTTTCAAGCATACATCCTTCCCGCCGCCCCCCCCCCCATAAGCAGTCCCTGGGACCAGCTCCTAGCAGGATACCCCATACCACCAAACAGGGTGTTTTTTTGTTTTTTTTTTTAATTCACTGATACACATTTGGGAAGTTCCTTGCACTGTTCTTTAATTACAACTCTTCTTCTTATATTCTCCCTTTTCCCTCTCTTATCTCTCTCTCTCTCTCTTTTTTTTTAATCTTGTCATACACTTCTTTCTTCTTTCCCTTTCTGAATTTGTGAATTACTTTGGGGAAGAAATCTGACTCAGAGTGGACTCTCTATGTGTGTATCTCTGCTCTAGTTCCCTTTCCCCTCTTGTTACCCCTAGAATATACACTGGATAGTAGATTTGCATAACTGTCTATTCTTGCTATCCTCTCTTTCTTTTCTCTTTCTTCACTGGGATTTGGTTACTATTTTTTCACGGACTGGAGAAATTGGCTAACTGGTAACGATTAAACTACTTCAATACTTACTTCAGTTGCTACTGTAATTCCGGAGGTTGGTGAGTGCAATTGTCATAAAGGTATTTAGTACAGTGTTACTTGTACTCAAGACACAACAACTGAGGAACAACAGAGCATAAAAAAAGAGAGAGAAACACATAAATAAAAAAAATGGGTAGATTAAAAACAAATAAAACTGCTACCCCAATGAATGAAGACAAGAGCCCAGAAGAAACTACAAATCAGTCAGAAGTAACCATAGATAAGAAAAGTATGCAAGCAGTAATAAACTTATTAACCACAGAAATGAAAACAACATTGGAGGAAAGGAATGGCAGTATTAGGGAAACAACAGTTGAGACCCCCAAGGAAAATACTGATTATCTTGAGGCAATTAGAGAACTGAAAGCTGAAATAGCTGTAATGAAGAAAGAAGCTGAGGCAAGGGAAAGCAGACTAACAGAAGCAGAAAACAGAATTAGTCAGACAGAGGATGAGTTAGAGAAAACTAAGAAAGAGGTGAAAGAGCTTAAAAAGAGATTGAGAGACACTGAAAACAACAACAGAGACATATGGGATGATATCAAAAGAAGTAACATTCGTATAATTGGCCTGCCAGAGGAAGAAAGAGAGGAAGGGGAAGCAAACATTCTAGAGGAAATAATAGAAGAAAACTTCCCAGACCTGAATAACAGAAAGGATATCAAGGTTCAAGAGGCCCAGAGAGTTCCAAACAGAATCAACCCAGACCTGAAGACACCAGGACACATCATAGTCACAATGAGAAGTAAGGATAAAGTAAGGATCCTAAAGGCTGCAAGAAAGAAACAAAAAGTCACATACAGGGGAAAACCCATAAGATTATCTGCAGATTTCTCCACTCAAACTCTAAAAGCCAGAAGGGAGTGGCAAGGTATCTATCGAGCCCTGAATGAAAAAGGGTTTCAACCAAGGATAATATATCCTGCTAGACTTTCATTCAAGCTAGATGGAGGGATCAAAACCTTCTTAGACAAACAACAGTTAAAGGAGGCAACCATCACCAAGCCGGCCCTGAAAGAGGTACTAAAAGACCTCTTATAAACAAGAACATCACTATAGTATTGCAATATATCAGAGTAAACAAATTGTTTTTTAGAACAATGGCACTACAATACATTAAATCCATAATATCAATAAATGTCAATGGTTTAAACTCACCCATCAAAAGGCACAGGGTGGGGGGATGGATCAGAAAACATAACCCAACCATATGCTGCTTGCAAGAATCCCATCTGTCACAACAAGATAAACACAGACTTAAAGTGAAAGGATGGAAAACTATCTAACAGGCTAACGGACCACAAAAAAGGGCAGAAACAGCCATTCTCATCTCAGACACGATAGATTTTAAATTTAATAAAGTAATAAAAGATAGGCAAGGACATTACATAATGATTAGAGGATCAATCAGCCAAGAAGACTTAACAATTATTGACATCTATGCACCCAACGAGGGACCATCTAAATACATTAAGCATACTGAAAGAATTTCAAAAATACATCAATAGTAATACAATAATAGTGGGAGACTTCAATACCCCACTCTCACACTTAGATCAACAAAGCAGAAAACCAATAAAGATACAAGAGAATTGAATGAAGAGATTGACAGACTAGACCTCTTGGACATTTTCAGACTCCTCCACTCCAAAAAACTGGAATACATCTTCTTTTCAAATCCACATAACACATACTCAAGGATAGACCACATGTTAGGCCACAAAGACAGCATCAATAAATTCAAGAGCATTGAAATCATCCCAAGTATCTTCTCAGACCACAGTGGAGTAAAACTAACATTTAACAACAAACGGAAAATTATTAAAAGACATAGAATTTGGAAACTAAACAACATGCTCCTTAAGAACCACTGGGTCAGAGACTCACTCAAACAGGAAATTCAAATGTTCCTGGAAACTAATGAAAATGAAGACACAACCTATCAAAATATTTGGGACACAACTAAAGCAGTACTGAGAGGGAAACTTATAGCCATACAATCACATATTAAACACCAAGAAGAAGCCCAAATGAACGACCTTACTGCACACCTCAAGGACGTAGAGGAAGAGGAACAAAGGAACCCTAAAGCAACCAGAAGGACAGAAATCACTAAAGTTAGAGCAGAAATAAACAACATCGAAAATAAAAGAACCATACAAAAGATCAATGAAGCCAAATGTTGGTTCTTTGAAAGATTAAACAAAATTGACAAAGCCCTAGCCAGACTCACCAAACAAAAAATAGAGAAGACTCAAATTAATAGAATTGTAAACGATGCAGGAGATATCACAACTGACACCACAGAAATCCAGAGAATCCTGCGAAACTTCTATAAAGAACTATATGCCACCAAGCTAGAGAATCTGGAAGAAATGGAACAATTCCTAGAAACCTATGCACTTCCAAAACTGAACCAAGAAGAACTACAAAATCTAAATGCACCAATCACAGACAAAGAAATTGAAACCGTTATTAAGAATCTCCCCAACAACAAAAGTCCTGGACCAGATGGCTTCACAAACGAATTCTACAAAACTTTCAGGAAACAGTTAATACCCATACGTCTTAAGCTATTCCATAAGATTGAAGAAACAGGAATACTCCCTTCCACCTTTTATGAAGCCAACATCACCCTGATACCAAAAGCTGATAGGGACAGAACAAAAAAGGAAAACTACAGACCAATATCTCTGATGAACATAGATGCCAAAATATTAAACAAGATCTTGGCCAACCGGATACAGCAACACATCAAAAAGATTGTTCATCATGACCAAGTGGGATTCATCCCAGGAATGCAAGGCTGGTTCAACATCCGTAAGTCAATCAATGTCATTCACCACATCAATAAAAGCAAAGCCAAAAACCACATGATTATCTCAATAGATGCAGAGAAAGCCTTTGACAAAATCCAACACCCATTCATGCTCAAAACTCTAAAAAAAGGGGAATAGATGGGAAATTCCTCAAGATAGTGGAGTCTATATATAGCAAACCTACAGCCAACATCATACTTAAGGGACAGAAGCTGAAAGCATTCCCCCTCAGATCGGGGACTAGACAGGGCTGTCCACTGTCACCGTTACTCTTCAACATAGTATTGGAAGTTCTTGCCATAGCAATCAGGCAAGAGAAAGAAATCAAAGGGATACAGATTGGAAGGGAAGAAGTCAAGCTCTCACTATTTGCAGATGATATGATAGTATACATAGACCTAAAGAATCCAGTAGAAAATTACTGGAAGTTATTAGGCAATATAGCAAGGTATCAGGCTACAAAATCAATGTACAAAAATCAGTGGCATTTCTTTATGCAAACACTAAATCTGAAGAAGAAGATATCCAGAAATCACTCCCATTTACTGTTTCAGCAAAATCAATCAAATACCTAGGAATAAAGTTGACCAAAGAAGTTAAAGACTTGTATACTGAAAACTATGAGTCGCTACTCAAGGAGATAGAAACTGATACCAAGAAATGGAAAGATATCCCATGCTCATGGATTAGAAGAATAAATATCATCAAAATGAATATTCTCCCCAGAGCCATATACAAATTTAATGCAATACCCATCAAAGTTCCACCAAGCTTCTTTAAGAGAATAGAACAAACACTACAATCATTTATCTGGAACCTGAAAACACCTAGAATTGCCAAAACCATCTTAAGGAAAAGAAACAGAAATGGAGGCATCACACTCCCAGACCTTAAACAATATTATAAAGCCAGCATCATCAAAACAGCATGGTACTGGAACAAAAATAGGCACACAGACCAGTGGAACAGAATTGAAAGCCCAGAAGTAAATCCCAACACCTATGGGCATCTAGTCTTTGATAAGGGGGCCCAAAGGATTAAATGGAAAAAGAAGGCTCTCTTCAATAAATGGTGCTGGGAAAACTGGGTTGAAACATGCAGAAGAATGAAATTGAACCACTTTATCTCACCAGAAACAAAAATCAACTCCAAATGGATCAAAGACCTAGATGTCAGACCAGAAACAATCAAATACTTAGAGGAAAACATTGGTAAAACACTTTCCCACATACACCTCAAGGACATCTTTGATGAATCAAATCCAATTGCAAGGAAGACTAAAGCAGAAACAAACCAATGGGACTACATCAAATTGAAAAGCTTATGCACATCCAAAGAAACTATTAAACAAACAGAGAGACCCCTCACAGAATGGGAGAAGATCTTCACATGCCAGACATCAGACAAGAAACTAATCACCAAAATATATAAAGAGCTCAGCAAACTTAGCCGCAAAAAAGCAAATGACCCCATCCATAATGGGCCGAGGAAATGAACAAAACATTCACCACAGAGGAGATCCAAAAGGCTAACAAACATATGAAAAACTGCTCTAGGTCACTGATTGTCAGAGAAATGCAAATTAAGACAACACTAAGATACTACCTCACTCCTGTAAGAATGGCATACATCAAAAAGGACAGCAGCAACAAATGCTGGAGAGGATGTGGGGACAGAGGAACCCTTTTACATTGCTGGTGGGAATGTAAATTGGTCCAGCCTCTGTGGAGAGCAGTCTGGAAAACTCTCAGAAGGCTAGACATGGACCTTCCATATGACCCAGTAATTCCTCTCCTGGGGTTATACCCCAAGGACTCCATAACACCCAACCAAAAAGAGGTGTGTACTCCTATGTTCATAGCAGCACAATTCATAATAGCTAAAACCTGGAAGCAACCCAGGTGCCCAACAACAGATGAGTGGCTGAGAAAGCTGTAGTATATATACACAATGGAATACTATGCAGCTATCAAGAACAATGCACCCACCTTCTCTGACCCATCTTGGACAGAGCTAGAAGGAATTATGTTAAGTGAACTAAGCCAGAAAGATAAACATGAGTATGGGATGATCCCACTCATCAACAGAAGCTGACTAAGAAGATCTGAAAGGGAAACTAAAAGCAGGACCTGATCAAATTGTAAGTAGGGCACCAAAGTAAAAACCCAGTGGTGAGGGGTAGACATGTAGCTTCCTGGGCCAGTGGGGGGTGGGAGTGGGCGGGAGGGATGGGTCACAGTCCTTTGGTGGTGGGAATGGTGTTTATGTACACTCCTAGCAAAATGTAGACATATAAATCAGTAGTTAATTAATATGAGAGGGGGAAATCAATTGTATGTCTCAAAGTTTCTCAAAACACAAACTGAATCTTTTTAATATATAGGCTATGTATTTGTTATGCGGACTCTCTCAAAAGCCTAGACCAAGTAGATTAGAAGCATCCAATAGCACAGCTATATACAAGATACTGGGTATTGTACAGCAAACCATAACAAAGGGACTTTTCAAAGTTAACCCAATTAATAAATAATGTGATGATAATATTAACTATCGATTGTCTTTTTGAACCCTAAGACAGCAGGAACCTCACATCTTCACTATAGAGCCCCTACTTCCCCCAGTCCTGGAACCCTTGGATAGGGCCCACTTTCCCATATGCATCTCCCAATCCAAACCAAATAATATTGCATCCGCCGATCACAACCTAACCAAAGCAACGATTGCCACCTCAACATGCTTCACCTCAGACTGTATCCAGAGACTTCACGCGTGGAATAACAACCCTTCAACTTCATTACTCGGGTGAGACCTTTCCTTTTATAGTACACTCTAATTTCATCTCAGGTAGTTCACTTTCTAACAATGTCCCATAATCTAGATATACACCAGTTTCTGTGAGAGAGAGCTTATGTGCACACGTATCCATAAACTACTGCAAAATATATACCTGAAAGCGGAAGTACACTAGAGTTTGCAGTGAGTACCTCCCTAACCCTTCCTCTCCACTATTCCAAGCTTGGGATCCATGATTGCTCAACAAATTGTTTGGCTTCATATGTTAACTCTCTTTTCAATCACCAGGTTCCAGATGCCACCAGGATGCTGGCTAGGCTCCCCTGGATTGAATACCCCACCAATATGTCCTGGAGCTCAGCTTCCCCAGAGACACACCTTACTAGGGAAAGAGAGAGGCAGACTGGGAGTATGGACCAACCAGTCAACGCCCATGTTCAGCGGGGAAGCAATTACAGAAGCCAGACCTTCTACCTTCTGCAACCCTCAACGACCCTGGGTCCATGCTCCCAGAGGGCTAGAGAATGGGAAAGCTACCATGGGAGGGGGTGGGTTATGGGGATTGGGTGGTGGGAATTGTGTGGAGTTGTACCCCTCCTACCTTATGTTTTTGTTCAGTAATCCTTTCTTAAATAAAAAATTTAAAAAAAAATCAGAAAGTAAAATGGATAATGAGAATTCTCTTCAATACATAGTGGTAAGAAAACTAACAACCTAATGCAAGCATATTAAATTAAACAACTATCTTATATCAGATACATAAAAATTAATTTAGTTTTGAGATAAAACCTGAGAGAAAAAAAAAGAAAAAACTTGGTAGAAAATATAGGTGATTGGGAGTCAGGTGGTAGTGCAGAGGGGTAAGTGTATGTGGTGCAAAGTGCAAGGACCAGTGTGAGGATACTGGTTCGAGCCCCCGGCTCCCCACCTGCAGGGGAGTCACTTCACAGGCGGTGAAGCAGGTCTGCAGGTGTCTATCTTTCTCTCCTCCTCTCTGTCTTCCCCTCCTCTCTCCATTTCTCTCTGTCCTATCCAACAACAACAATAATAACTACAACAACAATAAAACAACAAGGACAACAAAATGGAATAAAGAAATAAATATGTTTTATAAAGACTTAATAAAATAAAAGAAAGAAAATATAGGTGATTAACTCTTTAACATTGACCATAGTGATGTCTTTGTAGATGTATCTTCACTGGTGAGGAAAACAGAAGTCAAAATAAATAATCAGGATTATATCACACTAAAAACAATTGCATAAATACTGGAATCAAAAGGCAATCTATTAAATAATATGAAGCATTTGAAAATCATATATCAGACAAAAGGTTACTATCTAAAATATGTAAGTAAATGATACAATTTAGGAATGAACAAATGACACATTAAAAATAGACAGAAAATATATATATTGCATCAAAGAAGATTTCAGTCAACAAATATATGACAAAATGTTCTTTTTCACTTATCATTCAGGAAATACAAATCAAAACTATTGCTATAATGAGGTATAACCTCATACCTGTTAGAAATGGTTATTATCAAAATATAAGCAACAACTAGTGTCAGCAAGGAATTGAGGAATGGGAACACCCATGTACTACTGGTGGAAATATTAATTAGAGAAATCACTATGGAAAACAGTACAAAAGTCCCTCAAAGGTTAAAAATAGAACTGCTAGGTTATCCACAATGTCCAGCTTTGATTATTAACCTGAGGATTATGAAAACACTGATTTGAAAAGATATATGCACCCCTATGTTCTATACACTACTACTTACAATAGTTAAGATTTATAAGTTATCAGATGAGTGGATAAATATGAAGTGATATATGTGTGTATATGTGTACACAAATATATCAATAATATTCAGATATAAAAATATCAAATTTTTCCATTTGAAACAACATGGATGAAACTTGAAGGGGTTATGCTAAGTGAAGTAAGGCATATGAAAGATATATTACTGTATGATTTCACTCATCCATGGAAGATAAAGTAAATGAAAAAAGGGGAGAAGCAATAGCCCTAGATTCTGAAACAGAATAGTGCTAGACATAGGGTGAAGTACTATAGAGAGAGGTAAGTAGGTTTCATTTGAGTTAGAAGGAGTTAATTAGAAGGTGGTGGCTAGAAACTAGGCCTTTGGTGGCAGACGTATTGTGGCATATATAGAGAGAGCAAGTTGTGAAGTTGTATGCCTGAAATTTATACTATTCATATTTGTTATTTCAAAAAATGGTGGAAAAATTGGCTACCAGAGGTACTGATGGATAGGGATAAAGTGGGAGGGAATTGAACAAGTGTAGATGAACATTTCTAGTTATAAAACAATTACTAAGGATGTAATTTTCAACATGATGACTATTTAGCACCAATATATCAGAAAATTGGGAAGAGGGTAACTCTAAGAAATCCTATTTTTCCTTTTATATCTATATAAGATGGTTTATGTTAACTGAGTTTAAATTTATGCAATTCTATTAGTCAATTATATCTCAATAAAAGTGGAAAAGAATAATCCTGTTTCACTAAGTTTACAAAGATATAATTGATGGCCCAACATCCAAACTTTAGATAATAATCTCCAGAGAAAGCCTTTCTTATCTCCAGCTTGGTATTAATGTCATAAATCAGTTTAACAGAAAACTGCTGAGATGCTTTTGGGGCAGAAAAATGGATTAATGAGCAATCATCAACATGCTTATCTGCATTTTGCCTTCCAGAAAGAAATTTAGAAATTCCCTGCTATTTGTAGCACTCAATCACAACAGTCTGAAGCCTGACCTCAGGCTTAACTTGTCATTAAGTGAAAAGATCTTAGAGCTGTACCTGGCTTGAAACATGTAAAAATTTGACCTATAATAGTGCAGTAAGACAGTCAACCTCTAACTATCACCACTCATCACATTAAGAGCAAAGTTACAGGATAGTTCAATTCATCAACAAAACTGCTCATTAAATTTATAAGCTATGGAAAATTACCATATGTTCAATGACTATCCTACTGAAATCAATTTATTTATGAAGCTCTCTTTCCATATCTCAATAATTTATAGACTAAACTCTGTTGAGCCAAGAGATATGGATAAATTCACTACAAAAGAGAAAATATGCTGGTCACTTTGTTTTGTACGTACTGTCATTGTAATAAAGGGTCTGCGATACACCAGACCAAGCAAGCTTTATCCCAGGCATGCAAGACTGGTTCAACACATATAAAGCAATGAATACCATATCAACAAAAGGAAAACCAAAAATTACATAATCATTTCAATACCTGCAGAAAAAGTCTTTGAAAAGATCCAATACCTATTCATGATAAAACAAAAACAAACAAAAAAACCCAACCAGGAATAGATGGGAAATTCCTCAAACTCTTCGAGTCAATATACAGCAAACCTACAGCCAACATCATGCTCAATGATGAGAAGCCAAAAGCTCTTCCTCTCTGATCAGGAAGGCAGGGCTGCCCACTCTCATCATTATCATTCAATATAGTGTCAGAAGTCCTCACCATAGCAATCAGGCAAGAGAAAAGAGTTAAATTCATTTAGATAGGAAATGAAGAAATTAAACTTATACTATTTGCAGATTATATGATTCCATATATAGAAAACCCTAAAGATTCCAGTAAACAAACAAACAAAAAATCCCTGAATATTCCAGAAAAAAATTCCAAAAATACAGTAAAGTATCAGGCTACAAAATCAATATACAAAAATCAGTTTCATTCCTCAATGTAAACACTAAATTAGTAGACATCGAGAAATCCATCCCCTGTATTATAGCAGAAAAATCCATCAAATATTTAGGAATAAAGTTAACAAAGGATGTAAAGGAGTTGTATACTGAAAACTATAAATTTGTTCAAGGAAATTGTATGAGAAATGGAAATATATTCCATGCTCATGGGTATAAAGAATTAACATCAAAATGACTATCCTATTCAGAGCCATAAACAGATTGAACACTACCTCCATCAAGATATCACCAAATTTCTTCAAAGAGAGAACAGAATCTAAAAAAAAAAACATGTGAAATCAAAAAATTCCCTATGATTACCAAATCAATCTTGAAGAAAAAGAACAAGATAAGAGGCATCACACTTACTGACCTCAAACTATACTACAGAGCTGCTATAATCAAAACACCCTGTTACTAGAACCAAAACAAACACAGAGATTAGTGGAACAGAATTGAAAATCCAGAATTAGGTCCCTATATTTATGGGCAACTCATTTTTGACAAAGAGGCCCAGAATTAAGTGAAGAAAAAAAGTCTCTTCAAGTGATTCTGAGAAAACTGGGGTGAGACATGCAAAGGAATGAAATTGAACCACCACATATCACCAAGCACAAAAGTCAGTTCCAAGTGGGTCAAAGACATGGACATAAGGCCAGAAACTATCACATACTTAGAAGAAAGCGCTGGCAGACACTTCAGGACCTATGCTTCAAAAAGATCTTCAGACATTCAAACCCAATAGGAAAGAAAACAAAAATAAATCAATTGGACTACATCAAACTGAAAAGTATGACCAAACATGGTTGTCTATGTATGCCCATGTTCATAACAGCATAAATTTGTAATTACCAAAATTTGGAAGCAACCCAAATGTCCAATGACAGATGAGTGGCTAAAAAACCTGTAGTATATAGAAACAGTGGAATACCATCTGTTAAAAACAAGGAAGTCATCTCCTTTGTGTCATCTTGTATGAAAGTGGAAGACATTATGTTAGGTCAGATAAGCCAAAAACAGAAGGAATAATACAGAATGATCTTACTTATAAGTGGGACCTAATAATTAGAAACGGAGGAAAAAATCAAAATGAAACATGAACTAGCATGGTGTACTGCATAAGGAACTCTGGAGAAAGAGGGGTTGGGGTTTGGAAGTGAACTGTGGGGGTCAGGTGCATAATAAAATTATATGCATGTGACAATGACTGCACTCTAAAACATTAACCCCTTCAATAAAAAAGGTAAAAAAAAAAATAAAAAGGGGCAGGGGTCTTGTGCCAAATGATTTGAGCTGTAAATTGTTTTATTGAGAAGTAGTAGTGATCTTTTTCCCTGGGCCAGAGAAGATGAAATGTCTGATGATGGCTTATTGAACCATTCAACAAGGTTTTATTTATTTATTTAAAGTAGTCTTTTTAAAAAAGTCATGGGACCCTTAGAATATACCTATTTTAATAGACCCACTAGCTTTTTCCACAAGGTAGACCCCAAATCTCATCTGCTATATCCTTGCCTTTAGGTTCCTAATTATTTAAACAGTTTGTTCTGCTTTATATCTTAATGCTTTTTCAGTCACCAAGTTGCAGATGCTGCCAATGATGTCATCCTGACTTCCCTGGGCAAACAACCTCATCAGTATACCCTAGACCCCCACCTCTCCAGAGCCCTGCCCCAATAGGGAAAGAAAGAGGCAGGCTGGGAGTAATGATCGATCTGCCAATGACCATGTACAGTGGAGAAGCAGTTATAGAAGCCAGACCTTCTACCTTCTGCACCCCATAATGACCCTGAGTCCATACTCCTAGAAGGATAAAAAAACAGGAAAGCTTCTGGTGGAGGGGATGGAATATAGAACTTTGGTGGTGAGAATTATATGGAATTATAACCCTCTTATCCTATGGCCATGTTGATCATTATTAAATCAATAAAGAAGTTGTTTGATTTAACTTGATAGGGAAGAGAAAAATAGAGAAGGGAAAGGCAGTGAAGGAAAGATAAAGGGAGATACAGCACTGCTCTGCTGCTCTGAGGTGGGGATTAGGAGGTTGAACCCAGCTCCTTGTGCCTGGTTACACATGGTGCATCACTACCCAGCCCCTCAACAAAGTTTTATTATACCCAATGTAGAGAATTGGGGATAATTAGGAATGATGACTTTCTATACTCGCTACATGATAGAAAACCTTCATAGAACTTGACTTCCCCCAAATTTTGCAGCCATCCTTTGAGCCTATATCCACAGTAGATTGAACTCATGAATGCAGAGCTGTTAAAAAAAAAAAATCTGTATTTTGGTCTAGGGAGGTGGCTCAATGGGTAGAGTGTATTTTTTAAATTGTGTTCATACTTAATTTTTAAAAATTTTATTTATAAAATGGAAACACTGACAAGACCATAGGATAAGAAGGGTACAATTCCCACCACCAGACCTCGATATTCCATCCACTTCCCTGATGGTGTTCCTATTCTTTAGGAATAGGAACACCATCGAGTATGGATCAGGGGTCATTGTGGGGTGCAGAAGGTGGAAGGTCTGGCTTCTGTAACTGCTTCCCCACTTAACATGGGCATTGACAGGTCAATCCATACTCCCAGCCTGTCTCTCTTTTTTCCTAGTGGGGCAGGGATCTGGGGAAGCAGGGCTCCTGGACACATTGGTGGGGTTGTCTGTCCACGGAATTCAGGTTGACATCATAGTAGCATCTGGAACCTGGTGGCTGAAAAAGGAGTTAACATATAAAGCCACACAAATTGTTGATTAATCATGAACCTAAAGGTTGGAATATTGCAGGTTAAGATTTGGGGGTCTCTGTTTTGGAAATGGCTAGTAGGTCTATTATTAGGTATACTCCAAAGAGCCCATGACTTTATTAGTTTTTGTCTGAGCCTGACATCTAATATGCAGGTAGACCCAAGTTATTGTTTGAGGAGATCATGTCATGGCTGGAAAAAGGGCTAGAAAGCTGGATCAGGCAAGAGAGTGGCTCCCAAATATGAGAAAAGTGTATAAATATTGTTGACTATAAGCCCCATAGATTTGATCTGGGGCCCATATTCAGCATAGGAGCCTATGTAACCTCTGCATTCCTATGGGTCTGAGCTCACATTCTGTGGTCATGAGTAGGAACATTTCAAGCTGCACCAATTTCAGGACCCATCCTTCTCAGGTGGTAGATATAGTATATTATCCAACCCCGCTTCGGAGGATGGAACATTCTGGGTATAATGTATTTTTTGTGTGTATGAAGACTGATGTTTCACCCTCTAGCTCCAATATGATCAAAATGCTGCTTCAATCTCAAAATCTTTCCTCTTTCATCAAATACATAAATGTTTACAGGGAAAAATATGAGCCTTAATATATGTTGTTACTTCAAACATATTTTGTTCAAGGTTCAACTGTATTACGTGTGGACCACTGTACTTCCTATGGGATTTCAAGTAAGACAGGTGGCTATCTTCAGAGATTGTTGTCTGTTTGAAGACACTCTTAAACATCCCTCCTAACAAGAGATATACAAGGAGTAGATAGTAAGCTTAAAGAAGCTAGAAGGAAATGTTAGGCAAATCTTCAGAGATGGGATGGCTGCTTAAAATGTTACCTAGTTTAGCAAAACAACCTCATCTAGTCTCATCTCTTCCTTGTCTTAGGTTAGTTAGCCATCACAGAATATCATAGAGATGGTAGCTTATAAGCAGTAGATCTCTCACAGTTCTGGAGGCTGGAAAGTTGAAGGTCAGGATGATGGCAAGATAGACCTAGGGATCCTTATCTTGGCTATTGTGTGTTGGCTTGAACTCTTCTCTGTAGCTGATCATGTGCCTGTGAGTATGTATGTCCTCAGACATGCTAACATGCATGGGGATGGGGTAGGCTCTGGGATGTCTCTTCTTAGTGCTCTGATCTCATCATGATGACTGGTTTTCCTTACCTCACCTAATCACCTCCAAGGATCTCACTCCCTCAGACATTACACTGAGGTGCAGGACCATACCATATGGATTTTCAGAAAAACAACATTATTGTTTGTTTGTTTTAGCCATAACACTTATCAGCTCAGACTTATGGTGGTGCAAGGGATTAAGTCTGGTTCTGAGAGACTCAGACTCTTGCATAGCCCTTATGCTATCTCCCCCACCAAAGAACAATATTCCTATAACATTTTTTTTTTGTCAGTGTTTGTGGGAATAAGTATCGCTGAAGCTAGGCTATTTCTCTAGTTTAATCACTTTTTGAGGCAAAGTATCTGTTTCTCTAAGTATTACCACAGACATAATATTATAAATTCTCTAAAGCTTAATTCCTATCTGTATGTCCCACATAGCAGGTCCAGTAGTTGATACCACACTCTCCACTATAGGCAGGCCAATGTCTCCCTGTGCATCGACAGGTGATGAAGCCTCACCTGACTGTTTTTGTGTCAAATGTGACTTGCATGTAAGTTGTGTCTAATCTTTTTGTCTGAATTAGACATTCTCAACTATGGCTGCACAGTAGACTCACCTGGCTAGCAATTTAATTGGATATCTGACCTACTGAATTGGAGTAACTAGGTGAAGGTGAAACAAGATAAAGTTAAAATTAAATACAAAGCACCAGGAGCATGACTAGCATCCAATAAGTGAAAGTCAATAATTATAATTGTTGGTAAGACTTTCATATCCAAGTAAGATTAGGTTCCCAAGAAACTATACAACCTTTGATTTAATATAGTTCTTAGCACAGAGCTAGAAATATGGCAGATCACTAGCAAGGTATTTGCTTAATTTTTAAAATATTTGTATATACATTTATTGATTCAAGAAAAGAAATACCTCACACTTCTGGGAACTTTAAGTATACATTATTGAGTTATTCATTGTCCAACACTAAAATTACTGGTCTATGTATTCTACTTATGTAATTATCTTTTTTTTAAAAAAAAATATTTTATTTTGATAGGACAGAGGGGAATTGAAGATAGAGATGGAAAGAGAAAGACACCTGCAGTGCTTCATTCCCACTGTTGAAGCTTCTTTCCTGCAGGTGAAGACCTAGAGCTTGAATTTGGGTCCTTTCACATGGTGACTGCTTAACCAGGTTTGCCACCACCCAGTCCCCTATGTAATCATCTTGACAAGCATTCTATAATATTTTTATTAAACATAAGTCTGACATGATTTTAAAAAATGAGCAACATGAAACAGACACAAAACAAGTAGTGAAGTAGGACAAGAAGAAAGACATTATTGACAATGAAAACAAATCCTAAGGAAAGTTCCAGTAATTGAAGGAAAACAGAACTTCCTATCAGTCAGGCAGGGAACAAAAAAGGATCACAGCATGATTTCATAATCTTAACACTGCAGTAGGAGGAACTCGTTAGCTCATTTTGAGTAGACATTTTCCTTGCCCTATTACTTTAGAGGAATCTTTCAATAGGGTCTTTGTAAATGATAGTACATCTTACATTATGTTCTTGGAGTGAATTTTTTTTTTCAGAGATATTCCCATATGGTGCTTTCTTACCTAATGTGAAGCCAGACCCTAATATTATTTAGAAAGGAAGTTCTGGGACTTGGATTTGGAACTCTGTTCATGGTACAACTTCATTTCTTGTGCTCTTTGGACTACATGCAGTTCAACATGCCTAACAAAGCTTATCTGCAAATTCTACAGAAGGAAAGACCAACAAAAACTTAGACCACAGTGCATAATGCTAGATGGTTCCATGCCAGCGGCTTAGTAGTAAATCTCTTTTGCCACTTAATGTTAGCTTTGGCATGAGGATAATAAAAGTTAATGCAAAATAAAATTGTGAATGCAACTTTCCAAGAAGTCCCGTGACATCTCTGACAGTGCCAAGTATCTCTCTCCCTTTCTCTCTCTCTCTCTCTCTCTCATTTTATCTTCCTTTCTTCTTCCTCCCTATCTCCTCCACCACCCACCAACATAAGCAATAGGGAATAGAATGCTTTTCTTTCTCTTTCTTGCCCCTTCTCTATCTCCCCCATTTTTTCTTCTTTTCTTCTTCCTTCCTCCTTATCCCCCTCCAATCATAAGCTTTGTCTGGCTTAGAGTCCAACTTCATACACTATATACTGTCCTTCATTCTCCCACAGACATTTTTGTTCTATAATAGTTCATTTTTTTACTTTTATGTTTTAACTTCATCTCTAAAAGATAAACTTCAATGCAATGATTTCAAATTCAATTAAATAATATCTATGACTCTCTGAAAGTCCAAATTTGGGCCTTTTCCTGAAATGAAGAAGTTGATTTTTGAATCAAAATAGCAGAGGGCTAAATCTTAAATTTAAATACTTTTTGAGAGATGCATTGAATCTTGACATAAACCAACTGACGATAGACATCATATCCAACTTTTGCTTAGAATAACAGTTACAAGGAGTACTACTTGGGCATGCTTCACTTCAGACTGTGTCCTGAGACTTCAGGCTTGGGATGTCAGTCCTTCAGCATGATTACTCAGGTGAGAACTTTCCTTTCTCATAGGACTCATTAATTCCATTTCAGGTGGTCCACTTATTAACAAAGCCTCAAAACCTAGATATACATCAGGTTCCATGAGACAGGGCAGATGTACACATGTATCCATAAATTAGGACAAAATATATACCTTAAAGCAAGAGTGCACAATAGTTTGCAGTGAGTCAATAAATGAAGCAAGCAAGTAGAAAGACCTAAAATGACATCTTAAAGTGGGGAGAATACAGATCCAAGAAGGATGACAAGAGGACCTAGTAGGGGTTGTACTGTTATATGGAAAACTGGGAAATGTTATGCATGTACAAACTACTGTATTTACTGCTGAATGTAAAACACTAATTCCCCAATAAAGAAATTTTAAAAATAAAATAAAATGACATCTTAAAGGACCTAATGAAATAGTTTCTACTTAGACCTAGATAACTTCCTCACCCTACTTCCTATTTCACTGCCCTCAGTCACCCCAAAGCTAATCTTATCAAAGTAAGGACTATAAAAGTTGAATAAGGGCAAGAGACTGGCATACTTTAATGATGACTCTATTTAAAAAAAATATTATCTTTCTTTATTGGAGTGAGAAAGCCAAAAATCAAGAGGGAAGGGGGTTACAGAGAGGGAAAGAGACAGACAGACAAGACACCTGAAGCCCTGCTTCACCACTTGCAAAGCTTTTCCCCTGTAGGTGGGGACTGGGAACTCAAACTCAGGTTCTTGTGCACTGTAATGTGTGCGCTTAACTAGGTACGCTACCATCTGGTCCCATGATGACTCTCTAGTCACTATCAGGCCACCCCATCAGCTGGGGCCCTAGTCAGAGAGTCCTGGGATTCCCACACAAACACAGTGAGCCACTCTCTTCCCTGATCCAGCTTTCTAGCCCTTTATGCAACCATGACATCATCTCCCCAGACAATAACTTGAGTCCAGCTGCATATCAGGTGTCAGGCTCAGGCAAAAACTAATAAAGTCATGGGCCCTTTGGAATATACCTAAAGGAGACCTACTAGCTATTTCCAAAATGGAGACACCAAATCTTCATCTGCAATATTCCAGCCTTTAGGTTCATGATTAATCAACATTTTGTATGGCTTTATATGTTAACTCTTCTTTAGCCACCAGGTTCCAGATGCTACCATGTTATCAACCAGACTTCCCTGGACAGATGACCCCACCAATGTGTCCTAGGGCTCCACTTCCTCAGAGCTCTGCCCCACTAGAGAGACAGGCTGGGAGTATGGATCAACTTGTCAACACCCATGTTGACAAGCAGGGAAGCAATTACAGAAATCAGACCTTCCGTCTTCTGTACCCCATAATGACCCTGGGTACATACTCCTAGAAGGTTAAAGAATAAGAAAGCTATCAGGAGAGGGCATGGGATACAGAGCTCTGGTGTTGGAAATTATACCCTTCTTATCCTATTGTTTTTGTCAGTGTTTCCATTTTATAAATAAATTTATTTAAAAAAGAATAACAGTTGCTTAAAAAAAAGAAAAGAAAAAGCAGAAGTAGAGACAGAAAGGTGGCCTGATAGAGTGGCTGAGCCTACATGTTACTATGCCTGGTTCAAGCCCCTGGTACTTGTTTACAGAGAGGAAGCTTCAAAAAAGCTACAAAAGTGGAGCAATGCTGCAGATATCACTCCTCTCTGTCTCTTGTTCTCTCCCTGTCCCTCACCTCCATAAAAAAGAAAGAGAGAGAGAGAGAGAGAGAGAAATAAAAAGAGGAAAAGAAATGGCTTCTGACAATAGTGGAGTTGTGTAATTACTGAAGCTTGGTGCTGACCCTTGTGGGAAAGAGAGAAAAAAAGGAGAAAAAGAAGGAAAGAGAAAGAAAGGAAGAAAGAAAGAAAAGAAAGAGAGAAACAGAGAGACTGAAAGAGAGAATAAATGAGAAAAGCAGTATTAATCCTATACTGGGAAGTTAGCGTAATGATTATTCAAATAACTTTCAAGTCTCAGGATTTGTTGTCCCACATTCAATCCCCATCAACACCATAAACCAGAGCTGAGTAGTGTTCTGTCTATAAAAAAAAGAAACAAAACAGGAGAGATTTCCAGAGGTGGGGCTACAGAGCAGTAGCAGCTGTGTTTCTCTTCTCTCCTCTACCTGGTCAAATAGGAATACCAAAGGAGGTCATATGGGACCACAACAAGGCAGGACTAGAATATCTTCAGGAACCCACCAATCACAGGTTAGTGCAAATACGTGTGGCTCATGGGAAGGAACCTAGGGAAAGATTAACTGGCTGGTAATAGTCCGGCAGTTTACTGCTTGAGACACCACCTCCAGTCTGTTTTACCAACAAAAAGAATGCTGAAGGGAGGAGAAGACTCCCCTAAGACTCACCAAATACAACTGTGAGTCTCCATTGTTACTACCCTCAGAGACTGGAGCAGCAGGAGGAGGCCCTGTGCTGACATCAGGGGACAGAGAACTAACCAGGAAACTCAGGAAAAGATCTACACCTTGGTGGCCTCGCAGTGGGGCTGCAGTGGGAACCATTCCATGTTATTCTCCTGACAAGAACATGGTGAATAATTGCCTGAGAACCCACAGACTATAAATGGGACTTGTTTAGAAACTCACAGGGCCCAACAGTGCTGCCGGGCTTGGCAGAGAAGCTGAATTGAGCCAGGAGCACTGAATACTTGCAATGTGAGAGTCTCTTTGCATAACCACTGTGCTATCTCTCTCCCACCCTGTTTTATCTCTTGGTCAGGAGTGAGGGATTAAGCTAAGAAGCCTACTTATAGTTTAAAAGCCCTTGGGATCCCATAGCCTACAGGGAAGAAAAAGAACAAAGGAGGCTTTTAAAGCCACTGTGCTCTAACACAGGGATTAAAACAATATTGAAACAAATGTCAATTTCCACAACTGTGAACTCTTTAAGTACCTTACTTCGACACAAGTCAATTCAGGCAAGAGAGATCAGTGATTTGATAAGTACTGAGAGAGGGAACTCATAACATACTATATAGAATGGTTAAACCAACAAGACGAAATATTGGAGAAATAAACCAGGACAAGAGTCCAGGTAAAAAACCCTCAAAAGTTGATGAAGCACAAAATAGTGAGGTCAACATCCAAACTCCAATTAAGGAAATAGT
The DNA here is from genome assembly GCF_950295315.1 of Erinaceus europaeus. Lineage (NCBI taxonomy): Eukaryota > Metazoa > Chordata > Mammalia > Eulipotyphla > Erinaceidae > Erinaceus > Erinaceus europaeus. The sequence continues at coordinate 43,113,554 of NC_080166.1, read as the reverse complement.
CACAGGAGTGAGTAAAGAAATTGAAAGAATTATCATCAGAAATGCAGAAACAACAAATGAGACTCTGAAAGCAAACACTAATTATCTCAAGGTTATTAGAGAGCTGAAAGCTGAAATACCTGAGTTAAGAACACAACTAGCTGAACAAGCTAAAACAGTATCTGAACAAGGTAACAAAATAGGTGAACTTCAGAAAAAGGAGAGGGGAGAGAGAATAGAATAAATGAGGCTGAAGATAGAATTAGCAAGATTGAGGACAATCAGAGACAACCAAAAAAGAAGTAAGATATGTCAATAAGAGATTAAGAGATACTGAAAACAAAATGGAGACGTATGGGATGAGTTCAAAAGGAATAATATATGAATTATTGGCTTACCAGAGGAAGAAAGAGAGGGAGGGGAATAAAGTATTCTTCAGGATATAATAGCTGAGAACTTCTCTAATCTAAACAACATCAAAGATATAAAGGTTCAAGAAGCCCAGAGGGTCCTAAACAGAATTAACCCAGACTTAAAGACACCAAAACACATCATATTTAGAATGGAAAGGGATAAGAATAAAGAAAGGATCCTGAAGGCTGCAAGAGAAAAACAAAGAGTCACCTACAGAGGAAAACCCATAAAGTTACCAGCAGACTTCTCGACACAAACACTATAGGCCAGAACAGAATGGCAAGATATCTACTGAGAAAGGATCAATGAGAAAGGCTTTCAACCAAGACTACTGTATCCTGCTAGACTGTCATTCAGAATGGATGGAAGCATAAAAACCTTCTCAGACAAGCAACAGTTGAAGGAATCAACCATCACCAAGCCTTCCCTGAAGGAAGTTCTGAAATATCTCCTATAAACAGTCAGACCACCATAATTAGGTCAGATATCGGAACACTCTAACAATCTACAAGAATGGTGTTAAAATATCTTCAATCTTTGATATCAATAAATGTCAGTGGCCTGAATTCACCTATTAAAAGGCACAGAGTAGGAAGATAGATCAGAAAATACAACCCAACAATATGCTGTCTACGGGAAACCCACCTAACTCAACAAGACAAACACAGACTCAAAGTGAAAGGATGGAAAACTATCATACAAGCCAAAGGCCCACAAAAAGGGCACAAAGAGCTATTCTCATATTTGACATGATAAACTTTAAAATACATAAAATTAAAAAAGATAGAGATGGACATTACTTAATGCTCAGTCGATCAGTCAATCAAGAGGACTTAACAATTATTAACATCTATGCACCCAATGAGAAGCCATCTAAATACATCAAAGATCTACTGAAAGAGCTTCAGTAATACATTAACAGCAACACAGTCATAGTAGGGGACTTCAACACCCCACTCTGTCAAATTGACAGATCATCCAGGCAGAAAATCAATAAGAAAACGAGGGAGCTAAATGAGGAGACAGATAAACTAGAACTATTGGACATTTTCAGAGTCATTCACTGCAAGTAATTGGAATACACATTTTACTCAAGTCTACAAGGGTCCTTCTCAAGGATAGACCATATGTTAGGCCACAAAGACAACATCAGCAAATTCAAGAGCATTAAAATCATCCCAAGGAAGGATCTTCTCAGATCATAGGGGAATTTAACTAACACTTAACAATCAAGAAAAGTTTAGTAATAGTCCCAAAGTGTGGAAGCTCAACAGTACACTTCTTAACAACTACTGGGTCAAAGAGTAAATAAAGGAAGAAATCGAAATGTTTGGAGAGTTCAATGAAAATGAAGACACAAGCTACCAAGATATTTGGGACACAGCTAAGGCAGTACTGAGAGGGAAGTTCATAGCCATACTAGCACACATTAGGAAACAAGAAAAAGCACAAATAAACAAGCTTGTCGTTAAAATTCAGGGCTCCAGCAGGCCAGGCTAGCTTTGCAGCGGTAGACAGAGATGACCAGAGACACACGGCTGGGCAGAGAAGCTTTATTCATGAGCGGGCAAACTTGTGCTCTCCTGTCTTTCTGCTCTGGCAGCAGAGACAGACCCTTAAACTAATCACCACACAGATCTGTCCTCCATCTCCTCACGCTGCCGCGCCAAGAACTCTGGAACTATGTAGCATAGGGAGCGGGGAGAAAGAGGGCCCATGAAACTAGCAAGGGCCAAACCAATTCTCTCAGAGGTGGGGGGAAGGATACCAAACCAATATGAAACATACCAACAATTCCTCCTTTTCTTTTTTAACTAAATGACCACAGTATCAGGGGTGTGGGGTGAACAGAAACCTATATCGTACAGGCATTTTCAAAAAAGAAACTGGCACAAACATGGAGGAACATGTAAGACAAGAACCAGTGTGCTGCCAAGGGAAGGCCTGAGGGGGGCCTTCTTTTGCCTCTGGGGGGTGTTACTTGCCTCGACGGGCATTTTTTTTTCTGTGGGCATTACCTAGCATGGGGGGGTATGGCCTAGAATCCCAAGGCAGCTGGCTGCAGTCAGTTTTTGAGAAACCTAGCAGCATAAAGGGAAGCTGCAAAGTGTCCAAGAGGTGTGCCAGTTGAGTCCAATAGAAATGCTAGTCCAAAGCAGATGACCACAGAAGAATGCCATGGGGTGGAACGTTGCATGAGGAAGGTCAGCTGCCGGAATTCTGCTTTCCTGTAGAGAGCTTGACAGCTGCAATTTACTTATTTGAAACAAAACTTGTAGCAGGTTAGAAGTTTACCACAATTGATAATTCTATTACAATTGGAAGTCCTTTTTAGTATGATTCCAAGGCTGTTTAAAGTTCAACCAATAGAATGTGGAAAGGCAAACATAAGAACCATAGAAAGAAAAAAGCCTCAGGCATGAGAATCATTAGCATAACCATAGCACAATCTAACGTTTCTAGTTGAGAAGGAATTTGAGACTTTTACATATCAACAACGTCTTTTTAACCTTTTGTTACACCCATTCAAGATGGAGACACACCCTAGGTGTGTGCAGGTATTTTTTTAGACTAACTTAGTTAAAATATATTGATTTTTAACTAATTTTTAACTCAGACTTTAAATGTAAGTTAATTTTACCTTTATGAGAAGTATGTTGAAAACCTTTTTCATTTAACTCTGTCTGGTAAGAATATAGCCTTAAAGTTACATTTCTAACCTTAAAATTAATGTTTACCAAACTTTAAACACATGTAAACATGGTCTTCAATTCACAAGGAGGAAAACTTTTGAAATGAAGACATGTCATTTTAAACACGAGTTTAGATCTATAGTTTCTTAGTTGTTGGGGGGTTCACCATCCGGAGGTGGCCTCCCATGCAGCTCCACTTCTAGGAATTGTAGGTTGCGATCTCTGGATGAATCTCTGAGTATTCTAGCTCATCTGCCTTCAGACCCAAGCTGGGGATCTCGGCCAGGGGGCCCATTTTAGGCAGGGAGCCTGCGGTCTCCAGGTGGTCCAGGATATGCCCAAACTTCATAGCAGGAGAGCGGGTGGGTCAGCTGTGCAGAAGGCATGCGCCTAGGTGCCCCAGGGTGGTGGCCATGATGGGCCACCATGTCTGCTGCCTGGCTCCTGGCGGCCGAGCAGTGTGGAGGGAGCCCGCACCCAATGTCCCACGCCACGCAGCGGAAAGTTGGCTCATGTGGGCTGGCGTTGGGCTCCTGCGGGCTGGCATTGGGCGGAAACCACAGAGTGGTCCAGAGATAAATGTTCCAGAAACAGCGAAACAGTCTAGTGAAGAAAGGGCAGAGGCCTTTGGAGATCTCTTCACAAGCAGAAGAGAAGGCCATAGTGCATAGGTAGCCAAATTGTCTTCACTTATCTGAGAGATGTGCAGGTCAGGTCCACGTGGATGCCATTTGTCGTTAAAGTTTGGGGCTCCAGGCCGGGCTAGCTTCGCTGTGGTAGACAGAGACGACCAGAGACACATGGTTGGGCTGGGAAGATGTATTTCTTTATTCACGAACAACGATTCATAAACTAACCCAAACTAATCACCACACAGATCTGTCCTCCATCCTTCTCCTCATGCAGCTGCGCCAAGAACTCTCACACTATCTAGCATACATTGCACACATCACATTAAAGATGTAGAAGAAGAATAACAAAGGAACCCTAAAGCAACCAGGAAGACAGAAACAACTAAAGTTAGGGCAGAAATAAGTAACTTTGAAAATAAAACCATACAAAATATCAATGAAAGTAAATGTTGGTTCATTGAAGAGTGAACAAAATCAACAAACCTTTAGCCAGACTCACAAAACAAAAAAGGGAGAAAACCCAAATAAATCAGATCATAAATGAAAGAGGAGATATCACAACAGACACTGCAGAAATTCAACATATCAAGCAAGGTTTCTATGAACAAGTCTATGCCACCAAGCTAGAGAACCTGGAAGTAATGGATGAATTCCTAGATACCTATGAACTTCCAAAATTAAATAAAAAGGAATTAGATAGTATGAACAGGCCCATCTCAACTAATGAAATTGAAACAGTTATCAAAAACCTTCCAAAAAATAAAAGTCCTGGACCAGATGGTTTTACAAATGAATTCTGCAAAGACTTTCACAGAAGAGTAAATACCTCTAATTTTAAAAGTCTTTCAAAAGATTGAAGACACAGGATTACTCCCTTCAAACATCTATGAAGGCAATATCACTTCAATATCAAAAGCAGACAGGGAGACAACCAAAGAAGACAAGTACAGACCAATATCTCTGATGAACATAGATGCTAAAATATTGAACATAATTCTAGCCAACCAGATACAGCAGTATATTAAAATATTGTACATCATAACCAAGTGGAATTTATCCCAGGGATGCAAGGTTGGTTTAATATACATAAATCAATCAACGTCATCCACCACATCAATAAATGCAAGACCAAAAACCACGTAGTCATATAAACAGATGTAGAGAAAGCCTTTGACAAAATCCAGCATCCCTTTATGATCAAAACACTACAAAAAATGGGAATAGTTGGAAAATTCCTGAAGATAGTGGAGTCTATATATAGCAAACCTATAGCCAACATCACACTCAATAGTGAAAAACTGGAAGCATTTCCCCTCAGATCAGGTATTAGACAGGACTGCCCACTATCACTGTTATATTCAACATATTGTTGGAAGTTCTTGCCATAGCAATCAGGCAGGATCCAGGAGTTAAAGGGATACAGATTGGAAGAGAAGTCAAACTCTCTCTATATAATATGACATGATAGTCTACATAGAAAAACCTAAGAAATCCAGTAAGAAGCTTTTGGAAATCATCAGGCAATACAGCAAGGTGTCAGGCTACAAAATTAACATTAAAAAGTCAGTGGCATTCCTCTATGCAAACACTAAGTTAGAAGAAGTTGGAATGCATAAATCAATTCCTTTTACTATAGCAACAAAAACAATAAAATAGGAGTAAACCAATCAAAGAAGTGAAAGACTTGTATACTGAAAATAATTAGTCACTACTCAAGAAAACAGAAAAGGACCCAAAGAAGTGGAAAGTTATTCCATGTTCATGGGTTGGAAAAATTAACATCATCAAAATGAATATACTACCCAGAGCCATCTACAAATTTAATGCTATCCCCATCAAGATCCCAAGCACATTTTTTAGGAGAATAGAACAAATGCTACAAATATTTATCTGGAACCAGAAAAGACCTAGAATTGCCAAAATAATCTTGAGAAAAAAGAACAGAACCGGAGGCATCACACTCCCAGATCTCAAATTGTATTATAGGGCCATTGTCATCAAAACTGCTTGGTACTGGAACATGAATAGACACACTGGCCAGTGGAATAGAACTGAGAGCCCAAAAGTAAGCCCCCACACCTATGGACATCTAATCTTTGACAAGGGTCCACAGACTATTACATGGGGAAAGCAGAGTCTCTTCAACAAATGGTGTTGGAAACAATGGGTTGAAACTTGCAGAAGAGTGAAACTGAACCACTCTATTTCACCATTCACAAAAGTGAATTCCAAGTGGATCAAAGACTTGGATGTTAGACCAGAAACTATTAGATACTTAGAGGAAAATATTGGCAGAACTCTTCTGCATAAATTTCAAAGATATCTTCGATGAAACAAATCCAATTACAAAGAAGACTAAGGCAAGTAGAAACCTATGGGACTACATCAAATTAAAAAATCTTCTGCACTGCAAAAGAAACCACTACCCAAACCAAGAAACCCCTTACAGAATGGAAGATCTTTACATGTCATACATCAGACAAGAGTTTAATAACCAAAATAGATAAAGAGCTTGCCAAACTCAACCACTTGAAAATAAACAACTCTATCCAAAAATGGGGGGAGGCCACCACAGAATATTCACCACAGAAGAGATCCAAAAGTATGAGAAACACATGAAAAAATGCTCCAAGTCTTTTAATTGTCAGAGAAATGCAAATAAAGACAACAATGAAATACCATACCACTTCAATCCTGTGAGAATGTCATAGATCAGAAAAGGTAGCAACAGCAAATTCTGGAGAGACTGGGGGGGGGGATAAAGGAACCCTCCTGCACTGCTGGTGGGAATGTTATTTGTCCCGCCTCTGTGGACAATAGTCCGGAGAACTCTCAGAATGCTAGAAATGGACCTACCCTATGACTCTGCAATTCCTCTCCTGGGAATGTATCTAAGGAACCCAACACACCCATCCAAAAAGACCTGTGTACATATATGTTCTTAGCAGCACAGTTTTCAAATCCTGAAAGCAACCCAGGTGTCCAACAAACAGGTGAGTGGCTGAGAAAGTTGTGGTATGGGGGTTCCCGGAAGATGGCCGACTGAGAAGCTGCTAGTGGCTTGAGCTCTGACCATATCTTCTGGAAACGGTAGGATTTTCTGCCTTTAGTAGGCCAGTCAATAAGGTGTCCTAGTGGTGAAACCAAGGAGGTGACTATAACTTACTTTGGGTTAAAATATGAGTAGGAAAAAAGGGGAAAATTTTTTTTCTTTCTTTAAGATTATTAAGCATACCTCCTCCCCCTCCCCCCATAACCAGTCCCTGGGGACCAGCTCCTAGCAGGCTCCCCTGCTGAGCTCCTTTCTTTACCAAAATTCCTGTCCCACCAGGGAGTGTCATTCATTCTAAGTCTATACCCTTCAGAAACCTCTGGTCTTTTTTCTTTCTAAGTAGCCAAACCCCCCCACCTCACCCCACATAGCTAATTAAATAATTAAAAATAAATAAACTCCTTTCACCGCTCTTTTATGACTGTTCATTTTCTTATCTTTTTCTTTTCTCTCTCTCTCTTTTTTCATTCATGCCATCCTTTCTTCCTTAATCCTACAGCTTCCAAAGCCACAGGCCCCATCCCCCACACCACCAAACAGTGTGCCTTTTTGAATTCACTGATATACATTTGGGAATTATTTTGGGGAAGAATTCTGACTCAGAGTTGGACTCTCACTGCGAGTGTCTCTGCGCAACATCCCTTCCTCCTTTAGCTCCCCCTAGAATATACAGTGGATAGTAGATCTACATAACTATTTCAGCTATCCTTATCTCGTCCTGAGGTTGTTGTTTTTTTTTCTTTTTCTCTTTCTTAACAATCAGATGCCTCTGATCACGAGATTTGAGGTAATCTGGGACAGGGTTTTTTTTTTTTTTTTACCCTACTCTATTTTATTATTAATATTACAGGCATATATCTCCCCCCCCCCTTTAGGTTGATCAGAATTAACTCTTAGGGTATCTTTCATTGCTAGGGTAGTGGGCATCTTATCTATTGTGGGAGGAACTTGTCTCTTTACTCCTACCTCCTCTACAGACTCTCCCCCCCTCCTCCTAGCTAATTAAAAAATTAAATTAAATTAAATTAAAAATAAAGTAATCAAAGAAAACTTTCCTTTTACTGCTTTATAATTACAGCTCTTATTCTTATATTTTCTTTTTCCTCTCTCTTGTCTCTTTTTTATTTTTTTTTATCTTGTCATACATTTCTTCCTTACTTCTTTGCCTTTCTGAATTTGTGAATTATTTTGGGAAAAAATCTGACTCAGAGTGGACTCTCTATGTGTGTATCTCTGCTCTAGTTCCCTTTCCCCTCTTGTTACCCCTAGAATATATAGTGGATAGTAGATTTGCATAACTGTCTATTCTTGCTATCCCTTCTTTCTTTTCTCTTTCTTCTTCACTGGGATTTGGTTACTATTTTTATACGGACTAGAGAAATTGTTAGGCAAACTGGTAATGATTAAACTGCTTCAATACTTGCTTCAGTTGCTACTGTAATTCCTGAGGTTGGTGAGAGCAATTGTCATAAAGGTATTTAGTACAGTGTTGCTTGTACTCAAGACACAACAACTGAGGAACAACAGAGCATAAAAAAAGAAACACATAAATCAAAAAAATGGGTAGATCAAAAACAAAAAAAAAAAAACTGCTACTCCAATGAATGAAGACAATAGCCCAGAAGAAACTACAAATGATCCAGAAGTAACCATAGATAAGAAAAGTATGCAAGCAATAATAAACTTATTAATGACAGAAATGAAAACAACATTGGAGGAAAGGAATGGCAGTATTAGGGAAACAACAGTTGAGACCCCCAAGGAAAATACTGATTATCTTGAGGCAATTAGAGAACTGAAAGCTGAAATAGCTGTAATGAAGAAAGAAGCTGAGGCAAGGGAAAGCAGACTAACAGAAGCAGAAATCAGAATTAGTCAGACAGAGGATGAGTCAGAGAAAATGAAGAAAGAGGTGAAAGAGCTCAAAATGAGATTAGGAGACACTGAAAACAACAACAGAGACATATGGGATGATCTCAAAATAAGTAACATTCACAAAATTGGCCTGCCAGAGGAAGAAAGAGAGGAAGGGGAAGCAAACATTCTAGAGAAAATAATAGAAGAAAACTTCCCAGACCTGAATAACAGAAAAGACATCAAGATTCAAGAGGCCCAGAGAGTACCAAACAGAATCAACCCAGACCTGAAGACACCAAGACACGTCATAGTCACAATGAGAAGAAGTAAAGATAAAGAAAGGATCCTAAAGGCTGCAAGAGAAAAACAATAAGTCACATACAAGGGAAAACCCGTAAGATTATCTGCGGACTTCTCCACTCAAACTCTAAAAGCCATAAGAGAATGGCAAGATATCTATTGAGCCCTGAATGAAAAAGGGTATCAACCAAGGATAAATTATACTGCTAGACTTTCATTCAAACTAGATTGAGGGATCAAAACCTTCTTAGACAAACAACAGTTAAAGGAGGCAACCATCACCAAGCCGGCCCAGAAAGAGGTTCTAAAAGACCTCTTATAAATAAAAACATCACTATAATACTGGCAATATATCAGAGAAAACAAACAATTTTTTTTTTGAACAATGGCACTACAATACATTAAATCCATAATATCAATAAATGTCAATGGCTTAAACTCAACCATCAAAAGACACAGAGTTGGGGGATGGATCAGAAAACATAATCCAACCATATGCTGTTTGCAAGAATCCCATCTGTCACAACAAGATAAACACAGACTTAAAGTGAAAGGATGGAAACTATCATACAGGCTAACGGACCACAAAAAAGGGCAGGAACAGCCATTCTCATCTCAAACACGATTGATTTTAAATTAAATAAAGTAATAAAAGATATGCAAGGACATTACATAATGATTAGAGGATCAATCAGCCAAGAAGACTTAACAATTATTAACATCTATGCACCCAAGGAGGGACCATCTAAATTCGTCAAGCACTTACAGAAAGAATTTCAAAAATACATCAATAGTAATACAGTAATAGTGGGAGACTTCAATACCCCACTCTCACACTTAGACAGATCAACAAAGCAGAAAACCAACAAAGATACAAGAGAATTGAGTGAAGAGATTGACCTCTTGGACATTTTCAGAGTCCTTAACCCCAAAAAACTGGAATACACCTTCTTTTCAAATCCACATAACACATACTCAAGGATAGATCACATGTTAGGCCATAAAGACAGCATCAATAAATTCAAGAGCATTGAAATCATCCCAAGTATCTTCTCAGACCACAGTGGAGTAAAACTAACATTTACCAACAAACAGAAAATTATTAAAAGTCACAGAATTTGGAAACTAAACAACATACTCCTTAAGAACCACTGGGTCAGAAATTCACTCAAGCAGGAAATTCAGATGTTCCTGGAAACATTAATAGAATTGAAAATGATGGAGGAGATATCACAACTGACACCACAGAAATCCAGAGAATCCTGTGAAACTTCTATAAACAACTATACGCCACCAAGCTAGAGAATCTGGAAGAAATGGAACAATTCCTAGAAGCATAGGCCCTTCCAAAACTGAACCAAGAAGAACTACAAAATCTAAATGCACCAATCATAGACAAAGAAATTGAAATCGTTATTAAAAACCTCCCCAACAACAAAAGTCCTGGACCAGATGGCTTCACAAATGAATTCTACAAAATTTTCAGGAAACAGTTAGTACACATACTTCTTAAGCTTTTCCATAAGATTGAAGAAACAGGAATTCTCCCTTCCACCTTCTATGAAACCAACACCACCCTGATACCAAAAGCTGATAGGGACAGAACAAAAAAGGAAAACTACAGACCAATATCTCTGATGAACATAGATGCCAAAATATTAAACAAGATCTTGGCCAACCAGATACAGCAACACATCAAAAAGATTGTTCATCATGACCAAGTGGGATTCATCCCAGGAATGCAAGGCTGGTTCAACATCCGTAAGTCAATCAATGTCATTCGCCACATCAATAAAAGCAAAGCCAAAAACCACATGATTATATCAATAGATGCAGAGAAAGCCTTTGACAAAATCCAACACCCATTCATGCTCAAAACTCTAAAAAAAGGGGAATAGATGGGAAATTCCTCAAGATAGTGGAGTCTATATATAGCAAACCTACAGCCAACATCATACTCAAGGGACAGAAGCTGAAAGCATTCCCCCTCAGATCGGGGACTAGACAGGGCTGTCCACTGTCACCGTTACTCTTCAACATAGTATTGGAAGTTCTTGCCATAACAATCAGGCAAGAGAAAGAAATCAAAGGGATACAGATTGGAAGGGAAGAAGTCAAGCTCTCACTATTTGCAGATGATATGATAGTATACATAGAAAGACCTAAAGAATCCAGTAGAAAATTACTGGAAGTTATTAGGCAATATAGCAAGGTATCAGGCTACAAAATCAATGTACAAAAATCAGTGGCATTTCTTTATGCAAACACTAAATCTGAAGAAGACTTCCAGAAATCACTCCCATTTACTGTTGCAGAAAAATCAATAAAATACCTAGGAATAAAGTTGATCAAAGAAGTGAAAGACTTGTATGCTGAAAACTATGAGTCGCTACTCAAGGAAATAGAAACTGATACCAAGAAATGGAAAGATATCCCATGCTCATGGATTAGAAGAATAAATATCATCAAAATGAATATTCTCCCCAGAGCCATATACAAATTTAATGCAATACCCATCAAAGTTCCACCAAGCTTCTTTAAGAAAATAGAACAAACACTATAATCATTTATCTGGAACCTGAAAACACCTAGAATTGCCAAAACCATCTAGAGGAAAAGTAAGAGAAATGGAGGCATCACACTCCCAGACCTTAAACTATATTATAAAGCCATCATCATCAAAACAGCATGGTACTGTGTTGGGTAGTATGCCAGCTCGCCCTGGCTTCTGCTTAACAAAGCACCGGTATGTCTATATAGGGATTGGTTTGATCCCATTCAAAGCGGTCTGTTTAAATCACTTTTACATTTACATAAAGCACTACACTCCCTCCACAGCATTGGTGGTTTAGTGATAGAATTCTTGCCTGCTCCGCCCCCACTCCTTATCATACCCTAATTTTCACCAGTCACTTTTCTCTTCACCCTCTCTGCATCGCATCCTGTTCCCACCCTACTGGGCTAGTATATTTATAAGGACAAGATTGTTTGTTAGTTTAGTTTTAGTTTAGCTAGGTATAGATTGCGCTGCATCCTGCATGAATAAAGAGATACTGCGTACAACCCAGCCATGAGTCCCGGGGTCGTCTGTCTCCCGTCAATGAAGCTCAGCCCGACATATGGTGCCCGATCAAGGGACTGACATAAGCCCTGAAACAGAGACTGGCACTCACGTGGGACCTAACCCGCCCATCGCCCAGATAAGCAAACTTGGCTACGCATCCACCATGGGTTGCCTTTCTACTTATGAAGAGGTTTGCCAATTCCTCTACTGTTTCATTATGAGACAGTTTCTCTGTCTCTGAAACATTTTACTCTGGGCCACACTTTGGTTCCCTGACCAGGAACTTTGGTTTCTTACGACCGGGATCATAGAACTTGGGAGATGCACGGAGATTTCTCCTTGGACTTTCTGGATTCCCTCTCCCATGTTTCCCGAGGAAAAGGACTACATTTTTCTCCGGGCCACAATTTGGTTCTTTATGACAGTGATTTCCACTGGGACTTTCTGGAATTCTTCTCAAATGTTTCCCATGGAGAAGGACTACTCTAATTTGAGGAGTGTTCTTCAGTACCCTGGCAGTCCCCAAGAATGGAGACATGTGGTTAGTTCTACTCTCCTGATTGGATTCTTTCTTTGATGGGAAGACACTTTTAAAAATGGGTGCCTGAAGCAATCCAGCAGGAACAGTCAGAAACACCCTAAATGGAATTTCGAGGAACTTTTTGGACTAGGACGCCTTCTGGGGACTCTTGATGCTACACGGTGAGATCTGTTTAGTAAGAGAGTGATTTAAATGACTGAATTTTTGTATGACATTGACTTAAAAAAATGCTGGATGCAGCCATGATTTCTAGAGTCATCCAGAAGCAATCCAAAAAGTTGTTTTTTCCCTCCTTTGATTTCTTTTTTACGTCTTGGCATAAATCTGAAACATTTAATCCTGAAACGGTATGAGTTATGGGCGGGGCAGATAGTGCAATAATTATGTTAATTATTCTCATGCCTGAGGCTTCTACTGTGGTTCTTTTGTTTACCTTTCCACATTTTGTTGAGTTTAAACTGTTTAAAGAATCTTAAAATCATACTAGAAAGGACTTCCAATTATAATGGAGTTATCAATTATAGTAAACTTCTAATCTGCTACAAGTTTTGGTTGACAAGTAAGTGAACTTCAGATGTCAAGTCTTCACATGAAAAGCATCTACTCAAATGGAATTCCTGGAAATCCATTTGGATCCTGTTCTCTGACATCGCCCACAAGATGGAATGACTACAACACACTCCCGGAAATCAATGACATGACCTGACACGAACTGAAGAAACAGATTCACAGACTCCAAAGATCACTCTCTACAGAAAAGCAGAATTCTGGTGGCTGGCATTCCCCATCGAGACAGACATGCAGCATTTCATCCTCTGACATTTTCCTCCATGGCCATCTACTTTGTACTGACACCTCCATCAGACTTACTGGTACGCGCTGCTGTGTTTCTCAAAGACTAACTTCAGCCACTTGCCTTGAGACTTTATAGACCATGTTCCCTCGCCTGCAGGCTCTGTCCCCAGAGGTAGAAAACTCTCCCTCCTTATTAGGTTATGCCCACAGAGGCAGGAAACGCCCTTTGAGGCAAGAGATGTCCCCAGAGGCAAGAAATGCCCTTTCGCCTGCTAAGCCTTGCCCTTTGAGGCAATAAATGTTCCCCTTGGCATCACACTGGTTATTGCTGTTCGTCTATTTTGTTTTCCCTGTCTTATGCCAGTTCTTTTGAAAACACCTGTACGATATAGGTTTCTGTTCACCCCTACACCGCTATTTCCCTGACAGAGATGAAGCCTTTTACAGACATTGACCCAGTTATATATGGCCATTAAGTAAGAGGGAGATGTTGGGGAATTGTGAGGATATGGTTGAGCTTAGAAGGGTTTGAGCCTGAGGGGTGTGTCAATCCTGTTAGTTTCTCTCTCTACGGAGAGGTTGAGCAAGGAGGGACAGTAGAACCCCAAAAGGTGTGCCTCTTATCAGTCTCCCTGCCTCACAAAGTGCCCCGCATTCCTGATACTATGGCAAATAGTTAAAAAGAAAGGGGGAGATGTTGGGTAGTATGCCAGCTCGCACTGGCTTCTGCTTAACCAAGCACCGGTATGCCTATATAGGGATTGGTTTGATCCCATTCAAAGCAGTCTATTTAAATCACTTTTACATTTACATAAAGCACCACACTCCGTCCAGGGCATTGGTGGTTTAGTGATAGAATTCTCGCCTGCTCCGCCCCCTCTCCTTGTCATACCCTAATTTTCACCAGTCACTTTTCTCTCCACCCTCTCTGCATCGCATCCTGTTCCCACCCTACTGGGCTAGTATATTTATAAGGACAAGATTGTTTGTTAGTTTAGTTTTAGCTTATCTTGGTATAGATTGCGCTGCATCCTGCATGAATAAAGAGATACTGAGTACAACCCAGCCGGGAATCCCTGGTCGTCTGTTACCTGCCCGTGAAGCCAGGCTGGTGAAAACAACAGTACTGGAACAAAAATAGGCACACAGAGCAGTGGAACAAAATTGAAAGCCCAGAAATAAATCCCCACACCTATGGACATATAATCTTTGATAAGGGGGCCCAAAGCATTAAATGGAAAAAGAAGGCTCTATTCAATAAATGGTGCTGGGAAAACTGGGTTGTAACACGCAGAAGAATGAAATTGAACCACTTTATCTCACCAGAAACAAAAATCAGCTCCAAATGGATCAAAGATCTAGATGTCATACCAGAAACAACCAAATACTTAGAGGAAAACATTGGTAAAACAGTTTCCCACCTACACCTCAAGGACATCTTTGATGAATCAAACCCAATTGCAAGGAAGACTAAAGCAGAAACAAACCAATGGGACTACATCAAATTGAAAAGCTTCTGCACATTCAAAGAAACTATTAAACAAACAGAGAGACCCCTCACAGAATGGGAAAAGATCTTCACATGCCATACATCAGACAAGAAACTAATCACCAAAATATATAAAGAGCTCAGCAAACTTAGCACCAAAAAAGCAAATGACCCCATTCAAAAATGGGCAGAGGATATGAACAAAGCATTCACCTCAGAGGAGATCCAAAAGGCCAACAAACATATGAAAAACTGCTCTAGGTCACTGATTGTCAGAGAAATGCAAATTAAGACAACACTAAGATACCACCTCACTCCTGTAAGAATGGCATACATCAAAAAGGACAGCAGCAACAAATGCTGGAGAGGTTGTGGGGACAGAGGAACCCTTTTACATTGCTATGGGAATGTAAATGGGTCCAGCCTCTGTGGAGAGCAGTCTGGAAAACTCTCAGAAGGCTAGACATGGACCTTCCATATGATCCAGTAATTCCTCTCCTGGGGTGATACCCCAAGGACTCCATAACACCCAACCAAAAAGAGGTGTGTACTCCTATGTTCATAGCAGCACAATTCATAATAGCTAAAACCTGGAAGCAACCCAGGTGCCCAACAACAGATGAGTGTCTGAGAAAGCTGTGGTATACATACACAATGTAATACTATGCAGCTATCAAGAACAATGAACCCACCCTCTCCGTCCCATCTTTTTCAGAGTTAGAAGGAATTATGTTAAGTGAGCTAAGTCAGAAAGATAAAGATGAGTATTGGATGATCCCACTCATCAACAGAAGTTGAGGAAGAAGATCTGAAAGGGAAACTAAAAGCATGACTTGACCAAATTGTAAGTAGGGTACCAAAGTAAAAACCGTGTGGTGAGAGGTAGACATGCAGCTTCCTGGGACAGTGGGGGGTGGGAGTGGGTGAGAGGGATGGGTCACAGTCTTTTGGTGGTGGGGATGGTGTTTATGTACACTCCTAGTGAAATGTAGTCATATAAATCACTAGTTAATTAATATGAGAGGGGGAAAATTAACTGTATGTCTCAAAGGTTTTAAAAATACAAACTGAATCTTTTTAATATATAGCCTGTGTAACTGATATGCAGACTCTCTCAAAAGCCTAGATTAAGTAGATCAGAAGCAACCAATAGCACAGCTATATACAAGATATTGGGTACTGTACAGCAAACCCTAACAAAAGACTTTACAAAGTTAACCCAATTACCAAATAATGTGACGATAACATTAACTATCCATTGTCTTTTTGAACCCTAAGACAGCAGGAACCTCACATCTCCACTATAGAGCCTCTACTTCCCCCAGTCCTAGAACCATTGTATAGGGCCCACTTTCATGTATGCCTCTCCCAATCCATATCAAATAATATTGCATCTGCCAATCACAACCTAACCAACACAACGATTGCCACCTCAACATGCTTCACTTCAGATTGTGTCCAGAGACTTCACGTGTGGAATGACAACCCTTCAGCTTCATTACTCGGGTGAGACCTTTCTTTTCATAGTATACTCTAATTCCATCTCAGGTGGTTCACTTTCTAACAAAGTCCCAAAACCTAGATATACACCAGTTTCTGTGAGAGAGAGCATATGCTCACATGTAACCACAAACTACTGCAAAATATATACCTGAAAGCAGAAGTACACTAGAGTTTACAGTGAGTACCTCCCTAACACTTCCTCTCCACTATTCCAAGCTTTGGGTACATGATTGCTCAACAATTTGTTTGGCTTTGTATGTTAACTTTCTTTTCAGTCACCAGGTTCCAGATGTCATCAGGATGCCGGCCAGGCTTCCCTGGACTGAAGGCCCCACCAATGTGTCCTGGAGCTCTGATTCCCCAGAGACCCACCCTACTAGGGAAAGAGAGAGGCAGACTGGGAGTATGGATCGACCAGTCAACGCCCATGTTCAGCGGGGAAGCAATTACAGAAGCCAGAACTTCTACCTTCTGCAACCCACAATGACCCTGGGTCCATGCTCCCAGAGGGATAGAGAATGGGAAAGCTATCAGGGGAGGGGGTGAGATATGGAGATTGGGTGGTGGGAATTGTGTGTAATTGTACTCCCTCCTACCCTATTGTTTTGTTAATTAATCCTTTCTTAAATAAAAAGGAAAAAAACATATATTATATATATATATAAAAGAAAGTTGTGGTATATATACACAATGGACTACTACTCAGCTATTAGAAATGGTGACTTCACTGTTTTCAGCCAATCTTGGATGGATCTTGCAAAAATTATGTTAAGTGAAATAAGTCAGAAAAAGAAGGATGATTATGGGATGATCTCACTCTCAGGCAGATGTTGAAAAACAAGATCAGAAGAGAAACCACAAGTAGAACCTGAACTATAATTGGTGTATTACAGCAAAGTTAAAGACGCTGGTGTGGGTGGGTAGATGGGGGGGAGAATACAAGTCCAAAAAAGGATGACAGAGGACCTACTGGGGGTTGTATTGTTATATGGAAAACTGGGAAATATTATGCATGTACAAACTATTATATTTAATGTCAAATGTACAACATTAATTCCCCAGTAAAGAAATTAAAAATAAATAAATAAAACAAACAAACAAGAAAGTTTTTTTTTTTTAATTCTAGAAGTGAGAATATATGCACATGAAAGTATGCATTTCTTTATGTATGTGCTCAGGTTGATTTACTTATCTGAGCAATTACAATTTGTAAAACTGTAGGGATATCTTCAGGGATTCTAAAACACACTCAGGGTTGGGGGAGTACATTTGTAGAGTGCAGACCTTGCCTGTGTTAGGCCCTGGTTTAGTTCCTAGCAAGGCATATGAAAGAGCAATGTTCTGCATTCTCTCTCTCTCCCCCCCTTCAACTTTCCTTCCTTCTTTCCTTCCTTCTTCCCTTCCTTCCTCCCTTCCTTCCTTCCTTCCTTCCTATCTTTCTTCTTTTAATTAAAAATGTTTCTTCAATTAAAAATGTTTGAGACTTCTGGAGGCAGGGATACAAGCAGCAGCGCATCTGTTTCTCTCCTCTCCTCTTCCAGATCAACTAGGAATACCAAAGGATACCACCTGGGACTGAAACAAGACAGGACTAGAACAACTACAGGAACCCACCAAATCACTGGTAAGTGCAAACATGTGTGGCTAGTGACAGAGAGGAGCCTAAGGAGAGACTAAGTGGCTGGTAACAGTCCGGAGGTTTATCATTTGAGACACTACCTCCAGTCTGTTCCACCAACAAGGGGACAGCTGAAGGGAGGAGAGGACTCCCCAGAGACTCACCAAGTGCAACTGAGTCTCCATTGCTACTGCCCTCAGAATCTGGAGCAGCAGCAGGGAGGGACACCGGGGGACAGAGATATAACCAGGAAACTCAGGAGAAAACCTATACCTCAGTGGCATAGCTGTGGGGCTGTGAAAGTCTCTTTGCATAACCACTGGTCTATCTCTGCCACACCCTGCCTTATCTATTGGTCAGGAGTTGGTGATTAAGATAAGAAGCCAACTTATAGTTTAGAAGCCCTCAGGCTCCCATAGCCTACAAAGAAGAAGAAGAAAAAAAAGAGGCTTTTAAATCACTGAGCCCCAACTCAGGGATTAAAACACTATTGAAACA
Organism: Erinaceus europaeus; assembly: GCF_950295315.1. Taxonomy (NCBI): domain Eukaryota; kingdom Metazoa; phylum Chordata; class Mammalia; order Eulipotyphla; family Erinaceidae; genus Erinaceus; species Erinaceus europaeus. The sequence continues at coordinate 43,095,119 of NC_080166.1, read as the reverse complement.
ACTGTCAAATTCCACCACCGTGAACCCTTTAATTACGTTACTTAGACACAAGTCAATCCAGGAAATAGTAATCAGTAATTTGAAAAGTACTAAGAGAGGGAACTCATAACATAATATATAAAATGGGTAAACCAACAAGAAGAAATACTAGAGAAACAAATCAGGACAACAGTCCAGCTAAAAGCCCCCCAAAGGGTGAAGCACAAAATAATGAGTTCAACATCCAAACATTAGCTAAGGAAATAATCATAGGATGAGCAAAGAGTTTCAAAGAAGTGTAATCAGAAATACAGGAACAACAAATGGAAGAAAAACACTAATTTTCTCAAGGTTATTAGAGATCTGAAAGCTGAAATACCTGAGCTAAGACCACAACTAGCTGAACAAGCTAAAACAGTATCAGAACAGGGTAACAAAATAGATGAACTCCAGAAAACAGTAGAGGGCAGTGAGAATAGAATCAATGAGGCTGAAGACAGAATTAGCAAGATGGAGGACGAATTAGAGACAACTAAAAAAGAAGTTAGAGATCTCAAAAAGAGATCAAGAGACGCTGAAAACAACAACAGAGACCTATGAGATGTCTTCAAAAGAAACAATATACGGATTATTGGCTTACCAGAGGAAGAAAGAGAGGAGAGGAAGAAAGCCTTCTTTTTTTTTTTTTTTTTTTTAATTTTTTATTAAAGAAAGGATTAATTAACAAAACCATAGGGTAGGAGGGGTACAACTCCACACAATTCCCACCGCCCAATCTCCATATCCCACCCCCTCCCCCGATAGCTTTCCCATTCTCTATCCCTCTGGGAGCATGGACCCAGGGTCATTGAGGGTTGCAGAAGGTAGAAGGTCTGGCTTCTGTAATTGCTTCCTCGCTGAACATGGGCGTTGACTGGTCGGTCCATACTCCCAGTCTGCCTCTCTCTTTCCCTAGTAGGATGGGTCTCTGGGGAAGCTGAGCTCCAGGACACATTGGTGGTGTCTTCAATCCAGGGAAGTCTGGCCGGCATCCTGATGACACCTGGAACCTGGTGACTGAAAAGAGAGTTAACATACAAAGCCAAACAAATTGTTGAGCAATCATGGACCCAAAGCTTGGAAAACTGGAGAGGAAGTATTAGGGAGGTACTCACTGCAAACTCTAGTATACTTCTGCTTTCTTACTTTGGTGCCATACTCCAAACTCAGTCAATTTCTGCTTTGCGTTTCTACTTCTTCTTCTTTTTTTTTTTTTTTTACATGCATAACATTCCCCAGATTCCCATTTAGCAATACAACCCCCACTATTTCATTCATCATTTTTCATGGACCTGTATTCTCCCCACCCACCCACCCACCCACCCCAGAGTCTTTTACTTTGGTGTAATACTCCAATTCCATTTCAGATTCGACTTGTGTTTTCTTTTCTAATCTTGTTTTTCAACTTCGGCCTGAGAGTGAGATCATCCCATATTCATCCTTCTGTTTCTGACTTATTTCACTCAACATGATTTTTTCAAGGTCCATCCAAGATCGGCTGAAAACGGTGAAGTCACCATTTTTTACAGCTGAGTAGTATTCCATTGTGTATATATACCACAACTTGCTCAGCCACTCATCTGTTGTTGGACACCTGGGTTGCTTCCAGGTTTTGGCTATTACAAATTGTGCTGCCAAGAACATATGTGTACACAGATCTTTTTGGATCGATGTGTTGGGTTCCTTAGGATATATCCCCAGAAAAGGAATTGCAGGGTCATAGGGTAGGTCCATTTCTAGCCTTCTGAGAGTTCTCCAGACTGTTCTCCACAGAGGTTGGACCAATTGACATTCCCACCAGCAGTGCAGGAGGGTTCCTTTGACCCCACACCCTCTCCAGCATTTGCTGCTGTTACCTTTTCTGATGTGTGACATTCTCACAGGAGTGAAGTGATATCTCATTGTTGTCTTGATTTGCATTTCTCTGACAATCAGAGACTTGGAGCATTTTTTCATGTGTTTCTCGGCCTTTTGGATCTCTTCTGTGGTGAATATTCTGTCCAATTCCTCCCCCCATTTTTGGATGGGGTTATTTGTTGTCTTGTTGTTGAGTCTGGTAAGCTCTTTATATATGTTGGTTATTAAACTCTTATCTGATGTATGGCATGTAAAGATCTTCTCCCATTCTGTGAGGGGTCTCTTGATTTGGGTAGTGGTTTCTTTTGCTGTGAAGAAGCTTTTTAATTTGATGTAGTCCCATAGGTTTATACTTGCCTTCATCTTCCTTGTAATTGGATTCGTTTCATTGAAAATGTCTTTAAAATTTATGCGGAAAAAAGTTCTTCCAATATTTTCCTCTAAGTATCTGATAGTTTCTGGTCTAACATCCAAGTCCTTGATCCACTTGGAATTTACTTTTGTATTTGGTGAAATACAGTGATTCAGCTTCATTCTTCTGCATGTTTCAACCCATTGTTTCCAACACCATTTGTTGAAGAGACTCTGCTTCCCCCATATAATAGTCTGGGCCCCTTTGTCAAAGATTAGATGTTCATAGGCGTGGGGCCTCATTTCTGGGCTCTCAATTCTATTCCACTGGTCAGTGTGTCTGTTCATGTTCCAGTACCAAGCAGTTTTGATGACAATGGCCCTATAATATAGTTTGAGATCTGGCAGTGTGATGCCTCCGGTTCTGTTCTTTTTTCTCAAGATTGTTTTGGCAATTCTAGGTCTTTTCTGGTTCCAGATAAACATTTGTAGCATTTGTTCTATTCTCCTAAAAAATGTGCTTGGGATCTTGATGGGGATAGCATTAAATTTGTAGATGGCTCTGGGTAATATATTCATTTTGATGATGTTAATTCTTCCAACCCATGAACATGGAATATCTTTCCACTTCTTTGTGTCTTTTCCAATTTCTTTGAGTAGTGACTCATAATTTTCAGTATACAAGTCTTTCACTTCTTTGGTTAGGTTTATTCCTAGATATTTTATTGTTTTTGTTGCTATAGAAAAAGGAACTGATTTCTGGATTTCAATTTCTTCTAACTTAGTGTTTGCATAGAGGAATGCCACTAATTTTTGAATGTTAATTTTATAGCCTGACACATTACTGTATTGCCTGATGATTTCCAAAAGCTCCTTGCTAGATTCCTTAGGTTTTTCCATGTATACTATCATGTCATCTGCAAATAAGGAGAGTTTGACTTCTTCTCTTCCAATCTGTATTCCTTTAATTCCTTGCTCCTGCCTGATTGCTATGGCAAGAACTTCCAACACTATGTTGAATAGTAATGGTGATAGTGGGCAGCCCTGTCTAGTACCTGATCTGAGGGGAAATGCTTCCAGTTTTTCACCATTGAGTATGATGTTGGCTGTAAGTTTGCTATATATAGACTCCACTATCTTCAGGAATTTTCCATCTATTCCTATTTTTTGTAGTGTTTTGATCATAAAGGGATGTTGTATTTTGTCAAAGGCTTTCTCTGCATCTATTGATATGACCATGTGGTTTTTGGTCTTGCTTTTGTTGATGTGGTGGATCACATTGATTGATTTACGTATATTAAACCAATCTTGCATGCCTGGGATAAACCACACTTGGTCATGATGAACAATTTTTTTGATATACTGCTGTATCCGGTTGGCTAGAATTTTGTTCAATATTTTCGCATCTATGTTCATCAGAGATATTGGTCTGTAGTTTTCTTTTTTGGTTGTGTCCCTGTCTGCTTTTGGTATCAGGGTGATGCTGGCTTCATAGAAGCTGGAAGGGAGTATTCCAGTGTCTTCAATCTTCTGGAAGACTTTTAAAAGTAGAGGTATTAGTTCTTCTTTGAAAGTTTTGTAGAATTCATTTGTAAAACCATCTGGTCCAGGACTTTTATTTTTGGGAAGATTTTTGATAACTGTTTCAATTTCATTAGCTGTGATGGGCCTGTTCATGTTATCCACTTCCTCTTTACTTAGTTTTGGAAGTTGGTAGGTATGTAGGAAATCATTCATTTCTTCCAGGTTCTCTAACTTGGTGGCATATAGTTGTTCATAGAAGCCTCGCATGATATGTTGAATTTCTGCAGTGTCTGTTGTGATATCTCCTCTTTCATTTACTATCCGTTTTATTTGGGTCTTCTCCCTTTTTTGTTTTGTGAGTCTGGCTAAAGGTTTGTCGATTTTGTTTACTCTTTCTAAGAACCAACATTTACTTTCATTGATCTTTTGTATGGTTTTCCTATTCTCAATGTTATTTATTTCTGCCCTAACTTTAGTAATTTCTGTCCTTCTGGTTGCTTTAGGGTTCCTTTGTTGTTGTTCTTCTTGGTCTTTAAGATGTGCAATCAGGCTGTTTATTTGTGCCTTTTCTTGTTTCCTAATGTGTGCTTGTATAGCTATGAACTTCCCTCTTAGGACTGCTTTAGCTGTGTCCCAAATATTTTGATAGCTTGTGTCTTCATTTTTGTTGAACTCTCGAAACATTTTGATTTCTTCCTTGATTTCCTCTTTGACCCAGAAGTTGTTAAGAAGTGTACTGTTGAGCTTCCACATTTTGGGACTGTTACTAATCTTTTGTTGATTGTTAAGTGTTAGTTTAATTCCACTGTGGTCTGAGAAGATGCTTGGGATGATTTCAGTGCTCTTGAATAGGCTGATGCTGTCTTTGTGGCCTAACATATGGTCTATCCTTGAGAATGATGCATGTTGATTTGAGTAAAATGTGTATTCCAGTTTCTTGGGATGAATGACTCTGAAAATGTCCAATAGTTCTAGTTTATCTATCTCTTCATTTAGCTCCCTTATGTCTTTACTGATTTTCTTCCTGGATGATCTGTCAAGTTGAGAGAGTGGGTTGTTGAAGTCCCCTACTATGATTGTGTTACTGTTAATATATTGCTGTAGCTCTTTCAGTAGAAGTTTGATGTATTTAGATGGTTTCTCATTGGGTGCATAGATATTAATAATTGTTAAGTCCTCTTTATTGACTGATCCTCTGAGCATTAAGTAGTGTCCATTCCTATCTTTTTAAATCTTATCTATTTTAAAGTCTATCGTGTCAGATATGAGACTAGCTGTTCCTGCCCTTTTTTGTGGGCCATTGGCTTGAATGATAGTTTTCCATCCTTTCACTTTAAGTCTGTGTTTGTCTTGTTGCGTTAGGTGAGTTTCCTGTAGACAACATATTGTTGGGTTGTGTTTTCTGATCCATCTTCCTACTCTGTGTCTTTTAATAGCTGAATTCACGCCATTCACATTTATTGATATCAAAGATTGAAGATATTTTAACGCCATTCTTGTAGAGTTTTAGAGTGTTTTGATATATTTTCTATTTGTGGTGGTCAGGTTGTTTATAGGAAACCTTTCAGAACTTCTTTCAAGGCAGGCTTGGTGATGGTTGCTTCCTTCAACTGTTGCTTGTCTGAGAAGGTTTTGATGCTTCCATCTAGTCTGAATGACAATCTAGCAGGATATAGTATTCTTGGCTGAAAGCCTTTCTCATTGAGCACTCGATAGATATCTTGCCATTCTCTTCTGGCCTGTAGTGTTTGTATGGAGAAGTCTGCTGCTAATCTTATGGGTTTTCCTTTGTAGGTGACTCTTTGTTTTTCTCTTACAGCCTTGAGGATCCTTTCTTTATCCTTATTCCTTTCCAATCTAAGTATGACATGTCTTGGTGTCTTTAGGTCTGGGTTAATTCTGTTTGGGACCCTCTGGGCTTCTTGAATCTTTATGTCTTTGGTGTTGTCTAGACTAGAGAAATTTTCAGCTATTATGGCATGGAGAATGCTTTCTTCCTCTCTTTCTCTTTCTTCCTCTGGTAAGCCAATAATGCGTATATTGTTTCTTTTGAAGTCATCCCATAGGACTCTGTTGTTGTTTTCAGCATCTCTTAATCTCTTTTTGAGATCTCTTACTTCTTTTTTAGTTGTCTCTAATTCATCCTCAATCTTGCTAATTCTGTCTTCAGCCTCATTGATTCTATTCTCTCTGCCCTCTACTGCTTTCTGGAGTTCATCTATTTTGTTGCCCTGCTCTGATACTGTTTTAGCTTGTTCAGCTAGTTGCCTTCTTAGCTCAGCAATTTCAGCTTTCAGCTCTCTAATAACCATGAGATTATTAGAATTTTCTTCCATATTCTCATTTGTTGTTCCTGCAGTTCTGATTACAATTTTTTCAAATTCTTTACTCACTCCTGTTATTATTTCCTTAGCTAATGTTTGGATGTTGAACTCGTTGTTTTGTGCTTCGCCCTCTGGAGGACTTTTAGCTGGACTCTTGTTCTGGTTCGAGTCTCCATTATTTTTTCTTGTTGTTTTAACCATTTTATATAAGTTAACAGTTTTTTCAATCCCTGAGTTGGAGTTCAGTGGTGTAAAAGCCTTTTTTTTTTTCCCCCTGTAGGCTATGGTAGCCTGAGGGCTTTTAAACTATCAATAGGCTTCTTGGCTTAATCACTGACTCCTGACCAAGAGATAAAGCAGGGTGTGGCAGAGATAATCCAGTGGTTATGCAAAGAGACTTTCACAGCCCTTCAGCTATGCCACCGAGGTATAGGTCTTCTCCTGAGTTTCCCGGTTAGATCTCTGTGCCCTGGTGTCCCTCCCTGTTGCTGCTCCAGATTCTGAGGGTAGTAGCAATGGAGACTCAGAGTTGTACTTGGTGAGTCTCTGGGGAGTCCTTTCCTCCCTTCAGCTGTCCCCTTGTTGGTGGAGCAGACTGGAGGTGGTGTTTCCACTGATAAACTGTTGAACTTTAGCAGTCACTTAATCTCTCCTTAGGCCCCTCTCTCCTCTCTGTCACCAGCCACGCGTGTTTGTACTCACGGGTGATTTACTGGGTTCCTGTGGTCATTATAGTCCTGTCTTGTTTAGGTCCGGGTGGTCTCCTTTGGTATTCCTAGTTGATCCGGGAGAGGAGAGGAGAGGAGAGAAAGCGATCTGCTGCTCGTAGCTCTGCCTCCCGCCTGTTTCTCTCTTTTTTTATCTTTACCAGAGCACTGCTCAGCTCTCGGAAGAAAGCCTTCTTCAGGCCATAATAGCTGAAAACTTCTCTAGTCTAGACAACATCAAAGACATAAAGATTCAAGAAGCCCAGAGGGTCCCAAACAGAATTAACCCAGACTTAAAGACACCAAGACACATCATATTGAGGATGGAAAGGAAAAAGGATAAAGAAAGGATCCTGAAGGCTGAAAGAAAAACAAAGAGTCACCTACAGAGGAAAACCCGTAAGATTAGCAGTAGACTTCTCAACACAAACACTACAGGGCAGAAGAGAATGGCAAGATATCTACTGAGAAAGGCTCAATGAGAAAGGCTTTCAACCAAGAATACTATAACCTGCTAGACTGTCATTCAGACTAGATGGAGGCATCAAAACCCTCTCAGACAAGCAATAATTGAAGGAATCAATCATCACCAAGCCTGCCCTGAAGGAAGTTCTGAAATGTCTTCTATAAACAGTCAGACCATCATAAATAGGACATATATCAGAACACTCTACAACTGTACAAGAATGGTGTTAAAATATCTTCAATCTTTGATATCAATAAATGTCAATGGTCTGAGTTCACCTATTAAAAGGCACAGAGTAGGAAGATAGATCAGAAAATACAACAATATGCTGTCTACAGGAAACCCATCTTACTCAACTAGACAAACACATTCTTAAAGTGAAAGGATGGAAAACTATCATACAAGCCAATGGTCCACAAAAAGGGGCAGGAACAGCTATTCTCATATCTGACATGATAGACTTTAAAATAGATAAGATTAAAAAGATAGGAATGGACACTACTTAATGCTCAGAGGATCAGTCAATCAAGAGGACTTAACAATTATGAACATCTATGCACCCAATGAGAAGCCATCTAAATACATCAAAGATCTACTGAAAGAGCTTCAGTAATATATTAAAAGCAACACAGTCATAGTAGGGGACTTCAACACCCCACTCTCAAGTTGACAGATCATCCAGGCAGAAAATCAATAAAGACATAAGGGGGCTAAATGAAGAGATAGATAAACTAGAACTATAGGACATTTTCAGAGTCATTCATCCCATGAAACTGGAATACACATTTTAATCAAATCCACATGGGTCATTCTCAAGGATAGCTCATATGTTAGGACACAAAGACAGCATCAGCAAATTCAAGAGCATTGAAATCATCCCAAGCATCTTCTCAGACCACAGTGGAACAAAACTAACACTTAACAATCATCAAAAGATTAGTAATAGTCCCAAAATGTGGAAGCTAAACAGTACACTTTTTTTTAAAAAAAAGATTTTATTTATTTATTTATTTATTTATTTATTCCCTTTTGTTGGCCTTGTTGTTTTATTGTTGTCATTGTTGGATAGGACAGAGAGAAATGGAGGGAGAAGGGGAAGACAGAGGGGGGAGAGAAAGACAGACACCTGCAGACCTGCTTCACCACCTGTGAAGAGACTCCCTTGCAGGTGGGGAGCCAGGGGCTCGAACCAGGATCTTTAAGCCGGTCCTTGCACTTTGCACCATGTGCGCTTAACCCGCTGCGCTACCGCCCGACTCCCCAACAGTACACTTCTTAATAACCTCTCGGTCAAAGAGGAAATAAAGGAAGAAATCAAAACAAAAAGGGGAGAAGACCCAAATAAATCAGATACTAAATCAAAAAGGAGATATCACAACAGACACCACAGAAATTCAACATATCATGTGAGGCTTCTATGAACAACTGTATGCCACCAAGCTAGAGAACCTGGAAGAAATGGACGATTTCCTAGATACCTACCAATTTCCAAAACTAAGTAAAGAGGAAGTGGATAACATGAACAGGCCCATCACAGCTAATGAAATTGAAACAGTTATCAAAAATTTCCCCAAAAATAAAAGTCCTGGACCAGATGGTTTTACAAATGAGTTCTACAAAACCTTCAAAGAAGAAATAATACCTCTACTTTTAAAAGTCTTCCAGAAGATTGAAGACACTGGAATACTCCCTGCCAGCTTCTATGAAGCCAACATCACTCTGATACCAAAAGCAGACAGGGACACAACCAAAAAGAAAACTACAGACCAATATCTCTGATGAACATAGATGCAAAAATATTGAACAAAATTCTAGCCAACGGGATACAGCAGTATATAAAATAGATTGTTCATCATGACCAAGTGTGGTTTATCCAAGGCATGCAAGATTGGTTTAATATACATAAATCAATCAATGTGATCCACCACATCAACAAAAGCAAGACCAAAAACCACATGGTCATATCAATAGATGCAGAGAAAGCCTTTGACAAAATCCAACATCCTTTCATGATCAAAACACTACAAAAAATGGGAATGGATGGAAAATTCCTGAAGATAGTAGAGTCTATATATAGCAAATCTACAGCCAACATCATACTCAATGGTGAAAAACTGGAAGCATTTCCCCTCAGATCAGGTACTAGACAGGGCTGCCCACTATCACCTTTACTATTCAACATACTTTTAGAAGTTCTTGCCATAGCAATCAGGCAGGACCAAGGAATTAAAGGGATACAGATTGGAAGAGAAGAAGTCAAACTCTCCCTATTTGCAGATGACATGATAGTATACACAGAAAAACCCAAGGAATCCAGCAAGAAGCTTTTGGAAATCATCAGGAAATACAGTAAGGTGTCAGGCTACAAAATTAACATTCAAAAGTTAGTGGCATTCCTCTATGCAAACACTAAGCTAGAAGAAATTGAAATCCAGAAATCAATTACTTTTACTATAGCAACAAAAACAATAAAATATCTAGGAGTAAAACCAACCAAAGAAGTGAAAGACTTGTATACTGAAAATTATGTGTTACTACTCAAGGAAATTGAAAAAGACACAAAGAAGTGGAAAGATATTCCATGTTCATGGGTTGGAAGAATTAACATCATCAAAATGAATATACTACCCAGAGCCATCTACAAGTTTAATGCTATCCCCATCAAGATCCCAAGCACATTTTTTAGGAGAATAGAACAAAAGCTACAAATGTTTATCTGGAACCAGAAAAGACCTAGAATTGCCAAAACAATCTTGAGAAAAAAGAACAGAACTGGAGGCATCACACTGCCAGATCTCAAACTATATTATAGGGCCATTGTCATCAAAACTGCTTGGTACTGGAACATGAATAGACACACTGACCAGTGGAATAGAACTGAGAGCCCAAAAGTAAGCCCCCACACCTATGGACATCTAATCTTTGACAAAGGGGCTCAGACTATTAAATGGGGAAAGCAGAGTCTCTTCAAAAAATGGTATTGGAAACAATGGGTTGAAACATGCAGAAGAATGAAACTGAACCACTGTATTTCACCAAATACAAAAGTAAATTCCAAGAGGATCAAGGACTTGGATATTAGACGACAAAGTATCAAGTACTTAGAGGAAAATATTGGCAGAACTCTTCTGCATAAATTTCAAAGACATCTTCAATGAAACAAATCCAATTACAAAGAAGACTAAGGCAAGCATAAACCTATGGGACTACATCAAATTAAAAAGCTTCTGCACTGCAAAAGAAACCACTACCCAAACCAAGAGACCTCTCACGGAATGGGAGATCTTTCTTTTTATTTATTTATTTATTTATTTATTTATTTATTTATTTATTTATTTTCCTTTTTGTTGCCCTTGTTGTTTAACATTGTCGTGGTTATTAATGTCGTTGTTGTTGGATAGGACAGAGAGAAATGGAGAGAGGAGGGGAAGACAGAGAGGAGGAGAGAAAGACAGACACCTGCAGACCTGCTTCACTGCTTGTGAAGCGACTCCACTGCAGGTGGGGATCCGGGGGCTCGAACTGGGATCCTTACGCAGGTCCTGGAGATTTGCGCCACGTGCGCTTAACCCGCTGCACCACCGCCCGACTCCCGGGAGAAGATCTTTCTATGCCATACATCAGACAAGAGGTTAATAACCAACATATATAAAGAGCTTGCCAAACTCAACAGCAAGAAAATAAATAACCCCATCCAAAAATGGGGCGAGGACATGGACAGAATATTCACCACAGGAGAGATCCAAAAGGCTGAGAAACACATGAAAAAATGCTCCAAGTCTCTGATTGTCAGAGAAATGCAAATAAAGACAACAATGAGATACCATACCAGTTCATTCCTGTGAGAATGTCTTACATCAGAAAAGGTAACAGCAGCAAATGCTGGAGAGGGTGTGGGGTCAAAGGAACCCTCCTACACTGCTGGTGGGAATGTCAATTGGTCCAACCTCTGTGGAGCACAGTCTGGAGAACTCTCAGGAGGCTAGAAATGGACCTACCCTATGATCCTGCAATTCCTCTCCTGGGGATATATCGTAAGGAACCCAACATATCCATCCAAAAGATCTGTGTACACATATGTTATTGGCAGCACAATTTGTAATAGCCAAAACCTGGAAGCAACCCAGGTGTCCAACAACAGATGAGTGGCTGAGCAAGTTGTTGTATATATACACAATGGAATACTACTCAGCTGTAAAAAATGGTGGCTTCACTGTTTTCAGCTGATCTGGGATGGACTTTGAAAAATTCATGTTAAGTGAAATAAGTCAGAAACAGAAGGATGAATATGGGATGATCTCATTCTCAGGCAGAAGTTGAAAAACAAGATCAGAAAAGAAAACCGAAGTAGAACCTGAAATTGAATTGGCGTATCGCACCAAACTAAAAGACTCTGGGATGGGTGTGTCGGGAGAATACAGGTCCAAGAAGGATTCAGAGGACTTAATGGGGGTTTTATTATTATATGGGAAACTGGGGAATGTTATGCATGTACAAACTATTGTACTTACTGTTGAATGTAAAACATTAATTCCCCAATTAAAAAAAATGTTTAAGACACATTCAGATGGCAACTTCTACATTTCCAAAATTCTTCTTAACATTGTATCTTTGTCCTACCCTCAGTCTTCTCAATCATTATTTTTGTTGATAGTGAATATTATTCACAGTACAAGGAAGTCTTATGTAGAGACACAGTTTCATACTCTTGAATTTTCTAAGGCATGCCTTGAAGACTAAATTTCTTCTAAACTGTCAAAACTTAAGCCATTTTACCCCAGACTATGGCATCGCTTAAACCTTCACTGAATATGAGGGTCATTGTCTAAAGTTTTGTTCTTCTTGCTTTACATAATTCTTGTACTTTCTGCTTGGGAAAAATTGCATAGTGATTTTTATTTCAAAATTACTTTAAAGGGTTTAAAAATAACAATTGCTGTATGTTGTCTATATGCCCCAGAAATAATATTTGACCACAACAGAGCTGATAAGAACTACTACTTATGTCACTGAATATTTGTTTACTGACCACAGCTTATGCATTTTACTTGTATTAGCATTTATATGCAATTTACAGAGAAGCTGAAGCTTTACAGAATCCTGCTAAATGCTAAAAGTCACACAGCTAGTTTGTGATGAAACTGAGGCCCAAGCTGAGATCTACTGAATGATAGAATTATTTCTCAGACACAAAGCACTGTTGCTTTCAGTTACAGACAATATCCATAGCCATGTGTCACATCTTAGTGAACACAGGCACAGAACAAATTGTATCTAGAGACACAATTCCTAGATAACATAAACACAGATTCTTCACGCATCTTCTCTAAAACACTCTTTATCCCACCTGCTGCTTTCCATCTACCCAACTAGTCAACAAACACCAAACACTATGATTCCTCTAACCAGCCTACTTCTTCTCTCCACTTCTCACTGAAACTATCACTTATTAATCTCTCAACACTTTTACTTGACCAGGAACTCTGTTTTAAAACTCATATTTTGGGGGGAAGGGTTGATGGTTTACAGTGCAGTTTTTTGACAGATGGCTATAGTTGCTCATCTCCCTGTAACAGGTGTCTACGGAAAACTCCCCCCACAACTTAGTCCTTTTATATTACAATGCAACACATCTCAAGCTTTTCCTTGCTGTCTCTCTGCCCCCCCTTCCCTAAAGTCTTTTGCTTTGGTGCAATTCACTTCACTCAGTCCAAGTTTCACTTTGTGTTTTTCTCTTTCTGTTCTTATTTATTAAGTTACATTTAAAAGTGAGTTAATTTGGTATCTAGGAAATGACTACTTACTTTTAACAGTTGCAATATATATGTATATATAATATTTTTTAGCTATTAATTTGCCACTGGGAATCTGGGTTGCTTCCTAGTTTTGGCTAGATAGATTTCTTCTTTTTTTGGGGGGGGTACATATTCAAAAAGGAAATAGCTGGGCCATAGGGTAGGTTCATTTTTAATGTCCTGAGAAATTTACAGACTTTTTCCCATAGGGTTTGGACCAATTTACATCCTCACAAAGAGTGCAGAAGTGTCCCTTCTTTCTCACATCTTCTCCAATATTTATTATTTCTGTCCTTTCCAACATATGATATTCTGACAAGTGTAAAGTTAGCCAGAAATTCTAACTCTTATGTGATCTAGGGATAAATTACAAATAGAAAAAAAGTCACCTGAAAGTGCCTTTAATAAATAGTACTAGGGCCTGGGAAGTGGTGCACTTGGTTAAGCATACTCATTACCATCTGCAAGGACTTGGCTTCAAACTCCCAGTTCCTGCCTATGGGGAAGAAGCTTCAAAAATGGTGAAGCAGTGCTGCAGGTATCTGTCCCTCTCTATCTCCCCTTTCCTTCTTGATTTCTCTCTGTTGTTGTTGCCAGGTTTCGGGCTGCACCGTGGAGAAGAGAGAGAGAGAAGGTCTGGAGCAAGTGGGATACACGAATCTTTATTATAGGATGGGGGGGTGGCTCAGGCCACATGGAATCAGCCGACAATGGCCATCCCCACTACCTCACCACGCAGAGAGAGAGAGAGTGCGACCCAAAGGAGTCGAGAGAGAGAGAGAGAGAGAGAGAGAGAGAGAGAGGGAGCCGAGAGCCCAGAGAGAGTGAGGGGGGTTGAGGGGGCTTTTATTGGGCAATAACCAGGAGTGACGTGTGGGGGCATGATTGGTTGAAGGGGGCACTGCAGAGCGTGGTAAAACCTGGGGGCAGAGACTGCATCAGAATAATTCCTCAGCATCATCTCCTCCTTTCCCTTTATATCTAAATGGACACAGTAAAGAAAAATGGAATGGAGCAAGCTTAAATGTTATTAAGGAGTGCCGTGCTTAGGTGGGAATATGTAGGACTTTCTGTGGAGGAGGGAAGGCTTAAATGGCCACCAACCTTGTGAAATTTATGTGTTCCCCTGTGCTCAACCTCTCTTTAGAGAGAGAGACTTACCTGGAGGGACTCATCTCATAGGTTTAAGCGCAGCCTGCTCAACCATCTCTTCACAATATCTCTTCACAATACATCTTTTCTATCTTTCTGCCTAGTAATAGCATAAGATGGTTCAAAGTCTGTAAAAGACTATCATGGAGCAGAAACCTTTTGGGCATAAACCTAAATGATATAACAAAACAGGAAGGGACAAGTAGGGGAGTAGTAAAAGCCAGTGTGATGTGAAGGGGAGGGTTGGTGTGAAAAAGAACGTTCCCTGCTTGGGGGGGGAAGGGGCAAAGATACATAATGAGGGGGAGGCAGGAGGGCATGACCCACCAGACAGAGGGGCTATTTGGCATTGTATAGTCCTCAAGGCAACAGTCTGTAAAAGTCTATGAATTACTCAGGATCAGTCTATGAAAAACCAGCAGCGTGAATGGAAATTAGCTCCTTCAAAATTGTGTGAAATGTCTATAGGGTATGCCAGCAAGTCCGATACAAGTCTCAGTCCAAAGTAGATGGCTAGGGGAAGAATTGGCAGGGGATGAGACACTGCATGAAGGAGGTCAGCCACTGGAATTCTGCTTTTCTGTAGATAGCCAGCTGGAACCACCAACATGTGGCAGGCAAATCAGAAGCAGGAACGACAAGCAGGTATTAAGAAAGTTCTGTCCTTGGAGTCTGTGTATCAGGTTCTTCAGATCACGTTGAGTGACATCTAGGGTTTCGGGGTGTGTGTCACTGTAGTAGTGCCATCTATTGGGTGGCGTCAGGGTGTGCAGGGGTTCAGATGGTTTTTCCGGGATTCCTGTGAAATAAACACAAACAATATGTTTCTCATAGTTAATTTAAACTTGTAACAAGTTAGAGGTTTATTATAGTTGATACCTCGATGATTATAATTGTTTTAAATATCTTTATGATTTTATTTAAAGGTAATCTAATGTGACCTCCTGTAGCAGTCTCTGCAGCCGGATCTTGAGACCAATTTTAGTAAAAATATGTATTTTAAACAGACTCAAATTGCTTAGAGAGTTAACACATTTTTGTGACAATGATTTTAACATTTATAGTGCCAGATTGATGCCAGATCTGTTGTGGATTAATTTCCACAAGATAGTTTACAGGGCACTTTTGGGGGCCCTCCAAAGGTGTCCTGTATAGAGAATTTATATTTTAGTTTTGGGAATGTATAGTCACGCTAAGCATTTAGACTTTTACCTTAAATAGTTAGTTACCTTAGCAAATTAATTTTTACCTTGTCTGGTAATAATGTAGCTGTAGGCTTACACTTTTGACCGTTAAGTTAGTGTTACCAAACTTGAGACATATCCATAAACATTTAGTGATAACACACTGGAGGAAAAAGAACTTTTGTTATAAAAACATATCATTTTAAAAACAAATTTGTATCTGTCATTAGTCACACAGTTTAAGACTAAACATTTACATATATACCAAAACTATATATAAAAATCAAAAGAGGGAGAAAAACAAAAATTTTGGAATGTTTCTGGACGTCTCCAGAAACTTTGGATGCATCCAGTATTTTAATATAAAGCCAATTACCTTTTAGAGTACTCCGAGCAGATGGGTCATGCAAAAAAATTTTTTTTGTCATTCAACACACTCACTCACAAAACACAACTGGCTAGTTATAACATAAGACATTCAGGGAAAGGGTAGGAGAGAGGTCTCTGTGAGCCAGATTTTGTAGGTTCTGCCATGTTGTATTACGGGTCCTGGGATGTATGCTGCATCTGGTCCTCTTGTAGTATTTCTTGTTCTTCAGGGATAACAGCGCCATCCTGCGGGTATTGTCAGACATGGTGGGCAGGAACCCAGACAGGTTTAGAGAAATTTTGAGGGAAAACGCATGCTAAACCCCTTCCCATGGTCAATAGGGGGTCAGGCCCTTTCCAAATTTTATCAAGTGGGTCTCTCCATTTGACCCTAATGGATGGGAGGGTAGATGGTGTTTGCCAGTGAAGAATGATAGGAGGTAGGTCTGAATTATTGTAAATATTAAAGAGATTTAATGTAGTTAAGGCTTTTGCTAGCTGGATATTGGGGGGGATATGTTCCTCCTTTATCTTTATTTAATTGAGCCTTCAGAGTTTGATGGACCCTCTCAACAATGCCTTGTCTCTGTGAATTGTAGGGAATGCCCGTGGCATGAGTAATATTCCAGAGGGGACAAAAATCTTTAAATTGTTTGCTTGTAAACATAGGTGAATTGTCTGTTTTCAAAAATAATGGGACCCTCATAACGGCAAAACAAGAGAGCATATGGCTTACAAGCTTTTTAGCGCTTTCTCCTGTCTGAGCTGTAGCCCACATAAATTTAGAAAAAGTATCAATTGAGACAAACACATATTTTTGTTTGCTAAAGTTTGGTATGTGGGTGACGTCAATTTGCCAAATAGCATTAGCTTTCAAGCCTCGGGGGTTAACCCCAAGGGTCTGGATAGCAGGTGTCTTTGTGAGACTTGCACAAAAAGAGCATGTTGTGAGGATATGTTTTAACTGTGGTACAGGAACATCAGGAAATCAAGCTCGAAGGCCTTTAAGATTAACATGGGTTAGAGAATGAAAATTAGCAGGATCAGAGACAGAGACTGGGAAAGTTCCTGTGGAGGCAAGGCGGTCAACTGTAGCATTCCCTTCGGACAGGGAACCAGGAAGAGGGCTGTGGGAACGAAGGTGTTGAATATACAGTGGTTGGGTTCGAGAACAGAGCATAGAGGTGATTTGAATCAAGAGAGGGGAAAGTGGGTTGTCATCAATTTTCACATACGAACGAGCAAGCCATGGAAGTAAGTTAACAGTATATACACTGTCAGAAAAAAGGTTGAAAGATTCTGGTACAGTTTTAATGCAAGGAAAACAGCATAAAGTTCTTTGTACTGAGGGGAATTATCAGGAAGCTCAGTAAAGAGAGGTTTAGGAGATTGTCTGGGTAATATATAAGGGCAGCAGCTCCCTTTTTTCTGCCATCAGTAAAGACTGTAGGAGCAGAGGGAATGGGATCCCAAGAGAAAAGTTTAGGTGCTAGTAGAGGCAAAAGAGGTAAAGAAGCTATCAATTTATTAGAAGGAAAATGGTTATCTATTTGTCCTGGAAACCCCATAAAGCTTATGGCAAAGCAGGAATGATGGCGTATAAGTCACTCTGTATCTGTGAGAAAAAAGGGCAGGGTAATTAAATCTGGTTCTTTCCCTAAGACTTGCACAGGCCTATTTCTCCCTTGGCAAACCATGAATGATAACGCATCTATCTCAGTGAGGAGTCTTGGAACTCCTTCTACTGGTGTGTGAAGCCACTCAAGAACCCCATGGTCTTGCCACCATGCCCCTAGAGATACTGCCTAAGCCAATTTAAATTTCCTAGAAAACTTTGTAAAGAAGCAAGAGTAAGGTTAGAAGGAAAGGTGACATTAGGTTTTAAGGGACGAATTTGCGTTAGAGAAATCTCTGAACCTAGGAAAGATATTGGAGGAATTAGCTGTATCTTCTCATGAGCTACATTAAGGCCACATTTCTTTAATGCAGGAATGAGAAAATCACGTGAGGCATAGAGATCTGTATCTGATTTTCCCCATATTAAAATATCATCTGTATAATGAAAAACATGAAGGCCCTTATGAATATATGGGAAAAGGGCAGATTTAACAGCCTCCTGACAAATTGTAGGACTCTTGGCCATACCCTGGGGTAGCACCACCCATTCAAATCTATCAGCAGGACTGGTGTTATTAATAGATGGAACAGAGAAGGCAAAATGTTTACAATCTTGAGGATGCAAGGGAATAGGAAAAAACAATCTTTTATATTAATAGCTACGATTGGAATTCCTGTTGGGAATTGCAGAAGCAAGAGGCAAACCCCTTTGGGGGGAGCCCCAGACCTGCATGGTTTTATTTACCACATGGAGATCTTGAAGGAGGCGCCATTTTCCCAAGCACTTTTTAATCACAAAGACAGGAGTATTGCATGGACTTCGAGAATGATGAATGTGTCCCAAGGACAACTGCTCTCATACAAGGTCATTTAAAATTTCTAGTTTATCCCTAGGTAAAGGCCACCGTTCTACCCAGACAGGCTCATTAGAAAGCCAGCCTAAGTGGGGAGTTTGCATATGAACAGTGGCAGCTAGTATTGGGGGTGCTGATTAGATCTAGTCTCGCAGGAGCGAGTGTTACGCTCTGCAGAGGCATCTGTGGATATCCTAACATCAAGACATTCCAGAAGATCTCTACCCAGTAGGTTGGTGCTAATATCAGCTACCAAAGGGCAGAAGTGTCCAGTAGAGCCTTCCAGGTCTTCCCACATGAGCAAATCTCGTGTGTGAAATGATGGGGTCACCCTTCCTACTCCATGTATACTGGGTCCAGGGAGAAGTCCCCAATCTCGGGGAACCTCTTCTTGCCTTAAAATCGTTTTTTTCTGCCCCAGTGCCAATCAAAAATTTAAAAGGAATATTGCCAATCTTTACTGTCATAGAAGGGTGACCTCGTTCTAAAACAGGAGTGGTCCACAAAATCTCAGGCCCCGAATTTGTACCATTCAGGGGCGTGCCATCTTTGTGAAAATTTGACCAACAATCTCTCTTCCAGTGAAACCCTTTACGACATCTTGGACAGACCGTATGTGGCTTCTGGCTCCCTGAATGCAGGCGGGGTTGTGCTGATTGGAGGCGGAGTTGCCCTGACTGGAGGTGGGATTGCCCTGTCTGGAGGCAGGATTGCCCTGACTGGAGGCAGGATTGCCCTGACTAGAGGCGTGGTAGCTCTAACTGGAGGTGGGGTTGCCCTGACTGGAGGCGTGGTCGCAGTTTATCTGGACATTGGTTATGCCAATGTCCTTGACTACCACACTGAAAGCAGGCCCCGTTTTGATTACGTGGGGTAACTGCATAAACCTGTGTCATAGCGGGTGCCCCATAATTTCCTGATGTAAGTTCCTGTGTCGCTAAAATCCAATTATCTGGGTGTAGGTGTTTAAGATTAAGGCATGCCTGACGGAATTGTGGTATCATGCCTTCCCAGACAATAGAGCGCAGGAGTAGTGAGCGGACGTCAGGGTTATAAACCTTTCTCTCTAAGTTTGTCCTCACCCTTGACATGAAGCTCACTAATGATTTATCAGTGCCTTGGTGAAGAGAGTTAATGGAAACTGACGAATCTACATTGGGTGGGGTCACCCTTTCCCATGCTTTTGTTGCGCAGATGCATACCTCTTCAAAAGAACTGGTTGGAAACCTGGCTTCTGCCTGCTGAGTTCCAGATTCAAAAGCTTCTGCTCCAAACAGAGCATCAAAATTCCATTCTACCTGTTTGTTACTATTTTCCTGCAATTGTCTAGAGTATTCATCATGGAAGCATGCTGTCCACTGAAGGTAGAGGGGGTCTGGGAGTGCAGCACAAGCCAGGTCTTTCCAGTCCTGGGGGGGTGTTAAGGTGCTGGTAAAAACTCCTTAAAATGGACTTAGTCCATGGCGCATGAATTCCGTCATCCCTGACTGTTTGTCTGAGTTCTCTGAGCTCTTTAGAGGTGTATGGGTGCCATGCCTGAGGGTTTTGTCTAAAGGGGGCCATGTTTACTGGGAAGGTGTGGATTTGGTTTGATGACACTGGGGAGAGAGCTATGGAAGTGGAAGGTGCCATGGAAACTGCTGTAGTGGCCTCAGGGGAAACTGAACACATATCGGAGCTCTTGGGGTGAACTGCACATGGTTTAAGGTCCTTAAATGCTGGAAAAATATCCTTTAACTCTCGTATCTCAGCCACAAGGTCTCTTAATGATTTACGGAAGCAGGAACCAGAACCGAGGGGTCAACAGAAGTCGGGCTTAGAGAGGCGGGTACCGGAACTGGGCCAGCAGGATCAGCTGGGGGCGGGGTCAGAGGAGGAGCCTCCAAACACGTGTGCGTGTGGGTGGGAACGGAAGTTTTGGGTCTAGCTGCTGATTGCTTAGGGCGTCTAAGTCTTAAGCACATATGCTTCAGCTCTTGTATCTCAGCCTCAAGGTCGTGTATCCTCAAGGCAGACCACGTTGTACATATTTTGTAAGTCGCGATTATAGCTATGAGAACCCATGGTGTAGCAAAAATTAAAGCATCTCTGAGAGCGTGAATCTGTCCCAGGAGAGGAGATAATGTCTGGGACACCTCCTCATAAAACGAAAAAATTCCCATGGTGGAGGGAAACGCAGGGCCACAGAGGCGGGCGGATGCCACTTACCTGTGTCTGGGCAGTTTTTGGGGACCTCAGGCTGGGCCACCCAGCGGGGCGTGGGTGCGGGACACGATGGGCGCCAGATGTTGTTGTTGCCAGGTGTCGGGCTGCACCGCGGAGAAAAGAGAGAGAGAAGGTCTGGAGCAAGTGGGATACACGAATCTTTATTATAGGATTGGGGGGGGTGGCTCAGGCCACGTGGAGTCAGCCAACAATGGCTGTCCCCACTACCTCACCTCAGAGAGAGAGAGAGAGAGAGAGAGAGCACGACCTGAAGGAGCCCAGAGAGAGAGAGAGAGAGGGATCCGAGAGCCCAGAGAAAGCGGGGCAAGAGAGAGAAAGAGAGAGAGAGAGAGACAGACAGACTTCAGCATAGTTCCGCCATCCATGGAGCTTCCCCAGATCCAGCCATTGTACCCCTATGTGGTAGTGATACCAGGGATTCCCTTATGTAAATATCATGGAAATGTAGAGGATAAGGAGGGAAGGAAGAGGTGGAGTTTTGTTTGTTTGTTGTTTTTTTTTTTAGTTAAACCATCCACTGCTCTTGCTGACCAGTGCTCAGTGAAGGTTGCCACCTAAGACCAGTCTGAACCAAGTGTCTGTGTTTGCACAACAGAGACCCAATCAGGCCCAAGGTGACCTAGGGTTAATTATCAAAGTAACTTCTCCTTCTCTGGGAAGTCACTTCATGGACACAGGTTGTGTGTAAAAACATGCATCACTGTGGCCCAAGCTCCACATGTGATGGCATGGTCTGCTACACCTTGAATTGCCTAGCTCCTGAAAGACAATAGACCCTAGTTTTTCTGTTGTTCAAGGAGAAAGTTTCTGTTGTCATGAGCCACACCAAGCCCCTTCTCCTATTGTGTGGTCCACAGTGGAGTTCTTACTCATATGAAAGTGTCTTGGTTTCTCTTTTGAATAAGATTAGGGTCTGAGGATCCAAGACACTCGTCACCAGTGCTTGGTGTCAAAACCAACAGTACTGGGTGAACTATCTCTAGGTACCTCAATTGTTCTTTTTATAAAAAAGGAAATTCTTTCTATAAGGCTTCCTGTAGTATTTGCACCTCTGTGGCCAGGAATGTGATATGTGAACATTATTAGCTTCCAGTGAGAACAGGAAAGCAAATACTTCATGTCTATAAAGAGAAGACATTGTAGGCTAGGTTGGCCAGTTGATAATGACTGCCTTTCTAGTCCTGTAGTCTTTTTCAGCAATTTTTTCTTTAGCTTTTTGTTAAAGGGAAGAGTCTATTTAATTCTCTTTGCTATTATCCACTCTGCACTCTCTCAAAGTTGGCACACTGTTGGCATTTTATGAATAATGACAAAATTGAAAATTTCAGTATAAAATACAGACCCAGGGATACAAGGACTGCTTCTTTTTGGCATTTTTAAAAATAAAATATTGACTGAGACATTTCAAAAGTGAAAAAAGAGGCTGGGTTGTAGCTCACTCTGTATAGAAAATGTTACACCATGCATGACAACCTGGGTTCATGTTCCCTGTTCCCACCTGCAAGGGGAAGCTTCATAAGGAGTGAAACATTGTCTAGTCTCTCTCTCTCTCCCATCCTCTCTCACAGAAACTGAAAATGAAAAAAAAGGGAGGAAGGAAGGAAGGAAGGAAGAAAGGAAGAAAGGAAGAATGAGGGTCACTAGTAATAGAATTGTATAGGCCTCAGGGTCCAGTAATAACTTTCATGACAAAAACAAAAAGAAATAAAACCCTTCAGAGAGCCTGTCAGGATCTGACTGGATTTCACTATAGTGAAGAAAAATATGTTCAGAGCAGAAAGTAAGTTGCTGAGGTTAACACCGTATTTTGGCTACCTTTCTGACCATTTCCATGATGGCTTATCCCTTTGCAGTACAGGAAGTCAAACTCGCATTGTTTCTTGCTGGTAACATTGATCAAAAATCTTCTGGGGTAGAAATTTGAAACTGATGGATAAAACTAGCTTTGTTACTACTTCTGTCTTAGAAACAGATGCATTGAGGGCTAGCCAAGTGTTGTTGCGGCGGTCTGGTGTCGGGCTGCACCACGGAGAAGAGAGCGGACGTCCAGAGCAAAGGGGTACACAAATCTTTATTATAGGATGGGGGGGAGGTTTGGTTCAGACCACGTGGAGCCAGCCGGCAATGGCCCACCACGGGGGGAGAGCAGGGAGCGAGACCTCAGAGAGGGAGAGCTGAGAGCCCAGAGAGAGAGAGGGGAGGGGTGAGGGGGCTTTTTATTGGGCGACAACCAGGGGTGACGTGTAGGGCCAGGATTGGTTGAAAGGGGGCACTCTAGGATTTAGCGGGGCATAGAAAAACCTGGGGGCAGAGACTGCATCAGAATAAGTCCTCAGCAACATGGGTCATGCAAAAAGAAAAAAAATTTTTGTCATTTAACACACTCACTCACAAAAACAACTGGCCAGTTATAACATAAGACATACAGGGAAAGGGTAGGAGAGAGGTCTCTGTGAGCCAGATTTTGTAGGTTCTGTCATGTCGTATTATGGGTCTTGGGATGTATCCTGCATCTGGTCCTCTTGTAGTATTTCTTGTTCTTCAGGAATAACAGCGCCATCCTGTGGGTATTGTCGGACATGGCGGGCAGGAACCCAGACAGGTTTAGAGAAATTTTGAGGGAAAATGTATGTGAAACCCCTTTCCATGGTCAATAATGGGTCAGGCCCTTTCCAAACTTTATCGAGTGGGTCTCTCCATTTGACCCTAATAGATGGGAGGGTAGATGGTGTTTGCCAGTGAAGAATAATAGGGGGTAAGGCCGAGTTATTGTAAATATTAAAGAGATTTAACATAGTTAAGGCTTTTGCTAGCTGGATATTGGGGGGATATGTTCCTCCTTTATCTTTATTTAGTTGAGCCTTCAGAGTTTGATGGGCCCTCTCGACAATGCCTTGTCCCTGTGGATTGTAGGGAATGCCCGTGGTATGAGTAATATTCCAGAGGGAACAAAAATCTTTAAATTGTTTGCTTGTAAACATAGGTGAATTGTCTGTTTTCAAAAATAATGGGACCCCCATAATGGCAAAACAAGAGAGCATATGGCTTACAAGCTTTTTAGCACTTTCTCCTGTCTGAGCTGTAGCCCACATAAATTTAGAAAAGGTATCAATTGAGACAAACACATATTTTTGTTTGTCAAAGTTTGGTATGTGGGTGACATCAATTTGCCAAATAGCATTAGCTTTTAAACCTCGGGGGTTAACCCCAAGGGTCTAGATAGCAGGTGTCTTTATGAGACTTGTACAAGAAGAGCATGTAGCGAGGATATGTTTTAACTATGATACAGGAACATCAGGGAATCGAGCTTGAAGGCCTTTAAGATTAACATGGGTTAGAGAATGAAAATTAGCAGGATCAGAGACAGAGACTGGGAAAGTTCCTGTGGAGGCAAGGCGGTCAACTGCGGCATTCCCTTCGGACAGGGAACCAGGAAGAGGGTTGTGGGAACGAAGGTGTTGAATATACAGTGGTTGGGTTCGAGAACAGAGCATAGAGGCGATTTGAATCAAGAGAGGGGAAAGTGGGTTGTCATCAATTTTCACATACGAACGAGCAAGCCATGGAAGTAAGTTAACAGTATACACACTGTCAGAAAAAAGGTTGAAGGATTCTGGTACAGCTTTTAGTGCAAGAAAAACAGCATAAAGTTCTTTGTACTGAGGGGAATTATCAGGAAGCTCAGTAAAGAGAGGTTTAGGAGATTGTTTGTCTGGGTAATATATAAGGGCAGCAGCTCCCCTTTTTCCGCCATCAGTAAAGATTGTAGGAGCAGAGGGAATGGGATCCCAAGAGAAAAGTTTAGGTGCTAGTAGAGGCAAAAGAGGTAAAGAAGCTATCAATTTATTAGAAGGAAAATGGTTATCTATTTGTCCTGGAAACCCCACGAAGCTTATGGCAAAGCAGGAATGATGGTGTATAAGCCACTCTGTATCTGTGAGAAAAAAGGGCAGGGTAATTAAATCTGGTTCTTTCCCTAAGACTTGCACAGACCTATTTCTCCCTTGGCGAACCATGAATGATAACGCATCTATCTCAGTGAGGAGTCTTGGAACTCCTTCTACTGGTGTGTGAAGCCACTCAAGAACCCCATGGTCTTGCCACCATGCCCCTAGAGATACTGCCTAAGCCAATTTAAATTTCCTAGAAAACTTTGTAAAGAAGCAAGAGTAAGGTTAGAAGGGAAGGTAACATTAGGTTTTATGGGACGAATTTGCGTTAGAGAAATCTCTGAACCTAGGAAGGATATTGGAGGGATTAGCTGTATCTTCTCAGGGGCTATATTAAGGCCGCTTTTCTTTAATGCAGGAATGGAAAAATCACGTAAGGCATAGAGATCTGTATCTGATTTTCCCCATATTAAAATATCATCTGTATAATGAAAAATATTAAGGCCCTTATGAATATATGGGAAAAGGGCAGATTTAACAGCCTCCTGACAAATTGTAGGACTATTGGCCATACCCTGGGGCAGCACCACCCAAACAAATCTATCAGCGGGGCTGGCATTATTAATAGACGGAACAGAGAAGGCAAAATGTTTACAATCTCGCGGATGCAAGGGGATAGAGAAAAAACAATCTTGTATATCAATAGCTATGATTGGAATTCCCGTGGGAATTGCAGAAGCAAGAGGCAAACCCCTTTGGGGGGAGCCCCAGACCTGCATGGTTTTATTTACTGCACGGAGATCTTGAAGGAGGCGCCATTTTCCCGAGCGCTTTTTAATCACAAAGACAGGAGTATTCCATGGGCTTCGAGAATGATGAATGTGTCCCAAGGACAACTGCTCTCGGACGAGCTCTTTTAAAATTTTTAGCTTATCCCTAGGTAAAGGCCACTGTTCCACCCAGACAGGCCCATTAGAAAGCCAGCTTAAGCGGGGTGTTTGGCTACGAACAGTGGCATTTAGTATTGGGGGTGCTGAATAGACCTGGTATCGCGGGAATGAGTTTTACGCTCTGCAGAGGTGTCTGTGGATATCTTAACATCAAGACATTCCAGAAGATCCCTGCCCAGTAAGTTGGTGCTAATATTAGCTACCAAAGGGCGGAAGTGTCCGGTAGAACCTTCTGGGTCTTCCCACATAAGCGAGTCTTGTGTGCAAAATGTTCTCGTCATCCCTCCTATTCCATGTAAACTGGGTCTAGGGATGAGTTCCCAATCTTGGGAAACCTCTTCTTGCCTTAAAATCGTCTTTGCTGCCCCCGTGTCAATAAAAAATTTAAAAGGAATATTGCCAATCTTTACTGTCATAGAAGGGTGACCTTGTTCTAAAACAGGAGTGGTCCACAAAATCTCAGGCCCCGAATTTGTACCATTCAGGGGCGAACCATCTTTATGAAATTGGGACCGACAATCTCTCTTCCAATGAAACCCCTTACGACATTTTGGACAAACAGTACGTGGTCTCTGGCTCCCTGACTGAAAGCGGGGTTGCTCTGGCTGGAGGCGTGGTTTCCCTGACTGGAGGCGTGGTCGCAACTTATCAGGACATTGGTTACGCCAATGTCCTTGGCGACCGCACTGAAAGCAGGCCCCGTTTTGCTTACGTGGGGCAACTGCATAGACCTGAGTCGTAGCGGGTGCCCCATAATTGCCTGATGTAAGTTCCTGTGTCGCTAGAATCCAATTATCTGGGTGTAGGTGTTTAAGATTAAGGCATACCTGACGGAATTGTGGTGTCATGCCTTCCCAGACAATAGAGCGCAGGAGTAGTGAGCGGACGTCAGGATTATAAACCTTTCTCTCTAGGCTTCTGTTCACCATTGAGATGAAACTCGCCAATGACTCATCAGAGCCTTGGTGAAAAGAGTTAATGGGAGCTGATGGATCTACATCAGGTGTGGTCACCCTTTCCCATGCTTGTGTTGTACAGATGCGTACCTGTTCAAAATAACCAGTTGGAAACCTGGCTTCTGCCTGCTGAGCTCCAGATTCATAAGCTCCTGCTCCAAACAAAGCATCAGAATTCCATTGTACCTGTTTGTTACTATTTTCCTGCGATTGACTAGAGCACTCATCGCGGAAACATGCCTGCCACTGAAGATAGAGTGGGTCTGGGAGTGCAGCACGAGCCAGTTATTTCTAGTCTTGTGGTGTATTTAAATGGTGGTAAAAGCTTCTCAAGACGGACTTGGTCCATGGAGAAGGCATCCCGTCCTCCCTGACTGCTTGTCTGAGTGTTCCAAGTTGTTTAGAGGAATATGGCTGCCACGGCTGAGGGTTTTGTTTAGATGGGGCCAAATTTACCGGGAATGTGTGGATTTGGTCCAATGGCATGGGAGAGAGAGCTACAGAAGTGGAAAGTTCAGTAGAAACTGCTGTAGTGGCTGCAGGGGAGACTAAACGCATATCTACGGGGACGGAGCTCCCAGGGTGGACTGCACATGGTTTAAAATCCTTAAATGCTGAAAAAATATCCTTTAGCTCTCGTATCTCAGCCACTAGGTCCCTTAATGGTGACGTATCAGCAGGGGGCGGGGTCAGGGACGAGGAAGCCTCAGGTGAGCTGAAACCGCGGCAGCAGGGCCCGGGGGCGGAGCTGAAACCGGGAAGGTAGGAGGAGGGGCTAGAGAACCGGAAGCCTCAGGGGAAGCGGGGGGCGGGGCCAGAGAAGCAGAAGGAACTGAACACGTACGTGTCTGCCACAGAAGGGACCGAACACTTGTCTGCAGAAGGAGCCGAACACGTGTCTGTGGGGACAGCTGGGGGCGGGGTCAAAGGAGCAGCCAAACACGTGTCTGTGGGGACAGCTGGGGCAGGGGTCAAAGGAGCGGCCAAACATGTGTCTGTGGGGACAGCTGGGGCAGGGGTCAAAGGAGTGGCCAAACACGTGTCTTCAGGTGCAGTGGGGGGAGGGGTCGTGGAAGCGGAAGCTGCCACAGGAAAAACCGAACACGTGTCTCTCGAGGCAGCAGTTTTGGGGCTGACTGCAGATTGCTTAGGGTGTTTAAGTCCTAAGCAAATATCCTTTAACTCATGTATCTCAGCCTCAAGGTCACTTAACCTTTTGGCAGGAGGCCTTGTACATATCCTGAAAATAGTAAATATAGCCATGAGAACCCATGGTGTAGCAAAAATTAAAGCGTCTCTGAGATCGAAAGCCTGTCCCAGGAGAGAAGGATAGAATGTCTGGGACACCTCCTCATAAAACGGAAAAAATCCCATGGTGGAGGGAAATGCAGGGCCACAGAGGCGGGCGGATGCCACTTACCTGTGTCTGGGCAGTTTCGGAGACCTCAGGCCGGGCGTGGTGTGGGTATGGAACACGATGGGCACCAGATGTTGTTGCGGCGGTCTGGTGTCGGGCTGCATCATGGAGAAGAGAGCGGACGTCCAGAGCAAAGGGGTACACAAATCTTTATTATAGGATGGGGGGGAGGTTTGGTTCAGACCACGTGGAGCCAGCCGGCAATGGCCGACCACGGGGGGAGAGCAGGGAGCGAGACCTCAGAGAGGGAGAGCCGAGAGCCCAGAGAGAGAGAGGGGAGGGGTGAGGGGGCTTTTTATTGGGCGACAACCAGGGGTGACATGTAGGGCCAGGATTGGTTGAAAGGGGGCACTCTAGGATTTAGCGGGGCATAGAAAAACCTGGGGGCAGAGACTGCATCAGAATAAGTCCTCAGCAACATCAATTGTCGTATGCTTTACATTGGTTTGTTCTAGCCCTCTCCCGCCAAGAGAATTGGATCAGTCCTGCTAATTTCGGGGGCCCGCTTGGCCCCGCCCCTAGGAAACCCACCAGAGTTCCAGAGTTGGAGAGTTTTCAGAGGGTTCCCGAGTACGAGAGTTCAAGAGTTCCAGAGTTGGAGGGTTCCTGAGTTCGAGAGTAAGAGAGAGAGTGCTTGCGCCGCCGCAAAGAGACAGCAGAGTTCTGTTTGGTGATTAGTTTGTCTTAGTTTATGAATCGTTGTTCCTGAATAAAGAAATACAGCTTCCCTGCCCAGCCGTTGTCTCCGCGTCTCTGTTACCCGCCGTGAAGCAAGCCAGCCCGGCAAGAGACTCCGAAAATTTTAACAACAAATGGCGCCCACGTGGACCTGACCTGCACATCTCTCAGATAAGTAAAGACAATGTGGCTACCTATGCACTATGGCCTTCTCTTCTGCTTGTGAAGAGATCTCCAAAGGCCTCTGCTCTTTCTTCACGAGACTGTTTTGCTGTTTCTGGAACATTTATGTCTGGACCACTCTGTGGTTCCCACTCGCTCGGGCGAACTCAGAACAGCCAGTGAGAAGAGCCAGCTGGTGGGAGGCGAGGCGCGGAGCTGCCGTTTCCACCTGGTTAAACAGCCAGCCAGCCGGCTGCGCCCAGACAACCCCGCGCACCGTGCCCACAGCCCCGCAGCCCCGCAGCCCGCAGGAGGCCGAAGCCAGCACACAAGAGCCCCTGGAGCCCGAAGCCAACACACAAGAGGCCAAGGCCAACACGCAAGAGCCCGAGGCCAGCCCACAGGAGCCGGCTCTCCACCGCGTGGCGCAGGGCACTGGACGCGTGATCCCTCCACACTGCTCGGCCACTGCAAACAGGGCAGCAGACATGGCAGGGCCATGGGGCAGGGCCGTGGCGGCCTATCATGGCCGCCACCCCTGGGCACCTAGGCCCACGCCTTCTACAAAACTGGCCTGCCTGCCCTCTTTCTATGAATTCTGGAACCATCCCGGGCCTCCCGGAGCCCCAGGCTCCCTGCTGAAACTGGGCACACGAGATCTCCAGCCGCTGGTCCAGTCTGAAGACAGACAAGCTGGAGTACGCAGAGATTTGTGCAGAGATCACAACCTACAATTCCTAAAAGTGAAGCTGTGCGAGAAGCCACCTCCGAATGGTGACCCCCCCAACCACTAAGACAGTACAGATTTAAATTCGTGTTTAAAATGACATGTCTTCTTAACAAAGGTTTCTCTCCTTGTGTATTAATGACCATGTTTATGTGTATGTTTAAAGTTTGGTAAACAGTAGCTTTAAGGCTAAATTCTTACTAGTCAAAGTTAAATGAAAAAGGTTTTCAATGTAATTCTCATAAAGATAAAATTAACTTACATTTAAAGTCTAAGGTAAAAATTAGTTAACAATCAATATATTTCAACTAAGTTGGTCTAAACAAAAGGTTAAATAGACTTGTTGATATGTAAAACTCTCCACTACCTTCTCTATTAGAAATGGTAGATTGCACAATGGCTATGCTAATTATTCTCATGCCTGAGGTTTCCTCTCCGGCCCACACCTAGGGTGTGTCTCCATCTTGAATGGGTGTAACAAAAGGTTAAAAGACGTTGTTGATATGTAAAAGTCTCAAATTCCTTCTCTATTAGAAACGTTGGATCGTGCAGTAGATATGCTAATAACAAGTTTTGTTTCATAGTAAGTAAGTTGCAGCCAGCTGCCTGTGGGACTCTAGGCCATTCCCCGCCCCCATACAAATGCCCGTCGAAGAAAGTACGCCCCCTAGAGGCAAGAAATGTTTTTTTTTAAGCTGATAAAGTTTAGTTTGTGCCAGTTTCTTTTTTAAAAAATGCCTGTACGATATAGGTTTCTGTTCACCCCACACCCTTGATACTATAGTCATTTAGTTAAAAAGAAAAGGGGGAATTGTCGTATGCTTTACATTGGTTTGTTCTAGCCCTCCCCCGCCAAGAGAATTGGATCAGTCCTGCTAATTTCGGGGGCCCGCTTGGCCCCGCCCCTAGGAAACCCGCCAGAGTTCCAGAGTTGGAGAGTTTTCAGAGGGTTCCCGAGTACGAGAGTTCAAGAGTTCCAGAGTTGGAGGGTTCCTGAGTTCGAGAGTAAGAGAGAGAGTGCTTGCGCCGCCGCAAAGAGACAGCAGAGTTCTGTTTGGTGATTAGTTTGTCTTAGTTTATGAATCGTTGTTCCTGAATAAAGAAATACAGCTTCCCTGCCCAGCCGTTGTCTCCGCGTCTCTGTTACCCGCCGTGAAGCAAGCCAGCCTGGCAAGAGCCTCCAAAAATTTTAACAACAACCAAGATAATATATATATTTTTTCCCCCCACAATCTTAACTGTATGGGAACATCAGAACAAGATACTATTGACTTACTAATCCTGGTGTTTTCCTGAGTCTCTTGACTGATGTTCTATCAAGGACCTAGAGATGGGCTGAATTCTTTTTTTTTCCATGTTTATGAGTTTCAATTCTCTCTCTCTTTTAATATTACATTTATTTATTTATTGGGTAGAGACAGCTAAAAATTTAGAAGGAAAAGGGTGCTAGAGAGGGAGAGAAACAGAAAGCACCTACAACCTACAACACTGCTTCACCACTCACAAAACTTTTCCCTGCTGGTAGGGACTGGGGCCTTGAACCTAGGCCCTTGTGCACTGTAGCATGTGTGCTCAACCATGTGTGCCACCACCTGACTCCAGTTTTAATTCTCTATATTCCATATATGAGTGAAATAATTTGTTGTTCTTCATTTCTTTGCTTAGATCAACAAGCATAATCATCTCTAGTTCCATCCTTTTTTTTTTTTGGTCCTGAAGGACATATATATATTTTTATAATGGCTGAGTAGTACTACATTGAGTATTTGTCCCATAACGTCTTTTTCCAGTTATCTGTCAATAGGCATTTATGTTGTTTCTGTATTTTGGATGACATGAATAATGTAGCTATGAATGCAACCACTAATTTTAAAATACTAAGATGTATACTATCTCAGTTGTTGCTAATAACTTCTATACAAAATAAGAAGAGCAGTACATCTTCACTTCACAGAGGAGCATGGGCAGACTTGGAGTGATGCAGCAGCACGGCCAGAATCACATTGTTAATGCATGTCGTGACCTGGCCAGAGATCCTGGTTAACTGATTTCTAGTATGAGATATTTCCTATCATAACCCTCTGTTATACCACTGAGTCTAAATGAAAGTGAAGACAGAGTACTGATTTCATTTTCCCTTTCAGAGTTATATAGTACTGGCATCACTTCTAGACCAAGTTGTCTTCAAGTCAATAGCATCTTTGGATTTTATTCTTTCACTGGGATCAAAAATACTCATCTTATTGCTGTGCTGCCTGTGCTGTAGGGGGGAGGGAGGGCATGCAAATGATAGCTCCAAAATAAAATTTACCCCCCTTTTAAAGCCCATTTTCTTCCGGCCATCTTTGTATCTCTCCAAAGAGTGATTTGAAGTAATGATGAGATATAATTTTAGATAGTCAGTCTCTGTTTGTAGTTATATCAGAAACATGTCATTTTCACACAATTCAAAAAGTTCTTAGCTATTTGGAATAAAATTTGAGGTAGGAAAGAAACCTCCAAGTTTTTTCAACATTTCCCTTTTTATGCACTGTCATAGGTCCTTTCCAAATCATTTTAACTTCTAGAAAATCCCCGTTTCGAGGAGATAGGAAGTAGCAATCAACCTCTGGATCACACCTGTACTTTTAAATCCCTGGTCAAAAGACAGTTTTCAAACTTTTGCATGTAGGACGTGGTCTTGCAGCACAGACAAAAGCAGAGATAGAAGTAGCACTGAGAGGATAACTTTAAGGTGCACTTTTCTTCAGAAAATTTAAATGGAAATAAAGTTGGACTCAGGGGTATTAGCAAACCCTTTTTTTTTTTTTTTAAATTTTGTATTTATAAAAAGGAAACATTGACTAAACCACAGGGTAAGAGGGGTACAGCTCCACACAATTCCCACCACCAGAACTATGTATACCATCCCCTCCTCTCATAGCTTTCCTATTCTTTAACCCTCTGGGAGTATGGACCCAAGATCATTGTGGGATGCAGAAGGTTGAAGTTCTGGTTTCTGTAGTTGCTTCCTGGCTGAACGTGGGCATTGACAGGTCGATCCATACTCCCTAGTGGGGAAGGGCTCTGGGGAAGTGGAGCTTCAGGACACATTGGTGGGGTTGTCTGTCCAGGGAAGTCTGGTTAGCATCCTGCTAGCATCTGGAACCTGGTGGCTGAAAAGAGAGTTAACATACAAAGCCAAACAAATTGTTGATCAATCATGGAACTAAAGGATGGAATAATGCAGATGAAGAGTTGGGGGTCCTCCATTTTGTAGACAGCTAGTAGGCATATTTTAGTTATACTCCAAAGGGCCTGTGGCTATGCTAGCTTTTTTATTTTATTTTTTTCCCTGAGCCTGAAATCTGATATGCAGGTGAATCCAAATTATTGTCTGGGGAGATGATGTTATGGCTGGAAAAAGGACCCGGAATCTGGATCAATGAAGAGAATAGCTCCCTAATATGGGAAAGGGGCATAAATATTGTTGACTGTAAACCCCATCGATTTGATGTGATCTGGGGCTCATATTCAGTTTAGGAGCCTATGTGACCTCTGCATTCCTGTAGATCTGAGTTCACATTTTGTGGTCATGAGTAGGAACATTCCAAGCTGCCCTAATATCGATCCATCTTCCTCAGGTGTAGTATAGAGTATGTTGTCCATCCTCCCTTTGGAGGATGGAAAACTCTCTATCATTGTTGACCAAAGTTGAGGGCAAGGTCCTATGGGGTCCCACAAGGGGTCTATTGTGTTGTTCCTGATAGAGATGACTGGTAACAATGGAGAGAGGGATTTATTCCAGGTCTAGGCCCATCATGTCTGTTTGGGAATCTCCGAACTCTCCGATTAAGGCCCCAGCTGATGAGGTGGCCTGAGAGTGACTAAAGAGTCATTATTAAAGTATGCCAGTCTCTTGCCCTTATTCAGCTTTTGCAGTCCTTGCTTTGCTAAGGTTAGCTTTGGAGTGAGTGAGAGAATTTTAATAGGAAATAGGTGAGGAAGTTATCTAAGTAGACACTATGGCATTAGGAACTTTATAACTGACTCACTACAGACTATTGTGTAGTTTTGTTTTCAGGTATATATTTTGCCCTTATTTATGGATACATGTGAACATATGCTTTATCTTACAGGACCTGGTCTATATCTAGGTTTTGGGAGTTTGTTAGGAAGTGAACCACCTGGAATGGAATTAGAGAATACTATGAAGGGAAAGGTCTCACCTGAGTAATGAGGGTGAAGGGTTGACATTCCATGCCTGATGTCTCTGGACACAGCCTGAAGTGAAGCATGCTGAGCTGGTACTCATTGTGTTGATTAGGTTGGGATCGGCAGATGCAATATCATTTGGTATTGAGAGAAGCATGCAGGAAAGTGAGCCTCACCCTAGATGTTCCAGGACTGGGGGAAATATAGGTTCTACAGAGGAAGTGGGAGGTTCCTGCTGTCTTAGGGTTAAGAAGACAATAGATAGTTATTGCTATAATCACATTATTTGGCAATTGGGTTAACTTTGAAAAATCTCTTTGTTAGGATTTGCTGTACCATACACACCATCACCATAATTTATGTCCTTGGACATTATTTGTATATAGCTGTGCCACCAGTTGCTTCTGTTCACCCTAGTCTAAGCTTTTGGGAGACTCAACATATCAAAGACTCAGCCTATGTATTAAAAAGACTCAGTCTGTGCTTTAAAAATTTTGAGACATACAATCAATTTTCCCCCCATATTAATTAAATAGTGATTTATATGACTACAAATTAATAGGAGTGTACATAAACACCATTCCCACCATCAAAAGACTGTGTCCCATCCCATCCCTTCTCCCTCTCCCCCCTCCCCCCAGTGAAGCCGGACATCCACCCTCACCCTCACCTCAAGGTTTTTACTTTGGTGCCCTACTCCAAATTTAGTCAAATCCTGTTTTTAGTTTCCCTTTATGTTATTCTTTCTCAACTTCTGTTTATGAGCAGGATAATCCCATACTCATCTTTATCTTTCTGACTTAGCTCACTTACCATAATTCCTTCTAGCTCTATCCAAGATGGATCAGAGAAAGTGGATTCATTGTTCTTAATAGCTGCAGTTAGCAAACCTTTTAACCAAAATTGCCCTTCCTACAGTTGAGGTCTAATATCATAGCAAGTAATATCCAGCCAAAGTCTTCTGGGTCACTTGTCCAACAGCAGACTTGTCTCCATCTTTACGAACACAGAAAGGGAACAGATGGGTTTCTATTTTTCTAAAATATATTACTTTGGTGTAAATATAGACTTTCATAGTTCTGTGTAAGTATAGACTTTTATAGTTGGAAAATTCTTGGAGATAATATAATTCAACAAATCTATTTTCCAGATGAAGAAATCAAGTACTAGTGAATAAATTGAATCACTTGAGTGGCTAGAAGATAGCTCAACTGCTGGGTTGGAATGGTAAAATTGTGCATGCACAAGACCTTGAAAAAAATATATAGCAAGAGATGCAGCTTAGGGTTAACAATAGCCAAGACTGTGGTTGAGTGTCTGTGGTTCACCCCAGGTATTGCATGGCTTCACATGTAAGTTACCTTACTAACGGGGAAATCCAAATAGATTTTCTTCATCTACCATTCTACTTGAAGTTTGTAGACTGAAGCTGATCACACCAAATCACATTCGTGACATGCCCTTGGACTTTCCTCAGTGGGAATCAGTTACAACATTCTAAAACTATATACTTGTACTATACATACTCAGTCAATCTCTGTTCCACCATGGTTATTGGTGGGGTTTGGTGCCTACACAACTAATCTACTGCTTCTGTAGGCCATTTCCTCTGCCTCCTTTTGTTCTATTGTTGACAGAGACAGAACTAGAGAGGAAAGAAGGAGATAGAAAGGGACATGGAAATCTCATGGAACTCCTCCACTGTAAGTGGGGACCAGGGACTTGAACTTGCTCCATGTGTAAGGTAATATGTGTGCACTTTGCTCAGTTTGCCACTGCCTGGCTCCCTTAGTTAATCTCTTTGAGACTCAGTTTCTTCATCTACTAAATGAGTTCATTAGTAATAGTTATTTCATGAAGTGTTAGGTGAATTGAAGGGAGACAAATCTATAGAAAGAATTTAATTCAGTGCCTGGCATGCAGAGAATTTTCAGAAAATATTTACCATTGATGAGAAGTAATCACAAAAAGAAAACATCTCTGAGGCACAAATGCACAGTGGAGAAACAACCATATGGGATTCCATTACTCAGAATGGAACTGTTTATCAAAAGTTGTCCAGACTTTTGATACAAGAGTCCAGGCTTATAAGAAGGGAGAAGATTAAAGTTTGTTATAAGTAGTGTATCAAAAGAATGTAGGTAAAATGAATGAGAAGGGAGGAAGAAAAGAAGAGCCACATCATCATATTACATTGAACTCTCATGGGAGACAGAAAAAAAAAGTTTATCCTCCTAAGAAAGGTGGCCCTAGATTGTTATTTTGAGGAACAAGCAAGGGATGAAAGAAACTTTGGCACAAGACTGATGACACTGAATTCTTTGGACTACCCTGCTATTGGGAGCATTATTTGTATATCAAGCACAGATCTGTATATTCTCAGGTCCTGGAGTCCCCAGCCCCATCTTAACTTATTTTAATGTCACTAACCTCCTTCCCCATGGCTACTGGAAGGTCTCCACATGCAACTGTGTTCCCTGAGCCAGAAGGATATGGTATGAACAAGATGGGGCTATATACAAATAATGCCAAAGGGCATACATTATGGTGATGTTGTGTATGATAGAGTTAACCCTAACAAAGGGACTTTCAAAGTCAACCCAGTTACCAAATAATTTGATTATAGTTATTTTAATGTCACTAACCTCCTTCCCCATGGCTACTGGGAGGCCTCCACATGCAACTGTGTGCCCTGAGCCAGAAGGATATGGTATTTATCCTTCCTTGTCCAGTTCAGTGAGTTGTCATACATACTCTAGGCTTGTATGCTTCCACTTACCTCAGTAGACTTTTCTCCAGGAGGACAGCTAAGATGACACAAAGGAACAAGCTTAGTTGATATATATCCTTTTTGTTGCCCTTCTTGTTTTTATTGTTGTTATAGTTGTTATTGTTGATGTCGTTGTTGTTGGATAAGACAGAGAGAAATGGAGAGAGGAGGGGAAGACAGAGGGGGAGAGAAAGATAGACACCTGCAGACCTGCTTCACTGCCTGTGAAGTGACTCCCCTGCAGGTGGGGAGCAGGGCTCGAACTGGGATCCTTACGCCAATCCTTGCACTTTGTGCCAGGTGCACTTAACCCGCTGCACTACCGCATGACTCCCAGTTGAGTTATTTTTTAAAATACCCAGAGGCATTTACGGCTAGTGAGCAGGTCTGGGCACTGACTTGCCTGGTAACATTGGGCAGGTAAATACAGCCTGAGAAACCACAACCACAATATGAATTTAACAAACCTGACTCTTACTCTTATCCCAGGGAGGGAGGATTGGTAAGTGAATTATTAAAAAAAGAAATTGCCTCAGGACAATTGTCAACTACTTGAAAGACACCCGAATTTATCCTGGTCTTTCTTGGACAAAAAAAAAAAAAAGCAGGAAAAAAAGAGAGTAAGAAAGAGAAGGGAGAAAAGATGAAAACATTTAGAAGCCAAAGGCAGTTCCACATATAAGTGGACTTTACTCCTATTCTTTCCGCCCCTACTCTTGTTTCTGGAGAAACAGTATTGACTTTCTGCTCACAAGAAAACCTTCCAGAATGAGGCCTCCTGAGGGGCTTTAGAAGATAACTGTTTATGATCTATTCTGTACCTTCTTAATCTCAAGACACTCTACCTGTCTGGCTTTATAATAATTACTAGGGTGATCCTGAAGACTTTGGGGGTTTTTGAGTCCAACAGATTGCTTCAAGGACCAAAGAAACTCAGTAAAATAAGTACAAGGATAGCATCATTTGGTTTCCCTGAAAGAACTGGAACTTCCTTAAAATTCTCTTACTCTAATATGCTACATAAATGGTTCTCAAAGTGTGGTCCCATCAGAACTTGCAAGAATGTCAGATCTGGAGCCAGATGGTGGTTCACCTGGTAGAGTGAACATACTATCAGGCACAAGGACCAGGGTTCAAGTCTCTGGTTCCCACTCCCCACCCCCTCTGGCAAGGGGAATTTTTAGAAGCCATAGAGCAGAGCTGCAAGTATCTCTCTGTACCCTTCTATCTTCACTTCCTCTCTCTCTCTTTCTTTCAGCCTCTATCAAAAGAAAGGGAGAAAATGGAAGCCAGAAACAATAGAATCATGTAGGCACCAAGCCCTGGAAATAACCCTGGAGGGGGAAAAATACCAGATATTTGGACACCTACAGAGGCCTACCAAATAAAAAATTCTAGGGTAAGAACCCCAGTGGCTTCCAATGTTTGACTAAAGTCAGAGAGCTAGTAGTGTTCCACATCAGTGCTCTTCAAATGTAAACATAACTATTAAGAACCTGTTAATCTTTATGATTTGATTTTGAAAGTGTAGGTGAAACTCAAGACTCTATCAAAACTTAGGTTATGCTATGCTTTTTTCTTCTAATCACACTGTGAGTAACAGAGTTCTACCCCTATGGATTTCACAGACACATATAAAAATTACTTCAGAATTAAAAAAAATTATTATTTATAAAATGGAAACACTGACAAAAACCGTAGGATAAAAGCGGTACAACTCCACACAATTCCTACCACCAGAACTACATATCCCATCCCCTCCCCTGATAGTTTTCCTATTCTTTATCCCTCTGGAAGTATGGGCCCAGGGACATTATGGGGTGCGGAAGGTGGAAAGTCTGGCTTCTATAATTTCTTCCCTGTTGAACATGGGCATTGACAGGTGGATCCATACTCCCAGCCTGTCTCTCTCTTTCCTTAGTGGGGTGGGGCTCTGAGGAAGTGGGCCTCCAAGACACATTGGTGTGGTCATCTACCCAGGCAAGTCCAGTTGGCATCATGGTAGCATCTGGAGCCTGGTGGCTGAAAAAAGTTAACATATAAAGACAAACAATTGTTGACTAATCATGAACCTAACATCTTGCAGATGAAGATTTGGGGGTCTCCGTTTTGTAGATAGTTAGTAGGCCTATTTTACTTATATTCCAAAGGGTTCATGACTATACTATTTTTTTTTTTTCCTGAGCCTGACATCTGATATGCAGGTGGATCCAAGTTGCTGTCTCAGGATATGATGTCATGGCTGGAAAAAGCACGAGAAAGCTGGATCAGGGAAGAGGGTAGCTCCCAAATATGGGAAAGGTGTATAAATATTGTTGTCTGTAAACCCTATTGATTTGATCTGATCTGATCTGGGGCCCATATTCAGCGTAGGAGCCTATGTGACCTCTGCATCCCTGTAGAACTGAACTTATATTCTGTGGTCATGAGTAGGAATGTTAAAAGCTGCCCCAATTTCAGGACCCATTTTCCTCAGGTGGAACATAGAGTATGTTGTCCAGCCTCCCTTCAGAGGATGGAACATTTTCTACTATTATTGATCCAAGTTGAGGGCAAGGTCCTATGGGGGCACAAAAAGGGGTCTATTGTGTTGTTCCTGATAGAGATGACTAGTGACAATGGAAAGAATGATTTATTTGAGGCTAGGCCCATCATGTCTGTTTGGGAATTTCAGGACTCATCAACTAGGGCCCAAGCTGATGGGTTGGCCTGATAGTGACTAAACAGCCATCATTAAAGTATGCTATACTCTTACCCTCATTCAGCTTTTGCAGTCCTTACTTTGATAAGGTTAGCTTTGGAGTGACTGAGGGAAGTGTAGTAAGTAGGTGAAGGGGGTATCCAGGTCTAAGTAGACACTATTTCATTAGGAACTTTATGGTGTCTTTTTAGGTCTTTCTACTTGCTTTCTGCATGTTTTGACTCACTGCAGACTATTGTGCACTTTTGCTTTCAGGTATATATTTTGTCCTAATTTATGGATACATGTGGACTTATGCTCTATCTCATGGGACCTGGTCTATATCAGGTTTTGGGACATTGTTAGGAAGTAAACCACCTGAAAAGGAATTAGAGAATCTTATAAAAGGAAAGGTCTCACCCAAGTAATGAGGTTGAAGGGTTGACATTCCATGCCTGATGTCTCTGGACACAGTCTGAAGTGAAGCATGCTGAGATATAACTCATTGCGTTGATTAGGTTGGGATCAGCAGATGCAATATCATTTGGTATGAATTGAGAGAAGCATGCAGGGAAGTGAGCCCTGCTCTAGAGGTTCCAGGACTGGGAGAAATATAGGCTCTAAGGAGGAAGCAGGAGGTTCCTGCTGTCTTAGGGTTTAAGAAGATAATAGATACATATAACTGTAATCAAATTATTTGGCAATTGGGTTGACTTTGAAAGTTCCTTTGTTAGGGTTAGCTCTATCATATACAACATCACTGTAATGTATGCCCTTTGGCATTATTTGTATGTAGCTATGTCTTATAGAAAAATTCCACCAGTTGCTTCTGTTCTCCCTGGTCTAAGCTTTTAGGAGAGTCAGCATTTCCAAGACTCAACCTATGGTCTGTGCATTAAAAAGTTTGAGACATTCAATAAATTTTTCCCCTCTCATATTAATTAAATAGAGAATTATATGACTACAAGTCAATAGGAATGTACATAAACACCCTTCCCACCACCAAAAGTCTGTGTCCCTTCCAAACCTCTCCCTGCACCCCCCCACCCCCAGTAAAGCCGAACATCCACCCATACCCTCAACCCAGAGATTTTAACTTTGGTGCCCTACTCCAAACTCAGTCAAATCCTGCTTTGAGTTTCCCTTTCTGGTATTCTTTCTCAACTTCTGTTTGAGTGGGATCATCCCATACTCTTCTTTGTCTTTATGACTTAGCTCACTTAACATAATTCCTTCTAGCTCCATCCAAGATGGGTCAGAGAAGGTGGATTCATTGTTCTTCATAGCTGCATAGTATTCCATTGTGTATATATACCACAGCTTTCTCAGCCATTTGTCTGTTGTTGGGTACCTGGGTTGCTTCCAGGTTTTAGCTATTACAAATAGTGCTGCTATGAGCATTGTTGTACACATTGGTTAGGTGTTATGGAATCCTTGAGGTATATCTCTAGGAGAGGAATTACTGGGTCATATGGAAGGTCCATGTCTAGCCTTGTAAGAGTTCTCCAGACTGCTCTCCACAAAGGTTGGACCAATTTACATTTCCACCAGCAGTGCAAAAGGGTTCCTCTGTCCCCACAGTCTCTCCAGCATTTGTTGCTGCTGTCCTTTTTGATGTATGCCATTCTCACAGGGATGAGGTGGTATCTCAATGTTTGCATTTCTCTGACAATCAGTGACCTGGAGCAATTTTTTATATGTTTGTTAGCCTTTTGGATCTCCTCTGTAATGAATGTTTTGTTCATATCCTATGCCCATTTTTGGATGGGGTCATTTGCTATTCTGTTGCTAAGTTTGCTGAGCTCTTTGTATATTTTGGTTGTTAGTCTCTTGTCTGATGTATGGCATGTGAAGATCTTCTCCCATTCTGTGAGGGCTCTCTTTGTTTGTGTGATAGTTTCTTTGGCTGTGCAGAGGCTTTTCAATTTGATGTAGTCCCATTGATTTTTTTTTGTTTTGTTTTAGTTTTCCTTGGTTAAACTAAAGAGGCAAAAGGGATCAGTGTATATAATAATAGTAATAATAAAATAGAATGGAGTGACAAAAACCCTGTCAGTCAGTCTGCAGCTTGGCTCATTCCAGATTGGCTGCACACAGCCTGGTCCCCTTCCTAAACCAATCAAAGACAACAAATTATAAGAAGTATGAAAAAAACCAACCAACCAACTAAACAAACAAAAACCTCAAGCTAGTTTTTCCCAGGCATGCCTGAAGCCCCAATTGGTCAGGTATTCTGTCACTCAAATAGAGTTCCAGCCCCTTTCACTGCCCTGCCTGAAACACCATCCTTAACCCTTGGGTGCTCATTTAGGACGTGAACAAGATAGTCTTCTGACCTAAACACTAAATGTGAGTAGACAAAAAACAATTTAGGCCAAGGTTAAT
Organism: Erinaceus europaeus; assembly: GCF_950295315.1. Lineage (NCBI taxonomy): Eukaryota > Metazoa > Chordata > Mammalia > Eulipotyphla > Erinaceidae > Erinaceus > Erinaceus europaeus. The sequence goes on along the minus strand of NC_080166.1, from coordinate 43,053,866 downwards.
AGCACAAAGGGCAAGGAGTCAGACTGAGTAGGGGGCCCCAGGGAACCTGGCCATTCCAGGACCCTTGTCTTGTCTATATCTCACCACAAAGGCAGAGCAGACAATGCCAGAATCGGACAGTTTCTCAGGAAAAATCACCAGACTTGTCTCCTTTTTTAAAAATTGTTTATTTATAAGAAGGAAACATTGACAAAACCATAGGATAAGAGGGATACAACTTCGCACAATTCCCACCACCATACCATCCCTTCTCCTGATAGCTTTCCTAATCTTTAATCCTCAGGACCCAAGATCATTGTGGGATGCTGAAGGTTGAAGGTCTGGCTTCTGTAATTGCTTCCCCACTGAACATGGGCATTGACAGGTCTATCCGTACTCCCAGCCTGTCTCTCTCTTTCCCTAGTGGGGAAGGGCTCTGGGGAAGTGGAGCTCCAAGGCACATTAGTGGGGTTGTCTGTCCAGGGAAGTCTGGTCGCATCCTGCTAGCATCTGGAACCTAGTGGCTGAAAAGAGAGTTAACATAAAAAGCCAAACAAATTGTTGAACAATCATGGACCTAAAGGCTGGAATAGTGCCGATGAAGTGTTGGGGGGTCCTCCATTTTGTAGATAGTTAGTAGGTATATTTTAGTTATGTTTCAAAGGGCCTGTAGCTATACTAGTGGTGTGTGTGTGTGTGTGTGTGTGTGTGTGTGTGTGTGTCTGAGCCTGAAATCTGATGTGAAGGTGGATCCAAGTTATCATCTGGGGAGATGATGTCATGGCTGGGAAAAGGCAGAGAATGTTCCATCCTCCTTTCGGAGGATGGACAACATACTCTATGTTACACCTGAGGAAGATGGGTCAATACTGGGGCAGCCTGGAATGTTCCTACTCATGACCACAATATGTGAGCTCAGATCTAGAGGGATGCAGAGGTCATTCAGGCTCCTTATGGGCCTAATTATGGGCCCCAGAGCACATCTAATCGATGGGGTTTACAGTCAACAATATTTATACCCCTTTCTCATATTAGGAAGCTACTCTTTTCCCTGATCCAGCTTTCTGGTCCTTTTCCCAGACTTGTCTCCTTTCTATGATCAAAGAAACAGGTCTGGAAGGGGATCTACTCCTACACATACGAAGACTTAGAAAAGAAGGTTAATGTCAAAATATTATGTTTTTTTAAAAAAATCTACTTTCATTTCAATTTTGGTAACATTTTATTTATTTTTTAATTTTTATGAGTGATTTAAATGTTTCACAAACATAAGATTTCAGGGGTGTAATTTCAAAAATAGCTGGTGTATATAAGTCACCACACTTGTTACCAAAATTGTTTTTTTTCCCTCAGAGAGAGAGAAGGGGGGAGAGAAAGAGAGAGAGAGAGAATAACACCAAAGCTTCCTCCAGTGTGGTGGGGGCTGTACCCAAACCTGTGTTGTAAACATGGTAAAACAGTGCACTATCCAAATGGGCTACCTTGCTCCAAAGTTCATTTAAATTTTAGTTTTCCTTGTATATGATAACACAGAGATAAACTGAGAGGGGAGGGGGAGTTAGAGAGGGAAAGATAAAGACACCTGCAGCACTGCTTCACTGCTCATGATGCTTCCCCCTTGAAGGTGGGGACTAGAGGCTTGAACATGTGTGCACTCAGCCAGGTGCACTTCCACCACCACCCCCAAGTTCAGGGAAGCTCTGTTCTCCTCTCACCCTTCTCATCATCCCCCATGCTCACCACAGTGCAAATGGTTCTTTCATTTCTCCCTTGTAGTTCATCAGAGCCACAACCCTTAAGCTTCCTTTTCTGGACAGTGAATGAGGATGTATCTTCCAGGCTGGTTGCATCAAAAAGCTGCGCTATAAATATGGGAAAAATATATAAATATTATTAACAATATTTATTTATTTTATTTATAGTAAACCCCATTGATTTGACCTGGGGCCTATAGTCAGTAGAGGAGCCTATGTAACCTCTGCATCTCTTTAGGTCTGAGCTCGCATTCTGTGGTCATGGCTAGGAACATTCCAGGCTGCACTAATTTCAGGACCCATCTTCCTTGGGTGGTAGGCAGAATATGCTGCCCCACTTCCCTTCAGAGAATGGAACATTCCCTACAGTTGTTCCACATTGAGGGCAAGGACCACAAAAGGGTCCATGATGTTGTTCCTGATAGAGATGACCAGTGACAGTGTTGAGAGGGACCTGTTAGAGGTCTAGGCCCATGATGTCCATGTGGGAATCCCAGGTCTCCCTGACTGGGACCCTAGGTGAAAGGGTGGCCTGGAAGTAACTAAAGAGTCATCATTAAAGTATGCCAGTCTCTTGCCTTTATTCAGCTTTTGTAGTGCTTACTTTGTCTGACAAGATTAGCTTTGGAGTTAATAATATTCATATACTTTTCCCAGATTTGGGAGCTACTCTCTTCCTGATTCAGCTTTCTAGTCCTTTTTCCAACTATGACACCATATCCCCAGACAATACCTTGGGTCCACCTGCATGTTAGCTGTCATGATCAGGCAAAAATTAATAAAGTCATGGGCCCCTTGTATTATACCTAAAATAGACCTACTAGTTTTTTTCAAAAAGAGACCCCAAATCTTTATTTGCAATATTCCTGCTTTTAGGTTCATGATTAGTCAACACTTTTTTCTGCTTTATATCTTAATACTTTAATAACCAGTTTCCAGATGCTGCCACGGTGCCAACCTGACTTCCCTGGGCAGACGACCCCATCATGTGTCTTGGAGCCCCACCTCCCCAGAGCCCTGCCCCACTAGGGAAAGAGAGAGACAGGCTGGGAGTCTGGATCAACCTGCCAACACCCATGTTCAGTGGGGAAGCAATTACAGAAGCCAGACCTTCCACCTTCTGCACCTCATAATGATCCTGGGTCCATACTCCCAGTGGGATAAAGAATAGGAAAGCTTTCAAAGTAGGGAATGGGATAGAGCATTATGGTGGTGGGAATTGTGTGTAATTGTATTGCTCTTATCCTATGGCCTTGTTAATATTTCCGTTTTGTAATTAAAAGTTAAAAAAGTGGCTCTAAAAGCCAGAATCTCTGTTTTACAGAAATGTATTTTTCTTCTCATTATAGTAATATATAAACATAAGTTTAAAAGTGAAGTAGTAATAATTAAGATACATTGAACATTTCCAGTGTAACAGGTACCATAGTAGGTTTTCTTCTCTTAAATTAATTTTTATTTGTGAGTTAATAATGGTTTATAATATAAAATTGTAGGGGTATGGTCCTATATCATACCTACCCCTCCGACCAGCACCCAAGGCATCCCCCATTCCCCAGGGTAGTCACCATTATTTTCATAAAGTCTTCCTGGTAGATTTTTCTTTTAACAAGAATATTACTCATTTGATTCTCAACACATTCATGATTCATGTCACCCCCATTGTACTGATGTTGAAACCAAAGAACACAGGTCTTCAGTGATGTTCTCAAGGCTTCAGCACTACTGAGTAGTGGCATTAGATATGGCAGTTTTTCTATGGAATCCACATACTTGGCATTATGATAAGAAGATTTATAGTAAGAAAGTTTATAATACATGTTTAGAGTCTTTTAAAAAAGCAACAGACACACTCACTCTCTCTTCACTCATGTTTATGAGACATTTACTTTTAAACAATTATTTTTATTTTAATAAGAAAGAGAAAAAGATGTACACACAGAGGGAGGGAGGGAGAGAGTGAGAAAAAGGGGTGGGGAGAGAGAAAGAATGGTACTATGTAGCAGTGGATTATGGTGGTGCTGGGATTGAACCTGACATCTATAATATTTTTTCTTTATTTATTGATTTAATAATGATCAATAAGATCATAGGGTAAGAGGGTACAAGTCTACATAATTCCCACCACCAGAGTTCCGCATCCTACCCTCTCCATTGGAAGCTTTCCTGTTCTTTATCCCTCTGGGGGCATGGACCCAGGATTATTATGGGGTACAGAAGGTGGAAGGTCTGGTTTCTGTAATTGTTTCTCTGCTGGAACATGGACATTGCAGGTTGATCCATACTCCTAGCCTGTTTCTGTCTTTCCCTAGTGGTGCAGGTACACTTTTAACTCTGTAATGTGTATCTCTGGATTTATAGTCTATAATCTGAACATGATCCATTTAATTATTATTGTGGTAGATGAGCACTTTAGCAATCCTAAAATTATCCTATTCTTCCAATGTTGTTACAGTCATAATTTTTATTACATCAATTTTCAGTAAAAATACTGTGTTTTGGATTACTGTTTATTTCTATGTCAAGTTACATACACTACAAATATTACATACATGCATACATTACCCATATTATGTACATTTTTTTTCTGAAGTTAATCATTGCCTAACCTTTTATTTGCTTAGGCAAATTTTAAACCATGGCAAAATTTTTCCCAGTTTCATCTATAATGTATACAGTGTCTTCCAATAAGATTTTTTCACACTTCCAAACTATCAGACAACTTAATTTGCAACCTCTCTGGAGACATTTCTTCCAGATCCCTCTGTTTTCCTGCTCCTCTTTGAGCTGATTCTTTATTCTTTCTGCACAGCTGTTGTCTGGGGACATCCCTCTGCCACCGTCCAGGGAATTCCCTTTGATTTCTTCCTGTGTGCAGCTCTTATTTCCTAAACGTCTTTGCCATCCTCTTTCTAAGTTTATGCCTTGTTTAGTATATTATTTAGTGGTTTCCTGGAAGGGCGAGGGGGTGAGGAGTTGGTAGTATTTAGAATCCAAGAGGTCCAAACAACTTTCATGGAACTTTTAATCACCCTTCTCAATTTTTGGCCTCCTATCTCCTTCCACATTTTGCAATATGTGGTGTCACCAGTTTTGATGTACTTCTCAAGTCCTTCAAATAAACTCACTACGTTTAGTTTTTCCATTCTAGACTCTTAGTTTTGACCTTATCCGGTTTTGCTAAGTCACTTGCCAGTCTTCTATCTGCTTTTTCTCTATGTATCTCATATTTCAGGGGGTTATTTGACTTGTGGCACAGTGAAAAATAATGATGCTGTTTCATATAGTTCTTGCTACTAAGAGATGTATTTAGAAGGGAAAGTGAATCACTGTTACCCTACCATTATTAGAGTCTGAGTCCAGTGTATTGATCTCTGGCTGCACTGCAGAGCTGATGTGGCAAAATTTCTCTTTACTAAATAAATGCCCTGCTATTTTCTGCCAACTCCCTGGTCAAATTGTTATCCCTAAGGACTAGGAATTTGGATAATTTTGTCATAATCAGAGTTCAAATTTGAGTTTTCACTTGCAGGTCCACTTTGTTCTTAGTGAAATGTACTAAGTCCATCCATGCCTGGTTATCAAACATTCAACTTCCTAATAATCACTTAAGATACTTGCTTTTAACATAGGATAAAATAAATGTGTAGCTCTGAATCAGTAGAATTTGCCTTGTTGAAAGTACACTGCTTATTTCATATTTCACTTTTCATCAGCAGTACTTAGGATAACTTTAGTCACATGTAAATCCAGAGTGCTGGGCTCTATCTGCACATTTGGTAGGCTTTCCTTTTGCATTATTTCTTAACTGGTCAGGTAACAAGTTATATCTCTATGTATCTTCCTTGTAAAGTAGCTACTTGTCAGTCGTTCTTTAATCATGTCACAAATTGATCTTAAATATAAGCATTACAATTCCTAAATTATGATTTCAGTCCAGTGTCTGAATCCACACAATATATCCAATGAACTACTTAAGAAACTCTAGAATCAGTAATAAACAAACTTTGATTGAGTACTTAACAGATGTCCCAACTGTGTACTTTGTATCCACACACTTAACTATACAACCCTAAGAAACAGATATGACTATTCTGATACTGTAAGTAGGGAAAATGAGGGCAAGAGTTGAACAAATTACCCAGGTCATATAGTTGATGTGCTGAAGATCTAGAAGTGACTGCACCATAATAAGCTGTCAGTTCTCTCAACAGTGATCAAGGCACGGACCCTTGCCAAACTGAAATATCTTGTCATCTTAGACCTTTGCTACCTGACCACCACACAGGTGTTCCCTGGCAGAGAAGGTGGCTGGGGCAAGAAACATGCTCAGAGCAGCAGCTGTGAGAAGTTTTCGAATGACACATATAGAGGTGAGTCTAAAACAGTTTATAGCATGACACAACATTGAGTCTGCAAATCTACCTTGGCCAGATATGAAGTGTCCTTACACTTACATTTGTAAGTGTCCTTACAAATGAAGCTACCTAAACACAAGGTATTAGTTTCAAAATAATGACAGTTAAAAATTTAAGATATGACATGTTAGAATCTACTTATGGCATGGGGGGTGTGGAGGCAGTAAGAGTGCTTAAAACAAAGTTAATCTTTTGGGGAATGAAACAGGCTCTTACTCTTCCTTTCTCCACTTGTAAAATAAACACAATATACCTATTTAATAAAGTCTATGAAGATTAAATGAGTCTATGTGTATATTATATAGCACCTAACACAAAGAAAGTGTTCAAGAAATGTTAGCTCTTACTATTAACTTAGCTTTTACTATTAACTTTGCTTAGTGGATTCTCTGACCCAAATGGAATTTTGTTTAAGAGCAAAAAAAAAAAATGAATAATATTATTGAATTTTATTTTTCTATTCTGGTCTCCACTTTAACCAGTTACATTTTTCCCCTTCTAAAAATAGAAATGGCTTAGTTTATAATAAAACCAACACATCAGCCTTCTATAACTACTGTGACTGGGGAAATCTCTTGACCTTCAGTAGCACATTTTATCTACATTACTCACTTGATACCATACAACTGGAAGTCATATGTTTTTCTGTATTTCTTCTTAATAAACACCTCTACCCAAATACCTTCTATCTCTTCCCTTTCCTGGTTATGAGTAATCTGAAATGTCTGGTTTTGTATTTTTTTTGTGGATTTTTAGCATAAGGAGGTAACAAATATTGTTTCATAATGATAAGAATTGGCACTCACCATTTCAGCAACCCAGACTGAACCAGGCCTTTGTCTGACCTTGAGCTCTGTCCTTGGTGTCAATTAGCACAAGATAAATAGAGGTCTGTAAGGGGTACAGTTGTTTCTGTCCTTGCTGAGGTGTACCCTGTGACCACCTAGTTACATAGCAAGAGCCCAGTATAACAGCCTCCTCTCTATTATCAAGACATCCTCCACTCTAATTCAGTCACCTTTCTTTCTTAATTTACTGTAGTTACCACCCCATATTTGCTATAAACTACTTTCCATTGGTATTTGTATTTTAATTTCATATATAATTTGTCCATAACTATAATACTGAATACTTTTTCTGTGACATTTATACAGACCTTTTAGGGATTGATTCTCACAGCAAGCCTATGAGGGAGCTCCCATTATTCCCTTAGGGATTTGGGACAGACAATGGAAAACAAGTCATCTGAGGTTAGTAAGTGGTGGAGCAGGTAGCTCTGTGCCTGTGTACTTAACTACTGGGCTATGCCCTGCACACAACAGTCATTCAATAAATATTTGCCCATCAATTAATTGTTGATTTTCCCACCCCTCCTCTGACCTAGTACTGCCTACACTATCTTCTCAGAGAGAGCTCAGCTTGAGAAAACAATCAAACATTTTCATTATGTTGACCTCCTTGGGAAAAAAAGGTTTCCAAAAATAGTTAGACGTATGTTATTTTGACTCTGTATTTCATCACTATGGTCTATGACTCTACTCAGAAACTCTTCATTGCCAGAATTCCCAGATATATAGCCTGGTGAAAAGTTGCTATTCTTCATATCAAAAGATTGGAGATGTTTCTTTTTGAAACCTTGTCTATTTACATTCCTTTGCCCAAAATAGTCTGAAGTGTCAGTATTATGTCTTCATGTTTCTAATAGAAAATTTTTATGTTACACCAGTAGTTGTATGCCCCCATGAGGTATTTTTGCTCTCTCCAGCTCTCAGGAAAGCATATTATGATAATGAGTAAAGTTACGTTTATGAAGTGATGCCAGCATTATCTTCCCTCAACTTGAGAATGAAGATAGAGTGTGTATAGAATTAAACTCTTGGCAAATGTGTAGGGATAAGCTTTTCTTATTAGAGCAAACATACTCACAACTCCCTCAATGCAGTGTCATGAATCAGCTCCTTCCTATTGGCTTTATTCTAGCACCCAAAAGAAAACCATGCCTGTAAGGCCATTCCTGCATGACTACCACAGCTGGAGCACACCATGCTATTTGACCTTCATTTTCTCTTACCATTATTATTAAGATAAGTTCTAAGTGCAGTAAGTAATATTAAGGGCAGCATGTAGAAAGAAAAATCCTAAGAATTTATGTTGATAATGTATGAAAGGGGAGAAGTTTGCAGCCAGTCATTTATCACCTCACAATTTTCTTTGCCTATTATCAGTACACTCATGATTTTACAAAAAAAAAGTCAAGGGAAATATAGATGATCATGCATTTGTGTGTTTATTTTTAAAGCAAACACAGGGATCATAGACATCTATATCAATATGTCCTTCAAAGTAATTACATCAGTGGACACTGAATTCCCCAAACTAGCCATTACATACATATTTGTTACCTCCTTTTGGAATTGCCTTCAGGATTAGACACTATGATTTATCACAGTAGTTTGGAAATGACTAAATTACAATAACTGGTGAAAACCCAGTGTTGAGCAAGAAGTCACTAGTTTGCTAATGAACAAATCAGAAAATCAAAGTTAGTCATCTGACCAAAGATGCTCTTACCTGACAAATTTCCCCTCCTTCCTCCTTTCCTTCCTTCCTTCCTTCCTTCCTTCTTTCCTTCCTTCCTTCCTTCCTTCCTTCCTTCCTTCCTTCCTTCCTTCCTTCCTTCCTTCCTTCTCCTCTTCCTCCTTCTCCTTCTTTCTTCTTTCTTCTTTCTTCCACTTCTTCTTCTTCTTCTTCTTCTCCTTCTCCTTCTCCTTCTCCTTCTCCTTCTCCTTCTCCTTCTCCTTCTCCTTCTCCTTCTCCTTCTCCTTCTCCTTCTCCTTCTCCTTCTCCTTCTCCTTCTCCTTCTCCTTCTTCTTCTTCTTCTTCTTCTTCTTCTTCTTCTTCTTCTTCTTCTTCTTCTTCTTCTTCTCCTTTTTCTCCTCCTCCTCCTCCTCCTCCTCCTCTTCCTTCTTCTTCTTCTTCTTCTTCTTCTTCTTTTCTTTCTTTCTTTCCTTCTTCATTTCAGGACTTGACTTAAAATGATCCTTGGTTAGTTAGAAAAGTTTATTTTTTTTCTTAAGATGAAGACTTCCCTCCTCCAATGATGATAGTGAAAAGAATGGGCTTTTGATTTTAATGAAATTACAAAGGTCTTTTGATTTATGACAACATCTTTGTAATATTCTTATTATAAAAGTGAAAGGCCTATGGATGCATGGTCTCTACTATGTGTCAGACTCATAACTGTGTTAGTGTTGGCTGTCAGGGACCAACACTCTCTCTGCTCCTCACCAATAATGCCCTCCCTTTCCCCAAAGACATACACATCTTAATCTTCTGTAAATATGGCAGGTTGTGTGGCAGGGGAAACTATAGTTACAGATGGGGCTAAGGTCCATAATCAACTGGTCTTAAAATATTAGGAAAATTGTTCTCTATTACTTATAGTGAGGTCCAGCGTTATCACAAGGGCCCTTAAGATAAACAAAGGATGCTAGAAATGAGAACCAGAGCAACTGGTGTGGCACTGAGAATAGTGTCAGAGAGAGGCTTGATCCTGGGTTCATGCTCCCAGAGGGATAGAGAGTGGGGACGCTTCCAATGGAGGGGATGGGATACAGAACTCTGGTGGTAAGAATTGTGTGGAATTGTATACCTCTTATCTTAAGTCTTGTTGATAATTATCAAATCAATAAAAAATTTTTTAAAAATCAGGGTGAAGGGAATGAGAACAGCTTCTAGAAACTGGAAAATATCAGGAAATAGATTCTTTCTTCCTTGACTCTAATTCAATGAGATCTGTGTCAGACTTCAGAATTACAGAACTATATGGCATTGGGCTGAGTGGTGGCACACCTGGTTTAGCACACATGTTGGTATGTGGGAGCACCTGGGTTTTAGCCTCCAGTTCCTATGTGCAGCTGAGGGAAACAGTGCTGCAGGTGTCTCTCTTTCTCTATGTCTCAAGTCCTCTCTAGATTTCTCTCTGCTATATCCAAAACAAGCGAACAAAAAACTATCTGATGTCATATTAAGTGATATTGAGATGAGCTAAACAAAGCAAGATAAATATTAAATTATTTCAATTATAGATGGAACTTAAGAAACAAAGACAGAAAGAGAAAACATAAAGTGGAACTTGGACAGTGTGTGGTGTATTGCACCAAAGAAATGGACTCTGGGAAAGGAGGGAAGGGAAGGGATGGTGGGGTTTTGGGGGTCCTGGTGCATATTGGTGGATAAAGACCTAAGTTGGAAGTGAGGGTGTTCTGTAGAGAAGCTTCATTGAGAGATGAGGAGCTGTACCCATGTGTTAACAACTATACTTAGGCAATTAACCTCTCAATAAAGTTACTAAAATGATGTTTAAGGGAGTTGGTTGGTAGCACAGTGGGTTAAGTGCACATGGCACGAAACACAAGGACCTGCATAAGGATCCCGGTTCGAGCCTGACTCCTTACCTGCAGAGGTGTCACTTCACAGACGATGGAGCAGATCTGCAGGTGTCTGTCTTTCTCTCCCCCTCTCTGTCTTCCCATCTGCTCTCCATTTCTCTCAGTCCTATCCACAGATGATGGAGCGGTGCTATATCCTCTATCCTGTCTATCTCTAGTCTCAGTTTTTCTTTTCCGAACATGAAGAATAAAAATAAAATGGCCCCAGAGACGTTGCTTAGCAGTGAGATCACACATATTCTAGATCCTATGATCATTTCCTGGAGTTAGAGTTATTTTTTATTTATTTATTTTTTAAAAGCAAACAAAATAGAAAGTGAAATAGAGGCTTCCAGGGGTCAAGGAAAGGAAATACTGTGGAACTACTATTTAATAGGTTCAGAGTTTATGTTTGGAATGATAAAACGTTCTGGCAATAGTGTGAGGACCCCAGTTTAAGCCTCCAGTTCCTATCTGCAGCCTCCAGTTCCTATCTGCAGTTTAAGCCTCCAGTTCCTATCTGCAAGTGTCTTTTTCTCCTTTTCTATCTAGTGGTTACACAACAGTGCAAAGATACTAATGCCACTGAATCATCCACTTCAAAATGGAAAAAATATACATCCATAAAACTGATCAAAACCCCACCTGTAGGAGGAAAGCTTCATAAGTAGTGAAGCAGTGCTGCAAGTGTCTTTCTGTCTCTGTTTTCTCTCTACCTTCTTTCCCTCTCTATTTCTCTCTGTCTCTATGCAATAAATAAATAAATAAAAATATTTAAAACTAGATAAAATGAATAAGCTAAATATATTTCAAGAGTCAATTTTAAAATTGTTAAGTTTGACAAGCATTATTTATAATTTGTGTCATATAATGATCATATAAATTAAAAACAATGAAATAATGCCTTATATCATTTAGAAATATGCATCCCATAAAAGTGTGTAAGGGGACTGAACTGGCACCAAATCATGACAGATGCTATATCTAGAGGTGGAATGGGACCAGGAGGAGGATATAGGAGACCTTGAGCTCAAATCAGCAATGGTTTGTTTTATTTATTTATTTATTTACTTATTATAGAAAGGAAAGACTGACAAAAAGCATAGGATAAGAGGAGTAAAACTCCACACAATTCCCACCACCAGAACTCCGTATCCCATCCCCTCCCCTGATAGCTTTCCTATTATTTATCCCTCTGGGAGTATGGGCCCAGGGTCATTATGGGGCACAGAAGGTAGAAGGTCTGGCTTCTGTAATTGCTTCCCAGCTGAACATGGACATTGACAGGTCAATCCATACTCCCAGCCTGTCTCTCTCTTTCCCTAGTGGGCTCTGGGAAAGTGGGACTCCAGGACACATTGGTGGGATTGTCTGTCCAGGGAAGTTTGGTTGGCATCACAGTAGCATCTGGAACCTGGTGGCTGAAAAAAAAGTCGACCTATAAAGCCAAACAACTGTTGACTAATCATGAACTTAAAGGCCAGAATTTTGCAGACGAAGATTTAGGGTCTCTGTTTTATAGATAGTTAGTAGGCCTATTTTAGTTATATTCCAAAGGGCCATAACTTTACTAGTTTTTTTTTTTTTCCTGAGCCTATAATCAGATATGCAGTTAGATCCAAGTTACTGACTGGGGAGATGATGTCATGACTTTAAAAAGGACCAGAAAGCTGGATCAGGGAAGAGAGTAGCTCTCAAATATGGGAAAGGTGTATAAATATTGTTGACTATAAACCCCACTGATTTGATCTGATCCGATCCGGGGCCCATATTCAGCTTAGGAGCCTATGTGACCTCTGTATCCCTGTAGATCTGAGCTCACATTCTGTGGTCATGAGTAGGTACATAACCATGGGAAGATTACTAACATTTAGAAATTTATGTGGTGACTATTTTTGCCTTTGAAGTTTTCTGTTATTTTTTTTCAAAAGTAAGAAATTTAAGGTTGTCTGTGAAAGACTCTTAAGGAAGCTGAAAAAGAATGAAACAAAAACCACAGCTCCCTAAAGATGCTGCCAGTTCATCTCTCACCTTAGGTCCCATTTGCCAGGCCAACTCCCTCCCCTCCCCTCCTCTCCCCTCCTCTTCTTTCCCTCCCCTCTCCTCTCCTCTCCTCTCCTCTCTTCCTCTCCTCTCCTCTGCAGTTTCCTCCCCTTTCCTCCCCTCCCTTCTCCTCTTCACTTCCCTTCCCTCTTCTTCCCCTCCCTCCTCCCCTCCCCTTCTCTCCTCTTCACTTTCTTCCCCTTCCCCTCATCTCCTCTTCCTTCCTCACCTGCCCCTTTCCTCTCCTTCCCTCTTCTCCTCTCCTCTCCCCACTGCCCTCCTCTACACTTCTCTCCCCTCCCATCCTCTTCTCTCATCTCCCCTCCTCTTATCCTCTCCTCCTCTTCTCCTATACTCTACTCTTCCCTCTTCTCTCCTCTCCCTTCTCTCTCAATTCCCTCTCAGCTCCTTTCTTCCTTCCACTGTGTCAATTTTCTCCTTTCTCTCCTTCCCAAAGGAGAAAGAAATCTAATCTACTGTCAATTTCTGTCTCAGAAAAGAAAAGATGTTTCCCAGTGTCCTTTGTCCCAGTGGGGCCTGGTAAATGACTAAGAAAACAAATAATCCTGCTTCCTCAGCTTCAGCTCACTTTCCTACACTGGAGGCATTTGGGGAGCTTGTTGAGATGCAATTTCTAACTCACTAAGTCTATGTGGGACCTGAGATTCTGCCCTGATGTTTGGTTATGCTGCTGGTCTCTTGACAAAACTTTGAGGAAAGAGGCACTTAGAAACTCTGCTTTGGGGAGCCGGGTGGTAGTGCAGTGGGTTAAGTGCACATGGTGCAAAGTGTAAGGGCTGGCATAAGGATCCCTGTTCAAGCCCCTGGCTCCCCACCTGCAGGGAGGTTGCTTCACTAGCGGTGAAGCAGGTCTGCAGGTGTCTATCTTTCTAGTCCTCTCTCTATCTTCCCCTCCTCTTTTGATTTCTCTCTGTCTTATCCAACAACAATGACAGCAGTGACAATAACAACAACAATAATAACAACAATAAACAACCAGAGCAACAAAAGGGAAAAATAGCCTCCAGGAGAAGTGGATTTGTAGTGCAGGTACAGAGCCACAGTGATAATCCTGAAACAAAATCTCTGCTTATAGATTTATGCAGGAGTGGAATAGGAAAAACAAAAACAAAAAAACCAAAACAGTAGGAGCCTGCAGTTATAATTTAGCACTTCCCTCTGCATTTCTTGTCACATACACAAGCTGTCTCTTATGACCCCAACAAATAACCATTGTGGACTCTCAATCTCTGATTCTTATCACTTCCTTGAAATGTACTTTCTATACTTGCAAATTAAATTTAAACATAGTGTTGGGCTTCCTATCAAAGAGAGGTAGGTGTTATCAGTAGAACAACATTTAAGTAATAAACTCAGGTTCCAGAAGGCTAGATATTGTATTCTAGCCATATTTATGCCCCTACTTCTAAAAAGAAAAGACAGAAACATTTTGCTTTTATTAACATTTCATGGTTACTTCTGTAATAATTAAACACTATTCACTTATAGACACCTTTAAAATAATCTATTTACCTTGTTCTTTGCAGTACAAGTCCAAGGAAAGAGGAATTTGTTTGGTGTTTGATGAATACAATGCCTAGAATAAAGCCAGGCATAGAGAAGCAATTTACCAGAAGACTTAAGAATCCTTGTTGCTCCCCCATCTTCTCATTTCTAACCAACTGAGCTGATGTGACCACAGGCTTGTGACCACTTTTTCCAAAGAATGAAGTTTAAATAAAAATATGACCAGGATCTCTTCAAAAACTCACCAAGCCACAGGTGAGGACAAACACATGTAGCTGCAGGACAGAAAGGGGGTAAAGGAGGGATTCCTAGGATAGTGCTCAGGAATGTCTAGTTCCAGTCTAGGTGTATGCCAGATGAGACATACCACTTCTAGGTCTGAGTAACCTGATAATTACCTGAAAATTCACCAGTTTACAACTTTAAGTTCTCAAACTGTGGGGTCCCCATTGCTATTGTCTCTCAGAGGCTGGAATAGCAGTAGGGAAACTTGATATAGACATCAGGGGCACAGAACTGACCTGGTCACTCAGGATAAGACACTACCCTCCCAGTGGTCTGGCTATGGAGTAGGATCCTTTTTCACATTGCTCTCCTTACAAACTAGGAAAAACAACAAGAAATTATCTGAAAACTCAACAAAATACAACCAAGATTTCTTCAGAAACTTGTCTTCTTGATTGACTGATACTCTGAGCATTAAGTAATGTCCATCCCTATCTTTTTAAATTTTATTTATTTTAAAGTCTATCAGGTCAGACTTAGAATAGCAGCTGGCCTCGGTGAGGCTAATGTCAAACATGGAAATATGATGGGCACCTAGTAGAGGTGAAACACTGTCAGCTCAAAATAAACCTGCTAGGTTGAAATCAGAGGTGGGCCCAGGTGATGTCATGGGTCACTAGCACTTTTTAGTCAGTCTGCCTCCATAATTAGTGCCATTTAGGGGTGACAGACTGTGGAAATGTCGCAGAGATTTAAATCTGGCTAGACAAGCCCTTCACACATGAAACTCTAATTCTCCAAGACAAAGTTGATAGAGGCCCTCACATAATGGCAACTAGCAAATATAGGATTATATATTTCCTCTTATCCAAGAGGAATACATTCTAAGACAATCCCCTCACACACACAGTGAATGCCTAAAACTCTGGTTAGTACTGGGACTGGGAGGTAGCATAATTGTTATGCAAATGACTTGACTTTCAAGCCTGGGGCACTGTGCTCCCAAAACCAACATAAGTCAGAGTGGGGCAGTACTTTGGTAAATAATAATAATAACAACAATATATATATAACAAAAATAAAACTCTAGTCAGTACTGAATTTTATGTTTACTATGACTTTCCTATACATGCATGCATACAATAAAGTTCAAAGTTTAATTTACAAATTAGGAACAGCAAAGGGTTAACAACAATTAATAGTAAAATAAAATGAGTGGAACAATATGCTGCAATAAATTCTTGGTGACTGTGACTTTTTCCTCTCTCAAATTATCTATTGGGCCAACTGAACACATCATTAGAATTATGTGCTACTTTTCTATGTGGGATCTAAGTTCAAACCTAGCCTCCACCACAATGATATTACCATGTTGATCATCAGGCTTCTTTCTCTCTTCCTTTCATTTTTTTTTTTTTTTTACTAGAACACTATTCATCTCTGGCTTATGATGGTGTCATTGATTGAATCTGAGACCTCTGGTGCCTCAGGCATGAAAATCTATTTCACTATCCAGCAGGCTCTCAAAATATCTTACTGTAGGTAATATTTTCTTCCCACCATTAACTGTGGGTAGTTGAAATCTGTAAAGAAAAAAGAAAAAGACAGATAAGGGTTCTACTATACAGAGGTAGGCACAGGTGATGCCATCAGTTACTAGCAATATTTGCACAGTCT
This sequence comes from Erinaceus europaeus, assembly GCF_950295315.1. Classification (NCBI taxonomy): domain Eukaryota; kingdom Metazoa; phylum Chordata; class Mammalia; order Eulipotyphla; family Erinaceidae; genus Erinaceus; species Erinaceus europaeus. The sequence goes on along the minus strand of NC_080166.1, from coordinate 43,037,813 downwards.
ATCTCTAGAAGCAATGCCATTTAAGGGTGACAGACTATCATAATGCTATGGTTACTAAGAGTAGTAGGAAGTGTAATTAAAGGAACTATGGCTGTGCTATGTTCCTGAGACCTTATGTGATTATGAAAATGTGATGCAGAGTGTCAGTCCCAGACCTGAGCTTGGGACTACTGGTGTCTCTGAAGAGGTTTGTGGTGTACTTGCTCTAACCATCCCAAGGGTGACAGGTGGCCTTGACCCAGCAATGTAACATGTAATCTTCTGGCCACAGTCTTGAGCTGGACATGGACATATCACCTATGCTGGGAATAGCATGGAAGTGTTGCTTATCAAATGCTATGTTTTCCCTCACATTTTTGGTAACCTTTCAGTTGAGAAGTTTGTATAGCTAGCTCTGGCAAAAAAAAAAATTATATTAGTAATAATAAAAGGAAGAGAAAGTGATATTTGTCAACTGTGGGTCTAAGCAATTAAGAATAAAAAAAAATGCCTGATTCTCTATTCCTTGCTCTGCTTTCTTAATAAAGGAAATCTTGTTATATATATAATTAATTTTTATTGCCACTGGGTTTATCACTGGGGCTTGGTGCTTATGCCTGCACCACAAATCCACTGCTTCCAGTGGCCATCCCCCTCCTTTCCTTTCCTTTCCTTTCCTTTCCTTTCCTTTCCTTTCCTTTCCTTTCCTTTCCTTTCCTTTCCTTTTCCTTTTCCTTTTGATAAGACATAGATAAAATAGAGAGATAGTTAATTTCAATATTATAACCATATGCTAACATCACTTCCATTAGAGGGTTTTCTGAGCTTTCTAGCATTCTCAAAAGAAACTCTGCTTCTGTCACTCTCTGGCACTACAAGCAGACTGGAGATATTCTCAGCCTACAACTTCTAATATGCATCATGTTGCCATAAGGAGAGAGCCTCTCTGAAAATGAACACTTCTGAAGCAAGCTAAGCTGAGAGATAAAGACAAAGAATCCTGGCAGTCTCTAGTCTTTGCAATTTTATCCCATTCTTCTAATTTATGTAGCATCCCAGAACTATCTTTTTTTTTTTTTTTCATTGGAGCCTTTTCCCTAGAAAGCAAGAGTCTTCCCTAGAAAGTACATCAAGGCTGGGCCCTCTATACAATGGGATGCCCCTTGATGCCAGAATTCACTTATATTTTATACACATTTTCCTTACTCATGTAATTACAACTCCTTTTTCCATTTCCTGAGAAAGAAGAAACATGTCTATTCATATTTAAGACAGTAGCCTGTGTAACCTCTGAGTTCCAGTCAGTCTGAGCTCACAGTCCATGGCCACAGCTAGAAACATTCTAGGCTGCACTCATTTCAGGACCAGACTTCCTCAAGTGGCAGAGTAGATTGACCCAGCCTGCCTACACAGAGTGGGGAAGCCTCTACCATTGCTGCTCTATAGTGAGGGCAAGGTTCTGGAGAGGCCCACAAAAGGGCTTATGATGATGTTCCTTTTTGATATGATCAGTAAAGGTGGGTATATTAGAGAGGGATGTATTAGAAGTCTAGACCCATCATATCTCTTTGGGAATCCAAGGGTCTTAAGTCAGATTGACGGGGTTAACAGCTAAAGGTATTTATATACTTTGCTCATATTTGGGAGCTACTCTGCCCTAACCCAGCTTTCTAGTCCTACTCTGACACCATCTTCCCAGACAACACTTTTAGTCCACCTGCATCTTAGCTATCAAGCTCAGGCAAAAATTATTACAGTCATGGGCACCTTAGAACATACCTAAAATAAACTTCCTAGCTTCTTTCTTATGAAGACTCCTAATTACATTATTTTATTAGTGATTTAATAATAACTGGTGGAAAAAAATATAGTGGGGCTATGGAGCAGCAGCAGCTGTGTTTCTCTACTTTCCTCTCCCGGGTCAACTAGGAATACCAAAGGAGATCATCAGAGACCTCAACAAGGCAGGACTAGAATGACTTCAGGAACCCACCAAATCACAGGTAAGTGCAAACACCTGTGGCTTGTGGACAGAGAGGAGCCTAGGGAGAGATTAAGTGGCTGGTAATAGTCCAGCAGTTTACCAGTTGAGCCACCACCTCCAGTCTGTTTTACCAACAAAAAGAATGCTGAAGGGAGGAGAGAACTCCCCTTAGAGTCACCAAATACAACTGTGAGTCTCCATTGCTACTGCCTTCAGAAGCTGAGGCACTGGGGGAGGGGGAGCTCTATGCTAATACAAGGGGAGCAAGAACTGACCAGGAAACTCAGGAGAACAGCTACGTTTTAGTGGCCTAGCAGTGGGGCTGTGTGGTGGGAGCCTTTCCATGTTGTTCTCCTGATGAGAACATAATGAGTAGCTGACTCAGAACCTACAGACTATAAATGGTACTTGCTTAGAAACTCACAGGTTCCAGCAGTGCTGCCTGGCTTGGCAGAGAAGCTGAATTGAGCCAGGAGCACTGAATACTTGCAATGTGTGAGTCTCTTTGCATAACCACTGTATTATCTCTCCCTCACCCTGCTTTATCACTTGGTCACGAGTGAGATTAAGCTAAGAAGCATACTTATAGTTTAAAAGCTCTCAGGATCCCATAGCCCACAAGGAAGAAAAAGAAAAAAAGAGGCTTTTAAAGCCACTGTGCTCCAACTCAGGGATTAAAATAATATTGAAACAACTGTCAATTTCCACAACTGTTAACTCTTTCAGTACCTTACCTTGACACAAGTCAATCCAGGCAAGAGTGATCAGTAATTTGAAAAGTACTCAGAGAGGGAACTCATAACACACTATATTCAATGGTTAAACCAACAAGAAAAAATTTGGAAAAATGAACCAGAACAAGAGATCAGCTCAGAGCCCCCTAAAAGTTGAAGCAAAAATAATTAGGTCAACTTCCAAACTCTAGTTAAGGAAATAATCACAGGAGTGAGTAAAGAGATTGAAAGAATTGTCATCAGAAATGCAAAAACAACAAATGAAATAATTAGTGTTTGAAATGAAATAATTAGTTTCTGGAAGAAAACACTAATTATTTCAAGGTCATTAGAGATCTGAAAGCTGAAATACCTGAGTTAAGAAAACAACTAGCTGAACAAGCTAAAACAGTATCAGAACAGGGTAACAAAATAGATGAACTCCAGAAAACAGCAGAGGAGAGAAAGAATAGAATAAATGAGGCTGAAGACAGAATTAGCAAGATTGAGGACAAATTAGAGACAACAAAAAAAAAAGTAAGAGATCTCAAAAAGATATTAGGAGATACTGAAAACAACAAACACCTATGGGATGACTTCAAAAGAAATAATATACTCACTATTGGCTCCTACGCTATTTAATATTTACATCAGTGACCTCCCAGAAACTTCTTCAAGGAAGTTCATCTACGCCGATGACATCTGCTGTGCAATTCAGGCATCCAAGTTCGACATCCTCTAGGAAACACTCACGAAAGACATGTCTCTGATATCTGATTACTGTAAAAAATGGCGACTAATCCCTAGCACTGCAAAAACGGTATCATCTGTTTTCCATCTACACCATGTCTCAGCCTCGCGTGAGCTTAATGTGCAGCTTGGCGATACGAGAATCTGGCATGAAGCCCAGCCAGTCTATCTTGGCGTTACTCTCGATCGCACTCTGTCATTTCACGAACATCTCATAAAAACTGCAGCAAAGGTGGGCGCGAGGAATAACATCATTGCAAGACTGGCCAGCTCCTCATGGGGCACTAGCGCTTCCACACTGCGATCATCATCTCTGGCATTATGCTATTCCACTGCAGAATACTGTGCCCCAGTATGGTTCCGTAGCCCCCATGCCCACTTGGTCGATTCCAAATTATATTCCTCCATGAGGATAATTTCTGGAACCATCCGTTCCACCCCGGTTCCATGGCTGCCAGTTCTTAGCAACATTGCCCCGCCAGATACTCGTCGGGATGCGGCATCATCTAAGTTCATTTCCCACGTCTACGCTCGACTGGACCTGCCAATATACGCGGATATCTTCACCCACCCTGTCCAACGCTTGACGTCTCGTCACCCAATCTGGTCCCCTATGCCTACACTGAACTTCTCTGTTCCAGACTCTTGGAAACAGAGTTGGCAGTCAGCTGAGGTAAAGAACAAACACCTCATCACAGACCCCTGCAAGCGTCAACCCGGCTTTGACCTAGCACGTTATGATTGGGCCCTCCTCAATCAATCGCTATCGAACAGGCCATGGCCGGTGCACCGCTATGTTCCATCTCTGGGGAGCCAGAGACAACCCGAACTGCCCCTGAGGCTACAGACAGACCATGACCCACATATTCAACGACTGCCACCTCTCCAGATTCAAAGGAGGTCTCGAAACTTTACTTCAGGCTCAACCTGATGCTGTTGACTGGCTACGGAAGAAGGGCAAAACTAGAAGAAGAAGAGGAAGAAAGAAAGAAAGGAAGGGGAAAAAAGAATTCTTCAGGACATAGTAGTTGAGAACTTCTCTAGTCTAAACAACATCAAAGACATAAAGGTTCAAGAAGCCCAGAGGGTCCCAAATAAATTAACTCAGATTTAAAGACACCAAGACACATAGTATTTAGAATGGAAAGGGATAAGGATAAAGAAAGGACCCTGAAGGCTTCAAGAGAAAAAGAGTCACCTACAGAAGAAAACCCCTAATGTTACCAGCAGACTTTTCCACACAAACACTACAGGGCAGAAGAGAATGGCAAGATATATATTGAGAAAGGTTAAATGAAACAGGCTTTCAGCCAAGACTAGTGTATTCTGCTAGACTGTCATTCAGACTAGATGGAGGCATAAAAACCTTCTCAGAAAAGCAACAGTTGAAAGAATCAACTATCACCAAGCCTGCCCTGAAAGAAGAAGTTCTGAAAGTTCTTCTATAAACAGTCAGACCACCATAATTAGGCCAGATATCAGAACACTCTTAACAATATACAAGAATGGTATTAAAATATCTTCAATCCTTGATATCAATAAATGTCAATGGCCTGAACTCCCCTATTAAAAGGCACAGAGTAGGAAGATGGATCAGAAAACACAACCCAACAATATGCTGTCTACAGGAAACCCACCTAACTCAACAAGACAAACACAGACTCAAAGTGAAAGGATGGAAAACTATCATACAAGCCAATGGCCCATAAAAAGGGCACAAACATCTATTCTCATATCTGACATGATAGACTTTAAAGTTCATAAAATTTAAAATGATAGGGATGGACATGACATAATACTCAGAGAATCAGTCAATCAAGAGGACTTAACAATTATTAACATCTATGCACCTAATGAGAAGCCATTTAATACATCAAACATCTACTAAAAGAGCTACAGTAATATATTAACAGCAACACAGTCATAGTAGGGGACTTCAACACCCCACTCTCTCAAGTTGACAGATCATTCAGGCAGAAAATCAATAAGGAAATGAGGGAGCTAAATGAGGAGACAGATAAACTAGAACTATTGGACAGTTTTAGAGTCATTCACCTCAAGAAACTGGAATACACATTCTACTCAAGTCCACATACGTCATTCTCAAGGATAGATCATATATTAGGCCACAAAGACAGCATCAGCAAACTCAAGATCATTGAATTCATCCCAAGCATCTTCTCAGACCACAGTGGAATTAACTAACACTTAACAATCAACAAAAGATTAATAATAGTCCCAAAATGTGGAAGCTCAACAGTACAGTACTTAACAACTACTGGGTCAAAGAGGAAATAAAGGAAGAAATCAAAATGTTTGGAGAGTTCAATGAAAATGAAGACACAAGCTATCAAGATATTTGGGACACAGCTATGGCAGTACTGAAAGGGAGTTCATAGCCATACTAGCACACATTAGGAAACAAGAAAAAACATAAATAAACAAGCTGATTGCACACATTAAAGACATAGAAGAAGAATAACAAAGGAGCCCTAAAGCAACCAGAAGGACAGGAATAACTAAAGTTAGGGCAGAAATAAATAACGCTAAAATGAGAAAACCATACAAAAGATTAATGGAAGTAAATGTTGGTTCTTTGAAGGTGATCGAAGAAACCTTTAGCCAGGCACAAAACAAACATCGATAAACCTTTAGCCAGGCACAAAACAAAAACGGAAGAAGACCCAAATAAATCAGATCATAAGTAAAAGAGGAGATATCACATAAGACACCAAAGAAATTCAACATATCATGCAAGTTTTCTATGAACAGTTCCATGCCACCAAGCTAGAGAACCTGGAAAAAATTGGATGCTTTCCTAGATACCTACAAACTTCCAAAATTAAATAAAGAGGAACTAGATAATATGAACAGGCCCATCTCAGCTAATGAAATTGAAACAGCTATCAAAAACCTTACCAAGATTAAAAGTCCTGAACCAGATGGTTTTACAAATGGATTCTACAAGACCATTGAGGAAGAGTTAATATCTCTACTTTTAAAAGTCTTTCAGAAGATTGAAGACACTGGAATACTCCCTTCCAGAATCTATGAAACCAACATTACTCTGATACCAAAAACCGACAGGGACACAACCAAAAAAGAAATCTATAGACCAATATCTCTGATGAAATGCTAAAATACTGAACATAATTCTAGCCAACTGGATATAGCAGTATATTAAAAAGATTGTTCATCATGACCAAGTGGAGTTTATCCCAGGGATGCAAGGTTGGTTTAATATACATAAATCAATCAACATGATCAACCACATCAATAAATGCAAGACCAAAAACCACATGGTCATATCAGTAGATGCAGAGAAAGCCTTTGATAAAATCCAACATCCATTTATGATCAAAACACTACAAAAAATGGGAATACATGGAAAATTCCTAAAGATAATGGAGTCTATATATAGCAAACTTATAGCCAACATCAGACTCAATGGTGAAAAACTGGGAGCATTTCTCCTCAGATCAGGTACTAGACAGGACTGCCCACTATCACCATTACTATTCAACATACTTTTGGAAGTTCTTGCCATAGCAATCAGGCAAGAGCAAAGAATTAAAGGCATACAGATTGGAAGAGAAGAAGTCAAACTCTCCCTATTTGCAGGTGACATGATAGTCTATATAGAAAACCTCAGGAATCCAGCAAGAAGCTTTTGGAAATCATCAGGCAGTACAGCAAGGTGTCAGGCTACAAAATTAACATTCAAAAGTCAGTGGCATTCCTCTATGCAAACACTAAGTTAGAAGAAGTTGGAATGCATAAATCAATTCCTTTTACTATAGCAACAAAAACAATAAAATATCTTGGAATAAACCTAACCGAAGAAGTGAAAGACCTATATACTGAAAATTATGAGTGACTACTCAAGAAAACAGAAAAAGACACAAAGAAGTGGAAAGATATTCCATGTTCATGGGTTGGAAGTATTAACATCATCAAAATGAATATATTACCTAGAGCCATATACAAATTTAATGCTATCCCCATTAAGACTCCAACCACATTTTTTAGGAGAATAGAACAAATACTACAAATATTTATCTGCATCCAGAAAAGACCTAGAATTGCCAAAACAATCTTGAGAAGAAAGAACTGCAGGCATCACACTCCCAGACCTCAAATTGTATTATAGGGCTATAGTCATCAAAACTGCTTGGTACTGGAACATGTATAGATACACTGACCAGTGGCATAGAATTGAAAGTCCAGAAGTAAGCCTCCACAACTATGGACATCTAATCTTTGACAAAAGTCCTCATACTATTAAATGGGGAAAGAGGTGTCTCTTCAACAAATGGTTTTGGAAAAAAATTGGTTGAAACATGCAGAAGAATGAAACTGAACCACTATATTTCATGAAAACTAAAAGTAAATACCAAGTGGATCAAGAACTTGGATGTTAGACCATAAACTATCAGATACTTGGAGGAAAATATTGGCAGAACTCTTTTCTGCATAAATTTTAAGGTCATATTCAGTGAAACGAATCCAGTTACAAAGAAGACTAAGACAAGTATAAACCTATGGGACTACATCAAATTAAAAAGCTTCTGCACAGTAAAAGGAACCACTACCCAAACCAAGAGACCCCTCACAGAATGGGAGAAGATCTTTACATGCCATACATCAGACAAGAGTTTAATAACCAACATATATAAAGAGCTTGCCAAACTTAACCACAAGAAAACAAATAACTCCATCCAAAAATGAGTAGAGGTCATGGACAGAATATTTACCACAGAAGAGATCCAAAAGGCTGAGAAACACATGAAAAAATGCTCCAAGTCTTTTAATTGTCAGAGAAATGCAAATAAAGACAACAATGAGATACCACTTCACTCCTGTGAGAATGTTATACATCAGAAAAGGCAGCAGCAGCAAATTCTGGAGAGACTGGGGGGATAAAGGAACCCTCCTGCACTGCTGGTGGGAATGTAAATTTGTCCAACTTCCGTGGAGAACAATCTGGAGAACTCTCAGAAGGCAAGCAATAGACCTACCCTTTGATTCTGCAGTTTCTCTCTGGGGGATATATCCTAAGGAACACAACACACTCATCCAAAAAGATCTGTGTATAAATATGTTCTTGGCAGCACAATTTGTAATAGTCAAATCCTGGAAGCAACCCAGGTGTTCAATAACAGATGAGTGGCTGAGCAAAGTGTGGTATATATACATAGTGAAATACTACTCAGCTGTTAAAAATGGTGACTTCACCTTTTTCAGGTGATCTTGGATGGAGCTAGCAAAAATCATGTTAAGTGAAACAAGTCAGAAACAGAAGGATGAATATAGGATGATCTCACTCTCAGGTAGAAGGTGAAAAACAAGATCAGAAGAGAGAACACAAGTAGAACCTGAACTGGAATTGGCGTATTGCACCAAAGTAAAAGACTCTGGGTTGGGTAGGTGGGTGGGAAAATACAGGTCCAAAAAGGATGACAAAGCATGTAATGGGGGTTGTATTGTTATATGGATAGCTGGGAAATGTTATGCATGTATAAGCTATTATATTTACTGTCAAATGTAAAATATTATTTCCCCAATAAAGAAATTTTAAAATATGATAATAATTGACAAGATTATGGGTACAATTCCATACAATTCTCATCACTAGAGTTTTATATACCCTCATATCCTTTGTAAAGGTCCCTAGTTTTTATCCCTCTGGGAGTATGAACCAAAGATTTTCATGTTGTGCAGAAGGTGCAAGGTCTGGCTTATATAATTTTTTCTCCACTAGAAATGGGCATTGTCAGGTCAATTTATATCCCCATCCCATTTCTATCTTTCCAAGCTGGGTTAAGGCTCTGGTGAGGTGGCATTCCAGGACACATTGGTGAAATCATCTACACAGGGAAATCAGTTTGACATCATGGTAACATCTGTAACTTGTTGGCTGAAAAGCAGTTAAGATATAAAGCAGAACAAATTGTTTAATAATCAGGAACCTAAAGGTGAGAATATAGCAGATGATATTTGGGATCTTTATGTTGGAAGATGCTATGAAGTCTACTTTAGGTACCTTCTAAGTGTCCCATGACTTGACTAATTTTTATCTGAGCACCACAGAGAACATGCAGGTGGGCTAAGAATAGTAGAAGACCCCTTATTTCATCTGCTCTGTTACTAATTTGGGGTTACTGATTATTAAACAATTTGTCCTGCCTTTCAGCCACCAAGTTGCAGCCTCTACTATGGTGCCATCCTGACTTCCCTGGGCAGAAGACCTCACCAGTGTGGCCCAGAACCTCACCTCTCCAGATCCCTACCCCACGAGGAAAGATAGAAACTAGCTAGTGGTATGGATCAGCATGCCAATATCCATCCTGTGGAAAAGCAATTACAGAAACCAGATATTCCACCTTCTGCACCCCACAAAGAATTTTGATCCATACTCCTAGAGGGATAAAGAATAAAGAGGCTTTCAATGGAGGAGATAGGACACAGAACTCTGGTGGTGAGAACTGTGTGGATTTGTACCCCTGTTATCTTATAATCTTGTTAATCATTATTAAATAATTGATAAAAATTTTTAAAAATTAGGATCATGGACATAATAATGAAATAACTAGAGGGAAAATTCATAATGATCAAAAAAATGAAAGAGTGGATGTTGATGATCTCAACTTGTATAGAAAAGCAAAACCTAGAAAATAGTGCTGAATTTCTCTAGATGCTAATTTGTCTTCACATGCTTCCTTTGCATTAATTTGGGCTTGTTGGAAAGTAGCCAGTTTTGAGGGCTTTTTTTTCCCAGAAGAAATGATGAATGTGCATTCATATATCCACAGTTTCTCTTTTGTTTCTTATATTACCTAGGAAGGAAAAATGTAAGAGACCACTGTTTGGAACGAACACACTCTATAGTCATGGGATTGCACCAAGATGGCAAGTCAACTGGTGAGGTCAAACCAAAGCAAAGCTTACCTCCACTCTAACCAAAGGTTTAAACATTAGCGCTCAGTGCTAACCATCTGTGAGGCTGGACTGAACCACCTTTTTATGTGACCTGAGATAGCCCTCACTTATTTCTAACATCCCAAGCACATAATCCCTTAGAAATCTTCCTGAATTGATCAAGTGGAACTTCCAAATTTAGATGTGATCAGTGGTCCAGAGGCAGCAGACTCAGAAATTCTTCAAGCTTGATCACAACTGTGAGTCATAGATTAAACTGGGCTTTCACAAGTGAGTGTTTCGATAATTTCAAGAATTCAGCAAGATTTCTAGAAGGGATGACACTTCCTTGTATTCAGGAGCTTGTGTTCAAGTTTTCAAATATCCCATTGTTAACTGACAGATTTTATTTAGCAAGGGAACATTTACACAGCTCTGGGCAACCTGGAAATAATTATTAGAAGATTGAGAATCTCATTTTCTTAATCATGATGGCCTTTGGAGGAGTCTTCAGGTAGTTTCCCCATTATATTGTCCAGAGCCAGGATGCACTAACATATATTTCGAAAGGATTTATTTCTCCATTGTATTTCTCTGTTGGTATCACATCTAAATAGCACTTGACTTGGATGAAAAGTTCATCAGCATAACTCAGTCATATTTCCTGAAAGTGAAATTTCCATCCAAGGAAGAGTTGAGTGAACTGTTCACAGGGTGATTACTAAGGACACATAGCTTGTGTCAGCTGAAAGGGAAAGGGTGTTGGGATCTTTAGAAGTTGACTCAGATCACATGCCTGGGGAAGACTGCCAAGGGAGGCTGATCACAAACATTTACCCATGTCCAGGTGGAGACAGTTCAATGGGTGAGGCTGCTCTTGTCCAGTGCCTGACTAGGCCTGCTGCCAGCAATGACCTTGTACATTCTAAAGGGAAAATTATTAAGTAAACAAAAAATAAAGCATAGAGAATGGGAATATTGATGATTTCAACTTGCAAAGAAAAGGTGAATATTATATATCCTATAGAGATAGCCACAACCTGTGCATATGTTAGATTGTGTGGAAAGGAGAATTAATTGCAGAGGGAATTAGGTTGCTAATCTGCTGGCTTTGAGATGATATTGCCTGGGCAATCTGGGCAGAAAGGCCCAATATAATCACAAGAATTGTAAATGGAAGGGGAAGGCAGAAGAGAGAAAACCAGAGGGTTGTCAGCAAAAAAGTGATCCTGCCAGTCCTTATTGGTTATGAAGCTGATGATTGGGAATCATGAATCAGAGAATGAGAACAGCACCTAAAGGCTTGAAAAGGCAAGAAAACAGATTTCTCCTAGCATTTCCAGAAAGAAGGCAGCTCTGCCAGACTGCTATAAGTCCAGTGAGACCTCTGTCAGATTTCTGACCTCCAGAATTATAAAGTAGTAACTTGAAGCGTTTGAATACATTGCATTTCCTTTAATTTGTCACAGCAGCGGTAAGGAACTGCCACACTATGACTCAGACAATTGGTGACTTGGCCCTAGAAATTGCATTGGATAGAGGGGGTTCAGATATAACCGAACCACTAAGGATCAAGACAGACTTATGGAAACCTCCTAGGCCAACCTTAGGAGAGAAAAAGGATCATGGGCTGGACAACCAAGGTAGATATTGTGGATCTGTGATGAAGTAGATTAAACCCAAAGAATTATCAATCAACATGTTTACTGGTTCTTCTTTTGACCTAGTTTGTCCTTACCAAAACTAAACCATCCAGATTTGACTATAATGTGACTACCATTTTTTATCTGAAAATTTGACATAGATTCATCAGAACATATGAAAATAAAACTAAACAAACAAGTAGATATTTTCCCACCAGGATGAGGTGGGTGGAGCATTGCAAGTACCTAAACTTTGTAAGTCCAGAAATCAGGGTCAAAGCCATAGACTTACTAGTGGATAAACCTAGACCAAGGATTATGCTTATAATCTATCCATCAGAATAGCAACTTTGCAGATAACCCTCAAGCACTTTGTCTCTCACCGTGAGCCTCTCGATCATAGTCAATTGAAGAAGATGATTAGGAAGACATTATTCCTTTATTATCATCTGATGAGCTTGCACACATAATGAAGCACACACACCCAGACAACTAAAATGTTTGAGTCTCTCTAATTACCTTGTCTTTCCAGTAGAAGTGAACACAAGCAAGAAAGGCTTACAAATGGGTCTCCCCCGCCCACTTTGAGAATCATTCCCATGTGCAGGTAGGCTACAAATAGGGCTAAAAGAATGAGGCTTCAACAACTGGTAATGGGGCTCAAGACTCGGTGCTGCTCTGAGGGGAACAGCAACTGAGTGCTGTTATCATTTCATAGAGACTTGGTAGTCTTCATGCTGTGAGCTAATGGTCCCAGTCATGCTCTTAGGCAAGCACATGTTCACATTAAGCTTGCACTTCTGTGTTTGTATATCTGTTAGTTATCAGTATCTAAGTCATCCAGAGCAGACGAACCACTCCAACATTTGGATCACATTAGCACTCTTACTGACAATTATCCTTACACAGAAAAGGGAGGGAATCAACCTACTTATTGAGGCCAGAATATCTTTAGTGCTTTTTAACAAACCAATTCCACTTTAGAATAGCTGAGGCCAAGAACTAACAAGATACATTGCCACCCCTGCCAGAGACCCACTGAGTCCCTTTATGAGTATGAGAAGTCTTCATGCCTAATAGACTCTTGTCAACCTAATGCAAGATGGAGAAGAAATTCATAGCCATTAAGCATCTTTTTTTTTTTTTTTTAATCAAGTGAGCACATGTACTTTAATTGAATTACCACAGTTATGTTAGGAACATGGTAACATTATTCTCAATTCTGAACTTGGGAAAGAAACTTTAGCCTAATGATATTAGACTAAATTACTTGCCTATGTTACGCAGCAAGCAAGTAGCAGAGCTTATGTTTCTTCATGATCTTGATGAACCTTCCTTACAGCAGATTCTCCTTAAAAAATTTCCACACTGGGTAGGGTGCATGCATTGCCATGTGAGAAGACCCAGGCTCAAGTCCCTGACATCACATGGGAGCACCATCCACTATATCAAGGAAGCTCCACAAATATTGAAACAGTGTTGTGATATCTCTTTTTTAAACATGTATTTATTTATTATTGAATAGAGACAGAGAGAAATTGATAGTGGAATGGGAGATGGAGAGGGAGAGAGACAGAGAGACACCTGCAGCCCTGTTTCAATAGGGCTTTCCCCCTGCAGGTGGGGACCAGGAGTCTGAACCAGGACCCTTGCACACTGTAATGTGTATGTTTAACCAGGTGTGTGCCAGGTGAAGCCTGGCCCCAGATATCTCTACTTCTTTCTTTTTCTCTGCTTGCGTTCTCTATTTGAAAGTTTAAAAGAAAAAAAAAGAAAAAAGTTTGCTTGGAGCAATGAAATCATACATGTATGAAAACCCCATTGTTGTATATATACTGTATGATCAAAATAAACTTGTTTTTCCATATCTGAGACACTTTTTTTTGATAATTTAATATGGGTGTGATGAATGTTTCTTTTCAGGGTACTTCAAAGGTGATCAGGTAGCATGAGCTCTGAATTTTGTTTCAAGACTGGTATATGATGACTCTCAGTTCTCCTCTTTATAAATTGTGAGGGTAAACCACATGCAATAGCTAATTTTTCCATAATCATTTATAACGTGGAGGAAATAATTCCCAGTTTACATCACAAGATTATCATGAAGGTCAAATGGAATAATAGATTCAAAATGTCTATTTACTTATGAAATGTTTCTATACTTACAGGAGCTAGAACATACCAATTAAAAATTTGCATTGTTATGTTTAAAATCATAATGACCAGAAGTCTACACATTCATACAATTAGGCTCATATTTAGATAGTCCATTAACTTTGAAAATGAGTTCTAAAGTAGCTACCATAATATTAGCTTCCATTTATAGAGAATCTCGCATGCATACATTACTTCTAATCCTCACAGATCATTCTTCAAGCAGATATTTTTGTCCTGAATAGAAAAAACATCAGAAACAAAAATCCAGAGATTAAGTCACTTGCTCAAGTAAGTGACAGAAGCAGAGAACCTAGGCATGTCCCTTGGTCTGTGCTCCCAGAGGGATAAAGAATAGGAAAGCTATCAGGGGAGGGGATGGGATATGGAGTTCTGGTAGTGGGAATTGTGTGGAGTTGTACTCCTCTTATTCTATGGTTTTTGTCAGTGTTTCATTTTTACAAATAAAACTTATTAAAATTAAAAACAATACAAAACAAGTAAATGGAAAAAAGGAAATTGTAAAGAATATTTCATGACAAAGAGAATATTTCCAGGATTTTCTTTAATCCTCCCAAGTTATAAAAAATTATGATTATAATAATAATAAATAATTATTATAACTGTGTAGGAAGTTCTGCTAGGAATCTGAACATTAAGGACAAATGAAATGTAGTCCTACATCTGGGATGTTCATAGACAGGTGGCCATTTGGCAAGGCAAAGTAGTCCTTTGTAAATTAATTTATAAAAACATAGATTGCAATAAAATTGTAACAGGTTTAAAAGGACTCCAATAAGGGGCTGGGTGTTGCACCTGTTTGAGCACATGTCATAATGTACAAAAACTGGAGTTCAAGATTATCTGCAAGGGGTAGTCTTTCCAAGTGGTAAAGTCAAGCTGGAGAGGTCTCCTCCTTCCCCTCATATTCTCTCTGTTTCTATCCACTACATAAACAAGTAAGAATAAATGACTTCAATGTGAGAGGTAGTATAATACTTCTTTTGTGTGTCTCACTCCCAGAAGACAAGAAATTCTGCTTCTCTCTCTCTCTCTCTCTCTCTCTCTCTCTCTCTCTTTTCTTTGGCGGGGGAAGGTCTGTTGTCAAAGGTTATGAGCTTTGCACTAGAGAACTCTATACACTTTGGAGAAAGAGGAGGCATAGAAGGAAGAGGAAAGGGAATGGGATGGATTCCAGTTAACCAGATGCACACATTTAGGACTCTTTAGGAGAAGGATGGGAGGTTCTGAAGAGGCAGTGCCACTTTCCTCCTTCACTCCTGAGGACCTGAGTTGATTATACAAACTGTGATGAAGAGAAAGGATCTTGGCACCTGAGCTTATTCCAAAGTCCATTGTAGATAGCTAAGTAGTTTTGAAAGTTATTTTTGAAAAACTACCTCCAAGGTTCTCACCTAAAAATGGCAGAAAATAATGTTTATGCTATAGACTAGAAGTAACTCATAGTATAATCTACTTGAAAGTGTTCTGTAAATCCTAGAGCATCATATATGTTTGTTTACAGAATCTACAACTCCTATTTCATGCCAGATAATAAGACTTTGAGGCATTTTTTTTTTTGTAATTTCACAGAATGACATACCCATAGCAGACACTTACAATGTTACCAGCCAACACTGACAATTCTCCCATGTGCTATGCATTTCAAGAATCAAAGAAGACTGTCTCTGCTCTGTTAGTTCTAGGCTAGGAGTTAGGTGGCTTAGAATCACTCTGCAGACAAGTAGATATTTTGAAATACATGACTGACATCATTAAGACCCATCAAGCAGAGCCCTGACCCAGCACTCAAGCTACTCAGTGCACTGGGTTTAGGATGAAAGGAGCAGAGCTTATGCCAACCTGACCTGCTTTTTCTGGTCTCAGAAAGGCCATTCCATAGGGTGCAGAGCAGTCCCTGGCACCACCTGATTGATGTTTTCTTTTTGAAATAGTTTATTTATTTATTAGATAAACATAGAGAGAAATTGAGGGGGTGGGGGAAATTGAGAGGAAGAGAGGGACACCTATAGTGCTTCCCACTGCTCTTGAACCGCCCCCCCCCCCCCCCGCCCCCACGGCAGGTAGGAACTAGGGTCTTGCTCATTGTAACATGTGCATTCAACTGCCCAACCCTTGACTGATGGGTTCAAGTCATTCTTTCTTTAGATCAGAATGCCCTTGAGTAAAGCATGCTGGGAGATTTCCCCCCACACACACACACACATCAAGTAATGACTGGCTGCCTGACTAGAGCTCAAGAAAACTCTTGGAGACAGTGAAGGTTGATGAGTCACCAGAGAGGTTTCCAACCTATTCTTACACCTCAAGAACAGCAGTGGTTACTGATTTGCATCAGCATACCTCTATTTTGGGCATGCCTTTCTTGGAGTTGGGGTTTCCTATAGTGTGTGTTAAGTTTTCTCATGAGGTCTCTTCCCCTCAGATTTGGCATTTGGGGCCCTGTTGAGTTGCCTTGGCAACAGTAGCTATTCAGAATGTCAGAAAGGGGTGGGACTCACCACACCAAATCTTACTTAAATCACTTTCTTTTTTAAGTTACTCAGCTTCTCATTAAATGAGATAATATAATTAAATGCTAGTTGCTCAGTTTCATGCCAAAGGCAGGATATATATACTTCACCCTTGGAAATTCCCTTTCTCCCTCCCCTTTCTGAAGATCATGAGTCTAGAAGAGTCTAGAGGTACCTGTTCTCCCTTCCATTAGAGGTGGCAGGCTGTTATAAAATGACTTGCTCAGCTATATTTAGCAAACCTCTTGCTATTTAAGGTGTGGTCCACAGGAAAGCAACATTTGTTAGAAATGGTGAATTGTCAGTTCATCTCAGACCTACTGAATCCGAATTTGCATTTTAACAAGATTGTGGATGATGTGTATGGTTGTTAGTTGTTGAGAAGCACCTAGCTACATCACTGCACAGAGGCTGACTTTGAGTCTGACAACATAGCTCCAGAAGGCACTAGTGACCCAGGGTTAGAGGGATTAGAGTTATACTAATTACCTGGCCAACACTGCCCCCTTAGCACAGGAAAGAGGCCTTCCAAAGGTGACACTCCTTCATTCATTAAAGTCCCTAGCCAAGTCATTCTAGCTCCTGCCACTTGAGTGACATCTTTTGAATTCTTGTGTATAAAATCACTACTATCCAAGCTATCATGCATCTAGGCATGTGGCAGATTCTGCATTGCAAAAAGGATGGATCTGCTGCCCAACTCAGTGACAAAACTGGAACTCACTGGATGTCAGATGCCTATGTGAATGACATACTTCCAGAGACCTTGTAATGGACTCAGCTCAGAAAATCTGAATGAGAGTCCAAGACAAGACAAAAGGGGCACATTGACTAGGAAGAAGCAAAGAAAAGAGAAGGGTTAAAATGTTGGGGATTAAGACCAACTCTATTAAAAGAAAGAAGTAAAGATTTCATTTCCTTTTACATTTTGACTTCCTTTAATTTGCAAGGCGCTTCTCCCATTTTCTCAATGGTTTTCCTAATTACCATTCAGCTCGTAAGATGCTCTCTCACCCATGCACAGAAGCTCAGCAGCATTGTGTGGGGGGAGGGCTTGAGCCCAGCCGCTGATGTCATCATGCTCTCTTTCTGCAGGCAACACTAAGAAGGACTTGCTGTTGTTGTGGTGTCTTAAGATGTCCCAATTGCTTCTGCTTGCTTGCCCTTAACCAAAAGCTTGAAAATAGAGACTGTGTATTGCATAGCACTTTCACTCCTTTGGGGAAAAAAGCAGAGTATTAAGAACTGTAACAATGCCATTGGAGGCAGAACAAGTCTGTACATTATTCTTCTTGGTAACCTGCCTGTTGCTAGGTACAGTGTTCTTATACTGGGTAGTGTGGAGCTCACCAATAGGTGAATCTCTCCCTGAGTTCGGGTGGATGCCATTAGTGACAGCTCATGCTCACAGAACAACAGCTTGGAAGAGAATGGGAAAAGATCCCAATGCATATTTTTTCTTCTAATTATTTTTATTTGACACAACAGAAATTGAGAGGGGGAGGAAGTGGAGAGGGAAAGAAAAAGAGAAATACCTGCTTATGAAGCTTTTGTTCTGCACATGGAGAGTGGTGTTTGAACCTATATCCTTGAACATGGTAATGTGTGGGACATGCCCATACTCCCTGGCCCCAAATGTACCATTCTAGGATTTTTTTCTCCTAGCACTGCTGAACTCTGGCTTAAAGTGGTGCTAGGGATTGAACCTAAGATGTTTGATGACTCTGGCATGGAAGTAGATTTACATAGCCATTATGCTATCTCCCCAGTCTGATGTATCTACTTGATATCTATGAAAAGACAAAGTAGAGAAAGGTTATTTTATAGGAGACCAGATTGGTGTAAGATTGCTGGAATAACTTCTTTTATTATGATGACCATTATTGCTATCATGGACAATACTTGTGTTTTTAAGGGCTGGCTGAGCAGAGAGAATTTGTACCCTCTAAGAGTTTATAATAGGGAGAGCTGAATTAAAATATTTCCTTTATTACTAGAATAGATTGAATAAAATCTCCAAAGAAGCAAATTATGGTCTTTAAAGGGTAGCAAAGGCTTTTCTCTGATATCACAGTTCTTGGCTGCTCCATTATTATTGTTATTATTATTCATAATATCTGTTCCACATTCAAAGAGAAAAGTCTCTAATTGGTTTAACTCAAGTGACATGTCCTTAGCTGGGCCTACCCAAATGCAGAATGGGAAGGGTGGGTTCACATGATTAATCTCTCATACAAGAGAGTTAGATGGGCTGGGAAAGGATACAATTCCTCAAGTGAAGGAGCAGGTAATACAACCCAATGACCTACCTGTTGTCTGAGAGAAATTCTGTGGAGAGTCAGGCTTGATAGGTGCTTTTCTTTACATAAGTTCATCCAATAGAATCCCACTTTTCCCTCCTTTTTAGGGCAGTTAGTTGTCATACATAAATGTAGGCAGGAAATAGAGCTCCCATACAATCCTTATCCTCCTTCCAATGTAGTTCTCTCAATTCTTAACATCTTGCATTAATGTGGCACACTTGTCATAGCTGATGAAGCAATGCAGATATGCAATTATTAATTAAAATATGCAGTTAAATACTAGGGTTCAGTCATTGTGTTCTACATTTCTGTGGGTTTTGATAAGCGTATAATATTATGTTTCTGTCATTATAACAACATACTAAATGGTTTACTGCCCTAAAAAGATCTCTTGCTCCACTTACTTGTCTCCCCAGATCCCTGGCAATTGTTGTTTTTGCTGTTTTCATAGCTTTATCTTTTTTATACAGTGTTAGAGAGTTGGAAACACACACTGTCTAGATAAATGAATTGAAGTTTCCTCTATATCTTTATATATAATTGTGAATTCATAGCTCTTTCTTTTTTTTCATTTTGAAGCATCAGGATATCTTGCATATGTGCTGGTACATATTTGAATAAACTGTTCTCAGGGCTACTTTTTTTATTCAGATAAAGAAACATAAATGGGAGAGACCACTGTATTTGAGCTTAACATAGTGTCACAGATTTCAAGGTTCAAACCTACATATCTCTCATGGAAAGGTATACATCTGAAAATAAGCTTTCTCTCTTGGCCTTCATTACTTTTTTGGTCATCAATGGGGATTCACTGCTCCAAGCTGGCTTCTTTAACCCCCCTTATAAAAGACTGAGGCAGAGAATGAAAGACACTGCAGCACTTTAGCTCCCCCCTAGTGGGTTGGGGCTGGGCTAGAACTTTGCATGACAAAACAGTAATCACCCCCTTTAACAGTAATCACCACAGTTCTCCTAAGGTCATAGATATAGGTTGATTATATATACGTTTTCAAGTTCATGTGTTTCAAATCTCCATATTTCTTATATGAGTAAAATCGTGTGGTAGTTGTCTATCACTTCCTTTCTTACTTTACTAAGCATAATTACCACCACCAGTTCTATCAATTTTGTCCCAAAAGAAACAATATAATCTTGTTAACTACTGAGCAGTACTCCACTGAATGTATGTCAGATGATGAATTCTTGTTGTATATTTATAAGACTCAAACAAGTGATTTTTATTCTATTGTTAAAGGCTTCCTACTCTTCCAACTCTAAGTATTCTTCATAGGGTTTCCTCCCCTCCCAGATAATTTTATTTAATTGCTACAAGGGTTATCCCTGGGCCTAGGTGTCTGCAATACAAATCCGCTGCTCACAGTAGCCATCTTCCTTTCTCCTTTCTTCCTTCCTTCCTTTCTTCCTTCCTTCTTTCCTTCCTTCCTTCCTTCCTTCCTTTCTTCCTTCCTCCCTCCTTCCCTTCCTTACTTCCTCCCTTCCATTTATTTCTTCTCTCCATTTTCCTCCTCTTCCTCTTTCTTCTTTTCCTACTTTGCTTGATAGGACAGAAAGAAATGGAAAGGATAAAGGATAAAGACAGGCAGCTACAGACCTGCTTCACCACTCTTGAAGCTCCCCCTCTGCAGGTGGGGAGTCAGAATTTGAACCTGGGTTCTTCAAGGTGGTATTGTGTGCACATAATCAAGTGCACCACTACCTGACTCAGTGATATTTTCAGCTTTTAATCAGAAAAATATAAAAGACAAGCCCCAGAGAAACATGTATGCTATTTAAAAAAAGATGGATGACATCATGTGGAAACTGATGTCCACTTTTATTTACTTCTAAGACCTGACTTTCACATCCTTTCTAAGCCACAGATACACTTATTATAATTTCTAGGTGTGCTTCATTTTTTCCTTTCCCCTCTCAAGTAAGTGAAACAGGGTCCAACTTCCTCAGGTATTCTTCAAATTCTCTTCACTTTCAGTATTAGGGCAAGAACAAAGTTTCCTTGTGACAGAAGTTCCAGGTCCTGGTAGGACTAAGGTTCAGAGCCCTCTGGTCATTTTTCCCTGGAATTTCCCCACCTGGGAGTATGGACCAAAATTCTTTTTTGGGTGCAGAAGGAAAGAGTTCTGGTTACTTTAATTACTTCTACAGTAGACATGGATGTTGGCTGGTCAATCTGGACACCAAGCCTATTTTTATCTTTCCCGAGTAGGGGAAAGTTCTGTAGAGGTGACATTCTGGGAAATGTTGGTGAGGTCATCTGTACAAGGAGTTCAGGATGGGATCATAGTAGTATCTGGAATATGGTGGCTACAAAGCAGTAGGTTTAAAGTAAGACAAAATATTTAATAAGCATGGACTAAGTAGTAGAGTTAGAGTCAATGAGAATAGGGACTTTAGGGTGGAAAGAAACTAGGAAGCCCATTTTAGTTATGTTCCTAGAAGTACAGGACCCTAGTAATCTTTGCCTGAGCTTTATAGCTAAAATGAAAGTGAAGTAGGAATATTATCTGGGAGAATACTTCCGGAGGCATGGTTAAGGAGCAGCAGCAGCTGTGTTTCTCTCCCCTCCTCTCCTCTCCTCTCCTCTCCTCTCCTCTCCTCTCCTCTCCTCTCCTCTCCTCTCCTCTCCTCTCCTCTCCTTTCCTCTCCTCTCCTTTTTTCTCCCCAGTCAGCTAGGAATATCAAAGGAGACCACCTGGGACTGCAACAAGACAGAGACAGGACTAGAATGACTTTAGGAATCCACCAAATCACAGGTGAGTGCAAACATGTGTGGCTCATGGACAGAGAGGAGCCAAAGGAGAGATTCCTGGGGCTAAAGTCCTTTCCAGGTTTTTTTTTAGTCTTTTCTTTGGTTGACACACTTAAATTTTCTCCCAGTTGTTAAGACCTTGAATGTCATCTGTTATATTCAAGCTGATATCAGAGTTCTGGAGTCTTTCCTTGAGTTATGAAATAAGTAGACCTAAATTCTTAGTAGGGTCCAAGTTAACTTTAGGTTTTTTGCATTTGCTTATTTTACAATTGTAATAAGGGCTGTTTTAGGGACAGCAATTGTTCTTTACTATATAAATTTCTTTCTTTTTTTGCCAGAATATTTCTTGTTCAAGTGTATACACTATTTCTTCTAAAGATTGGTGAGTGATGACAATAATGTTGAAGTGTTGATTAAATCTTATTTACTGTCTCTTATTTAATTAGTTGAATATTAAGAGTGAATGAGGGAATCACAGTGTTAGTAGAAGAGGAAGATATCTAGGACTAAGTAATAAGTAATTAATTGAAAAATCTATGGTATCTTCTTTACGCCATCCTACTAGACTACCAAGATTATTAGGCCTAAGTCTAATCATAGGGGACTACTAAGCACTTTTACTTTATTTTAAATTTTTATTATCTTTATTAATTATTGGATAGAGACAACCAGAAATTGTGAGGTTAAGGGGAGATAGAGAGGGAGAGAGACAGAGACACCTGAAGCCCTGCTTCACCACTCATGAAGCTTTCCCCCTGAAGGTGGGAGTTGGGGGCTTGAATGCAGGTCCTTGTGCATTGTAATGTGTGCTCAACCATGTTAAGCACTTTTACTTTAAAGGAAAGAATTGCCCCAAACTTATGGAAACGTGACACACATATGCAGTAACATAGGCCCTAGATTATGTTTAGGATCTGAAACTTTGTTGAGAAATGAACAAGCTGAAATAGAGGTGGGTAGTATCCTTTGTGTTAGCAAAGTTCTCACTGTCAAAGTCAAAAAGAAATTGGGAGATTGACCTCTCAGGATAAAATCCACAGCAAAAAGGCAATAGCAACATCTTTTGGTGTGCTGTTTTAGTTAAGACCAACAGAGGCAACATAACTGGGTAAAGGGAACAGGAGAAGGGAAATCAAGGCTTAGAAGCAAAGTCCTATAGTTTCCAGGGCAAGGAGAAATAACAGACTTCAGAGAGAAGGGATGAGGCTGGAGAAATATCCCAGTGTATATGGAAGTCACTTTCAAGCCTGAGGTTATGAGTTCTCAGGTTCAGTCCCTAGCACCAATATAAACCAGAGCTGAACAGCACAGGCACACACACATAGACACCACACACACACACACACACACACAACAACAACAACAACAACAACAATAACAGCAGCAGCAAAAATGGGGGCTTAGGGGAGGTTAATTTAATCTTATAAGGAGCTTAAAATGATAATAGTTAATTATTATTACAATCAAGTTAGTTAGAAGCTTATTTTTCTTTGATAGCCCAATGATTAGAATTAACCATTAACCATATCATTCTTTAACAAGTTTTATGCACTTCTAGGATATCTAACGATGTCTTAGGTTAATGAACTATAATAATAATAATAATAATAATAATTGCATAAACAATTTAAGCCCAGTATAGTAGTATAGCTACTACATTAGTTTATAAAATCTCTTGGTTAATTAGTTAAGGAATTAATTGTAAGAGCTATTTCTTAATATCCACTTTATGTCTTTAGAGGACAGCCATTAATTTCTTGCCCTTGATATTGTAGCTTAAACAATTACCATTCCTCCCTGAAAGTGGCAGGGCATAGAGTGTTTGTTTAGGAGTTTTGTTATTGGTGTTTTATCCTCTGTTTACTTGGCAAGGTACCCAAACATATTTCCAAGTCCCAACAAACATGTTTTTAATATGGTATGCCCATGCTGACACAAAGGACTAGCTTTCAGGCTGAGAGTGATCTCATGAATAGTTAATAAAGTAGTAGGACTTCAGTAACCAAAACTTGAAGTTAAATATCGTCAGGAATTAGGTAGCATCTTGATCACCAAACATAAAGTGGAAACAGGAAATGAGCAGCTAAGGAAAGGTTTTTCTCAGTAACAGACCAGCAGTGCTGTTTGCACCAAGGAAGTTTCAATAGGGCTAGAGACGTCATGTTCAGATGATGCTGGAGGCAGATACACTATTTACTTTTAAAATGTATAAAAATGTTTTTCTCAAGAATGCTATATTATTTTATTTTACAAGTTTTCTTCCTTAGACCACATTTTTTTTTTAATGGAAGTTGGCTCCTGGTGAATATATAGATAACCTATCCTTATATAAGTCTACCCCCTGGTTAGAGACAGATTGGAAAAGAAAGAATTTGGGACTCAATCAGATGTAAAGTAAAGATTCAGTCTTTACTTTATGGTTACATTTGTAACAGTCTTTACTTTATGGTTACTTTATGGTTACATTTGTAACAGATTTACATGCCCTGCTTTATGCCCTGACACCCATCTTTAGAATCAGAACAATAAATTAGATATAGATGGGGTAGAAGCAGTATTATTAAATTATCTGATTCTTATTTTCAGTATTTTTTATGAAGTGTTATTATGTTTGTCATTTCAGCTTTTCTCCTCTTCCTCCTTCTTCTTCTTCTTCTCCTTCTTCTCTTCCTTCTCCTCCTTCTCCTCCTTTTTTTCCTTCTACTTCTTTTGATTTCAAGCCATTTTTCATCTTGATAACCACAGCTACTCCAAGCACTCCCTGGGAAACAAGGCAGTGACAATGATATGAGCTCAGTATTCTGTTCTCTAGACACTGGTATTGGTTTTGTATCAACTGGGGGTCTCAAGTGGAACCAACCAGAGGAAGATAATTGTCAGGTGGTTCAAGGAAAGAGAATTCCTTCAGGAGCAACTTCTGGAAGAGATGAGGAAGATGTTTTGAATTCAGTTTATGTATTCTCTTATACCCCTGCACTTGTCATGCCTACAGATCAGCAAGACCCAGGACCAAAATTATTTGCCCAGATTACTGTGGTTGCTATTGCAAGAGGTGGGGATTTCATATTGACATCCCATCAACAAAGAGTAAATGTGTTGTCTCCGCCAGATCTGCAGGCTCTGGGCTTTCCCAGAAGCTGTCAGAAGTCTGGAATGGGTAGTATTAACCTGGGACAAGGGGTGATAAGCCCTGTAGAGATAAACCCTATTGATAATTGGCAGAGGAGGAGCAAAAATTTTTCATGGATAAAGACTCCTCTAATCTTGCACCAACACAGATTGTCCTAGAATATAGGAGTTGAACAACCATCCAAAATCTCCTCCCATTGTATTTGTCCTTTCTCCTTTCCTATCATACTTCATTCTCCTTTTTCCTTCTCTTGCTTCCCAAATCATGTCAGTTGTTCTGGAAAATTAGGCTAAAACAAGGAAGATAAACCTCATGATTCCTGGTGGTTTGCCTGTGACCTAGGAGCCAGCATTAGGCTGATGCTGGCAGATGACTGAAAGAAACTTAATAATATCACTGACATCCTAGGAACTTTTCTTACTCCCAGACTTCCAGTTACTAGAGCAAGGAAGAAACCCATTCTAAATAGCAGCTTCACTGCAATTGATAACCTTTTCTAGACTCAATTTGTTTGCAGATCAGTAGGATAGATTCTCTCACATAGCTCTGTAGTAAATCCCCCTTTTGGTCTTCACCTGTTGGCTTCTGCATCTACCATCAATAGAATCCTAACTGATGTACCTGTCTCCTTTTTGGTACAATGATATACCTGTTAAGTCTCTTCTTAGAATTCAGATCCCTTTCCCCATAAAATAAAATCAGTTAAAATGTATGGAATGTGTCCATACCCATGTGTTAAATAAATAAAAAAAAAAAAACACAAAAAAAACCCAGGCATTTGGGGGCTGGCAAAATAGTTCATTTAAAGAGTTAGTTGCCTTGCATGTTTGTGACCCAGTTTTGAGTCTGGCTCCTACAGTATTGAAGGGCGCTTAGGTACTGTGGTCTCTCTCTCTCTGTTTCCTCTCTCTCCCTCTCTCCCCCTATCTGAATGAACTAAATATTTTTAAAAAACAGTTCTGAAAGTTTTCCCAAGGTAAAACAATGGCCCCAAGTAATAATAGTTTAAGAATTAGTCTCTGCCAAGCCAGCTTTCCCCTAGATGATGGATTTGTTAGTTAATCATTCTGAAGTCAGGATTAGAGCACAGTCAATAGTTTAATAAACCATTCATTTCCTACAATGCTGAGTAGTTTCATTTTTTTTTTTTTTTTACTTGTACGCCACAAGCAGGAATGGCTATAAACTATATTAGTAATTGTTTTTGAAAAGGATGTCAAGACTTCCTTTCTAAGGTGGCAGATTGAGTCTGCAAATGTAACTACTTCTTTTCTTTCCAAGTATCGAGGACCCCAAACATATAATACTACAAAATTCTAGAAAAGAATAGAAATGAGAAATAAGAAAGAATTTAGCAAATAGCATAGATAGGCACAGAAACATGGAAAAACTAACTAACTCAAGATTTAACCAGTACAAGGAAAAGTTTAGCTACACTGAGAAGGTCAATTGGCAGAAATGTGAAATCTCCTGAAGATATAAAGGGTTGCAGAGGATGGGAAGCGGTAGCATCAAAGAGTCTTCTGTGACTACAATGCAAGGTTTTTGCTAAATGGGTTCCCTGTCCCTTGGAGAAGGAGCTAGTAGCTCAACTAACTCCAGGTTACTGCAACAAACACAGGAGAAAATGCAAACAATGAAACAGGAAAAAGAAGGAAAGCAATCCAGAGGCTTGCAGAGATGCCCAGAACTCAGCCTTCTACAATTTCTTCCATTTCCCTGAGGTCATTGTTCGAAGCTGGAAAACACTTCCAATCATTTGCCAGGAGCTGCTGAGCAATTTTCTTCAATCAGGAAGCAGTTTGAGCTTTGCTGATTATATGAAAACAGTAACCATACTAGACATGAAGGTCTCTGGAACAGAAAAGGCCCTTTTCCAATCTTAAGGTTAAGGTACTTGGATCTAGGAAACTGATTGAAGTTTATTGATTTTCAATTGATGACACATTGGCAGTGGCATCAAGTGGTAAAATTACATCCCTCAGCTCAGAGAATATTTTTTCTCATCCCAGATTCATTGTTGAAGTTGACAAGTAAATGGGTCTTTGGTAAACATACGTTCCATTTTCAATCTGGACACTGAATTGATGCGTAGCAATGATGTGAGGGTAATTATAGGAGTCTGGAGGACCTTAAGTCCTACAAAAGCCTAACGGTTTTGAAAGCAGCCTGTTTCTTTTACTTTTGAATTGGCATTAGATTGTTCAAGAGGAAAATGCATAGCAGAGTATTGGATTGAATTTAATTCAAAAAATGCCTGTGTGTGGGTTTCTGGGAGACAAGGTACAGACCTTAAGGTCCTACTGATGGCATTTTCCTGATCACTATCTTCCTTTTCCTCTCATTTAAATACTTTTCATTAATTCTGTAAAATTCACCAGAGGGTTCTCCATTCCCTAGGGGCTAACCTTTCTCACTTCAGTTGAAAACAGCTTTTCACAACAGATTATTAAGTTTTATTTCCCCCTTGCTGAAGGGGTGGAGGTGAGGAGGTAAGGAATCATTGCTCCGAACCAGGATTTCTCAGCCTCTCACATTGTTTTCCTCCTTGAAGTTGAGGAGCCACCATAATAACCCAGTACATTTCCCATTAAGAATAGTTGTCTGCATCCTATATAAACTGAAAGGGGAAGAGACTGGGATACTTTAATGATGACTCTTTAGTCACTACCAGGCCACTCCATCACCTGGACACTAGTCAAGTTTTCTTTCTTTCTTCTTTCTTTCTTTCTTTCTTTCTTTCTTTCTTTCTTTCTTTCTTTCTTTCTTTCTTCTCCTCTTGTTGCTCCTGTTGTTTTATTGTTGTAGTTATTATTGTTGTTGTTATTGATGTCATCATTGTTGTTTTGGACAGAGAGAAACGGAAAGAGGGGAAGACACAGAGGGAGAGAGAAAGATAGATACCTACAGACCTGCTTCACCGCCTGTGAAGCGACTCCCCTGTAGGTGGGGAGCCGAGGGCTCGAACCCGGATCTTTATGCCGGTCCTTGCCCTTTGCACCATGTGCGCTTAACCTGCTGCTCTATCACCTGACTCCCAAGTCTTTCTATTCTTTTCTAGAATTTTGTAGTAGTATATGTTTTGGGTCCTTTCCATAGATACTTGGGTTCCCACACAGACATCATGGGCCTAGACCGCTAACAGATTCCTCTTGCCACTGTCACTGGTCATCTCCATCAGGAACAGCATAATGGACCTCTTTGTGGAGCCCTATCATACTTTGTCCTCAATGTGGATCAATAATGGTAGGGAATGTTCCATTCTCCAAAGGGAGGTTGGACAACATATTCTACTTACTAACTGAGGAAGATGGATCCTGAATTTAGTGCAGCCTGGAATGTTTCTAGCCATGACCACAGAATGTGAGCTCAGACCTACAGAGATGCAGAGGTTACATAGGCTCCTGTGCTGAATATGGCCCCCAGATCAAATTCATAGGGTTTATAGTTAACAAATTTATACATCTTTCCCATATTTGGGAAGCTACTCTTTTCCTTTACCCAGCTTTCTAGTACTTTTTCCAACTATGACACCATCTTCCCAGACAAAAAACCTGGGTCCACCTGCATATCAGATGTCAGGTTCAGGTAAAAACTAGTAAAGTCATGGGCGCTCTGGAATATACCTAAAATAGACCTATTAGCTTTTTCCAGAATGGAGAACCCAAATCTTCCTCTACAATATTCTTTCCTTTAGGTTCATGATTAGTCAACAATTTGTTCTGCTTTATATCTTAACTCTTTTTCAGCCACAAGGTTCCAGATGATATCATGATGCCAACCTAATTTCCCACCTCTCCAGATCACTTCCCCACTAGGCAAAGAGAGAGACAGGCTGGGAGTATGAATCGACCTGCCAATGCCCATGTTCAGCAGGGAAGCAATTATAGAAGCCAGACCTTCCACTTTCTGCACCCCCATAATGATCCTGGGTTCATACTCCCAGAGGGATAAAGAATAAGGAAGCTATTAAGGGAAGGAATTGGATATGGAGTTCTGGGGGTGGGAATTTGTGTGGAAATTTACCCTTCCTATCCTAAAGTCTTGTAAATGTTTCAATTTTATAAATAAAATTTTTTTTAAAAGAAGAAGAAAAAAGAGTAGTCTGCAGCAAAAACTCTAAAAGTAATTTGCAAAGAAAAATGAACTTTAAACATCTGATGTTCAGTCTCCTCATCTGTAGAATGGGGTTAGTAGTTCATTTGCAGGGATGCAATGGGACCAATCAATTGTATAACTAAAATGAAGACAGGTTTCCAAATAATTGTGTATAAAAGACATAGAAGCAGAGTGAATGTTCTTGGAGGACTCAGACCAGGAGTTCTCTTTACCATCTGACTGGGAATTGTTTTAACCTTCATCCTCCTCAGTCTTCTTATATATCAATGAGGATATGATTGTTCACATCATACAGTCTGTATGAGAATTAATGAGCTTCTATATGCCAGCTTATTTTTTTGAAAACTTTTCTTCTTTTTTTTACAAGTCATTTCTTATTTGTGATTCATAGTGGTTTACAAGATTGTTAGATTACAGGGTATAGGAGAGGTGTAGATAGCAGAATGGTTATGCAAAGAGACTTTCATGCCTGATGCTCCAAAAGTCCCAGGTTCAATCCCTTGCACCACCATAAGCCAGAGTTGAGTAGAGTTCTGGTAAAAATAAACAAACAACATTGCTCACTTCCACTAAGATCATCAGCTTATGAGCCTCTTATGAGCCTCTCCAATATCTTGTCCTCACTATAAAGTACCAGTAGTAGGGACTGACCCACACTCTCTCCAGGGAGGGTGGATCATTCTGTTCTGCCACTCGAGGAAGACGGGCCATGAAATGGGTGCAGCCTAGAATGTTCCCAGTTGTGACCGTAGCTATGAGCTCAGACAGACAGGGACTCAGAGGTTATAGAGGATCCCATACTAAATATAAACATATATGGGCCCTCGGTCAGGTGGATGGGGTAAATAGTTAATTTTATTCATAGATTTTTCTTTAAGATTGGGAGCTACTCTCTGTCCTAATCCAGGTTTCCAGTTCTATTCTTAACTCTGACGCCCTCTTCTCAGATATTTTACTCCAAGTCTATGTTATCTATCAAACTCAGACAAAAACTATTATAGTCAGGGGTCCCTAACATAACTAAAATAGACTTCCTCACTTCTTTTTTTAATATTTATTTTATTTATTTATTCTCTTTTGTTGCCCTTGTTGTTTTATTGTTGTAGTTACTATTGTTGTTGCCGTTGTTGGATAGGACAGAGAGAAATGGAGAGAGGAGGGGAAGACAGAGAGGAGGAGAGAAAGATAGACACCTGCAGACCTGCTTCACCGGGGGGGAGACAGAGAGGAGGAGAGAAAGATAGACACCTGCAGACCTGCTTCACTGCCTGTGAAGCGACTCCCCTGCAGGTGGGGAGCCGGGGTTCGAACTGAGACTTCCTCACTTCTTTCCACCCTAAGATCCCTATTCTCATCTGTTCTATTCCTGCTTTTTGGCTCCTGTTTAATAATTTTGTCCTGCTTTATATTTTACTGCCTTTCAGCCACCAAGTTTCAGATGCTATCATGATTTTATCCTGAGTTCCCTGGACAGATGACCTCACCAATATATCTCATAACCTCACCGCTTCAGAGTCCTGCCTGCCCCACTAGGGAAAGATAGAAACAAGTTAGGGATATGTATTGACCTGCTAACACCCTGTTCAGCAGAGAAGCAATTACTGAAGCCAGAAATCTCACCTTCTGCACCCCCAGAATAATTTGGGCCCATACTCCCAGTGGGGGAGAAATGATAGGTGGAAGATAATCAGGTTTCTGAACTCCAGCTCCCAGAGAGCAAAGAGTAAAAAGGGAGGTACATTCAAAAGTGGTAAAAATAGTGCTAGGTGTAGATGTGACTTGGAAAGGAAGAGAATATGGGACCATGGGGGAAAACGGGCAAATATATACAAATGTATACAGATAGTTGTATAAATAGTTAAGCCATATCTGCAACCTTAGGAAAACTTCTATAGCTTCCAATGTAGGGAATGGGGATCCAGAGGTCTGGTGGTAAGAATGGTACAAATCAATATTAAACCAATAATAAAGTTTTAAAAAAAGATTACAGGGTATAGTTTACCACTGCATCCACCATCAAAGTACAATGCCCTGACCCACCCAATGATAACCACTATAGTTCTCACTAAATCTTAGAGAAAATTTTATTACTGTTTTTTATTATTTATTTATTGAGGGATTAATTTTTTGCAAGGTCTTGTGCTTAAATTATTTAGATTCCATACATAACTGAAACCAGCCAGTAGTTGTCTTTCAACTTTTATTTTGCTGAGCATACACACCTCCTGTTCCATCCAGTTTGCCCCAAAGACACAATACTTTAAAAAAAAATTATTGCAGAGTAGTGTTCTGTAACTTCTTTATCCAGTTATCTGTCAATGGACATTTAGAATGTTTCCTAAATATTGTATATGCCAACTTCTTACTTTGCCATTTTATTGGGTGGGTAATGGTTTACAACATGTGAATAAATTTTTTCATCTTGCCATGATAGATATCTGCAAAAAACTCTCATTGCTAATTTAGGTCTTTTCCCATCATCATACCAGGACCTCAAAAACCCTCCTTCCCGCCAACATTCTTCCTGCCCTCCCCCAGAGTTCTTTGCTTTGGTGCAATACAACAAACACCTGAATTCTTCATCTCATCCCCTCCATTGGAAAGCACCTTATTCTTTATCCCCCTGGGAGTATAGACCTAGTTCTACATTGTGTTTACCATTTCTTTTCTTGTTTCTAAAATTTTGACCCTGAGTGATATCATCCCATATTCATTACTTTTTTTTCCTCTTACTTAACATGACTCCCTCAAGGTCTACCCAAGATAAGATGAAGAAGGTGACTTCTTCATTCTTAATAGCTATGTAGTATTCAACTGTGTAAGCCAAAGAGAGGAAGCAACCTAGATGCCTATCATCAGATGACTGGCTAAAGAATCATGGGATATATATATATGATGGAATACCACTCTGTAATAAAAAGATCATATTGTGTTCTTTGGGATAAAATGGATGGAACTGGAGGATATTGAGCTTAGAAAAATAAGAGATGAAATACACCTACCAGATGGTTTCACTCATATGTGGACTCTAGAGATTTAATTTACATGAACTTGCCAAAAAAAAGTTCAAACAAGACAGAAATAAGCAAAAGGTAAAAGTTAGAGAACTATGGTGGCTACCTTTGGGAGGTGGGAGGGTAAGGCTATAGAACTTTGGTGGTGGGTGTGGTGTGGAACTATAAATTATAACCTTATACTAGTCTTGTAACAAACAAATAACAAAAAATTTAAAAAGGAAAAAAGTGTATATATATATATATGTATATAAATTTCTTAGCAATTTATCTGTTGTTGGACACCTAGGTTGCTTCTAAATTTAGGCTATTACATAGGTATAAGTGGGTCTCTCCAGATACGTGTGTTTGTTTCCATAGGATGTATTCCAAGAAGAGGAATTGCTATGTCATACGGTAGGTCTAGTTCTAACCTTTTCTTCTCTGTGTGTGATTTAATAATGGTTAAGAAGATTGTAGGATAAGAGAGATGCAATTCCATATAACTACCACCACCTGATTTCTGTATCTCATCCCCTCCATTGGAGGGCACCTTATTTATCCCTCTGGGAGTATAGACCAAAATTCTTAATGGGATGTAGAAGGTGGAAAGTCTGACTTCTGTAATTGCTTCTCTATTTAGCATGGTCATTGGCAGGTCAATCCATATCCCCAGCCTGTTTTTATCTTTACCTAGTGCAGTAAGGCTCTGGAGAGGTGAGATTCTGGAACACATTGGTGAGGTTGTCTGCCCAAGGAAGTCAGGATGACATTATAGCATTTGCAATTTTGTGGCTGAAAAGTAACAAGATATAAAGTGGGACAAACTGTTTAATAAACAGAAACCTAAAGGACAGAACTAAGAGTCTTCATATGGGAAGAAGCCCATGACTTTAGTAGTTTTTACCCGTACTCAACAGCTAACATGTAGGTGAACTAAAATTATTTTCTAGGAAGATGGTGTCAGAGTTGAGAATAGAACTAGAAAGCTGCATTGTGGCAGAGAGTAGTTGCCAAATATGAGAAAAGAATATAAATACCATTAACTATAAACCTCATCTAATCTAGGGCTTATATCTATTCATTTGGAGTTCTTCAGACTGCTCTCCACAGAGGTTGGACCAATTTACATTTCTACCTTTAGCTGCTCAACTTCTCCAATACTTACTGTCAGTATCTTTTCTGATATATGACATTCTTATAGGGATGAACTTGCATTTCTCTGACAATAAATGATTTCGAACATTTTTTCATATGTCTGTTGGCCCTTTGGATTTCTTCTTTGGCAAATATTCTGTCCATAACTTCTCCCCACTTTTGTGTGGGGCCATTGTTTGTTTGTTGCTGAGTTTTGTGAACTCTCTCTCTTTCTCTGTGTGTGTGTGTGTGTGTATATATATATTTACTTATTAATGATCGACAAGACCATAAGATAAGAGGGATACAATTCCACATAATTCACACCACCAGAGTTCCATATCCCATCCCCTCCATTGGAAGCTTTCTTGTTCTCTATTCCTCTGGGAACATGAACCAGGGTCATTATTGGGTACAGAAGGTGAAAGGTCTGGTTTCTATAATTGCTTCTCTGCTGGACATGGGCATTAGCAGGTCAATCCATACTGCCAGTATGTTTTTATCTTTCCCTACTGGGGCAAGGCTCTGGAGAGGTGAGGGTACAGGGTACACTGGTGAGGTCATTTGTCCAGGGAAGTCAGGTTTGCCTCATGGTAGCATTTGTAACTTGGTGTCTGAAAAAGCATTAAGTTATAAAACAAAAAAAATTGTTTAATAATTATGAGCATAAAAATAAGAATATAGCAGATGAGATTTAGGGTCTTTATTTTTCTTTATATGTTTTGATTATTAACTTTTTGTATAATGTATGGCATAAAAAGATCTTTCATTCTGTGAGGTGTCTCTATTTGAGTGGTAGCTTCTATGAGTATGAGCTAATAGTAAAATAAAAGGCATTATTATAATATAATCATAAACTTTCTGTACACAAAATGTATTTCATAACCTCTGCAGAGTAATATATATATATATATATTCCTGAATATATATATATAATATATATATATATATATATATTCCTGAATATATATATTCAGTGGTGTGTGTGTAAGGAGAAAAGCAGATCCAGCTAAAGAATAATTTCTCTTTATTTAATGGGGGGTCTATATTGTACGTGAGGTAAAAGAAGGTTGCATGGAACTGAGGAAGATGGATTAATCCAATAAACACGAGGTCAAATCTACACAGTAGAAAGTAGTATACCATTTACCACTCCACTCAAGGGCTCACCCATCCTAAGCTTCTATGGGATCTGCATTCTTTTTACTTCTCAAAATTAATTGGAAGTCTATGGTCATAGGACTAAACAGGATTTACTAGCTATAATCCAAGAATGTTTTTAGGAGTTCTTACTCACCCAAGAAGTTTCAGTGTAAAGTTTTAGGTATAAGGATAGTCCAAAAAGGGATTTAATCATATATGAGAAGGATGTATAATAGAATAGGGATTCTGGGCTAGGGTGATGACATAATAGTTTAATGGTTATACAAACAGACTTTCATGTCTGAAGCTTCATAATCTCAGGTTATAGCCTCTATACCACTTCCAGAGCTAAAGAACGTTCTGGTAGAGAGAAAGAAAAAAAAAGGTAGGGTTTGCTGCCAGGTGTTCAGGGTCAGATTTAGACTGTTGGAGACTTAACCTCTGGTAAGATACTGATACCAAATACCATATAATGCATACTGAACATTAAAGAAGACATGATGGTTTAACTTCTTTTTTTTTTCTACCCTGCTAAGAGATGGAAGCAATATATATTCAGTAGGATTCATACCTTCATTTTATGACATCAGTTGTGAAATATCCTATTAGGAGGTAGGACTAATTAGAAGTTGGGTTAAATCATGGTGTGGAAAGAAAGTTGGTCATGAAATAGTACCTACAAACAGAAACCTGTACAAGTATCTTAGATTATCAGATCACCATAATTTCAGACTAACTCATTGTTGGTGCTAAGAAAGAAAGATTTAATAATTAAAAACAGGCTGTTTTATCATGTGGAGGTTTGAGGCCATGTCAAAATTTGATGTCCTTAGTCTGTTTTTCTCCCCCCCCCCCATTATACAGGTTCCAGCCTCCAGCCATATCCAGCCCCTCAAGTTCCAAAATGAGAGGTACTTAAGAAAGTAACACCAGGGCACCAAGGAAGCCATGATGATGGAATCCAGGTGACAGACAAATGATAGAGACCAAAACATTGATTCATCTAGAAGATAAAATGGTGGGCACCTACCTGACCTAGAACTGTCTACTAACATCTGACACAATGATGCTCACATTCATCTGAGAAAACCACAAAGATTAAGCTATATTGTGTAAATATGAATAAGTTAATCACAGATAATGGGAAAGAAAAATTAAAAAAAAAACTAAACAAAATTCCCAGAGGTCAACATCTTAGCCTCTTGTTTAAGCTGTTCTCTAGTAAAAGGCAAAAGATTTATGCAATCTGAAGGGAAACTAGAGTATCTAAAGCTGTTCTCTTTAGGAGCACACTTCTCTGACTTTGGGGAGGAAGATGCACTACCAATCTTTGCCTATCTTTTTTTTTTTTTTTTTTTTAAAGATTTCTTTCCTTATTTTTTTAAAGGTGGAGAGGCAAATGTAAAGACACTCTACAGTAAGGGAGATTTTTATACAATGTACTTCAGATAAAGTATAGTAACCAAAACATATAAAGAAATCAGAAAATCTAGCACAAAAAAAAAAACCCTCATTAGAACATGAGGAGAGGTCATGGATAGAAACTTACCAAGGAATGGGTCGAAAGGACCAACAAACATATGTGTGAGAAAAAATGGATTGGGTGCAGTGTACTGAATAAAACCAAAGATTTCTGTGGGATGAGGGGAAAAGATAGGACAAAGAGACATTGGGGCCCTCATGTATGATGGGGAGAGTGCCCCAAGTTGAGGGAGCATTTGTCTCTCAGACACCTAGACACTTATCATGGGAAGACAGGGTTGTAGATGTGTTGTATCTTTGTGTCATCAACTGTATTATAAATAAATAAACTTCCAATAAGCAAACAATAACAACAAAAAACACCCCTTGAGATATTTGAAGTGTTTTTTTCTTGGAGGACTTTCCATCTGCATCTTTTCTCTATTCTCACTTTTCTTTTCTTGTCAGGTAGACTTTCACTTTAATAAATGTTTCTTGCTATGCTTACCACTTGCCTGCCATCAAGGAATCTTCATTGTCCTAAAGGCATGAACTAAAAGGATCTGGGAGATCCTGGGGTCCTCCAGTAACACTAACATGTCCACAAAGTTCCCCGTTTCACCTGCTTCAAGGGAGAAGAAATAGGTAATTTTTCTTCAGATGAAATTCAAGATAACTCTCTAAAGATACGATGTGAACATATGTAAACTAGATGTATTAAATACAGTTTTGATATAGTGTATTTTCTTTATAATACCTTATATTTATTTATTTACTTATTCATTTATTGGTTAGAGATGGGGAGAAACTGAAAAGGAAGAGTGAGATAGAGAGGGAGAGATAAAGGGAAACACCTGTACTCAGCCCTGGAATACTGTATTTTCAATTTCCAGTGGACTTATTAGGGTTTAATCCCATTGTAAATTAAGGGACATCTAGATCTGAAACATGATACAATACATACCTGCAAGCTGAAAGTGAAATCATCTTGTTCTAGAGTTCTTCTGGAAAAGTTTAGCAGAGGTGAATCAACACAGTCAGTGCTCTCTCCTCTTTCTCTGATCCTTCTGTCTGGTCTCCTGCTCATCATTAATTTCCATTTGGGCACAGCATGACATCTCCACCAACTTCTACCACATAAACACTCCAGCTCACCAAGGAACCCTCACCAGGACCATCTGAAGTTCTTTCCCAAATTTAATAGCTATCACTGATCCCACTAAAAGTCTATCTGGTTCTCATTGACTTGATCTTTGAGACTAGAGGCCTTATATCGTTAAAGAACCAGTTAGGGTACATTATTATTATTTTTTTTTGCCTCCAGGGTTACTGCTGGGGCTTTGTGCCTGCACTATGTATCTGCTTCTCTTGGAGGCTATTTTCCCCTTTTTTGTTGCCCTTGTTATTTATCATTGTTGTTTTTGTTGGATAGGACAGAAAAATTGAGAGTGATGGGGAAGACAGAGAGGGGAGAGAAAGATGGACACCTGCAGGCCTGCTTTACCACCTGTGAAGTGACACCCCCTGCAGGTGGAGAGCAGGGGGCTTGAACTGGGATCCTTAGTCCTGTCCTTGTGCTTTGAGATATGTGCGATTAACCCGCTATGCGCTTAACCAACGCCTCCACCCCCAGTTGGGGTATTCCTACTCCTTGGTCCCTGTTTACTAAACATTTTGTCCTGTTTTAAAGTATTGCCTTTCAGCCATGAAGTTCCAGATGCTACTATGACCCTATCCTGACCTCCCTAGGCAAATGACCTCACCAACATGTCCCAGAACCTGGCATTTCCAGAGACCTACCCTACTAGGGAAAGATAGAGATAAGCTGGGGAAATGGATTGATTGGCCAGTGTCCATGTCAGCAGAAAAGCAATTACAGAAGCCAGAACTCCATCCTTCCTCATCCCAAAAAGACTTTTGGTTCATACCCCTGGAGGGGGAAAGTTAGGATAAGATGACAAGAGGACTCCATACCTCATTTCCACTGGGAACTGCAACTTTTTTGACAAGGAATCCTTATTTTTGTACCCTCACTGAGAGGGAAGAGATTCTGGAGAACTCCTGAGGAGTTAAAAATTTTTTTTTTTTGCTTGAGAGGGCAGAAGAAAAAGGAAGGACAACTGGGATGATTTCACACATAAATGTAATACAGATAATTGAAACACACAAACTTGAAAAAAGAAAAAAAATATGTATGATCTTGGGAGAATTATAGTGATTACCACTGGGGAGGAAGGACACAGAATTTTGGTGGTGGGAGTGGTGTGGGATTATACCCCTATTATCTTATAATTTTGTGATCACTATTAAATCACTAATTTAAAAAGCCAGTTAGGGTCACTTTGTGTGCTTGTGTTCCCATGTGCATGGGATCCAGGGACCAACAATATTTATAACTTATATTTTACTTTATTTTTCAGAGTTAGGATCTCATGCCTATGTGATTTCATGTCTCTGAGTTGCATTTTCATTCAGATAAAAACAAAGAGACAGAGATATCACAGTACTGGATCTTTCCCTAGTGTTCTACTATACTGGTGCTGGGACTCAAATATAAGCTAAGTGTGTCGTGAGATAAATGTTGTACCTGGTGAGCTATATCACTGCCTACATATACCCACTCACGCACACATACACATTTTGTTGTAATGTTCTGCTGTTAAAATCTTAAATTCTTAGTAATATTCTAAAAAAAAGGGAGGAATTCTGTTTTTTAATTTTCACAGAGCTCTGCACATCATCATCTGTTGTATAATGGATGCTTCTTTGTTATTGGAAGAAAACTAATTATTAACAACAGATAACACACTTTCTAGTTCTTCATTAGCAGTACATTAAAGCTCATAAATCATTTGAAGCACCCCTGTATTAGATAACTTACATAAAAGCAATAGTAAGCCTAAACATTATACTTGAAACCAGGAAACTTAATTCGATACGTGAAACACTGCTACCTGTATTTTTCACCCTTGCCCCCACCAAATAGAAACACTTTACAAATCTTCCATCTGCCTGGTAGTGACAGCTTCTGTTACTGAAAATCTCAAAGGAATAACAGGCCAAAGTGTCAGCAATAGAGAGCTGCCAAGGCAATGTACTAATGTTATCAAGGCGATGCCATCAAAGTCTGAGAGCAAATATTCAGATCTCATTCAAATGAAGGTCTTGGGGGGGGATTGCCCTTTATATAAAAATTGATTTTTTAAAGTGAATTACCAGTTACAGGATATTTACTCTGGCTTGTTGTTTGGGGACTTAGGTATGTGTCTGAACTACATTTAAGGAAACAGAACTGAAAATCAGGGCAGCATGCAGAATTGTAATCAGGAGGTTGCTGATAAAATTATTGAGATATATAAAACAGAGCCCAGCAATAAATAAGTAAGTAAATAAATAAATAAATAAATAAAATTCTGAGAAGTGGGATCTTGCAAGAGAGACCATAGTAGGACTTGATACTGATGTGATGAAATGTATTGAACTTCATCTTACATTCAGAAAGATTCTATTTGCAAGGATGACATCAGTGCATAATGAGTAAAGCATCCTTACTTGAATACAATGTTGTGGTGGTGGATGGGTGGGAATAGCTAAACTCCTACAATTATAACTCTTACAATTATTATAAGTATAATTAATATACAAAATATGAATAATTCCTTCTCTGTGTCTCTTTTGTGTCTGTATATGGTCCTGTAACCTTGACACTTCTTAGCATTCAACAGCTGGAGGATTTCACAGAGGAAAGGACTCAGCATCAGCCCTGGAAGAGCCAACAGGTTAAAAACAACCAACTACAAAGACCAAATGGGGAGAGGAATGAGAGCATCAAAATGCTAGATTTTAATAGCTAATTCAAGAATCATTTTAGATGATCACGTTATCACAAGACCTACCAAAGGATTGCAGCCAGTAGGGGAGTATTACATCGTGCTACACTGGAAGTGTAAAGTATATAGCTCTGGAAATGATTCTCTTTCCAAATGAATTTAACTTGGAGGCTGTTCCCAGATTCCAAGCCAAAAACTGAAACACAGGATATAATTCTACTTGGCTAGAGCCTGAGCACAAACAAGAGAAAAGAAAAAAGTAAAGGGAGTTGCTATACATACAATATTACATTTTGTGAAGATTACATTATTGCAGATGGAAAGACAGACTGTTCTATAATAGGTGCTAAGTTGCCACCAGGCAATTCCATGGAGCCAGAAAGGATAAAAATGGAATAGGTAAGAAGAGGATCAGAGAATAAAGAGGGAAAAGATAAAAGGGTGTGGATCAGATAAGGGGCTGAAATAGCTATTGGAGATACAGCTTGCTAGGGGTTTTCACCATTTCCATTTATAATTTGTTGCTGATACTTGGAGAAAGAGTTGACAAACTTTGAGGGGTTCTCAATCCAAAGAAGAAAACAACTTATAGTATAATATTAGATGTCTGTGTTCTAAAATTGGTTGATCACCCCAATCACAGGTCAACTTGTCCCTGGACTCCATTTACTTCTATGGAAGTTACTTACATCCCCACCCAAACCACTTTTCATGTACTCACTTAAACCCCTTCTTACTGAAGGGGATGTAGAGCTCCCAAAGTTCCACTTCAAAATTCATTTGCTTTATACCAGAATTGTTCTCTTTCTACAAGTCTTCCTTCCAGGTCATACCCAAGGGGAAGCCACAACTTTCAAAGTGAAACCAGCCCTTTAAGTGCTGTTTTAAAGCATCAGTAAAGTCTCACTCTGAAAAGAATGTGTATGATTTTTTCTTATTATACAGTGAACTAGAATCACATAAAATTACAAATGTTGGAGCCAGGCGGTAGCACACCTGGTTAAGCCCACACATGACAGTGTGCAAGGACTCAGGTTCAAGCCCCTGGTCCCCACTTGCAGAGGGAAAGCTTCACAAGTGGTGAAGTAGGGCTGCAGGTGTCTGCTTGTTTCCCTATCTCCCCTTCCTTTCTCAATTTCTCTCTGTTTCTATTTGGTAATAACTAAATAAATAAAAATTAAAAATAAAACAAAAATTTAAAAAATTACCAATGTCAAGCAAATAATCTGCAGTCAATATATAAAATATCATTGTTAGCGTCTACTTAGACACTAAGTAAAAAATAATTTATAGTATTACAAATATTAAAGATGATCTAAAACACAAGTATCATCAACAGTCATAAATAACACCTATTTCTTGAGGTTAAAAGAAATAAGAAAAGTGAAAACCTGATAAGAGGATTTTCATAATGCTTTCATTAATAAGACATTCTTAATTAATTGCCCGCAGCAATGACACAGACACCAGAGTCTTCTTCCTCAATTTCCTTTATTTCCTTCTTATGGCCACCTTAAGTACCTTTCACTGTTACATAGTCAGCCAATGGACATTAAGCAAGCATTCATAGATGATGCAGCCTTCTACCAATTATAAAACAGTTCACGTGTACAGCACGCAGTCTGTGAAGTTGGATTGTCCAACTTCCGCAAAGTTGTTTACCACTTTACTGGTTTAGCCACCATGTGGCTGGCGCCATCTTAGGGGCGTGACGTGCAGTGTCATTATGGCTCCCGACAGCTCCCCCATTTATATATAATAAAATGAGCAAGGGACCATGCCTGTCTTAGGTTGTCCCAGACTGTTCGTACCCTTACCCGTCTTCAGTGACCGGGCAGCTTGGCATGCCGCCTGTCTTAGGTTGGTATAGGAACCCCAGGGAACTTACCCATCTTTGGCTACTGGTCCAGCATGCTTAGCCAGATTTGAGGGGTCTCTCCACCTTGGATAGCCAACATGGCCTGGACCATAATTTGTCATTCGACTTGAGCCTGTGCTCTGATACAACACAGACAGTAAAGGCCCAGGATGATGGCACCCACAAGCGCTGTCCCGAGGACCCCTACTCCAGCTCATTCTTTTAGGTGGGAAACTGCTGAGAGCTCATAAGTGGCAAACTCTTTTGCCGTGGCAATCTGCACTTTGGTGGTATTAATGGAGAAAATTTGGCGTCTCATGGTCTTGGTCAGCGTGTCAAACTCAGCGGACCAGGTGCCATTGAGCATCAGGGATAATCGCCTGGAGTGAGTAGCTGCCAGACTGTTACTGACCCATGCCGTACTAGTGACACACACTCCAGGCATGCTCTGCACGCAATGAGCAGCCAGCGTACCCTCTATTTGCTCAACTGACTCTTGGAGAAGGTCTACCCTTTGGTTCACAATTATGATACCTGCTCTGAGGTGTTGAACAACAGCTAGATTGGTTTGTAAGGCCTCAGCCGTGGATGCGGTGAGATTATTTAGAACTTCTGCAGTAGGTTTGCTGGTAGCTAGGGAAATGCCTGTCGCCACGGCGGCAGTGGCAGATACGGCAATGGCAGCAACAATTGCTGCTGTGATGCCAAAATCTCGCCTGGGGCAGAGCAAAATCTCTAACTCTCCTTCCTCTATCTTAGTGGGTACAGGGAGATAACTGGGTACCCTGGCCACTACAGCTGTGCCCATACCATTCCAACATTGTGTCAGGTTACATCTCCCTGACTTACAAGGCAGCCGAGTGGTATTAACCAAAGCATGAACAATGAACATGAACCGGGGCTGTACACATGCAGGTGTAGGGGGGAAGTTCAATGTAGCATTGCATTCAGAAGGAGAAACATTAGTTTCAAACGTCTCTCCCGGAGTATAAGAATAGGTGCAGTTTTTCCACGTAGCCCCCGCACAAAGGAGAAAGGGGAAATGTCCGAGCAACCCCTGCCCGAGGTGCAGAACAGCCACACTTGCCAAGGGTTGACTGGGGCACCCTGTGTGGGGTTGCCAAAGGAGTAGTTATATCTGCCAAAAGAGCTGTTGCTAAAGGTCGGGAATCTGCAAGTTGGAGTTGCACACCCGACGAGGGCAGACCCATGGGACAGTGGCAGAAGTCATTGTGACTGCCCAGGAGCACCTGGAGCTATTGGAGAAATGTCCCAGGGTCTGATTCAAAAGCATCACGCAGGGTCCGACAGAGTCTGCCGAGACCCCGGGGGCTTGAAAGCAGATAGTCCCTTGGAGTAGAAAGTCCGTGGTATTGAAGTATCCTGTCGCCAGGTCGAAAGGCACTGTAGGAAGTCCCGTGGAGGCATTTGTGGACAGGAAGGCTGGCAGGATTTTGGACTCATTGGTCAATGGCAGGGGGATGGCCACGCACGGGCCAGACTCCACAGGGTTTGTGTTTGTGCCCTGGCCGTCGTCATCACCATCATCATGATCAGCAGGGCACGCGGGGGAATCATCTTTATGCGTCACAGCATGGGTCAGCCTTTCCGGGATCTACACAGGCATCTGCTGATTCTGTGGAAAAACACAGACAGAGCCTCGCACCCATCTGAGAACTGGGTCCGGGCCGGCCCAGTGGACTGTTAAAGGATCTTTCCACATGACCATTTCTTTAGGGCCAGGGTCGGTGGTGGAGTGCCGAGTGCTCATCCAAGGATAGAAAATTAAGAGTAAAGAGAACAATATGCAGCTTCTCTTTGGGGGAGCGAAACGTCTCCCCTATACCCCCC
Source organism: Erinaceus europaeus (assembly GCF_950295315.1). NCBI lineage: Eukaryota > Metazoa > Chordata > Mammalia > Eulipotyphla > Erinaceidae > Erinaceus > Erinaceus europaeus. Next base: position 42,994,543 of record NC_080166.1, on the reverse strand, counting down.
TTTTGTTTATATAAGCAATTTTTTTAAGGTGAGATGAGCACGTTCAATGACTCCTTGTCCTCTATCTTTCTGAAAACTTCTCCAAGGTGCTCCCATTGAGGGACGGTAAGAAGTCCCTCTTCCAGAAACCATGGAGTGACCTCTTCTACCCTGGACATGAAAGTCCTAATGGTCCCCGTCTTAACGGGGGTCCCACTACACTTCAGTAATTTCTTAATAGTTCCCTCCATGCTCTGGCTTGACTGAAAGCCTCCCATGGTGACTCCCTGCTTCAGAGCAGCTTAACCTGTAATCCTGCACTTCTCACAGTTCCCTAGTCTGTTTGACTAGCTTTCGGTTTACTCACGGACCGTTTTGAGATTCCCGGGTTTCGGCACCACTTGTTGCTGTCGGCCAGCAACAACGACACGGACACCAGGGTCTTCTTCCTCAATTTCCTTTATTTTCTTCTTATGGCCACCTTAAGTACCTTTCACTGTTACATAGTCAGCCAATGGGCATTAAGCAAGCATACAGCATTCATAGATCATGCAGCCTTCTACCAATCATAAAACAGTTCAAGTGTACAGCACGCAGTCTGTGAAGTTGGATCGTCCAACTTCCGCAAAGTTGTTTACCACTTTACTGGTTTAGCCACCACGTGGCCAGAGCCATCTTAGGGACGTGATGTGCAGTGTCATTATGGCTCCCGACACCAGTTAGCCAAACAATGTCTCCAGTCCTTGAAAAAATAGCAACCAAGTCCAAGTGAAGAAGAAAGAGAAAGGAAAGAAGGGATAGAAAGAATAGACAATTATGCAAATCTACTATCCACTGTATATTCTAGAGGTAGCAAGAGGAGAAAGGAAAGTAGAGCAGAGATACACACAAAGAGATTCCACTCTGAGTCAGATTTCTTCCCCAAAATAATTCACAAATGAATATCAGTGAATTCAGAAAGACAAAGTAGAAGGAATGAAGAAATGGAAGACAAGATAAAAAAAAAGAGAAACAAGAGAGAGAAAAGAAAAAAGATAAGAAAAAGAGCTGTAATAAAAGAGCAGTGAAAGGAGAGTTTTTTAATTGATTAATTTATTTTTTATTTATTTATTTATTTATTTTTTAAAATTTTTTATTTAAGAAAGGATTAATTAAAAAAACCATAGGTTAGGAGGGGTACAATTCCACACAATTCCCACCACCCAGTCTCCATATCACACCCCCTCCCCTGATAGCTTTCCCATTCTCTATCCCACTGGGAGCATGGACCCAGGGTCACTATGGGTTGCAGAAGGTAGAAGGTCTGGCTTCTGTAATTGCTTCCCCACTGAACATGGGCGTTGACTGGTCGGTCCATACTCCCAGTCTGCCTCTCTCTTTCCCTAGTAGGGTGTGTCTCTGGGGAAGCGGAGCTCCAGGACACATTGGTGGGGCCTTCAGTCCAGGGAAGCCTGGCCGGCATCCTGATGACATCTGGAACCTGGTGACTGAAAAGAGAGTTAACATACAAAGCCAAACAAATTGTTGAGCAATCATGGACCCAAAGCTTGGAATAGTGGAGAGGAAGTGTTAGGGGGGTACTCACTGCAAACTCTAGTGTACTTCTGCTTTCAGGTATATATTTTGCTGTAGTTTACAGATACGTGTAAACATATGCTCTCTCTCACAGAAACTGGTGTATATCTAGGTTTTGGGACTTTGTTAGAAAGTGAACCACCTGAGATGGAATTAGAGTATACTATGAAAAGAAAGGTCTCACCTGAGTAATGAAGCTGAAGGGTTGTCATTCCACACGTGAAGTCTCTGGACACAGTCTGAAGTGAAGCAACGACTGAGGTGGCAATCGTTGTGTTGGTTACGTCGTGATCAGTGGATGCAATATTATTTGATATGGATTAGGAGAGGCATACGGGAAAGTGGGCCCTATCCAATGGTTCCAGGACTGGGGGAAGTAGAGGCTCTATAGTGGAGATGTGAGGTTCCTGCTGTCTTAGGGTTCAAAAAGACAATGGATAGTTAATGTTATCGTCACATTATTTGGTAATTGGGTTAACTTTGAAAAGTCCTTTTGTTAGGGTTTGCTGTACAGTACCCAATATCTTGTATATAGCTGTGCTATTGGTTTCTTCTGATCTACTTGGTTTATTTTATTTTTTTAATTAGCTTGGAGGAGGGAGAAGGGGAGAGTCTGTAGAGGAGGTAGCAGTAATGAGACAAGTTCCTCTCGCAATGGATAAGATGCCAGTCCCCTAGCATTGAAGGATACCCTAAGAGTTAATTCTGGTCAACCTAAAGGAAGGGGGGGGGAAGATATAAACCTTTATATAATATTAATAATAAAATAGAGCAGGGTAAAAAACCCCTGTCCCAGATTGCCTCAAGCCTCCTGAGCAGAGGCAGCTGATTGTTAAGAAAGAAAAAAAAAACACAAAAAAAAACCCAAAAAAACCTCAGGACTAGACAAGAATAGCAGGAATAGACAGTTATGCAAATCTACTATCCACTGTATATTCTAGGGGTAGCTAAAGGAGAAAGGGAAGTAGAGCAGAGATAGTCCACTCTGAGTCAGGTTTCTTCCCCAAAATAATTCCCAAACGTGTATCAGTGAATTCAGAAACCTGAAGGAGGAAGGAATAAAAGATGACAAGAATGAGAAAAAGAAGAAAAGAGAGAGAGAAAAAAAGAAAAAGATAAAAAAAATAGCAGTAATAAAAGAGCAGTGAAAGGAAAGAGTTATTTATTTATTTATTTATTATTTAATTAGTGTTTCCAGTAGATGTGGTCAGAGCTCAAGCCACTAGCAGCTTCTCATTCTGCCATCTTCCGGAATCCCCCAACACTTGTTATTTCTTAACTGTAGAGACTAATATAGGTGTCTTCTGATATGTTAATTATGAGACTCTTGGAAAACCCCTAAAACTGGAAGCTTGTTGCTAGAAAAATCAACCTACTTATTTCTGCCTTCAGGGTGCCTATGGCCAATGATTTAACCAATCATATTTATGTAAATAATCTTCCTCAAAATCCCAAAATAAGAAAATTCAAAGAGCAACAAAGGTTGTGAAGAGATGGAGATTTGAGAAGAATGGTGCCTTTTCTTTATTTTACCCTGAGTTATTCTTCCATTGGTGTGCTCCTGAGACATATTCTTTCATAAGTCAATGGTAACCCAGTAAATGAAATGTTGCCTTAAATTTTGTGAGCTACTCTAATAAACTCAAGAAATACTCTGTTGGAACCTCTAATTTATAACCGGTCTGTTAGATTGGCATCTAAAATCCAAAATGTGATGGGGGCAGTGGGGAGTCTGACTATGTCTCCAGGCAGATAGTGCCAGAATTGAGTTGAAGTCTTAGATATCCTGCTGGCAGTGCTTGTTGGTGCTTGTTGGTGGTGATGGATAAGCCCATCCCTTCATCACATCAACTTTTGGTGAACAGAATAATAAAAAGAATTCCAAACCTTTCTGCCAAAAGTCCAGGATACAGAAAGAAGAAAAGTCACTCTCTATCAAGATCACACACACACACACACACACACACACACACACACACACACACCCTAAATAACATATCAGCAAATTGAAATTCTTAAGCCAGTTTGGTTTATTTTATATTTCAAGGAAGTGTGGGAAATAGCCATAATATAAATTCAGAGAGAAGGGATTATTTCTGTCTTGGCTAGTCAAGAAAGACATTTTGAATAAGTGGTACCAGAGATAGGCTCTGAAGATTATAGCAAGGCATTTCAAACACAGTGAACATCTAGTGTACAGTTTTTTTTAAAAAAATTGATAAACAATGTTACCTGCATAACTGTCTGGATATATTTCTCCCAGAATCATTAGAGTGACGTTTTATAACCACAGAAACTTGCTGAAGTTAGGAAGAAGGTGCACCTGGAAGAACAGGTTAGATGAAGTGGTTTCTCCTGGGTAAATTTTATGGCTTTAAAATCTGAGCTGTTAGAGGATTGTGTTAGTAGAGTGTGTTATCTTTCATACACTTGTGATACCTTTTTTTTGCTGGTCCCTTCTAGTTTAGGAGAGGCGGGGACTATTGCAACATTCCTTCTTTGGTACTTTTTATTAAGTCTCCTACTGCCTTTGTGAACTTGAATAAATAAGTCATATCTTATATTTTTAAAAGAGTTGAAAGAAGAAGGCTGTATAATAAATTCTGGTTAGCGTTAAGATTCATGTGGGGATTTAATAATAGAGGAGAGGGCCTTGAGTGGTATTAGTGTAACATAATGTCTGAGTTGCATACTCAGAGGCCAACAGAAAGCATGGGGATAAAAGAAGTGGGCTGGTGGATTGAATATTAAAAGAAAACAGTAGCACAAATGTGCTGAGGAATGGCAAGTAACACTGAGGTTGGAATGAGGCAAATTCTCCTGCCCTACTATGATCTATGGAATTAGAAGCTCTGGAGAGGAGCTGAGCAATCTCCAGGTAGGTCTGATGGATAGTAAGGTCTGAAAAGTACTATGATAGGAGACTGAAGACAGAGGCCAGTTGATGCACTTTCACTCCAGGTTTAGACACTTCTCAGCTCTGTGATTTTGGCCTTGCAGCAACCTAGTTGCCAGACATTCCAATTTTCTATAGATATTATGAATTTGGCCTACTGCCATACCATTCTGAACGTGCTGATGCCTTCTGAGAATGAGTTTTATGATATATTTAATAGCCACAATTAAAAACTAAATCTTTGGTGAACAAATATATCTATGACCAACATTTTACTACTAGTTTATGATTTTTAGCAAAAAGGATGAACCGCTTCTTAAGTCTTGATTTGATCTTGAGTAAAATAGAAATAATAATTGGCTTTATGGGGTACCCATACAGTCTTGAATTGGGTTGTGTGTGAAGGGGGAGTAAATTAATGTGCGTATATTCAAGGGTCTGATACATAGCAAGTGCTCAATAAATGATATTTATATTTGATTACTCAAGAATGGGATGTGAGGATCTGTTGGAAGGAGGAAGGCATCTGAACCAAATAAGATGAACATTTGTTGACTGAGTGAGTAGTGGTTCTATGCAATGTCCAAAGAATGTGGCAGTCTCACACAGTGAGCATGCTGTTCCAACATTAGGGTAGGGATGAACTTCATAAACCAGTAGTAGAAGTTTTCTATAACCCCTAATCTGCTCATAAGTGGGCAGGATCCTGTCTGGGTTAAAAGCAAGGTTCCTAACAAATCTTATATTCCCAAAAGCTTATTTAATCAGGTTATGATTAGAGTATAATTATGAAAGCATCCAGGTAGCCTGTGCCAGAGGTTAGTACTTACCCATGAGTCAGTATATCTGAGGGTGTGGAGAAAAAGAAAGTGGAAAAAAGTGATAAAAAGTGGTTATGACTTAAATTGGCACCCAGGGCATAGGCCAGGCAGTGCGGACCAGGTCTGTGGGCAGCCACAATTAACTCTAGACTGCAAATCTGGAGGGATGAGACAACTGATATATTTCCTGACTTGATCTAGGCCAGCTCAACTTCTGGGCCTGAATGAAGTAAAAGTTATTGGGTGTTACTGTGATTAACCGGGAAAGGCTAATCTTAAAAGATGTTGGTATAAGCAGTGGGATATCAATCATGTTTCTAGAAGGTAGGATGTCATGGTGTTAATCAAAAGGACCAACTTTGGTTAGTATGTAGAGTGCTTTAGATGAGCAGTCAGGAGAGGAACAAAAACTATTGCATTTATGTTGGCCAGAGATGACTGAATCCCAACTTTTGACCACATCTCCTGTCAACCACACTCACGATAGAAATCTATATTTATTTGTTTGTTTGTTTATTTTTGCTTCCAGGGTTATCTCTGGGGCTTGGTGCCTGCACTATGAATCCACTGCTCCTGGTGGCCATTTTTCCTGTTTTATTAGACAGGAAAGAGAAAAAGGGGGGTTTTAGATAGGGGAAGAGAAAGATACTTGTAGACCTGCTTTAGTGCTTATGAAGCAACCCCCCCTGCAGGGGGCTCAAATCAGGATCCTTGTGCAGGTTCTTGTGGTTTGTACTTTGTGTGCTTAACCCAGTGTACCACCACCTGACCCCAACATCTATATTTATTTATCTACATAATTGGGGGCTTAATGCATGCATGGTTTCACCACTCCAGTTGACTTTTTTTTTTCAGAGGGAGAAGAAACATGAGAGCATCAGAACTTTCCTTAGACTGTGGCACTTGCACGTGTTATTTGGGGACTTGAACCTGGGTCATGCATGGACATGATCTCTTTGACCCCAACACATACTTTTATTTACTAAGATAGTTTCTTCTACTGGTTGCAGACAAGGCATCAACCAGCCCATCTGTGAGTGGTCCTGTTTTGTCACATGTGTGACCCAGTTGGAGCTTCCAACCTCCACAGCACTGGGGGAAGCTTTGATCTTGTGCTATCTCTTCCTGTAAATCTATCTCTCTGTCTCACCCTTTCTATCTTGGGGGGGCGGGGAATCCTGGAGCAGTGAAACTATTACCAAAACAAACAAGAAAACACTGTCCTTTGAATTTTTTCAAAAAAATTGAGACAGAGAAGCAGAAAGAAAGAGTTAAAGAGAACACAGAACCAAAGCTTCCTTTAGTGCTGTGGGTGTTGGGATCAAACCTGGGTTATGCACATGGCAAAGCAGTGCACTATCCAAGTGAGCTATTCTGTCCTCCCACACACAGACACTTCTAAAGAACTCTCTTTAGACAACTACTTCTCCAGGTAGATATTGGCATGTAAAGTCCTTTGACAGTCAATTGCATCTTCCTTGATAATGAAGATGAAAGGAAGTGACTATTTAGAAGAGCAACATGTAATAAAAAAAAAAAACAATGCCCTTTTTTTTATGAGAGGCAGGGAGGTGTTGGGTGTGAAAAAAAAAAAAGAGATATAATCATGAGGAAATGTGGATCACAGATCACAGTAAGTTTTCAAGCCATAAGGGAAATAAAATGTTAGATGCCATTAAAAAAAGAAAGCACCTTCTCTCAAAAATAAGCAAAAAGCAGCATGTAAGCAACCATTCCTCAAGAAACTTAAAAGATTAGGAAGTTGACAGAGAAAAGATGATGAGCTCATCTGTTTCAATCTTGGCCAAACATAGAGGTGGAGTTTGAGCTTCTAGGCTCTTCTCAAATGACAACAGCAACAGCTTCAGACTCTGTCTTGATTTGTGGCACTTTGTCAGAATAGTCAAACAATGTGTAGGATCTTTTGTCATTATTTAGGAGATAGTGGAGGTGGGGGATGTTCACAAGTGACTATTAAGGACTTGTATATCCCAAACAAATCAAACACAAACTACACACACACACATTTAGTTTGGGGGTTGAGTGCTGGGGGTGGGGGTGTAGTGAGCCAAGCTGAAGGTACCACTGAAAAAAGCTCTACTGGGCCTGGTGAGCTAGCACAGTGGTTACGCAAAAAGACTGTAACACCAGAGGCTCTGGTCCACAGGCTTAATCTTTCACTAACTCCATGATGATCCTAATGTGGAAGACCAATTGTAATTGTTATATGCTGGCTGGCTTTCAATATAGTCTAGCTTGATAACTCATTACTTTTGGGGCAACACTCCAAGTAATCCTTTTCATGTAGATATTCCTAAAAGTCTTCACCAGGCAACCAAAAGGAAAGTTGGTTTCAGAAAAATCTTCACACTAGTAGTCTTCATTTTGTTTGTTTCTGACAGTTGTCTTCCCTTCCCCCACTATTTGGTCTTCCACATTTTAAAATTTCATCTCACTGCTTATAGTTTTTAAACTTTTATTGTGGTTAAAAATACAACCTGAAGTTTACTAAAGCAATTTCTTATTTTTTAAATTTAATTTATCTCTATTTATTTATTTTCCAGTTTATTGGGAGATTAATGGCTTAGATTATAGTTGTTAACACATAGCTATAATCACTAATCTACCCATTTCTGAGTGTGCACAGTTCAGTGTATTAGTGCTTTCACATTGCTGGGCAGCTGGTCACCAAAATGTTTTCATCTGCAAAACTGAAGTGCTACACCCATTCTAACAACTCCTTACTTCCTCTTTCTCAGTCACTGGCTGTGACCATTATACTTTTTGTTTCCTTGAATTTGATTACATTTGATACCTTGTATGAATAGACCCTTGCAGAATGGGTAGGGTAGCAAGTCTACAGAGGAACATAGTAATAAAGTGACTCATAAGCCGACTCCACCCACTCAGCACCATCTCATTTACTGAATTGCCAGCTTACAGACCACTGCTTGTGCTTGAGAATACATGGCTCATGTGTCTGGGACCCTGAACCTTTTGAAAGCCTAATATGGTGATGCAATAAAGTCCCCAAACCTAGATATAGAATAGGTCCCCTGAGATAGAACATATGTTCACACATTTCCATAAACCAGGGAAAACTATATACCTGAAAGCAAAAGTACACAAAAGTCTGCAGAGAGTACCCCCCCCCAACACTTCATCTGCACTATTCTAGCCTTTAGATCCATGATTGTTCAACAATTTGTTTGGCTTTGTATGTTAACTCTCTTTTCAGCCACCAGGTTCCAGATGCCAGCATGATGGCGACCAGACTTTCCTAGACTGACGACCCCACCAATGTGTTCTGGAGCTCCTCTTCCCCAGAGCCCCACCCTACTAGGGAAAGAGAGAGGCAGACTGGGAGTATGGATCGACCAGTCAACACCCATGTTCAGCAGGAAGCAATTACACAAGCCAGACCTTCCACCTTCTGCAACCCACAATGACCCTGAGTCCATACTCCCAGAGGGATAGAGAATGGGAAAGCTATCAGGGGAGGGGATGAAATATGGAGACTGGGTGGTGGGAATTGTGTGGAGTTTTACCCCTCCTATCCTACAGTTCTGTTAATGTCTCCTTTCTTAAATAAATAAATAAATAAAATATGGTGATGTGATACCTTTAACATTTAATGGCAACATTTTTAGTGGGGTACCATTAAATTTCCTTTTAACATCCAAATTCTTCAAAGCTGTCCCTACTATTTCCAGTCCCACTGCCACAACCTTTGTGATGTTATTGGTGTCATTGATGGAATAGTCTTTATCACTTCATAGGCATTAATCTGTTGAACAGAAACCCTTGAAATCTCCCTTGGAAGGAGCAATTAGCACTACCAGAAGTATGAATTAGGATCTCTAGAGTAGAAGAAGCAAGGGAATTATAGTCTGGAGAACCATAAAATACTAATCCTTACACAGACAATGACAACATCATTTAGAATGCTGAGACGTTCACTATGACTTCACATTTTTTAGAATGGGACAGAGTAAGAAAGGAAATGCAAATACTTACATCCATTTGCATAGTTGAGGCTTTGGGGAACTAGTCAAGGTTCAGAATGTTCTCAAAAACAACACATTTGCCCTTTAAGTCTGAGACAGACAAGAGAAAGAAGCTGAACCTGATCTGTTAAATTTGGAGAGAATTTTATAGCTGTCAGGATAAATTACATCTTTCACTTTCTTTCTCTCTCTCCCTCTCTCTCTCCTTCCCTCCTTTCCATCCTTCCTTCCTCCTTCCCTTCCTACTTTTCTTCTTTCTTTAATTATCATCTGGGCTCCAGGCTGACCTTTTCAAATAGAAAGAGAGAAAAAGAGAGATAAAGAGAGAGATATCATGGCACAATGAACTTACCTCCAGTGTGGCGCAGACTGGCCCAGAATCCAGATTGCATGTATGGCAAAGCAGGCACCCTTCCAGATGAATAAACTTCTTGGTCCTCAAAGACATCTTTCTTCCAAATCTAAATCACCTTTCTGTCAAGTCAGCCTTAGCAATCCTCAAGGATTCCTCATTTAAAGCCCTGAAGGTTGAATAAGACTGAGATTCCACCTGCGCCATCTTTGAGAATCCCCTGCTTTGAGTTTGAAGAATATGGATTATTATTTTTTCCCTCACCCTGAGGGCTCTGAACACTAACTCACAGTGAGTGAAATGCCTCTGTAATGTGGCATTCTACTCTGGATGGTGGCAGCTCTGGTATGGATGTAAAGTAGCAATGCACATCTATCAAACCTGGCTCAGTTTTGATTCCTAAATGCCACTGATAGAGTAAGCACCTCACAATGTAGGGCATGGCTTCCATGTAAAGACAAGAATTTTAAAATTTTACTTGCCTCCTCAGATGAACAAGGAAGAGAGGCCTCTATCCCAGTACTGGAGGAAAAGCTGCTTGTGCTTGAATTTCCAAGAATTCACCCATCGCTGTCAAACATGGTTTCCATTTAAGGGGATGTTAGTGTAATTTTCACATGCCATTTCACCTGCTGATTAAATGTTAGAGCCTGTACCCAGTGTCTTATGCAAATCTGCTGAAATCAGCTGTGTGACTCTGAATGTGTCACGCGGTTGTGTGACTCTGACACTCTTTTTCTCCACCTGTTTTTAGAGAGCTGGACAAGAACTCAAATATCTCTTTAAGATTAAGAGATTTGAGGTTTGTGTGGCCAAGCACACATATCACCATGTGCAAGGACACAAACCCTCAGTCCCCACCTGCAGGGGGCAAAGTTTCATGAGCAGAGAAGCAGTGCTACTCCTCTCTCTCTCTGTCTCTCTCTCTGTCTCTCTCTCCTTCCCTCTCAATTTCTCTCAATCTCTCTCCAAAATTAACAAGTAGTTTAGGAAAAAAAAACCAAACAATTTTAGAAAAGATAAAATGATTCTTCTTGGGTAGGATGAACTGTGGAAAATGCCTATCACATGGGAACTGAACTCCTGCCCTTTCTTATATTTTATTCTTCCTGGGCACGTGCTTCCTAGACATGAATGTGGTTGCACTTCTGCATGAGAATATTCACTAAGTAGCATAAACCCGTGGTGTCAAGACATCAAGAGGTCTGACAGTTCCTGAGACGAGTTTTATGGTTGGATAATTCCTTGTTTTTCCTGTTAAAAAAATCTCCCGGACATTAATCTTAGCCTGACTTCCTATACCTTTCACCTATTAATTCTAGTCATCTGCACTAGGGTGATGTTATTTGATTAATTTGCTTCTTGATGGAGTGAATGTTTCAGTGAGGTGCATGTGTGAATGTGCACTAGCTCACACCTTTCTATTGGCTTTCTGGAGTTGTGTGTGGTCCACTGAGGGGCATGTTCTGTGACACCAATGGTACCAATAAGACCACTCATAAGTGAAGCAATGTAATTTCATGAACTGTGATTCATGGAAATGATTTATATGAAAAGGGGAATAAAGGAGATGTTTGACAAAGGTGAATTATTCACTTTCTAGCTGTCCCTTGTTTAGGTAACTTGAAACCAACAGTATTACTTTTATAATAGAAACATCACTTAGCATATCCCCTCCTTCTTTTTTCTTTCTGTTCCCAAATCAGAGCTTGACTCAAAACTAGTTTTGCCTCTACTGTCAATAGTGTGTATAACTCTTGGCAGTTTTTTTTAAAAGTTATTTTTTAATCTATTTTAGTTATTTTATCTAGTGGCTCCTCTTAAATGTACACATCCCAGCCCCCTGGAAAATAAAAATGTTAGGTTACATGGTGAAAGGAAATTAAGGTTGCAAACAAAGTTGAGATTACTGATCAGGGGCCAGGCAGTAGACCTGGGTTCAAACCTCAGGTCCCCACCTGAAGGAAGCTTCATGAGTGATGAATAAGTGCTTCATGTCTCTCTCTCTTTGCCACTTAACCCCTCTCAGTTTATCTCTTCTTTTTTTAAATCTCTTTATTGGGGAATTAATGTTTTACACTCTACACTAAATACAATAGTTTGTACATGCATAACATTTCCCATCTTTCCATATAACAATACAACCCCCACTAGGTTCTCTGTCATCCTTTTTGGATCTGTATTCTCATCCCCACCCAATCCCACCCCGTAGTCTTTTACTTTGGTGCAATATGCCAATTCCAGTTCAGGTTCTATTTGTGTTTTCTCTTCTGATCTTCGTTTCCAGCTTCTGCCTGAGAGATTATCCCATATTCATCTTTCTGTTTCTGACTTATTTCAATTTATCTCTTCTGTATTAAAGAAAATAAATAAAATAAAATAAAATGGCCACCAGGAGTGGTGGATTGATTGTGCAGGCACCAAACCACAAAAATATCCCTGGTGGGAAAAAAAATAAATCAATTGAATTTGAGATGGGAAGATTATTTTGAATTTTTTGCCTTGCTTTGTATTAATACCCATTTATTTTATTGAGGAAAAGGTGTTTTACAAGACTCTTGTCATCACAGGGGCACAATATCTCCTCAAAACAGATACCCCCATTGCCAAAGTGCCACCTCCATCCCTACGAGGGTGCTAAGCCTCCAGCCCCCTTTTAGCTTTGTCCCTTTTTTGAATCCATAGAAATGTTGATCTTTCACTCTGATGTTCCCTTGCTTTGTTTCTCAAATCCCACCTCTGAGTGAGATTATCTGTATGTTGTCCCTCTCCTTATGACTTGTTTCAATTATCACCATCCCTCCCAGTTCTTTATTCTAGACTAGTTGCATGGGTCCAAAGTATCTCAAAGAAAGAGGAAGACAGAAGGCACACAACTGATGAGAGATGATGTGATAAGAGTTCAAAAAGCCTTTATTGTTATTGAAAATGGAGAGTGGAGGCCATGAGCAAAGAAATGTGAAGGTCTTTTAAGAGCTGGAAAAAAGAAAAAAAAATCCTGTAACCCCAGGAAGTACTACTGCCCACTGATATCTTGTTTTTTAGCCCAGTAGAGCCTATGTCGGATTTTTACAAAATGATAAAATAACAAATTGGTATCCTTTTAAGACACTAAGTGTGGTATGTTGTTAGAGCTGTAACTGAAAGTCTAAACATGATCTTTTTTAGGCTTTCAATTAATAATAGATCTTTTTTAAAATGATCAAACAACCCAACATTTATAAACTACTCAGTGCAAATATGCTACTTCCTTTCTTAAAATAGTTCTTTATTAATCTTCGTTTATTTAATAGAGAGAGAAATTGAGAGGTAGGTACAGAAGGAGAGAAAGAGACACCTACAGAACTGCTTCACTGCTAATAAAGATTTTCCCTAGCAAATGGGGGGACTTGAACCTAACCAGCTGGGCCCTGGTGTATGATAACATGTATGCTCTACCAAGTGCATCACCACCCAGCCCCAACATGCTATTTCCGAAGCCTCCTCCCAACCCCCAACCCCACTATCTTTTAAAACCAGAGTTGATAGCACATGAGTGATTTCACAACAAATCCTTCTCTAAAGGGGTCTACCAGCACACAACTCTGCCAGAGCCAGTTGATAGCAGGAGAAATCACAATTCTTTCAAATCCATTTGGCCAGTTTTCTAAAGAGGGTTTCATTTTAAAAATTAAAATGATAGATCTACTTGTCTACACCTTTATAACAGTGTGAGCAGGCTTCTGACCAGAGAGCTAATTTTGCCTTTCTTGCTTATTCATTCCTGCTTTTATGTGTTAACTAGAAGAAGCCCAGTAGAGACCAACTTAAAAACAATGTTCTGCCTATAAGCTTCTAAACTTGACTATGGGAGAGCAGCAGCTAATATCATGGACAAGTTCAGAAAAAAAGATGGTGTTTCCTGCAGGGTGGAGCATAGATCCAGCAGTTTCTGGGAAACTTCTTTGTTGGCTCTTTGCCTAACCACTAGGCTCTCCACCCCCTTGTTGCAGTTATCCCAATATTCTAAGAAATTGCTCAAGTCTAAAGACTTTCAAAACCTTAAATCTAAGTTTTAGTTTATATGCCTTACGTAGAAGCAAAATAAAAAAAGGGACAAAATTCTTAGAGAAAGACTTGACATATATACATATTCTCCTCACCAGAGCAATGCTCAGTTTTGGCTTATGTTAGTGCAAGGGGGTTGTGGTGCTGGGTGAGGGAGGATTGAACCAGGGACCTTGAAGCCTCAGTAAGGAGAGTTTTTTTGCATAACCATTATGCTATATCCTCCAACCACAGAGAAAAACTTGATTGAAGAATAAAGTCAATGCAGATATTTTGCATGTGTAGAAGTCTGGGGAAGCCATACTTAAGGACTGCACAACTATCATAAGGAACTTGCTTACCTCTGATTGGTTGGGGACTGCCATTTAAGGTAAGCTACCACTTATTCAGACTCCTCTAATCCCAGCTCTAGCCCACCAATCAAATTTGTTATCTTTGGCACTGAAAAAGAAAAGAGAAAGAACCATTGTTGACTGTGCATCAGAATAAACATAGCATTCACATAGACTAGGGTGTGGTGGCAGATGTGAATCAAAAAGTCTGGTCTGGGGGTAGCAAGGGAAGGGTGGCTGATGGTATGGGAGTCTCTTTCTTTCATTTTTCTTTTCTTTCTTTCTTTTTTCCTGGATGGGTTAGATGTGTCCATTCAATTCATGCTGTTGCTACAGGCAGGTACAGGTCCAGATCAGCTTTCAGAGCATGGTAAAGTTTTTGTGTTTTATTTCCATTAATCATTTTGTTTTCAAGATTAAGAAGCAATTTAAAAAGTCAAGGCCATTTGATTTTTCTCCCTCCCCTGCCCTCCCTCCATCACCAGCCGCACTCTACTGAGCACACAGAGAGTAACCAGGCCTCTTCAACTCTGATCAGTCAGAGGGATCTTTATTTACCACTGGTGCTCCCTATCTGGGTCCCACAGAGAAGATGGGTTAGAGCCAAGTAGGATGAGGCAGGGAGATAGATAGCAAACGTGACGAAAGATGTTGGAAATGAGCCATACCTGGAAGGAATATGGGAATGGGATGTAATTGTATAGGAAAGAGAAGGGCTTTTGTGAAGAGAGCCTAATTACAGAGTAGAGGGAGAAGAGAGCATTCAGTGTGCATTGTCTGGATGACATGTACCCTCCTCCAAAGTACCTAGCCCTGGAGAATGGATGGAGAAAAATGGTTCCATTTCTCTTTTATAGATAATTCACACATCTTCTAGATATTCAGTTTTCTTTCTATTCTCTCATAATCCATCTGAAGCTAGATGTCACATACTAAAATCTATAAGAATTAGGACCTTTCAAAAACTCTTGCAAATGTCTGTCAGAAGCCTGAAATACACAAGTTTAACCTCCAAAACTAGGTCACCATGCTCAAGGTCTCCAGTTCAAGCCTTTAATTGATCCCCACCTTCAGGGAAAACTCTTCAGGAGCTGAGGAGCAGTGGTACAGGTGATTTTCTCCTCTTTCTTTCTTTCTCTCTCTCTTTCTTTGTCTCTCAAACTTTATAAAAACAGAACAAAAGAAAAAGAAAGAAAGAAAAAGAAAAAATAATGGTCTCTGGGAGATGTCAATTTGTGCAGACACTGAGCTCAAATGGTAACCTGGTGGTAAAGAAAAGTATTTTTAAGCTAAAGTAATAATTTTTTTTTATTTAAGAAAGGATTAATTAACAAAACCATAGGGTAGGAGGGGTACAACTCCACACAATTCCCACCACCCAATCTCCATAACCCACCCCCTCCCCTGATAGCTTTCCCATTCTCTATCTCTCTGGGAGCATGGACCCAGGGTCATTGAGGGTTGCAGAAGGTAGAAGGTCTGACTTCTGTAATTGCTTCCCTGCTGAACATGGGCGTTGACTGGTCGGTCCATACTCCCAGTCTGCCTCTCTCTTTCCCTAGTAAGGTGTGTCTCTGGGGAAGCGGAGCTCCAGGACACATTGGTGGGGTCTTCAATCCAGGGAAGCCTGGCCAGCATCCTGGTGGCATCTGGAACCTGGTGATTGAAAAGAGAGTTAATATACGAAGCCAAACAAATTGTTGAGCAATCATGGACCCAAAGCTTGGAATAGTGGAGAGGAAGTGTTAGGGAGGTACTCACTGCAAACTCTAGTGTACTTCTGCTTTCAGGTATATATTTTGCAGTAGTTTATGGATACGTATGAACATATGCTCTCTCTCACAGAAACTGGTGTATATCTAGGCTTTGGGACTTTGTTAGAAAGTGAACCACCTGAGATGAAATTAGAGTGTACTATAAAAGGAAAGGTCTCACCCAAGTAATGAAGCTGAAGGGTTGTCATTCCACACATGAAGTCTCTGGACACAGTCTGAGGTGAAGCTTGTTGAGGTGGCAATCGTTGCGTTGGTTAGGTTGTGATCGGTGGATGCAATATTATTTGGTATGGATTGGGCGAGGCATACGGGAAAGTGGGCCCTATCCAAGGGTTCCAGGACGGGGGGAAGTAGGGGCTCTATAGTGGAGATGTGAGGCATCCAATAGCACAGCTATATATGAGATACTGGATACTGTACAGCAAACCATAACAAAAGGACTTTTCAAAGTTAACCCAATTACCAAATAATGTGATGATAACATTAACTATCGATTGTCTTTTTGAACCCTAAGACAGCAGGAACCTCACATCTCCACTATAGAAGTAATAATTTTTTAACAGATGTAACACACTAGAACAGCTTATTACCCTTCATTTGGACAAAGAAAGGGAAACAAAAACTTAAAACATTAGCATTTTTTTTCCACATATAAGCACAATGAAATTTTTTTTTTTTTAACTTTTTCATAGGCATAGGACTTTCTACCATGGACTCTACATTTGACCTCTGAAAATAGAGAAAAACTTTACAATACAATTTTAGTTTAAAATTTTGCTTCTTTTACTAAGAATGAATGTCATTTAAGGTTATCACACACATAGCTTCTTTTTCTCTCTCTTTACCATGGCAGACACAATAGCCATGTGATAAAATTCATGTCATTTATTTAAATTATTTTACTAACTACTGACAGATGTAGAGGGAATAGCAAGTTCTGAGGTGGTAGAAAGGCTGCTAAAATGCTGGGTGACCAGAAAAATATTGTACCCATTGTAATTTAAACAATTTGTTCTAAAAAGTGGATGCACTTGTAATCAAGGCTGGAAAATGCAATCCTCAAAATCAAGTCTGAATTTACTAATTAAGTCCCTACTGTATTTTTAAAAAGAAGCAGTGAAACTTATTATCAGAAAACTCAGGTCTATGAAACAACTGGAAACCTGGAGTCGGGCAGTAGTGCAGTGGGTTAAGTGCACATGACACAAAGAGCAAGGACCGATGTAAGGATTCCGGTTCGAGCCCCTGGCTTCCCACCTGCTGGGGGGTTCCTTCACATCCTGTGAAGCAGATGTGCAGGTGTCTATCTTTCTCTCCCCCCTCTGTCTTCCCCTCCTATCTCCATTTCTCTCTGTCCCATCTAACAATGACAGCATCAGTAACAATAATAATAACTACAACAATAAAAAACAACAAGGGCAGATCTAAGAAGGATGACAGAGGACTTAGTGGGGCTTGTATTGTTATATGGGAAACTGGGGAATGTTATGCATATACAAACTATTGTATTTACTGTTGAATGTAAAACATTAATTTCCCAATAAAAAAATTAATAAAATACTTTGAAAAAAAAACAAGGGCAACAAAAGGGAAAATAAATAAATAAATAAATAAATAAATATTTTTCAAAAAGTTAAAAAAAGAAACAACTGGAAACCAGTGCAAGATAGGGTTCAGTTTTTCTTCCTTGTCTGCCACCAACTAATGTTACAACATCATAGAGATTTACCTCCTGCCATGATAGTTAGATCATAGTCGCCCTGCATATCCAACGTAAATATGAGTTTGGTTTCCCAGAACTTCCTGTCTTTTCCAGGTTCATTTCAGGAGCTTAGTTTTAGACATGATGAAACATGCACGCTGCTCAAATTAAACTGAGTACTATGGGAATGTTGAAAGAGGAAAATTAAATCTCAACTTCTCAAGATGGTCTAGCATCATCCACAGCAAATGCTCCTCACAGCTGGTAAGCAGAAAAGAAAACAACTAGTAAGTACTTTTCTGCCTGTTAAAACTATGTTGGGCTGGGGAGACAGCATAATGGTTATGCAAAATATTTTCATACTTGAGGCTCTAAAGTCCCAGGTTCAATCCCCAACACCACTATAAACCAGAGCTGGGCAGTGGTCTCTGTTTCTGTCTCTCCAATTAAAATAAATAAAATAAAATAAAGAAAATAATAAATAAACCCCCAAACTATATAGACCAATAGTAGTATAGTCAATATATAGGATGATTTTTAAAATTTTAATTGATTTGAACTTCTGCCTATCAAAGACCTCTTATTTATAAATGAAGAGAAATATAATTTTATTTATTTAGACCTTGATCTTGTTCCACTGTGAACGTCTCTACAGAAGAATAGCACCAGAATCACAGTCTTTTCTTCCAAGCTAAAGTCACCATTCACTTTTCCCCAGTATTACTGACAGCTGTGACACAGGAAAAACATTTTTACTCTAGGAAGACCTATTTGTCATCTTTAAGATTTATAGTAGAAGAGAACCAGGCAATGTGCATGTGGAAAATCATTAAACCCTCAAAACCTTGGTTGTCTAAGCCCATAAAAAATAGCTAGTGTTCTGATATCAAATGAAGATATCAGGAGACACATTAAGGGAAAGACACCTCAGAGATTGACCAAGTCAAGCTTCTTCATTTATTATAAATGAGTAAGTTGAGTTTTACAAGGGACATAATATCTTTCCAGCATATTTCTGAGGATTTGGGTGGTAGTGTGGGAGATTACCTTTGCATCCCTTCATGTAGCTCAAACATTCAAGAAATCCTGCAAACACAAGTGCCCAGGTAGGAATTCCATGAATATTGTAGCCACTAGTGCTAGGCCAACCAGCAAAAGGGTGATCTGACTGGTCATTTTTGAACTCAGCTGAGAGGCCAGAATGAGGGGAATCCTGGTATAGGCTGTTGTAGAAAGGTAATATAATCATATATAAGAATTCACATCTCCTCCATGGGTTATTTTTTAAATATTCCATCAAGATATTTAAGAATGGTCCCTGGCTTAGAAATGAGCATGTATTGAGACACGCTTTCCCATTGAGATGTTCTCAGGCATCTGGTGGTAGCTTACCCTTACTCTCTAAACCTGAGTATTAGATGAATTTCCTATACAAAGAAATTTGGTTTACTTATGTATGTGACTCACTATTTTTCACTGGTACTTATCATAGCTCCTGTTACTGCGTGACACAGGATTTAAGCCCAATTAGAGTCTACTCTAAGGAGGACCAGAAGTAATATCAATATATAGGAGATAGTCTGTGATAAATATTAGAAGAAAGACACTGGACAGGAAGTGAGGGGTGTCTTATCTGGCCAATATATTTCAGGTGTCCTCTACTGACCAGCAGTATTTTCTGTGTACTCATAATCAAAATAGAAAATATTTAATATCTGCAGATAATTCTCAAGTGTTGGTCCCATACCAGAGGTTCTCCACTTATTATTTTGGCCTTGTGGGACCTGATCATGGAGTCTTTGAAAGAGTTTGGTTTTAAAGTGCAGCCATGGGTGAAAACTATTTTAAAGTTCAGGATATAACTGCAAATCTGAATAGGATGACACTGGAGGTAGAGCAGGAGATAGAAAAATGGCATTGGGAAAATACCCCTTGCTCAAAGAAGCAGAGTTTTAGTTGTTCTATTTCTTTTCCTTCCTTTTCTTTTCTTTTCTTTCCTTTTCTTTTCTTTTCTTTTCTTTTCTTTCCTTTCCTTTCCTTTTCTTTTTTCAGACAAAGAAAGAGAGAAAAGGTAGGGGGTGGGGGACAGAAAATAAACCACAGCACTGAAATTTCCTTCAGTGTGGTAGTGGCCAGTCTCAGCCTAGGCTACACATATGGCAAAGCAACACACTATAAAAGTAAGCTATTTTGCTGGTCTATTTCTATTTTTCCATGCACAAATTTCAACAGAAATTTAGAGGAAGAACTTTTCTTTTTTTTAAATTTATTTTATCTATTTATTCCCTTTTGTTGCCCTTGTTGTTTTACTGTTGTAATTATTGTTATTGATGTCATTATTGTTGGATAGGACAAAGAGAAATGGAGAGAGGAGGGGAAGACCGAGAGGGGGAGAGAAAGATAGATACCTGTAGACCTGCTTCACCGCCTGTGAAGCAACTCCCCTGCAGGTGGGGAGCCGGAGGATTGAACCAGGATCCTTATGCCAGCCTTTGCACTTTGAGCCACCTGTGCGAGGAAGAACTTTTCTTTTTTGAATAAAATAATGGGAGAAGGTGAATCCATGGAGAGCTGGGGAAAATGGGTAGATAAAGATTGCTGTAGAACAAAGTAATTGGGATTAAATAAATTAATACATGAAAAGTACTTTAGAACATGGTTTATGCATAACAAAGTCTTGATAAATTTGTGTTGTTTCTATTGTCACTACTATTGTTTTTTTCCAAGAAGTGTGGTTTTAAATAGAAAGAGGCTGTTTCAATAGCTATCTTTTGTTTAATATCTCTTCAGTGTCCTGCATTTTCCATTCATTTATTCTCTCATGTAATCTCTATAACAACACTTTTGAGAAGGTATCATTACCCTATTTGGTGATGAGGAAACCAAGACTTAGATTTATTAGCCCCAGACTTCTGTAACAGACTATTACAGAACAGATGATTTAAATAACACATTAATTTTTTCACAGTTTTGAAGGATGGAAATTTTAAAGTCAAGGTGTTAGTCAATTTTATTTCTACTGAGAACTCAGACAGCAATGACATAAACTCCAAATAATGAGACAGACACAGATCTGGAAAGAATGACAGAGATATAATTCAGAAAACTCATTATGAAGTAAATTCAAGAATCAAATATCATTTCACCAAAGAATTAAAAAATGTAGGGTGGGGAAATGAGAAACAATAACATCAAAAAACCCTCCAAATAGAGCTTTATGAAGGACACTTTTGAATAATATCAATGCAAGAAAACACAAACACCACATTGAATTTTAAACTCTTGGAGAGGAAAAGTTTAGGGAAAATGAAGCACTTCTTTGTAGAGTAGCAGACTCCACCAGAAAGATGAATGTCAGTGTTATTGGGATCCATGAAGAAAAAGAGAGAGAAAAAATAACAGAGAACATATTCAATGCAATTATAGCATAAATTTACCACAGCTGAGCAATGTTCAAAACATAGAAATATAAGAAGTTGAATACACACCTAAATTCCTGAATCCCAAATGGCACACCAAGACACATCATAGTAAAACTATTCAAAACCAAGGACAAGGAAATAATATTGGAGGCTACCAGGGGAAGGAAGAAAGTCACATACAGAGGCAGAACCATCAGACATTCATCATATTTCTTATCACAAGCCTTAGAGGCAAGGAGGGAGTGGAATGGCATATTCAAAGTATTAAAAGATAGGACTTGCTGGTCACAAATACTGTATCCTGCTAAGTTATCCTTCAAATATGAGAGAGGAGTAAAGATCTTTTCAAACATTCAGAAATGAAAGAATCTGCTACTACCAACCATGCCTTGCAAGAATTACTGAGAAGAGTATTACATTCAGAGAAGAATCAAGGGAATTACAAATTTTTGTGAGAGGATCAGTAGTGCAATAGAACCTGAACAAACTGCAACAGGGAAAAACAGGTGCAGGAAAAGGGAGAATAAACAGAACAATATAGTCCAGTGTCGGAGAGAGAAAGAGGGAGAGAGAAAGGAGGAGAGGGAGAGAGAGAGAGAGAGAGAGAGAGAGAGAGAGAGAGAGAGAGAGAGAGAGAGAGGTCAGAGCACCAGTTCAGTACTTGTAGCACTAGGAATTGAACTAGGAATCTCAGGAGTGCAAGAACTATAATCTTTCAGATAAGCTGATTAACACACTGAAGTTCCTCTTCTTACTTCGTTTAGATTAAGAACTAAGAACATTCACCATATGAATTAGAAGTGGGAGCCATGATTTAGATAATAGTAATAAATAATAATAATACTAAGTCCATATATGAGTTCAAACCTATATTGTTCATTATGACCCCAAACCAACACTTTGCCTCAACCAGGAAGAAGAGAACTATTATACGTCTCAGGAATACAGAAAACAAAGGTAGGTGAGGAGAGACTGAGAAAACTGGGAAGATAAATAAATACGATCTTGATGAGTTCTGAATGTTATTAGTTACTAGGTCCTGTCTCCATCCAGTTCTCAGTTCTTCACATATACTGCTGTCCAAATAGCAGCTGAAAGTTCTTCCTTTTGTAATAAAGCAAAATTTGGTTATTCTATTGAAATTCATCTCTTCATTAGAGACATATAAATCATGGTTTAGTGAACCTAGGATGAGTTCTAAATAATGAAACTCCTCAACCAATTACAAAGGAGGGTGAGAAGGCTAAGAATTAAAAGAGATGTGAGTGCCAAGTCCAACATATTACTAAACTGTTAGAATTAAAAGAAGGTGAATATCAGATTGGCTAGAAAAACACTATCAAGCTATCAGGCTGTGGGGTTGCAAAAGGATTTGCAATAACAAAGTCTGATAAGATGTAGGTAGCCAGTGGATTTGTGAGACCAAGTCTAGCTTGAAAGAACTTGTTGAGTTTGTTATTCATTCATTCATTCATTCATTCATTCATTCATTCATTCATTCATTCATTCAGGAATAGCGGTTATATGAAACAAAAGAAAAAAATGGAAGTTTAAAATTCAATTTACCAAAAACTTCAAAAATCATGTGATTACATTATCTATTAAAATCTATTGCTTCAAGTAAGAAATTGCAGTAAAGGGTAAAGTAGCTTAATGGGAATATAAAATACTTCCAAAACAGAAAACAAAATGGATAATGAAAGATAAAATCTCTAGTTGAAAAGAGGTTACTTGTGGGGGTCATTTGATCTTTTTTCATTTACACAATTTAATCAGGAAACATAGACTTCAGTAGTTCTTTTTTTCCAGGTCCAAGAGAAATTGAACCAGACTTTTAACAACTTACCAGAGTCAAATCTATTCTTGAGTTCTCTCTTCTCCAGATCTTCCATTTAATAACTATCAATGGGATGCTTTTGCTATGCCACGCATTATTGTAGGCACTTGGGATAACCTATGAACTAAAGAGACAAAAATCCTTACCCTCCTAAAATATAGATTATGGTAGATGTACATAAAGTATACACATAAAACTATTTTTTTTTGTTTTGTGAAAAAAAAAGAAAGTTACATACCCTTTATGTAGCAGAGGCTACATAAAGACTTCTGAAATTCTTTTATTTTCCTTATGATTTATTAACTTTTTAAAATATTTGTTTATTACTGGATAGAGACAGAAATTTAGAGGGAGATAGAAAGAAAGAGACAGAGAGATACCTGCAGCATTGTTTCATCACTCATGAAGCTTTTCCCCTGCAAGTGGGAACCAGGGGCTTGAACCTGGGTCCTTATACACTGTAATGTATGCATTTAACCAGGTGTGCCAATGCCTGGCTTTGAATTCTTTCATTTTCAAGTTAAGATTAAACCTTATCTAAAAGACTTTCACGTCCCCTGTCCCAAAAGGACTTTAATATCTTGGAAGGTAAAAAATCACAGTGCCTTTTTAGTTTCTCACATCTCTGTCTGGTTCAAGGGAATAACGGAGTCTCCAACTCTGCAAATATCACTTACTTAGTCACTATTTTCCATAAACTAGAGGAGGAGGCCTCAGAAGTTGTCACAATAGTATCTCAAAGCACATGAAATTATTACTGGTAATACTATGGCAAATCTTTCTTAAACTTTCTGGAAACCAAGGCAAAGTAGAGAGTGGAAGTGGATGCAGAGGTTCTTCAGTGCTGGAACAGTTTGATAATGGTATCTATAGAACTTTATTTTCTCTAGAGATTCATAAAATAGAGGGGATTCTCATGAATCTGAGGATGTTTGCAGATGAAAGTTTCTAAAAAAAAGTGGCAACAATCTCATGTCAATTCTAGTTTGCAATTGCAGCTTGAGTAACATAATGCTGTTGTGGGGGAGCTGAGTTCACAACAAGGCATCAGAGGACTGAATCCTCCAAAAGAGCTTTTTTATTGGGGATAACACAAAGTCTCTCTGGAAAATAAGGTCTTAAAATGTTATATACACTACTTGTAGCCCTAATTGTTGGATGTTGGATATAAAGAGAAACTAAAATCATTCTCAAGGTCAGTCCTTAAAGAAATTTTCACGTTGGAAGAAGAACATCAAAAAGGACGTGGATCTGAGTTGACATTGCTCTAGCAAAGTAGTCAACAACTACCTTTGTCAACTTAGAGAGGAAAAGCCAAGATATTAATTGACTCTGGGACAAAGGATGTTTTCTACTCAAAATTTTAATGAATTGTGATGGCAAAAGACAAACAAAACTCTATTTTCACAGTTCAGCTATGAGCCAAGGTAGAACTCCTGTGTTCAGAGGCATGATGGTCAAGTCTTTGTCTTTTCCCACCCCTCTTCTTGCTCTGCAATACATATATTAAGTGAGCAGTGGAGTCCTGTTTCTGATTTTATCCTTTTTTTCTCAAGCAAGTTTTCTAGCCAGACACACTTTCTGATAATCCATTTGTATCACACATTAAAACAGTAAGTCTCATGGGGGTAGGTAGTATACTGGTTATTAAAAGAAACTCTCATGCCTGTGGCTCCATAGTCCCAGCAACAATCCCCCACACCACCAGAGCTGAGCAGTGTCCTGGTAAACAATACAAAATAAAAGCAAAACAAAATAAAAAACAGTACGTTTGTCCACATGATCTTTTCACTAAAACAGTTACATTTATCTATTATCGTATAATTTTCTTGGGGCTGCAACTAAAGAACGCAAATTTCCTATGTCAGAGTGTGTCTGTCAAAAAATAAGTCTGCTATGATCCAATCCCCACTGCATTAGAGGACACTTTGGTGCTGTGATTCTCCCTCTCTCTCTCTCTCTCTCCTTCTTTCTTTTCATTGAGGGAATGTTGATTTATAGGACTGTTGTTACCAGAGTACCTTTCTCCAAGATAGAGGTCAATACATCTAATTTTTCTACCAAACCACCATAATTTCACCACATGGACTTACATACCCAAAACTCCCTCTAGTTCTTCTCCCTTCCTCCTTCTTAGTCCCCAAATCTGCTGCAATGAAATTTGACTCTGTATTGTCCTTTGCTCTGTTTCTTAAACTCCATCTATGGGTGAGATCATACCGTATTCATCCTTCTCATTCTGACTTATTTTGCCTAACATGATTTCATAAAATTCCATTTGGGTTGTAGCAAAGGAGATGCCATTGCTTACATCTATATTCATTTCACACTTTATTTAATCATTCATTTGTTGTTGGACACTTGAGTTGTTCCCAAACACTGACTTTTACAGTAGGGCTTCCATGAAAACACAGTTGGTTGCGTAGATCTGTCTCTAAATTTCTATCTAAAAATGTCAGTTTGGAGAGGTGATGGAAAAAAGAAAAAAAAAAAACTGCTGTAGGATGCTTAAGATCTAAGCGACTGGAGACCACCTGGGACCTGAACAAGACAAGACTGGAGTGACTTCAGGAACCCACCAAATCACCAAAATTAAAAAAAAAAAAATCTAAGTGACCTTGCATAGGTTGAAAGTGTGAAAGTTACCTCCAAAAGCCACTTGTTTGAGGTGCTTGATGCTGTTTATTCCATGGACAGAGAGAACTGGAGCCTGATTCATATAATTCCATCACAATGTTCCATCCATGTCTTCTACCTCACAACACTTTTGAAACTAAAAATAGTCTCTCTACATTCCTTACTAAATTAGACTGCATCTTCTGGTCACTTCCTTTTAAAAATATTTTGAAAATTTATTTCATGAGAGAGAACAAGAGGTGGGGACTTCTTGAGGTGTGGCCATGGGGCAGTGATAAATTCACAGTCACTCCTCCATCAACTAGATAAAGTAATAAGAAAAAAAAAACTTGAAATATAAAGAAAAAATGATTGAGAAGGACAATGAGTCCAGAAACCTCTTTTGCCGCAGAATTTTGGTGACCTTTGTCTTTAATCTCCCCAAAACTGGTTTCCTGAATTAGCTAATTCTGGGGACTCCCCCAGTTTTCAGATGCCACAGATTATGATGAAAGTGGAGTAACATTTACTTCAGGTTGTGCAAACTTGAGAAGTTTTGTGGGCCAGGAAGTTAATATAAAAGAGCAACATAGGATGTTTTTATGTCAAGCACTTTATTTGCCATTAAACATGTAACATAACTCTTCTTCTTACTATGATGAACTCATGCTATTTCAGTGTTACCAAAACCTCTGTTTTTTTTTTTTTTCTTTAAAAAAGCCAGATTTATCAAGTTCAAGCTTACATGTGAAAAAATTCCTGGTTTTTAATGTTTTTCAAAAATTTCATTAGTGATTTAATATTGATTTACAAAATTATGAGGTAACAGGAGCATAATTCTACACTGTTCCCATCATCAGAGTTCTGTGTCCCCATTCCTTCAAATGGAAACTGCAGTAATTTTCCCAAGGTCACAGATATGTCTCAATTCAGATTTTAACAGCAGTAATGGTAGAACATGTGGGGACAAAAACATTACTCTGGGGGGCCAGCCAGAGGAGCACTTGGTTGCAGGTTCAAGACTCTGGTCTCCACCTGGAAGGGACAAGCTTCATGAAAGGTGAAACAGTGTTGTAGGTATCTATATTTCTCTCTCCTCTTCATCCTCCCTCAATTTATCCTGTTTTATCAAATAAAAGAGAAATGAAAAGGGGCTGGAGAGATGGCATAATAATTTTCAAAAAAAGTATTTTATTCCTGAGGCTTCAAAATCCCACGGTCAGTCCCCAGTGCCATCATACACCAGAGCTGACCAGTGCTCTAGTCTCAGCCTCTTCCCACTCCTCATTCAACTAAAACAAATAAAATACACTTAAAAATAAAAAAGACATAGCACCATGCACAAGGACATAGGCTTGAGTCCCTGCTCCCTACCAGCAGAGGGGAAACTTTATGAGTGTTGAAACAGGTCTATCTTTCTCTTTCCCTCTCTATCCCCTCTCAATTTCTCTGTCCTATCAGAATGAAAAAAAGAAAGAAAGAAGGAAAGAAAGAAAGAAAGAGAGAAAGAAAGAAAGAAAGAAGGAAAGAAATAAAGAAAGAAAGAAAGGAAGGAAGAACGAGAAAGAAAGAAAAAAGGGGTGGGGAAAAGGAAAATAATGCCCTCTAGGAGTGGTGGATTCATAGTGCTGCCACAAAGACTCAGTGATAACCTAGTAATAATTAAAAAATAAATAAGAGAGAGAGAGAAACGAAGGAAGGAAGGAAGGAAGGTGAAAAAAATGGATACTGTGACTAGTGCATTCATACTAAAAGTACTGAGCCCCAGTGATAACCCTTTTGTCAGTAACACACACACACACACACACACACACACACACACACACACACACATACATACATACACACACACACACACCTGAGACAACTATCCACTATGTAATTATAATAGATAATTATGATAGATTAAGATAGTCTAGAATTTCATGTCCAAAGGATGCTGGCAAATGCATGGAAATTTAGCAGGCCTTTGAATAATGTTTGATTTACTATAGTTTTGCTATGTTGATGAGACATTTAAAGAAAAATCCTCTGAGGTTGAATGAAAGGATAATATCTGAGGAATTACTTATGATATGTTTCTTTTTACTCAGTCACACTTGCTTATCCAGAGTGAGGGCTTGCTGTATAATAAAGAAAGAGTATGTGCACCTTTCTGTGCAGGAACAAAGAATTACTGTGCCCCAGTTTGCCCTGCAGAGCAGGGCTCAGAGATCTGGAATTTCCTCCCTGGGTGGTCCAAAGAACTCAGACTGGTTAGGTTCCACCATGAGCCCCAAGGCCCTGGGTGCCCACAGTTCAGGGAGCACCCATTGTTAGATTACAGCTCTGCTTCAAGGAATGTGAAAGTGCCTAGAGGTTATCACTTTACAACCTAGAGAAAGGAAGAGAATGCCTTTCCCTCACTTCTTCTGAGGGGGGGATCCTGGCAACAACCCAGCACTGAAACTGGGGCACAAAGAGAAGGCTGTTCAGAGAGGCAGAAACACACTGATTGGGTGGGGCTTAGAGATAATTAAGGCACCAGAGGACCAAGCCTAACAATAATAATGATACTAATCACCACAGCTATTTATTGACCTCTGGCTCTAAGCAAGAAGCACTTTATAAAAGTGAGATCTCATTTCATTTCTACAGCAATGCAACCAAAATCAAGTAATTCATCCAGTAACTCAACCAGAGTCATCCAGTAAGTGAAGACCCCGGTTGCACAATGCAGTGAAGTGTGCCTGGCTCCAGGCTCAGGTGAAGAGCTGGCTGACAGTGCAACTTAGAAGGACAACGATGGACTGTATCCAATGACCTGATATTTCAGTAAGGGAGACAGGCAGTGTGTTTCCAAGAGAAAAATCCATTTTTCTCTTTTCCATAAGTGGACTTTCTTCCTCCTCAAGTGGAGGCTGAACTCTTTCTAAAACTCCCACATTTCTGTTGTTTCAAAACAGTAATACTGGGTGAGACATCTGAAAACTTGACTTTCTTGCCTGACTCCCCAGGCCTACAAGGCTGCATTTTATGATGTGTGTAGCTAGTCACAAGATTCCAATCACAATAAAAGAGCCTTGGACCATAGAATGACTTGATTTTTTTTTTTTTCTGAGGTTTTGCTGATACAGTAACTGATTTCATTTTCTTATTAACAATGAAATTGGAAGGTTCCACAGTTTGCTGCATGGATGACCACCTTTGTCCCACTCAGCAGCCATATTGTTCAGAGAAAACATCAGGAGTGACTGCAAATGAACCCAGTGGACAGCCTGACACCCTCTGGCATATTAAATTATTTGACATCGTCGAGGTCACCATTCCCTCCCATGGAATCAATCTTCCTTTTAATCAAAAAAGGCATAAGGGTCACAGTTCCATTTGAGACAATAGTTAAGGGGGCAAAGGATAAGAAAGGGCAGATGATTTATCTTTATGTGCATTTAGTTGATGGAAATTTCCATGCATCTTGCTACTAGCTATCCACAGTGCAGACAGAAGCGCAAGCTCTGAGGAGGAAGAAGGGACTGAGTTCCATAGGATTTTCAGAGTAGAGACAGCTTTGCCACAGCAGGCAGGAAAATAACAAAAGAAGTTTAAGAGTATCAGTTGTCAATCCCACAGATATCTCCACCATTGCTACTTTTTCTTCAGTGGGTCCATGGAATCTTAGAACTTGTCTACAGTCAGGGCCCTGCCATTCTGAGTTTGGGCTGACTTCTGCTGAAACTCCTAGACTTGGCTGATTTCTTGGAAGCAATATTTTTACAATAGTCAATACTGTTAAAACAAAATAGTGCTTAGTGACTACTTAGGGTAGGTCTTGGAGCTGCTTCACATTAGAATTTGAAGAGAAAGGAGTTACAGAAACATTATATATGTTCCTTGTTGTGGACTTCTACTCAGGAAAGAGTCGGGTAGATGAGGGTTTCTGTAGTCCTATGGTACTATTCGTTCAAGGGTAATAGAATTTGGTAAGAAGTTTCCAATTTCAACTTTCTTGCCTGTTTCTCCGGGCCTATGACGAAACATCCTAGGATGTTTGAAGGGATGTTAAAATGGAAGAAGTAGGGAGTCGGAGGGTAGCACAGCGGGTTAAGCATAAGTGGCACAAAGTGCAAGGACCTGTGTAAGGATCCTGATTTGAGCCCCCGGCTCCCCAACTGCAGGGGGGTCGCTTCACAGGTTGTGAAGCAAGACCGCAGGTGTCTTTCTCCCCCTCTCTGTCTTCCCCTCCTCTCTCCATTTCTCTCTGTCCTATCCAACAACAATGACATCAATAACAGCAACAATCACTACAACAATAAAACAACCAGGGCAACAAAAGGAAATAAATAAATAAATATTAAAAAATTAAAAATGGAAGAAGTGTAATATATAGATATATTATTTTCTTATTTATGATTTTTTAAATTGATAGGATGGAGAGAAACTGAGAGGTGAGGAAGAGAGTGAGGCAGAGAAAGAGAGAGAGAGAGAGAGAGAGAGAGAGAGACCTGCTGTACTGTTTCACTGCTTGTGAAGCTACCCCCCTGCATCTGGAGACTGGGGCCTTAAACTCAGGTCTGTTCACATAGTAATGTGTGTACTCAACCAAGTGTGCCACCATCCAATCTCCTTAAAATATTTTTAAATTCTTGTTTTTCTATTGTGACTAAGAATCCAGTAGTTAGTTACTGAACTGTTGCTGCTAACAGGAAAATATTTGGTGAGAAGATTGAAAATTTGCATTCCAGATAAAATATGATACAGATAATGAATAATATATCATTTATTAACATAATTATTATATCATGTATTATATTACTGTATACCATACATAACAGTATATTACTATAATATACAGTGTACTGTATATAGTTTCATTATATGTTAATTTCATATTAACATAATTATTAAGAACACAGTAATAACATGATAATTAGCATAATAATATAACACCTTATTTGACAAATGCTAAACATTACTGTAGGTAGGTCACATAAGCCTAGAGTTGTCAGTGACCTATATGCTCCCAGAGGTTGGAGTTTTTGTGTGTGAGTCATACAGTTAAGGGTAAGTAGGATACTAGGTGAGCTTTCTGGATTGTAGAGAGATGGGCAAGTTCCATCAAAAGAACCATTTCTTACCTATCAAGCATTTCTTTTTAAAACAAATTTTTAAATTTATGCATAAAATAAAAAATATTAACAACACCATAGGATAATAGGTGTTTAGTTCCACACAATTCCCACTACCAAAGTTCTGTATCCCATCCCCTCCATTGAAAGCTTTCCTGTTCATTATGCCTCTGGAAGCCTGGACCCATGATCATTATGGGATGCAAAAGGTGAAAGGTCCCGCTTCTGTAATTGCTTCTCTGCTGAACATGGGCATTGACAGGTTGACCCATACTCCCAGTCGGTATTGCTCCCTAGTGGGACAGGACTCTAGGGAGGTGGGGTTCCAGTATAATATTAAGCATTTATTACCCATTGCTGCCTTATGGAACTCTAATTCCCTATTTCAAGTAACTGATTTTTCAGTAGAGGATAAAATAGTAATTTGCATGTAAAATGTACTTGTGCTTGCATCATTATCTAGCTTAATCTCTCTCTCTTTCTCTCTTACACACACTCTGAAGTAGAACAAAATAAAAGCCACATCTGCTTTTGGACCATAGATCACTGCGTTAGAATTTGGGTTCAGAGGACTGGCAAGAAACTCACCCGGTTAGTGTGCTATGGCATAGCTTTGCCATGTGCATGGCCTAGGGTGAACCTGGCCTTTAGTGCATTGCGGCATATTTCAGTGCTGTCATATGTTTCCATCTCTCTCTCATTCTAGGAGGAAAAATGGCTCTGAGTAGTGAAGAAAAAAGAAAGGAAAAAAAAAGTTTTGGATTTAGAGCAATCTATTCATTTGACAGGTAAGAAACAACATCCACGAAGCAGAGATAACTAGCCCAAAATCATACAGCTAGCTAGCTCAAGAGCCAGAGCTCAGTTTTACTGCCTTTTATTTTACTCTTGCTTTCTACCAGACTACACTGTACAACAAGCAATACATTTTATGGATAACAGAATTACCAAACTGTAGAAGAGCCAAGAAAGGAACACTTTCATTCTCTCTTGCCCCTCATCTTCAGTTATAATATTTAATCATAAACCATCACTGTGGAATGTCTGGGGCCTTCATGCATCTACATCCCAAGTGCTTCTCAGCAGTGTTCCTTCAGAACGTAATCTCAACAAAGGGAATGTAAGATCAATTGAAGCCTTTTATTTTAAAAGTTAAGGCACAGAGCCTTAACTTTATTTGGCTTCTGGGGACTTTCCAAAGACAGATCTCCAGCTCTTGGCTTGCACATTGCTCCAGATTGCATTTCAGATCTCCCAGACCCAGGACCAGCAAAATCTTCCCCTTTTATAATGTGAAGTGGGAATCAGCAGTGGACAGCAAGTCTTGGTTTTATTTCCTCCCAGAAATAGACAGAGCTTCCTCAGGAAAATTATCTTTGATGGCATATAAAAATAGAATTGCAGTTTATGCTTCCCTCTACTCCCTCTATCTTCAGCCTCTTAAGGTGTATCTTCCATCATAATGGCTGATTTAGATGGATTCCCGGGGCGTTGCATCACTGCTGATGACATTAATGGTCTTGGGCTCCCTGAATTTTGATTGATTGCCATAATCTACGAAACTATTTCAGGACATAGATTTATTATTATTAAGATGGTGTCAGGGTCAAAGCAAGCTGATGATGTGTGTTGTAATGCAAACATGGCCAAAGGGTGTATGTCTCCATTTAATAGAAGCAAATGGTAGGAGTGAATAGTGCTCCATCTTCCACTGGTGACTTGCCTCTGGGTTCTCTCCCCAAGGGGCTGCTGGTTTAGGTTCTCGTTTCACTGAGTAGGGAAGTGGTGGGACTTGAAGGAGTAGAATGGAGACAAAATTAATTTTCTAAATGATTTTCTTCCTTAAAGAGTTCTTGAAAGAAATTTCATTTCATCTCATTTAGAAGTAGTTAGAGATGCCTTCCAATTGTTTCCCATCTCCAGATATTGCCTAGGTTTTTATTTTGTTTTGTTTTTGTTTGTTTGTTTAGTTTAAACCTGTCATTTTGGAGTTTATGTACAATTTGATGTCCTCCTGTCCTCCCATTCATTCTTTCTTCTGTAAAAGAGAAAAAGAAAGGCTA
This sequence comes from Erinaceus europaeus, assembly GCF_950295315.1. Taxonomy (NCBI): domain Eukaryota; kingdom Metazoa; phylum Chordata; class Mammalia; order Eulipotyphla; family Erinaceidae; genus Erinaceus; species Erinaceus europaeus. The sequence continues at coordinate 42,962,014 of NC_080166.1, read as the reverse complement.
AACCAGGATTAATATTCTAGACTTATATTTTCTTTCATTCTTCTGTCTCTTTCAAAAGTTTTATTCCAGCATTTAGAGAAATAAAGTTAACCTTATATTGGTTCCAGAAAGATTGCTATTGCTATTCTAAAGTTCTTATAAGGAAGGAAAAGAACATTTTAAAAAATCTAGCCCATACTTTCCATTTTCACTTAGGATATAGAAAGCAGAAGAGTTTTATTAAGAGTCCCTTAGAGCAACCAAAAGTTAGACTCACACATTTACAATATTTTGTCCGTTTATCATTGATCTGACATGGCAGGGCAAGTAGCTAATCAATTAAAAATAAACTTAAGGGAGACCTATGACTGCAAGCAGAGATGGACTGTGAGTACTTGACCTAAAAGAGCTGATGAATTCATAGGCAGTGACCATGTAGGGGCAAATAAGGCAGTAGAGTCCTAGGACCACAGATGTAAGAACTCACACAGGCTCTCCTCTGTTGACCTCACAGGGCACTCACAGAAAAAGTCTGGCGAGCATCATAAAGAGAAAGACAGCAGCACAGGCTCAGAAAGACTTGGATCTTTGCCCAGACTCTTCCCCAGCATCACTTTTGTATAAAAGATTTGCACTGTTGGGCAAGTCACTGTTGGTCTGGTTGGGGAGGGCTGGGAGGTAGGAAGCAACAAACCCTATGAGCCCACTGCAACTGAGAGGGAAAAAAAAAGTCCCTCCTACCTGGGATAAAGAGGAAAACTGCATAATGACAAAGGGTTAGTTATGCCAAAGACAATGGTCCCAATTTAAATGGTAACACCAGAGTATCAGAAATAGAAATGAAAGGAGAAATTATCATTACACCTAGAATATTCAGGACTTCTCTCAGTCATTAATGTGAAACAGAGGATCTGTAAGAATAAAGAATATTGGGGTGTCCGTGGTGCACTCCATTGAGAACATACATTACTATGCATAAGGGCCCAATTGGAGCCTCTGCTTTTGACCTATAGGAGAGAAGCTTCACAAATGTAAAGCAGGGTTGCAGGTATCTCTCTCTCAATCTCTTTCTCCCCTGTTCTCTTAGTTTCTCTGTTTAATAAAAAAAAGGGGGGGTGGGCACTCTGGTGACAAAAAAGCAAAAAAAAAAAAGATGACATGATCAAACAAATTGAATATGAAGTACTTAAAAAAAGAGTAAAATTACACATAATTGTTCAAGTATACATGGATCATTCACACAGAGAGTATACAACAAATTAAATGAGTAAATTAAGCTTAAAAATTTGTTACTCCCAGAGAGATAAAGAATAGGAAAGCTTATAGGGGAGGGGATGGGATATGGAGTTCTGATGGTGAGAACTATGTGGAGTTGTACCCCTCTTATCCTATGGTTTCGTCAATATTTCCTTTTTATAAATAAAAACAATAAAAAAGAAATAACAGTAAACTTGTATAATTTAGCAAAACTATATATAGATTGTTTAAGGAAAAGGCACCCACCAAAGGTAATATGTGAACTTGATTTTCAAAATGAGAAAATGCCTTACTCCAAGATGCATGATGGCATAGTAATGAACTTAATTAGAGAAAAGGCAGAGGACCTCACCTATGTGTCCTGGAAATTCATGTCTCCAGAGACCTCCCCCACTAGAGAAATACAGAAACAGGCTGTGGGTATGGATTGACCTTCCAAAATCTATGTTCAGCAAAGAAGCCAATACAGAAGCCAGAACTCCTGCCTTCTAAACCATAGAGAATTTTGTTCTATACATCCAGAGGGATAACAAATAATGAAGCTTTAAACAGAGGGGATGGGACATGAAACTCTGATGGTAGGAATTGTATGGAACTGTACTTCTGTCATCTTATAATTTTTTAATCATTATTAAATTACTAATAAAAATGAATCAGAATACTGCCCTAACAGAATTAAATGAAAAATTACAGAAAGATTTCTAGAAAAATCCACAAATATTTAGAAATTAAAGAGTGGCCAGGAGATAGCTCATCCAATGAAACATGTACCTTGCTGTGTGAGAGGTCCTGAGTTTGTGACTCTACACCATAGGGGAGTATCATGGATGGCACTGGGGGATCTCCATGGATGGTGGCACTGTTGAGGGACAAGGTACCACCCAGAAAATAGGAGTGGTTACAGGTGTGGCTTGGAAAGGTGGAGGCAGGATGTGAGTTTTAAAAGAAAGACCCACTCGTGCTCTCTCTCTGCCCGGATCATCATGTAAGTGTTAATCTGGCCCTTTTTACTCTTTCTCTTTCTTTCTCTCATGCCCTAACATGTGAATGTTCTCAATTTTCCCAAATAAAAGTTTAAAGTACCTGAATAATCATGTTCTCCCCTCAACTCTTTGTTTAGATAATGTGTGACAAAGTTTTTAATGTTTGGGGAACAAACTCCAGCCTCCCCTTTTACCCCAAAACAGTACAGTGATGAGTTTCTCTTCTCTCTCTCCCATCATCATCATCATCTCTAAACTGTGGTCATGGACTGTGAACTTAGATTAACAGGGACTAGAGGCTCCTGTGCTAAATATGAATAGATATGGGCCCTAGGACAGATATATGATGTCAACAGTTAATGATATTTATCTAGTTCCCTCTTATTTTGGAGATACTCTCTGCCCTAATTCAGCTTCCTAGTCCTATTCTCAAATCTGACACCATCTTCCTGGACAATGATTTTAGTCCATCCTCATGTCAACTATTTAGTTCAGGCAAACATAACTGAAGTCATAGGCCACATAGGACATACCTAAGATAGACTTCCTAGCTTCTTCCCATACAAAGAGTCCTTTTTTCATTTGCTCTATTCCTACATTTGTGTTCCTGTTTATTGAGCAGTTTGCTTTATCTTACTGCCTTTCAGTCACCAAGTTGCAGATGCTACTATGATGCCATTCTGACTTCCCTAAGCAGAAAACCTCACCAATTTATCCTGGAACATCACCTCTCCAGAACCATACCCAACCATGGAAAGATAGAAACAGGCTGGGGGTATGGCTCGACCTGCTAACAGCCATGTCCAACTGAGAATCAATTACAGAAGCCAGTCATTATACCTCTTGCACCCCATAAAGATCTTTGGTCCATACTCCTAGAGGGATAAAGAATAGGAAACCTCCTCTTCCTCTTCTTCCCCCTTCTACTCTTCCTCTTTCTTCTTCTTCTTCTTTTATTTATAAAAAGGAAACACTGACAAAACCATAGGATAAGAGGGGTACAACTCTACACCATTCCCACCACCAGAACTCTGTATCCCATCCCCTCCCTTGATAGCTTTCTTATTCTTTAACCCTCTGGGAGTATGGATCCAAGATCATTGTGGGATGCAGAAGGTGGAGGGTCTGGCTTCTGTAATTGCTTCCCCGCTAAACATGGGCATTGACAGGTCAATCCATACTCCTAGCCTGTCTCTCTTTTTCCCTAGTGGGGCAGGGTTCTGGGGAATCAGAGCTCCAGGACTCAGAAAGGGGAAACACAAATAGAACTTGGACTGGGTTTAGTGTATTGCACCACAATTAAGGACTAAGGGTTGGGGGCAACTTTCAAGTCCTGGTGAATGGTGGTTAAGAAGGACCTAGGTTGGGGGTGAGAAGATTTTTCAGAAAACTGAGAAATTTTATACATTTACTAACAACTGTAGTTACTGTAAACCATTAATCTCTCAGTTGAACCCGAGAACATTATTTTTTAAACTCTGAAGATTAAGAAAGCATCAACATGAAAATGAAGTGGAAGAAGGATCCAAATAAAACAACTTTTCATATAAGGGGAGTTTAATGGAATAAGACATGCTAAACTAGAAATAAAAAATCTTGGTTTATTTCAAGCTCTTGCTCTGAATACTGTAAGCAGAACATTGTTTTCTTTAGTGACAATCCACTGCCTGAGAGTTTTGTGAATACTGGTTTTGTAGGAACAAGTACATATATCCTAAATCTATTCCTTTTTTATATGATTGTGTACAAAAGGCTAACAAACATTTGAAAAATTGCTCCAGGTCACTGATTATCAGTGAAATTCAAATAAAGACAACATTGAGATACTACCTCCCCCCTTTGGGAATGGCATACATCAAAAAGGACAGCAGCAACAAATGCTGGAGAGGCTGTGGGGACTACACTGCTGGTAGGAATGTAAATTGGTCCAATCTTTAGAGCAGTCTGGAGAACTCTCACAAGGCTAGAAATAGACCTCCCATATGAACCAGTAATCTCTCTCCTAGGGATATATCCTAAGGACCACATAACACCCAGTCAAAAAGATATATGTACATCTATGATTATAGCAGCACAATTCGTAATAGCTAAAACCTGGAAGCAACCCAGGTGCCCAACAACAGATGAATGGCTGAGAAAGCTGTGGTATATTTACACAATGGAATACTACACAGCTATTAAGAAAAATGAACCCACCTTCTCTGACACATCTTGGATGGAGCTAGAAGGAATTATGTTAAGTGAGCTAAGTCAGAAAGATAAAGATGAGTATGGGATGATTCCACTCATAAACAGAAATTGAGAAAGAAGAACAAAAAGGGAAACTTAAAGCAGGATTTGACTGAGTTTTGAGAAGGGCACCAAAGTGAACATCTCTGGGTGGAGGGTGATGGTACATGGTCATCTTCACTGGGGGAGGGAGAGGGACACAGACCTTTGGTAGTGGGAATGGTGTTAATATACACTCCTATCAACTTGTAGTCTCACAAATAATTAATTAATATGAGAGGGGAAAAATGGATTGAATGTCTC